>NC_133327.1:18015713-18615713 GCF_042186555.1 Aquarana catesbeiana
GAGGAGGAGGAGGAGGAAGATTGTGTCAGTATGGAGGTGGAGCCTGGCACTCAGCATCAGCAGCAGTCTTTAAGGGATCAGTCCCAAGAAACACATGGACTTGTACGTGGCTGGGAGGAGGTGGCTGCGGACGTTGTCGTCCTTAGTGACCCAGAGGACTCCGGACCGAATGCCTCAGCAAACCTACGCTGCATGGCCTCCCTGATCCTGCAAAGCCTGCGTTAGGATCCTCGTATTCGTGGTATCAAGGAGAAGGACCAATACTGGCTGGCAACCCTCCTTGATCCACGTTACAAGGGTAAGGTTGCGGACCTTATCTTGCCATCGCAGAGGGAGCAGAGGATGAAACATCTTCGGGAGGCCTTGCAGAAAGGTCTGTGCAATGCGTTCCCAGAGACTGGGAGGTTACAAACTCCTGTTTCTGGACAACGTGTTGCTGAGGCTTCGGTCAGTCAAAGAAGGAGCGGTGGAGAAGGTGGCCGTCTGACCGATGCGTTCAGACAATTTTTTGGTCCGCAGCCCCAAGGTATGATCGGTTCCAGCAACCATCGCCAGCGTCTGTTTTACATGGTGCAGGAATACCTAGGGGCAAGATCAGACTTGGACACCTTTCCCACCGAAAATCCTCTGGGTTACTGGGTCTTGAGGATGGATCACTGGCCAGAGCTTGCACAGTATGCAATTGAGCTACTGGCCTGTCCTGCATCCAGCGTTCTTTCGGAACGCACATTCAGTGCTGCTGGAGGCGTGGTAACCGATCACAGGGTGCGTCTGTCCACCGACTCGGTCGATCGGCTGACCTTCATAAAAATGAATGAGTCTTGGATCACCACCAGCTACCAAGCACCTGATGCTGATGTAACCGAATAATTTTTTTTGAAATCTCAGATCCCTTCAAAGACTGCCTATGCTGATGCTGAGTGACTATCCCTGAGTAATTATCCTCTTCCTCCTCAATCATCACGCTGATAGCTTGTAAGAACATTTTTGGTTCTGGGCGCCACCACCAGTGCCTAAGGCACAATTTTTCAGCCCCTGTTTAACAGGGGCGTGTTAATTACAATTTTTGATGTAATACTTTGCAGCAGGGCTCGTTCCTGCATTCCAACTAGAGTGTCTGTGAGGGGTTGCAGTGTTGTGGCACCAGCACCAGTGCCTAAGGCCCAATTTTTCTGCCCCTGTCTAACAGGGGCGTGTAATTACAATTTTTGATGTAATACTTTGCAGCAGGGCTCGTTCCTGCATTCCAACTAGAGTGTCTGTAAGGGGTTGCAGTGTTGTGGCACCAGCACCAGTGCCTAAGCCTTATTTTTCAGCTCCTGTTGAACAGGGGCATGTAATTACAATTCTTGATCTAATATTTCACAGCAGGGCCCTGTGAGGGCTTACAGTGTTGTGGCCACAGCAACACCTAAGGCCCAAATTTCTGCTGAGTATATAGGGCAGGACCCTACTTTCAAACATCTAACTTACAAACGACTCCTACTTGCAAACGGAAGGAGACAACAGGAAGTGAGATGAAATCTACCCCTAGGAAGGGAAATTCTCTCCTGTAAGAGTTAATATGGGAAAACAATTTCTCCTTTCCACTGATGCTTTCCAATCCTTGTTCCACAAAAAACCCAAATTTTCAAAAAACATTTTTCATTGGGACAAAAAGTGAGGTGAAATCTTCTGAAGAGGAGGAAAGACAGCAAAACAAATGTCACAGGGGTGATAACCCTTCCCTATGTTTTCCAAAAAGCTTAAAAAAGATTTTTTGGCTGGAGCTAAATGCTTTAAAAATTTACCCGTTCAAAATTACAAAGAGATTCTACTTAACAACAAACCTACAGTCCCTGTCTTGTTTGCACCGCCTGTATACTGCTGTTCAGAGTATATAGGGCCTTTCCTTATTTTAATTTGGGTGCGGGGTTCCCCTTAATATCCATACAAGACCCAAAGGGCCTGGTAATGGACTGGGGGGTACCCATGCCGTTTGTCTCACTGATTTTCATCCATATTGCCATGACCCGACATGACATTAAACCCGCAAGCAGTTTTAAATGAGATTTTTTCCTTTAAAAATGACATTTGGTGCAGGGACTGTTCTAAACACGGGAAACACGAGCCACTTTACAGGCCTACTATAGACACACCCCAGGTACGATATTTAAAGGAATATTTCACTTTTTTTTTTTTACTTTAAGCATCATTAAAATCACTGCTCCCGAAAAAACGGCCGTTTTTAAAAGTTTTTTTTGCATTGATACATGTCCCCTGGGGTAGGACCCGGGTCCCCAAAACCTTTTTAGGACAATACCATGCAAATTAGCCTTTAAAATGAGCACTTTTGATTTTGAACGTTCGAGTCCCATAGACGTCAATGGGGTTCTAACGTTCGTGCGAACTTTCGGTCCGTTCGCAGGTTCTGGTGCGAACCGAACCGGGGGGTGTTCGGCTCATCCCTAGTGATCAATAGGAAGAATGCTCCTTACATTGGTGATCAGTGAGAAGAATGTCCCTTACATTGGTGATCAGTGGGAAAAATGTTCCTTACATTGGTAGTCAGTGGAAAGAATGCTCCTTATGCCTCGTACACACGAATGGAACGTCCGTCAGAAAAAGTCCGATGGGAGCTTTTCATCGTATATTCCGACCGTTTGTATGCCCCATCTGACTTTTTCCACCGAAAATTCAGACGGACTTAGATAGTGAACATGTTCTAAATTTTTCTGACGGAACTAATTACTATCGGGAAACCCGCTCGTCTGTATGCTGTTCCAACGTACCAAAAACGACGCATTCTCTGAAGCAAGTACGAGACGGAAGCTATTGGCTATTGCACTTCCTTTTTCTAGTCCCGTCGTATATGTTGTACATCACCGCGTTCTTGACGGTCGGACTTTGGTGTGACCGTGTGTAGGCAAGACCGCTTGAGCGGAATTCCGTCGGAGAAACCTTCAGAGTTTATTCCAACAGCAAAACCGCTCGTGTGTATGCGGCATTACATCGGTGGTCACTGGGAAGAATGTTCCTTACATTTATGGCCACTGGGAAAAATGCTCCTTATATTTATGGTCACTGCAAATAATGCCCTTTTTGCAGATAGTCAAAATTATCCTTGTGGTCAGTGGTTGCATCTCTAATGCAAAAATTACATTTTTCCCAAGAAACCCCTAACCATCTCTGAAGGAAAGACATGGTTTCAAGGAAACATGGTTATGAAAGGCTGGGCTAAAGGTTAGGTTAAGGTGCACGAAATTGATCTAAATTTAACCATTAACTAGTTCCTCAACCCCCCTCAACCCCCCACAACCCACAGACAACCCACAGACAACGTAAATTCAACTCTACATGTAGAAACTTTAATGTATACTCACAAAGGTAGCAAGCAAAAATGTGAGAAAATACAGCATGGTTGGCCTAATGACCCTACTCACGAGCTCCCTGCTTTAGTCATGCTCAGTCAGAGTCTCTGGAGTTTTTTTAGCCCACACAGTAGATGGATGAACTGTAGCCCATAATAACCATGGTGTATTATTATAGCTATGCATGAAGGGTAAAACAATGAGATACAATCTTATATTGAATGTATTTCTAATTTTTATATACTGAACATTGCAAGTATTTCCTCTGAATATTACATTGCTGTATTCTAAAGTGTAATAGACATTTACATGAAATGACTGTAACATCTTGCTCGATGACCGCATTTAAATTTTGCAGCGCTCTATTGCTATATCACTAACAATACAACAATCATTTTTGGTGCCCGTGCACAAAGCTAATGTTTTATACATAGACCCCTATAAGTCAACCAGGCAAAAGTAAAAGCAGAATTGTTCTTCGACCCAAGGTGCAGCTGCCATACATGGAACATGCTGGGAACATCATAAAGAATGTAATTTGAAAAGATCTTCATAGCACATCATAGAATGATGATAGAGACTGAAATGGTCAGAATCTCGGCAAAGACTTCTATTTTAGCTTGTATGTATTTTTGCACCAGCATCTGCTGCTAGACCAGATTCCTGAAATGGCCCCCTGAAACTACTACTACAAGGGCTATTGAGCAACCAGAAATTGTCTTACAATATAAAGAGTGCAGTGGCGGCTCAGTCTAGTCTCCCAGACACCCCCCACCGGTTGATCAGTCCCTACACTTACCCAATCTAGGTTCTAAAAGGCCTCTGTGCGGCATCTCCTCCTTCCTCGACTTCACAGCGGTGCGGCTTCCCCTGCGTCTCCTCCCTCCTCCCAGGCGGCCAATAGGATTGCCTCTCCTTTCAGCCAATCCGGAAACAGGTCTCAATATCGTCAGTGTGACAATAGTGAATATTCACTATGTATTCTGACTCTAATCACGTGCTTTGAAAAAAAAACTCCCGTTGAAAACCATGTGTCCGCCGCCCCACATGTAGATCAGGGGGCCAGACGCATGAATAGTGGGGGCGGCAGGGCTGGGCTGAGACAAAAATTTGGCCCTGGACTTCATCCAGACTGGCCCACTTTAATTTTGCAAACATGCAAAAAACGAGTGAACAAGTGAAGTGGGAGGGCTAACATCATGCAGGAACATTGCTACAGCCTCATTGGCTGGAATTTCAGAAACTGGCATTGATGCACAGTCATTGGCTGCCTTTCAGCAATGCAGCGGCGCTGAGGCTGAGCCGTGTCGCGCACTATAAAGTGAGGTGATGAGCAGTGCGGATGACAGGTCTCTCCCATACCGGTCAGCCAGACAAACCCACCCCCCCGGCTGGCCGGCCAACCCCGATGGCCACCCAAGCTCCCCCCTTCACTGGCCTTTAGGCATTCTGCTTTATTTCTCTTATAGGTAGTGAAGTCTCCAGCTTTCATATTTAGGGGGGGGGGCACATGGGGGGACAGGGACAAAAGTAGGAGGGCCAACCATAAAGCAAGCGGCCCATTGAACCACCAAATCAGCGCACAATCTGTGCCCAGCTGGTTTTATAATGGATATTGATGTTATGAAGCAAGAGAAATATGCGACAATGTGGTAACATAATTTAATGTTAAAAGCAACAAAGGAGGTTTAACAAAAATAATGCATCAATGCAGCCTCAACATACCCATCAATGCAGCCTGATCAGTGCCCATCAATGCAGCCTGATCAGTGCCCATCAATGCAGCCTGATCAGTGCCCATCAATGCAGCCTGATCAGTGCCCATCAATGCAGCCTCACCGGTGCCCATTAATGCAGGCTCACCAGTGCCAATCAATGCAGCCTCATCAGTGCCCATTAATGCAGCCTCACCAGTGTCCATCAATGCAGCCTGATCAGTGCCCATCTTTGCAGCCTCACCGGTGCCCATCAATGTAGCCTGATCAGTTCCCATCTTTGTAGCCTCACCAGTGCCCATCAATGCAGCCTGATCAGTGCCCATCAATGCAGCCTTACCAGTGCATGGTGATTAGAGAGAGGAGAGCTGCTGGATTACACAGAGCAGGGATCTCCCGCTTACAGTCTATCATAGTCCAGGAAGCAGGACTTCATATGACAGCGGTCACTGGGTAAGTGGGAGATCCCCACTCTGTGTAATCCGGCAATGCTCGCCCCCCACTTCCTCTCAGAGGCAGCCCAATGGGCCCAGTGGGACCCATGGTAGGATCAGCCCTGGGGGCCCCCCTCTGCCCCAGCTTTTGGGGACAGACTTGGTCTGGGGATAGTGTCCTCAGTCCGGGGACTGTCCCTGGAAGCTGGGGACTTCTGGTCACCCTAGGCTAGTGGCCAGCAGGCCCCACAGGCCAGCAGCCAACAGAACCAGCAGGTCAGTGGCCAGAGGGACCCACAGGTCCACGGCCAGCTCCCAACAGGACCCACAGCCTGTGGGCTGGCTGCAGACCTGTGGGTCCTGCTGGCCACTAACCTGTGGGCCCTGTTGTGAGCAGACAATATCCTATGGGTCCTGCTGGCCGCTGGCCTGTGGGTCCTGCAGGGAGCTAGTCATGGCCTATGGGTGCTGTTGGCCTGTGGGTCCTGCTGGCCGCTGGCCTGTAAGCCATGGCCAGCAGGACCCACAGGTGACTGGCCAGCAGGACCCACAGCTCCGCGGCCAGCCCCCAGCAGGACCCAGAGGCCATGGGCACTGGGGCAGGGTAAATGAGCTGTATGGGGGGGGAGATAGATGGGATGATCATGTGGGGGTCAGCTGGGGGTGTCAGGGTCTCTTACCTCAGAAATGGGCCAATGGCAGCTGTCAGCTCAGGCTCAGAGCTCAGCAGGACAGGTCTTCCTCTTTGCACAGCTTCAGCCTCCTCCAGTTCTGGGGTCAACTTCTGGTGCGTGCAGCGTGCACACTGCACAGTGTACTGCAGCCAGCGGCGCGCCCAGGCCAGCCACTGGTATGTCCAGTCAAACTCTCCAAAATCGGACCGTAGAAAGTGGGAGTTGCAGCTATCTCACTAGGTTCAGGCTGGCTGCTCTCTAGACTCCACCCAACGGGATTAAGGAGCTTGAGCGTGCAGCCGCCGCCACAGACTACAACTCCCATAAACAACAGCGGTGGATGGCGGCCATCACGTGATGACAGCTAGCCCCGACTACCTCGAGGCTCCAAGACTGACAGACAAGTGACGAGTCAGTCGGACAGCCGCGGCGTCGGCCATTACATGAATGAGTTATACATGGGGGGCACACTATACTATAGCCCCCTCAGGCCCCTCCCCAGTGACACCAGTACAGCGGTGCTCAAAGTAATGGCTGCACGGGCCACGCAGCCATTACTTTGACAGGCTGTCACTGAAACCGGCCCACTGAGCCACCGGCCCACCGGGAAACTCCCGGTAGTCCCAATGGCTAGTACATGCCTGGGCAGCACCCCTGCGCCCCTAATGGACTGGTCGCCACTGGTGCAGTGGTCAGGAGTGTGAAATACACAGCATAGCGTTAACAATGCAGGGATCAGGAGTGTGTAATGCACAGTACAAAGGTTGAGAGTAAATATTGCCCAGAGGGGCAGGGGACAGAAGTGCATAAGACAGAGCGTAGGGGTCAGGAGTGCATAATGCACAGAGTTCAGGGGACAGGAGTGTATATTGCAAAAAGTTAATGGGTCAAGAGTGTGTAAGTCACAGAGTTCGGGGGTCAGGTGTGCATAATGCACAGAGTACAGGCATCCAGGGTGTGTAAGGCACAGAGTGCAGGGGTCAGGAGTGCATATTGCAAAGAGAACAGAGGTCAGGAGTGCGAAAGAAGTGAATAATGCACAGAGTGCAGGGGACAGGAGTGCATATTGCACAGAGTTAAGGAGTCAGGAGTGTGTAAGACACAGAAAGCAGAGGTCAGGAGTGCATAATGCACCACGTGCGGGGGTCAGGAGTGCATATTGCAAAGAGAACAGGGGTCAGGAGTGTAAAAGACGCAGAACGCAGACGCAGAACGCAGAAGTGCATATTGCACAGAGTGTGGGGGTCAGGAGTGCATATTGCACAGAGAACAGGGGTCAGGAGTGTGTGAGACACAGAGAGCAGGAGTGCATAATGCAGAGAGTGCAGGGGACAGGAGTACATATTGTACAGAGTACAAGGGTCATGAGAACAGAGTGCAGGGGAGAGGAGTGCATAATCCACAGTGTTGAGGGGTCAGGAGTGCATATTGCAGAGAGTACCAGAGTCAGGAGTGTGTAAGACAAAGAGTGAGGGAGCAAGAGTGGATATTGCACAGAGAGCAGGGGTCAGGAGTGTGGAAGACACAGAATGAAGGAGTCAGAATAGGATAAGACGCAGAGCACAGGGGTCAGTAATGCACAATGCACAGAGTGCAGGGGACAGGAGTGCATTGTGTTATTTTTATATTATGTTGGTATTGTGTTGCTTTTTTATTTGGGGTGGTGTTGGAGAAAATAGTGTATTATTTGCATTTGGTAGTTTGATTGTCTGTTATTTTAATCTGTGTTATTTATTCTATGTTGTATTTTAATTGTATGGATGTTTTATTTGTAGTGTAGTTTTAATTTGTTTTATTTGGTGCTAATGGCTGCTTTTGGTCATTTTGTTGTGTTTTTGTATCTTGTTCAGTTTATTGTTGTGATCTTGTGTTGTCGTTGTTAAGTGTATCTGTGTCTCAATAATTTTCCAATATCTCTTTGGGATTAATAAAGTATTCTGTATTATGTACAGAGGAGTTAAGGGGCTGAAAGTGTGTAAGGCACCGCATATGGGGGTCAGGAGTGCATATCGTACAGAGAGCGGGGGTCAGGAGTGTGTAAAACACAGAGTGTAGGTGTCAGGAATGCATATTGCACAGAGAGCAGGGGTTTAGGAGTGCATAAGACACAGTGCATAGGGGGTCAGGAGTGTGCAAAGCACATTCAGCACATTACCTCAACATGTGGTACTGAATTAGCAAGCACACCTGGCAGCTTCCTTCCTGGGATCTCAGCAGACAGCAACGCCAGTAACAGCTTCCTTCCTGAGCTCTCAGCCGATAGCCCCCAATAAATTATCTCCTATCATCTCCATCTAGTGTCCAGGATATGGTATTTTTACTGAAATATCTCAATCTAAAGAAAATAATGCATTATGGCCCCTAGATGGAGCTGAAGACCATAGGAAATAATTATATTACAATTAATATGGCAAGAATTCATGGTGCCCATGCGAATGGTTAAGACATCCTCCCAGCAGATGTTTTATACATACTGTAGACTAGGGATGAGCCGAACCCCCAGTTCGGTTCGCAGCAGAACATGCGAACAGGCAAAAAATTTGTGCGAACACAGCTAAAGTCTATGGGACACGAACGTGAGAAATCAAAAGTTCTCATTTTAGAGGCTTATATGCAAGTTATTGCCATAAAAAGTGTTTGGGGACCCGGGTCCAGCCCCAAGGGGACATGTATCAATGCAAAAAAAAGTTTTAAAAACAGCAGTTTTTTCGGGAGCAGTGATTTTAATAATGCTAATAATGAAATGATAATGAAACAATAAAAATGAAATATTCCTTTAAATATCATGCCTGGGGGGTGTCCTTAGTATGCCTGTAAAGTAGCACATCTTTCCCATGTTTATAACACTGCCACAGCAAAATTACATTTCTAAAGGAAAAAAATGTCATTTAAAACTGCTTGCGGCTGTAATGTATTGTCGGATCCCGGCAATATATATAAAAATACCAAAAATACCAAAAAAAAAAAAGGCGTGGCTGTCCCCCCCAAAATCCATACTAGGCCCTTCAGGTCTGGTATGGATATTAAGGGGAATCCCGCACCCATATTTAAAAAAAAAAATGGCATGGGGGGGCCCCCCAGGCACTATATACTCTGAAAAGCAGTATATATACTATACGGCCTGCCCTATATACTCTGCAGAAAATTGGGCCTTAGGTGTTGGTGGTACCAGAACACTGTAAGCCCTCACAGTTACTCTTGTTGGGCGCAGGAACGGGCCCTGCTGTGAAATATTATGTTAAGAATTGCATAAGGCAGCACGACTTACAGCGCGACTGCCTCAGGCGACCCAGGACACGACTCAGCGGCGACTTGCAAGACGACTTCTGTATAGTTGACTTCTGTAAGTCGCCCCGAAAGTCATACAGGAACCTTTTTCTAAGTCGGAGCGACTAGCGACCGATTAGAACGGTTCCATTGTACAGAACGGGACGCTACTTGTCAGGCGACTAGGTCGCCTGACAAGTCGTCCCAGTGTGAACCGGGGCTTAGGGGTGTACTCACTTTTGTTGCCAGCGGTTTAGACATTAATGGCTGTGTGTTGAGTTATTTTGAGGGGACAGCAAATTTACACTGTTATACAAGCTGTACACTCACTACTTTATATTGTAGCAAAGTGTCATTTCATCAGTGTTTTTGCATGAAAAGATATAATAAAATAATTACAAAAATGTGAGGGGTGTACTCACTTTTGTGAGATACTGTATGTATATATATATATATATATATATATATATATATATATATATATATATATATCTCTATCAACAGGGGCGGACTGACCATCGGGCAGTTCGGACGCTGACCAAGGGCCCGTGGCCAGTAGGGGGCCCCATGGCAGCTTCCACTTCGGGACCTGATCTACCCGTCAGCTAGCTGTGATTGACGGGCTGATCGGGTCTCTGCTCACTGCTAAGAGACTGCAGTGTATACACACACCTCGTGATGCGCTCCCCCTCCTCCCCGCCGGCCCCTCCTTCCCTCCCGTCCACCCCAGGTGCTTGTATCTGTCATCACCTCGGACGGACAGAAAAGAGGAGGGGCCGGCGAGGAGGAGGAGGAGCGCATCACGAGAGGTCTGTATACAGCCGCTTCCCGCGCTACTCTGCATGTAGGAAGGAAAGTGCAGCAGCTTGTACCACGTGCTGCTATTAGAAAGTTGCTGCACAGCTTCCCACCCACAGTGTTCCCCTGTGCCCCCCACCTCCCCACAGTGTCCCCCACCTCCCCACAGTGTCCCCCTGTGCCCCCCACCTCCCCACAGTGTCCTCCTGTGCCCCCCACCTCCCCACAGTGTCCCCCTGTGCCCCCCACCTCCCCACAGTGTCCCCCACAGTGTCCCCCTGTGCCCCCCCACCTCCCCACAGTGTCCTCCTGTGCCCCCCACAGTGTCCTCCTGTGCCCCCACCTCCCCACAGTGCCCCCCTGTGTGCCCTCCACCCCCACAGTGACCCCCTGTGCCCCCCACCTCCCCACAGTGACCCCCACCTCCCCACAGTGTCCCCCTGTGCCCCCCACCTCCCCACAGTGACCCCCACCTCCCCACAGTGTCCCCCTGTGCCCCCACAGTGTCCCCCTGTGCCCCCCACCTCCCCACAGTGTCCTCCTGTGCCCCCCACCTCCCCACAGTGCCCCCTGTGCCCTCCACCCCCCACAGTGACCCCCTGTGCCCCCCACCTCCCCACAGTGACCCCCACCTCCACACAGTGACCCCCACCTCCACACAGTGTCCCCCTGTGCCCCCCACCTCCCCACAGTGACCCCCTGTGCCCCCACCTTCCCACAGTGCCCCCTGTGCTCCCCACAGTGCCCTCCACCTCCCCACAGTGTCCCCCTGTACCCCCCACCTCCCCACAGTGTCCTCCTGTGCCCCCCACCTCCCCACAGTGCCCCCCTGTGTGCCCTCCACCCCCACAGTGACCCCCTGTGCCCCCCACCTCCCCACAGTGACCCCCACCTCCCCACAGTGTCTCCCTGTGCCCCCCACCTCCCCACAGTGCCCCCCACCTCCCCACAGTGACCCCCTGTGCCCCCCACCTCCCCACAGTGATCCCCTGTGCCCCCCCACCTCCCCACAGTGTCCCCATGTGCCCCCCACCTCCCCACAGTGCCCCCCACCTCCCCACAGTGCCCCCCTGTGCCCCCCCACCTCCCCACAGTGCCCCCCTGTGCCCTCACCTCCCCACAGTGCCCCCCTGTGCCTCCCCACAGTGTCCCCATGTGCCCCCCACAGTGCCCCCCCACCTCCCCCCTCCCCACAGTGCCCCCCTGTGCCCTCCACCTCCCCACAGTGTCCCCCTGTGCCCCCCCACCTTCCCACAGTGTCCCCCTGTGCCCCCCCACCTTCCCACAGTGTCCCCCTGTGCCCTCCACCTCCCCACAGTGCCCCCCTGTGCCCTCCACCTCCCCACAGTGCCCCCCTGTGCCCTCCACCCCCCCACAGTGTCCCCCTGTGCCCTCCACCTCCCCACAGTGTCCCCCTGTGCCCTCCACCTCCCCACAGTGTCCCCCTGTGCCCCCCACAGTGCCCCCCTGTGCCCTCCACCTCCCCCCTCCCCACAGTGCCCCCCTGTGCCCTCCACCCCCCCCCCACAGTGCCCCCCTGTGCCCTCACCTCCCCACAGTGCCCCCCTGTGCCCTCCACCCCCCCCAGTGTCCCCCTGTGCCCTCCACCTCCCCACAGTGTCCCCCTGTGCCCCCCACCTCCCCACAGTGCCCCCCTGTGCCCTCCACCTCCCCCCCACAGTGCCCTCCACCCCTCCACAGTGTCCCCCTGTGCCCCCCACCTCCCCACAGTGTCCCCCTGTGCCCTCCACCTCCCCACAGTATCTCCCTGTGCCCTTCACCCCCCACAGTGTCCCCCTGTGTTTTCCATCCCCCCCCCCATGGTGTCTCCCTGTGCCACTCACACACAGTGTCCCCCTGTGCCCTCCACCCACCTACAGTGTCCCCCTGTGCCCTCCAACCCCCCCCCCATGGTGTCTCCCTGTGTCCTCCACCCCCACTGTGTCGCCTTCCGCCCTGATGGCTACCCTGAAAGACACTGTGTTAAGTCTGGAGGATCCCAGTGCTCTACTGTGTGCCCTGTGTTTTGGTTTGTGCCCTGCTATTTGCCCTACTGCGTGCCCCATGGCCTGTGATGTGCCCTGCTAGTGTACCCCCTTATGTGCCCTACTCTGTGCCCCTTGCCCTGTGATGTGCCTTGTGATGTGCCCTGCTGTGTACCGCCTGTTGTGCTCTACTGTGTGCCCTGTAATGTGCTCTGTGTGCCCCATGCCCTGGGATGTGTGCCCTTATGTGTACCGCCTGTGTCCTGTTCCCAAGGATGTGCCCTACTGTGTGCCCTGCTGTGTGCCCTACTATTTGCCACATGCCCTGTGATGTGCAGCATGTTCCCTGCTATGTATCTCCTGATGTGCTCTGTGATGTGCCCCGCTGTGTACCCACTGATGTGCCCTGTACCCTCTGTGATGCACCATGCTGTGCTCAATAATGTGCCCTGATGTGTACAGCATAATAAACCCTGCTGGGTGCCCCATTATGTGTCCTGTGATGTGCCCTACTGTGTGCCCCATGCCCTGGGCCCCATGATGTGCCCCGTGCTCTGCAGTGTGCCATGTGATGTGCCTTACTGTGTGCCCCATGTAAGTGGGGCTTTGTGTAGGTGCGGCTTGCATGTGGGCGGAGACACAGGGGGCCCCATGATCTTCTATTGCCCGGGGGCCCCATGAGTTGTCAGTCCGCCCCTGTATATCAAATACACTGCCACTAACTGAATAACATACCTGCTTAATCTAACTCAAGCTCTCTCTCTGTACACTCTCAGCCTTATATAGTGTGGGGCATGGACTGGGGCATAACATGCCCTTGGCCAATTATGGCTCTCTCAGCAGAGCGCGCTGTGATTGGCCAAAGCATGCAGGTCAGGTGCATGCTTAGGCCAATCGTCATACAACAATGCACTGCGATCTAGCAATGCACTATGGGGTGTTCCGCGGCACTCAAATTTCCCGCAAACACCCCATATGTTTGGTTCGTTTTAGAACAAACGAGCATGTTGTTGGAAATTCCGACCGTGTGTGGGCTCCACGATGTTCAGTCGAACTTACATTCGACTCGAACCACTGGCTCATCCCTACTGTAGACACCTAGAAGTCAGCTAGGTAAAAGCAACAACGGAAAAGTTACATTAGTCCTTCGACCCATAGTGCAGCTGTCATACATGGAATATTTTGGGAACATCATAAAGAATGTGCTTTGAAAAACTCTTCTTAGCATGTAACTGTGCTGATAAAGACGCCAGCACCTCGGCAGCGACTCCAATCTGCCCTTATCTGCATTTTGCAGCAGCGTCTGCTCCTAGATCAGAATTCCGAGACGGCCCTCTGGAACACCACCTACACAATAGCCGAACCGGAATTAGGGACGTTAATGAATAATTAACACTGCCAATTCTATGGGGGCCCGCTTTGAGGAACGTGCCACCATTGTGCTTGTTTCATAATTTAAATTAAGGGACTTTCGTCCTTTTGAACAGCTCAACCTTGCAGACATTGTCTGTGGAGCCCAGCATTAAGACTTCATCCTTTATTGTTTTTATTTTGATTAAATTGAATTTTCCTCTTTGATTAAGTGCTGGACCCGGGGGGTCTCTGATATATATTTCTCACAAAGAGGATGCTGAGATGACAAAAAAAAAAAATTAAAGTTCACCATAATGCTAAATTGAGGAAAATGTCCGATCGGAGCGTGTTGTTGGAAATTCCGACCGTGTGTGGGCTCCATCGGACATTTTCCATCGGATTTTCCGACACACAATGTTTGAGAGCAGGATATAAAATTTTCCGACAACAAAATCCGTTGTCGGAAATTCCGATCGTGTGTACACAAATCCGACGCACAAAGTGCCACGCATGCTCAGAATAAATAAAGAGATGAAAGCTATTGGCCACTGCCCCGTTTATAGTCCCGACGTACGTGTTTTACGTCACCGCGTTTAGAACGATCGGATTTTCTGACAACTTTGTGTGACCGTGTGTATGCAAGACAAGTTTGAGCCAACATCCGTCGGAAAAAATCCATGGACTTTGTTGTCGGAATGTCCGAACAAAGTCCGACCATGTGTACGGGGCATTACAGGTTTTGCCCCTCCCCATGGCTGTGATTTGGACAGTAAAAGGAAAAGCAGCTCACTGATTAGTTCATCTCTCTGTAATTCTCTTTTCTCCTCCTATTAGCATGCCCCCTTGTACTGCAGCACAACTGATTGGCTCCTTCTTCCTTCACCAGTCTGAGCTCTGTAAGGGCCTGTAAGTAGGGAATTGCAATTGGTTAGATGTTGACGCCAAGAGCACAAGTCCCTGCCCCTCTCCTCTCCTTCCTAGAACAGTCACCCTTCTGCTGAAGCTGTACCCTCTGCCATCTTGTGCCCACTTCATGCCACAGGCCTCCTCCCGGCATTCCTAACCTTTAAATCCCCCAAAGAAAGGAATGTCCTCATGTAAATAGAGTTGCTGCTCTTTACTGATGGTACTTAGAAAATGGCACAAACAGTCATATCACACCGACATATCTGGGATCACTTGATAGTACATTGTCAATCACATTTACTGTAGTGGATGGTCCACAGTCGTCTCCTCCTCCTTAGGTTCACCTCTCCCAAGATCCCCCAGGAGATTAGCCTCACTCAGGGAACTAAGAAAGCTTATGGTGCTATAACCCCTAAATTTAGTGTCCACTGTAACCGGTGCAGTGGTCTATGACAGGATATATGCTGTACATGCCATAGACAAGCATGAAGAAAGTAGAAGATCACTCAAGGAACTCTTGGCCAGGCGTTAAGACATTTTACAACCTGCCCTAGCCCACACCTCCATAAGGGTCAAGAACTCTACAGCCAGCTCTCCTGAGTGCAGTCTTCTTCTCCCCGGCCTCCAGCCCTGTCCAGGGCCTTCACTTGCTAGCTACATCTGCCTAGATGTGGGGTGTTTGGCTCCCATGTTCCAACTGCACTAGGACTCCTCCCAACCTGGCTTATATCTGGGAACTGACTCACCCATTACATCACTACAGGAGGGCTCTAACTAAAAGGGCCTAGCATCTGATGACACTATCTTCTATAACCAGATGCTTAAACAGAGACACCTAGTGTAGTCTGACCAGATGTTCCCATTTTCCGGGGACAGTCCCCGGATTGAAGACACTGTCCCTGGACCAAATCTGTCCACAGTTGTGTCCCCGGATTGGCAGAGCCACTTCCACCATAGCATCCATGGCACTATCTTTTATTTTTGGCTGCCCAGTCTCAGGCGGTGACCGCTTCTGGTTTCCCTAGCATTTTAGCTTCGGCTGGCTGCCCAAGAGTAGGGCTGTATAGCCTCTGTTGCCTGTTCCATCAGCACTTCCTAGCTCCTCTCTCACTCAGCCGCCTGTCGAATCTGACACTTCGCCTCAAATTGGTGTCCGCCCAACCCTGCCCACACTCCAGCCTCCCGCAGACAATGCATGCACTGTGCTCAACCTACATGGGAGACCAGCCTGAGAAGGAAGGCATAATTGGGGAGTGAGCCATCTGCTCCGTGAACAACCCTCCTCTCTCACCCGACCGACCTCTTTGCTTTGCTTCTTTTCCTTCTCATTTTGTTCGGAGGGGGGATTGTACAAACAGGGTGGGGGATTGTGCAAACTGGGGGAGGGGGATTGTAAAAACTGGGGGGGAGGGAGATTGTGCTGACCGGGGAGGGGGATTGTGCAGACTGGGGGAAGGGGGATTGTGCAAACTGGGGGGGGTGATTGTGCTGACCCGGGGGAGGGGGGATTATATAAACTGGGGGGGATTGTGCAGACTGGGGGGAGGAGGTTTGTACAAACAGGGGGGGACGGACTTTGCAGACTAGGGGGAGGGGGATTGTACAAACTGGGGGGGGGGTTGTGCTAACTGAGGGAAGGGGACATTGTGCAAACTGGGGGGGATTGTGCAGACTGGGGGGATTGTGCTGACTGGGGAGGGGTGATTGTAGAAACTGGGGGGGGGGGGGGGAATGTGCTGACTGAGGGGAGGAGGGATTGTGCAGACTCGGGGTGATTGTGCTGACTGGGGGCAGGAGGAATTGTACAAACTGGGGGGGGTTGTGCAGACTAGGGGGATTGTGTAGACTGGGGAGAGGGGGGGGGATTTTGCAGACTGGGGAGGGGGGATTGTAAAAACTGGGGGGGGTTGTGCAGACTGGGGGGGATTGTACAGACTGAGGGGCTACACAGTGCTCTGGACGGTGGTCTGAGGGGAGGCCTGTAATGTACAAAGTCTCACTATGAGAACTTGCTGAATGGTCTTCAGCTTGTTCCTGTGTTCCTGAGACCCGATCCGCTGACCTTGCTTACCCAGGTGTGACCCAGGTTCCCCCTTGGACTTTGCCTCTGCTCCTTCCTCTTCTCTGTTCATCTGATTAGTCTCACCTCTGCTTGTTTACTGGACTTGACTTTGCCTGCTGAGTCTGTACTGCTTTTCCCAGCTGTTACTGACCCTGGCCTGCCTCCTGGACTTGCTCTGTCTGTCGATTTGGTCCCTTGGCACCTGCCATCTCCATCCAGGCTTTGCTTCTGTTTTCTGCTCTGGTGCCAAGCTGCTTCAGCCACTTGTCCTGAGCACTGCGACTTCTAGCTCTACCCACCTAGAAGTGGATATCACCAACCAGCTATTCCAGCACTCAAGTCACTCCGTGCCTTCAAACTCTCTGTCTCCACCTACAGGAGTGTTGATGCAAGAGAGTTCCCCACAACGTTCCAGTATTCACCAGGTACGTAATAACAGCATTACATTAGCCATTCAGAATTTCATCCCGGTCTAACAGGTACTCTTTAGCTCATTCTAATATATTTTCTCCTTCAGTGTCATCCTTGGAGTGGATTTTTATAATACCAAGAACTACAAATTCCTCTACACGGTTCACTGCGTGTTGTCTATAACCAATCCCATCAATACCCAACACTGTGACTTATGTCTAACGGGCCGATAATTAAGCCACCCCCCGTTTTTTTTTCCTGCATGCCGAGGCTTGTCGTCTTCCCAGCACTGCACGGCAGGCAGCCCATCTATTCCAGCAGCGTGATCTGAAGTCAATTCCTTGTCAATAACTCCCTCCGCGCTAATGAAGACCCAAGTGTGGAGATGGAAGTGTCAACGTGGGGGCCGTATAACCCGCGGCTAACGGCCGTTCTTTATCAGGAAGATAAATGAGCGCTATTACACCGCCTGCTTTCCATTCTCTAATGAAATGCAACTGACAAGATTGTTAACACCATGAAATCAAACTGATTATGAATGCAAATAACAGCATCTGGCCCGCTGCTATGTCATTTTCTGCACCGGAGCTGTAGAATTAATATATGTGCTGCTTTTTAAAGTACAAAACTTACAGACAAAACGTATTTTTTAGTTTTGGATAGAGTAAGTAAGGTTAAAGCTGACTTCTGCCTTTTCCAGTTATACAGGCTCCTCTCTTGTACTGAAATGGCTTACTCTGATCTCACTGCACACTGTAAGCTTCTCACCATGTGCATTAGAAGCTGCAGCAAGTCAGATAGAGCCCACCTCATTTCCAGTCCGGAAGATATCTAGCCCTTTCCCTACTCTGGCCTGACTGTCTCTGGCCCACCCTTGGGCCATGGATTTCATTCATGGAGGCCCAGCATGTTGACATTACCTAGGGAGGTCTGCATGTAGGAGGGCCTGAGCTGCCTCACACGTGGCCATTGCGAGCAGCCAGGTCACCCCCCCTCCCCAGATTTTGCAGATTCCAGGACATGTGTCATTCTCCACCCAATCCGCACTCCTTTTGCGAGGATGGTGTTCGGAGACCAGACCGTTCCACCCTCCTGGTTGCGCCTGCTCATCCCCTTCACTCCCAGGAGTATTCACATGCTGGACCCTCATTCTTTCCAGGACTTGGCAGACAGATTTTTACAGATAATACTTGCTCTCACATTCCCCATTGGCTATGAATGACATTGCCCGAATATGCACAGGGAGGCCATGTCTTAGTATTAACTTCCTTTACTTATTGCAGTTAATAAGCAGCAATACAGATCAAGTTTCGGCCAATCAAGTACAATCTCCAAACACTGGCAGAGGTAGTATCCAACTACCCCATGCTAACAGATGCAGGTGTCTCTGGCTCTAGGCAGCATTAATTGATCTATGACTTCTTCACATATGCTTTCACAATTAGCTCCTTCCTCTCTGTACGGGAAAATCAAGGAAGGGACCAAGTCCTATCTGCCTTTTCCCTTTTTTCTCAGTTCCTCTACAGTTGGGCAGTACCTTCTCCCAGATGTCCTGGAAGGAAATCCCGGACAGCAAGTCCCCCTCTTTCAAAAAAGGGGCAGAGCAGGAACCCCACAACAAACTCCTCACAATCCCCCACCCCCTTCAGCTAATAAATTGGCTCCCGGAATCCTCCATTTTAAGAGGAGCAACCATTAAAGGGTATGGGATACTCCAAGCTACAAGGAGCCATAAGAGGACACTCTTCCCCTGTGTTACGATCCTTAAAAGGAAATCTTCTGCCACAGTTCAGAATACATTCCCCTTTGGAGTGACTAAGCGAAAGGCCAGAGGCAGGGACCCCATGAAAGAAGAACTGCTTGACTCAAAGATCCAAGGATCTTGCGGAACAGTCAATACTCACAAGGACAGAGAACAGCTGTCTCCATAAAAGAAGAACTACTTGGCTCAGATATTAAAGGATCTTGTGGAACAGCATAGGCATGCCAGGGGCTGTGGCAGGTATGCCTGGGCACATCCTAATCACTGAATGCGGTGCTGATTCCTCCTATTGCCTGGGCTTCCCCCCCGTGTTGCATCCCCCCCCCCCCCATAGTACTGCTGGATTCCCTCCTCTTCCCCTGGCTGCTGCGGGGATGTTTCAGAATGGAGAGTGGGGGAAGAGACTAGCAAATATGTCATTTACCTGCCGCTTCCTTTTCTAAATGAACACACTCACCCACTGTGTTCATTCATAACTGAAGCATAGTAAACTGTGTTTACTGTGCTTTTGTCTGTGAATGAACAGGAAGACGCTCAGCACAGAGCACTATCCCGCTCATCTACTGTCCAGTGCTGCTAAGGGAAAGAGAGAAAGCAATGTGTGTTTAAGCTTTGAGGTGCACATCCTTATGCAATAGGCTGCGCACAGCTATGCAGAACAGTAAGTACTCATGAGGCCAGGGAACAGCCATTCAGCTTCCTCCAGATGCCTTCTAGTAGATAGGTACCCCATAAACGAAGAACTACTTGGCTTAGACATGCAAGGATCTTGTGGAACAGTCAATATTCACAAGGCCAGGAAACAGCTGGGATCATTTAGTTTCCTCCAGGTGCCTTTTAGTTGGTAGGTACCCCATAAAAGAAGAACTACTTCACTCAGACATCCATGGATCTTGTGGAACAGTCAGTACTCACAAGATTAGGGAACAACTGTGCCCATTTAGCTTCCACCAGGAGCCTTCTAGTAGTTAGGTACCCCATAAAAAATGAACTACTTGGCTCAGACATCCAAGGATCTTTTATAACAGTCAGTACTTATGAGGTGAGGGAAGAGCTGTAACCATTCAGCTTCCTTCAGATGCCTTCTAGTGAGATTCTGCAGACTGGATGCTTCAAGTGGAACTCGGGGTGTTGAAGATAACCTTAGATGTAGGCCCCCAGCTCTGCCACAGCTGGGACCTCGATGACCAGCATCTGGAATTGGTAGGACTTTTCTTTGGGGGAGGGGGGGCAGTGGAATCCCTTCTACAGAAACACCCCACTACTCTGAAGTTCACACGTTTTATCTCCACCTACTGGGCCACCCCTCCCAGGGTTTGGCTGATATTCAATAGTTATTAGGCTACATGCATATTTGACTCCCCCCTCCCTGCTCAGGAAAGCCTCCAAAAGGCAGGGGGAAATGGTCAAACCTGCAGCCTGTGAAACCCAGAGCAGCCTAAAGAAATCAACCACTGATCCAAAGACTACAAAAGGAGTCATACAAAAAAGAAAATACATTTACCTGAAATCCCAGCAGCCTATGAAGACTAACATCAACATGTCATAGCAACATAAATGCATCATGAGAGTGAAACTTTTTTTTATGGTTTATAGCAAGCTTATCTATGACATACTGGGAAAGAAGAGTGGACAATAGGGATGAGCCGAACATCCGAACATCGGTTTGGTTCGCACCAGAACATACCGAACAGGCAAAAAATTCGGAAGAACACACAAACACCGTTAAAGTCTATGGGACATGAACATGAAAAATGAAAGTGCTTATTTTAAAGGCTCATATGCAAGTTAGTGTCATAAGAAGTGTTTGGGATACAGATCATAGTAAAAAAAAAAAAAAAAAAAAAAAAAAAAAAAAAAAAAAAAAAAAAAAAAACGCAATGGGCGGGGTCCTGATAACCAGTATCGTTAGTCAAATCAGGTAACAGGTTACCGGCTCACCTAATAAGGTGGTGTTCCTTGTCAGAACAGGAGAAGTAGTCAAAATAAAAGGAGATTGGGGATAGGACCCAAGGTGTCCTTACCTTCAGTGAAGGAAAAGGAACAAACTGCGGTTTAACCTGATATAACTTTATTAGAACAATTAGTAGAAAAACATTTTAATCATTGAAAGGAAAGCATAAACAATAGGAGATTGCATAAGGTAAAAACTGACAACGTTGTCACTTAAAAACGCATGCCCATGAGCTCAGCCATATCCAAGTCATCCACACGTGTCAATCATCTCAAGTCATTAAGTGTGACTTAATATATAATGCTTACATATGTTTAGGCGAGGTGAGTTCCGGGAAACCTTGGTAGCACAAGTCGGTACCCGTATTGTGCTTAACCATGGACCTCCAGACTCCCTATATGCCTATAGAGTTGCTGCATTGAGTCTTTACAATGTTAAAGAAAGCATTAGTTATCTCAGACAAATAAATGCAATTCTGGCTAGAAAGTATTCCTGATAGTTAGTGAACAGGACAGGTTTGATTTCTGGATGTAGCACTATCAATCATAGAGATAATATATATATATATATAATAAAAAAAAAAAAAAAAAAAAAAAAAAATGCAGCACGCTGTGATGCAGGCATGCGACTTGAGTCCAGGAGAAACAATAGATCCACAACAAGCTTGTTAGTCATTCAGTACCATGTTTCCATGAAACATTAAAGATAGCACCGCATATGGATTGGATCGGAAAATATAGTCAGCTGAGTCAAAATACAGAGCCTCCAAAGAGAGAGAAAAAAAAAAAAAAAAAAAAAAAAATTTTTTAAATTCTCTTTCCCTTTCCTTCTTCCCTTTCTATTCTTTAAATGTTCAGGCTGTGATTGCTTGCTGGATATACCAGTTGAAAAGAGACTCACTGTTTAGATGATATTAGATTGGTGCTCAATAGCAGCGACAAGGTGGTGAATCCAGAGTCCTTTGCAGGGGTCCACAGGTGTGCAGGATGCAAATCTCTGTATTCCTAGTCCTGGTGACACGCACAGGATGTTATCCACTCAAAACCAGCATGGGGCCGCCTGGCCATTTACTTCCAGTTTTCAGTTGTTTGTGGATTTCCAGTTTGCGGAGATAGGATGAGGGCTAAGGAGTGATGAAAAGCCCAAGTTGGCTATCAGCAGAGGGCATGCGTAGGCACACACACCGACATGTTTCACCCACTTGTGACGTGGGTTTCTTCAGGGTGAAGTGTTTGCATGAACAGAATCCTTTTATAGGCAGAGTGACACTCAGTGAATTACTTCCTGTTACATCACTTCCTGCCTAGACATGGTCATGTTAACCCCATAGGGGAATTCAGACTGCTGTAAGGAAAAAGTGTTTTTACACAGCTGCCATCTTGTGGCAGTATATGACTATTGCAGTTCATAGTATAATCATTGATGTAAAAGGTAAAATCGCCATTCACAAGTTGACATTTTATGCTTTTAATCACATCTATTAAATTCAATAGTAGTTATATTAAGATATGAATGTAAAGCTAAATACAGATAGATACATTTATACAGACTGAGGCTTATTATGATATTTTGACAATCGATCAATTCAGTGAAGATCAACTTATGGAGTCAGGAATACCTGTAAATTCAGCTCAGTGTTTAATCCATTTGGCGCGAGCGTCCCCAGCCGAAAAATCCACTCCTTTTCTTTTTGAAGTAGTATCAGGTCGAAGTCACCTCTTCTTACTGGAAGTTTTAGAGCATAGAACCCCTTAATTTTGAGTCCGTTTGTTTCCCTATTATGATATTTTGAAAAGTGTTCTCCTATGGGGGTATCATCATCTGGGGATCGAATGCTTGAGAGGTGTTCCCCTATACGGACCTTTAAAGGACGCTTTGTTTTGCCTATATACAATTTATGACAGGAACATTCCAGCATATACAGTACTCGTGTAGTATTGCAGTTAATGAAATGTTTAATTTGATACACCTTTCTTCCTGTTGCATCTGTAAATGAGTCAGATCTATCTACAAATCTGCAAATATGGCAACGTTGTCAGTTTTTACCTTATGCAATCTCCTATTGTTTATGCTTTCCTTTCAATGATTAAAATGTTTTTCTACTAATTGTTCTAATAAAGTTATATCAGGTTAAACCGCAGTTTGTTCCTTTTCCTTCACTGAAGGTAAGGACACCTTGGGTCCTATCCCCAATCTCCTTTTATTTTGAAGTGTTTGGGAACCCGGGTCATGCCCCAGCAAGGGACATGTATCAATGCAAATTAAAAAAAAAAAAAAAAAACGCCCTTTTTTTGGGAGCAGTGATTTTTTTACTGCTTAAAGTAAAACAATAAAATGAAATATTGCTTTTAATATCGTGCCTGGGGGCTGTCTATAGTATTCATGTAAAGTGGAACATTTTTCATGTGTTTAGAACAATACCACAGCAAAATGAAATTTCTAAAGGAAAAATTGTCATTCAAAACTGCTCGCGGCTGTAATGAATTGTCGGGTCTCGGCAATATAGATAAAACTCATTGAAAAAATGGGCATAGGTCCCCCCCCAGTCCATTACCAGGCCATTTGGGTCTGGTATGAATATTAAGGGAAAAACCAAACCAAAATTAAAAAAACAAAAATTGCTTGGGGGTCCCCCTAAAGTCCATACCAGGCCCTTCACATCTGATATGGAAATTAAGGGGAACCCTGTGCCAAATTAAAACGAAAAAATAGCTTAGGGTCCCCCCAAAATCCATACCAGAGAAGGGTCTTGTATGGGTTTTAAGGGGAACCCTGCACCAAAATTTAAAAAAAATGGCATAGGACCCCCCCAAAATTCATACCAGACTCTTATCTGAGCATGCAACCTGGCAGGCCGCAGAAAAAGAGGAGGGGGGACAAAAGAGCGCCCCCCCCTCCTGAACCGAACCAGGCCACATGCCCTCAACATGGGGAGGGTGCTTTGGAGTAGCCCCCCAAAGCACCTTGTCCCCATGTTGATGGGGACAAGGGCCTCATCCCCACAACCCTTGCCCGGTGGTTGTGGGGGTATGCGGGCGGGGGGCTTATCGGAATCTGGAAGCCCCCTTTAACAAGGGGACCCCCAGATCCCAGCCCCCATGTGAATTGGAAAACAGGGTACATTGTACCCCTACCATTTAAAAAAGGGGTGAAAAAATAGTAAAAAAGACAAGAGATAGCTTGGGACAAATCCTTTCAAAAAAATAAAAATGTCCAGCAATGTAAATCCACGCCGCCCGACGGACCGAAAAAAAAAAAGCCGCAACCGTCGACTGACACTTCTTCTGGGTGACAGTTCATATAAAGCTGAGGGCGGAGCCACCCGGTGACGTAAACGGGTGACCCCGCCCCCTGTGACGCCACAGGGGCTTCCCCGTGGCGTCAGAGGAGGCAGGGTCACACATTTACGTCACCGTCAATGCCAATGCAAAATTTTTGCATTGATACATGTCCCCTGGGGCAGGACCCGGGTCCCCAAACACTTTTTATGTCAATAACTTGCATATAAGCCTTTAAAATGAGCACTTTTGATTTTTCATGTTAGTGTCCCATAGACTTTAACGGTGTTCCAGCGGCTTTCGAATTTTCCCCAGAACGCCTCATATTGTTCAGTGCTCGCAGAACATCCGAACAACCAAAGTTCGGCCCGAACTTATGCTTGGGCCGAACCGCTCGCCCATCCTTAGTGGACAAACACAGCTTCTTAGAAAAACATTCTCACCGTCGCCAGACCATTTACTTCAACAACAGTCTTCCCATAAGATATGTGCATTCACTGTATTTTATACGTGTTTTTTTTTTTTTTTTTCGCGGTGCAATTGCTTATTTTGGTCTAAGGGAGAAAAAACAGTAATTACTTACCTGATACAGAGCTCCTTAACTCAGCTAGACCAGTCCACACAGCTTTTTTCTCCCCCAAGCTCCAGCGGTCTAGGGTCCTGATGCTAACAAGACCAAAGTAAGGTTCATAGCCCTGCACTGGATGTGATAACACATGTGATAACACAGAGGGACAGGCCACTGCTGAAGTGTGGGGGAGTGCCATCAGCTGGGGAAGAGGAGAATCAAGTATGTAAAACCTGTATGTTTCTCCGACCCTGTAGACAAGATGAGTTATCAACCCTTGCAGTTCAGGTTCAGCCCCCCTGAAAGTGATAATTTTTTATTTGCCTGGGTTCAGGTTGGATTTAACCACTTAACGACCACCCACCCTACATATACTGTGTCAGGGCGGCCACTCTGAACCAGACAGGGCCAGTGCTACCACTAGGCAAACTAGCCAGCCGCCTAGGGCGCACTGCTGCCTAGGGGTGCCCAGCCACTGGTGTTACTACTCTGCTCTCTGCAACAAGCAACTAAAACTCAGCATCAGCAGGCAGCCGCCACTCCATTCGCGCATAGTGTCAGAGGCGCAGTCTCGACTGCCGAATGAATGGAAGCAAGCAAACAATCATTGATGGGCACTAGTAGTCTAGATTGAGGGGCGCTGGTGAGGCTGCATTGATGGGCGCTGGTGAGGCTGCATTCGATGGGTGCTGGTGAGGCTGCATTTGAGGGGCGCTTCATTAAAAATGTAGGGTATACATGGGCAGGAGCCAAGGGGGTGTGTGGCAAAATGAGGTTTCGCCTAGGGTGTCAAAAATCCTTGCACCAGCCCTGGAACCAGATCACATACCTAGCTTGTTAGGTTCCAATGGGCTTCAAGAAAACGGTGCTCGTCCATGCACAGACGACATATCAGTAGGGCCAGCATGTAGCTAAACTGGTGCAGGACAGACAAAATCAGCTTTTCTGGCTCCAATTGGCTTCAAGAAAATGGTGCTTGTCCACACACCGACTCACTGTAAGATAAATCTAGATAGAAGATGGCTTCAACTCATGCTCTCCACCTGTGGAGAACTCTACGATTAAACCCCAAAAAGGGTGAAAAGCGTCTCAGGCTTCTCCACAGGTGGAGAGCATGAGTTGAAGCCATCTTCTATCTAGATTTAACTTACAGTGAGCCATTTGTGTGTGGACGAGCACCATTTCCTTGAAGCCCATTGGAGCCTGACAAGCCGATTTTGTGTGTCCTGCACCAGTTTACCTACGTGACCCAACTAATACAGGTTTTGGGGGGCATTTGAGTGATACTATTTTAATCTGTCTGGGAAATTGAATATTAATTCTACAGAGTTGGGAGTCCCTAGAGTTGGGCTTTAAGCCCTGATGAAGCAGGCAAAGCGTGGACCCAAAACGTGTTAGTAATCAAGTATATTAAATGCTTGAAATAAAATCTTTTTCCTGGGGATTTCAACTTTTCAATGTTGTGCTCCAGTTTTCTGGTCCAACTATTTAATTTATATCAACAAAAGTTTTCCATGGTAGTTTCGTGGTGTACGGAAGCAGCCAATGTATCACTCAAAGGCCCCCAACTGGGATAACATAAGTATAGTTTTGAAAAAAAAAAAAAAAATTAGCAAGTGCCAAGTAATTATCTACCTAAGGTTCCAGCACCATCAAATCCACTACCTCCAACATGATGGCAGGGGGCAGGCTTTTCTACTTGGGGTGGGGCTGCTTTCTGAAACTGCAGAAGACTTTGCACTTTTTTTGTTTTGATAGACCTGGAATGTGTTTAATTGATTCAAAAATGAAAGCTCAGTTGAGCTTTAATAAGAATATACTGAAACAAAAAAGAACAATGTGGACAATGTGAGAACTTGATCCTGTGAATAAAGCTGGATACCCACTATACAATTTTTCTGATTTTTTTTTCCTTTAGATTTACCAAAACCATATAATATGAGGTCAAACTGAAATACTTTCAATTTGTATGCAACCAGGCAGGCTCTTGCACTACATAGTTGAAGGTAAATCTAAAGGAAATCGAACAACAAAGCTTAAAGTCCATGTCTGACCCAGAGTGCTTTGTTTGAAATTGTTTGCACTCAGCCAAAGTCACAGAAAGTTGATTGGATTATGGAAAATGTTGTCATTCTTTCTGCCCCATTACATCCATGTTTCCATCCTCGTGCTTGTTGCCTCCTGCTGCGCCTTTATTTTATTTATAGCGCAGTAATTAGCTAAATGCTGATCATATACTGCAACCTTGGTCTTTCTTCCACCTCATTTATTAAACCATCGTCATCATCACTTACAGCAACTGAATTGTTTTCATAATAGCTTGGCACATTTTTTTTTCTGTATTTTTAATGTTTTTTTTTTTTTTAAAGCCAGAAATCAAAAAGCTCAACACATTACTGGATCGCAAAACAGTAAAAACGTGCTCTTTTGCCCTAAAGGCCCAACCAGACCAGATATGGGTGTGCTGTGGCAAATGAATGGGCTACAAGCACCAAAACTACCACAAAAACGAATATGCAACATTTTTAGCAATGTAGCGCACCACGGTTCACAGTAGAGAGTTACCATGCATTGTAGTGTGCTGCAATACATGTGCTGAGCTGTGTTGCTTTAAGGAGTTGGATTACCATTCAAAAAAAATAGCAATGAAGTGCGCTCATGGAACATGCATTGCACCCACGTTACCGCAATGCACTACAGTGGAAAAGTGTGTTTTGGGCTAAAAGCAAAAACTATTTTGCATTTCTTATTTTGTTTTGTTTTTTTTTTGTTTTTTTGGCAAACTAACTTTTTTTTTTTTTTAGATTAAAATTGATTATCTTAATTTTTAAAATTTTTGACATAAAAAATTTTTTGTTCTTGTTTTTTTTTGGAAACTATTTTGTATGTCTTATTTTGGGCTTTTTTTTGCTTACTAACTTTTTTTATTTTATTAAAATTCATTAACTTAACTTTTTGAATTTTTTACATAAACCATTTTTCCTGACAGACTTCATAGCAGCCTACGTGTGGGTTAACCCTGCCTGCTCTTCCATGCTATAGGACAGCACTCCCATAAATTTGAGCTCACAGCCAGAGACTGCATTCCTTTTTTGTCCTCCTCACATGGACCTACAAGATATGCACTTACGTTTACTCCTATGGCATCCAGTCCGGTTGAAGATGTCTCAAGGCCGAAGTCGGGCATACCAATCAAGCGGTGCAAGTCCAGGGCCCAGCCATGGGTGGGTGAGTGGCTTCAGGCATAGATGCCCCAGCGGTGGAGGGGCAACCTGCGTATGTCCAGGATGGGACGTCTACCGGGTGCAGTCGGCAGCAAGGTCTGAAACCAGCAAAAATGTCTTCCCATGGCAGCAGGTTATATTATTATTGTTTGTCTGTTCGTCTCCCTGTCTCTTTCTTCCTCCCTATTCCCTGGCTCTAGTGGAACGGCCTCTCATGGCATCTGGAATGCTCCTGCGTTCCAGAACACCGTTTATTTCCGGATTACGCCCGCAATAAGCATCTGTGCATGCCACGAGTGAACTGGGAGGGGGCACATCTGCTTCGCTTCCGGCACGACTGGGTGACTTCAATCTTGGACTGCTGGACCATCAGGACATTGTCCGTAGGTCACACATGGTCCTGCACCGGTACTCCTTCCCTCAAGTTTATTCCTACCCTGCTTCCGCAGTCAAAAGAAAAGAAGCAGGTACTACTGTCCTGTGTGGATTCACTGATGGCGCAGGGAGCCGTTATGCCTGTTTCGAAGGTCGAAGAATTCCAAGGGGTGTACTCCCCTCTCTTCTAAGTGCTAAAGAAAACGGTTCATGGTGCCCAGTGATTGACTTAACGTACTTAAATAAGTTTATTAAACATGAAACATCCAAAATGGAGGCTCTATTTACCATTCAGCAAGCCAAGACTGGCTAGTCTCATTTGACTTAAAAGATGCCTATTTCCACATGCATGTAGCGGAAGATTTTCTCAAATACCTCTGGTTTGTGGTCGGGCAAGAATGCAGACAGTTCACCTGCCTCCCTTTCGGGTTGACAACCTCACCTCGTGTTTGCTCAAAGTTCTTCTGGTCGTGGCAGCCCTCATCAGAACAAAATGGCTGTACCACTATCTCCTCTTCCTTCTGTTACTATCTCAAGACAAGAATCAGCTGCTGATCCACAGGGGTCAGGTCATCACAACACTGCTTGTGTTTGGTCGGCTGTTAAAACTTGGAGAAAAGTCTTCTAGAACCAGGGCAATGTATGGTATACCTAGGGGCCCAGTTCGACACTGTGGAAAGTACCATTTCTCTGCCAGTGAAGAAGATCCCAGTCATACGGGAAAGAGTGTCACGGGCTCTAACTGCCTCACATCTGAGGGCCTCACAGTGCCTAAAAAACATTGGCACGATGGTCTCTACGTTTCCCCATGGTCAAATGGTCTCGGTGGAGGCTACGCCCTTTCCAGACAGGGTTTCTCCAGCAATGGAACTCAGGAGACAGCATCCAATTAATTCACATAACAACATTGATGAGGAACAGCCTCTTCTGGTGGCTACAACGCAGGAATCTGCTCACGTGCTACTCCATCTCCCCCGCTTCATGAGTTACAGTCACAACCAATGCCAGTGGTGCTGGATGGGGAGCCCTTTGCAGGTGAAAGTTGACACAGGGCAGGTGGGATGCCCGTCTCTACAACCTGGGCTCAAATGTCCTGAAACTGCGGGCAGCCTGGTGTGCCCTTCAGGTCTTCAGTCACCTCCTGCAAGGGGAATCAGTTTATTGAGAATGGACAACACCACAGCAGTGTCCCTTGTGAAGAGACAAGGGGGGGACTCGGAGCTTCACCTTGCTCCAAGAAGTTGAGCCCATCATGGCATGGGCCCAGGAAAACCTGGCCAATATGTCGGCAGTTTTCGTTCCAGGAGCCCTGAATGTCCAGGTGGGCTTTCTGTCTCGCATGCAACTAGACAACAACGAATTGTCCCTTCACGCAGAGATGTTCAGGTGGATCCTGTCCTTGAAAGTTGATCCTGAAGTAGACCTATTTGCATCCCCCGGCAACTTCAAGATCAGAAAGTATTACACTTGGGGCTGTTGCAGCCAGGCCTTCGGAGTAGATGCTCTGACAGATCAATGGAGCTCCAGCAGGGCATATGCCTTTCCCCCATTCCTGGTCATCCTCAGATTCCTGCAGAGCCCTTGAATTTGCATCAGGTGTAATTTCCAGTCTCATGAGCTCAAGAAGGGCAAGCACAAATATGGTCTACGCAAGAGTATGGGCCAAGTTTGTTGAGTTCTCATTCTCTACGGGATGGTCATTCAGAGATCTGGGAATCCCAAGACATCCTGGAAGTCCTACAATCTGGTGTAGATCTGTCTCTGTCCATCAGACCCCTCAGGGTCCAAGTCTCAGGTCTGTCGGCCTTCTCCATAACATCATGGGCCATTCATCCTCTAATCCGTCAGTTCATCCGAGGGGTGGCAAGGTTCAGGCCCCAAAAGAGGCCAAGATTCCCCAAGTGGGATCTTCCCCTTGTTCCCCTTGTTCTTGACTCACTGGCTGGACTCAGTTCCACGGGAACCATTCCAGTTTCTATCAAAGACTTTTCTGCAAAAGTCGCTTTCCTCGCAGCCATCACTTCGGGTCTCTGGGTACTTAGGTCATAAAGAACCATTCCTGACTTTCTTCCCGGACCGGGTGGTCCTTATCCCTATGCTCGGCTCAAATCCAAAAGTCACGTCAGTGTTCCATGAGAACCAAGAAGTTGTCCTACCTACACGCACGACTCCAGGGGCCGTGGAGACTCACCCACTGGATGTGGGAGAAATACTCAAGGAATACCTGCAAGCTACTTCCTCCTTTAGACGCTCGGAGCATCCGTTTATCCTACACTCCGGGAGTAACAAGGGGAAATAGGCTTTGATCAGAACGATTGCAGCCTGGATCATCTAAACCATCCAGCAGGCTTATAAGGTCAAGGGCTTGGCTCCTCTGGAGGCAGTGACGGCACACTCAGCAAGGGGCATGGCAACTTCCTGGGCGGTGGTCAAACACGTGGCTTCAGATGTCATCTGCAAAACGGCCTCGTGGGCCTCCATTAATACTTTAATGACGCACTATTGTATAGAACGTGTATCTCTATCGCCTGTAAACTTTGGCTTAAGAATCCTGTCAGTTGACGGGGCAAATTAAGAGTTTTTTGTTGATCAGCATACCTGCCCGTATGGTTTGGCTAGTTATTTCCCACATGTAGGCTGCCATGGAGTCTGTCAGGAAAACTGAAAATTTTCTATCAAATATACTTTTTAAGCAAAATAAATGAAGATTTTCTATCAAATACTTACCGTAATTTTCCTTTCCTGATAGACTCCGTGGGGAGTTCCTACCCATTGGTCAAGAGTCGGCTAGTTACGGAAGGCAGTCTCTGGCTGTGAGCTCAAATTTATGGGAGTGGGGTCCTATAGCATTGGAGAGGAGGTGGAGTTAACCCACACGTAGGCTGCCATGGAGTCCATCAGGACAGGAAAATTACGATAAGTATTTGATTGAAAATTTTCAATTTTTTTTGCTTAAAAAAAAATCATAGAAATGCCAATTTAACTAAAAGTAGTAGTAAAAAAAATAGAAAAAAATCTAAAACAAAAAGTCTGCAAAAGAAGACTCTTATATATAGTAGTAGTATAGTAGGTGAGGTTGAAAAAAGACACAAGTCCATCAAGTCCAACCTATGTTTGTGATTATGTGTCAGTATTACATTATAAATCCCTGTATATTGCGGTCATTCAGGTGCTTATCTAATAGTTTCTTGAAGCTATCAATGCTCTCCGCTGAGACCACCGCCTGTGGAAGGGAATTCCACATCCTTGCCGCTCTTACAGTAAAGAACCCTCTACGTAGTTTAAGGTTAAACCTCTTTTCTTCTAATTTTAATGAGTGGCCACGAGTCTTGTTAAACTCTCTTCTGCGAAAAGGTTTTATCCCTATTGTGGGGTCACCAGTATGGTATTTGTATATTGAAATCATATCACCTCTCAAGCGTCTCTTCTCCAGAGAGAATAAGTTCAGTGCTCGCAACCTTTCCTCATAACTAAGATCCTCCAGGCCCTTTATTAGCTTTGTTGCCCTTCTTTGTACTCGCTCCATTTCCAGTACATCCTTCCTGAGGACTGGTGCCCAGAACTGGACAGCATAATCCAGTTCTTTGCTTTCTTCAACAGCTATGGTCTCCAGTAGAATCCTCACATGCAACTAGACAAGTGCAATTTGTTTCGTTACGAATTTGTTTTTGGACAAAATTCTGCATATTCGTTCATTCGGAAGCACCTGAATGAACGCAAAAGACTCTTTTGATGAATGCATATGAAAACGAATTGGCAAAAAGAACGAAAATCCAAAATAATGAGAATCTGAAAGAACAAAAATCCGAAAATACAAAAATCCGAAAGAACGAAAAACAATTCAACCCACGAGTTTATCGAATCAATTACATTCGGATAATTTTGTTTTTCAGACTTTCTATTATAATTAAATATTAACTATTAATATAGTTTTTATTATTATTATTTATTATTTTAAACTATTAAATTATAGGTAAAATAGCTGAAGTCATTAATTCTTCTATCCAGGTCTCTGCGCCATAGCAGCTAATTTGGGATAGATTAGATTTACACTTTTATTGGAATTTCCTTTCAAATTTGGCTAAAGTAACTGTTAGTGAACGTAAAGAATACGAATGGATCTGAAGTTACGAATTATCCGATGTAACGAATGCCGTATCTAAATGAATGGAACGGAACAAATATGAATGCATCCGAAGTTATGAATTATCCGAAGTAACGAATGCCACATCTAAAAGAATTTAACGTAACGAATATGAATGCATCCGAAGCTACGAATGATCCGAAGTAACAAATGCCAATCATAACGAATGATCCGATATACGAAAAAAATAAAAAAATGAATGAAGCGAAAACTAAACTAAACAAATTTTTTGGTAGTGCACATGTCTACATGCAACACACTTCTAGGATTGTCTGATGTCTGTTTCCCCTCTACTGTACCTCAGGACATTCTTCATGTCACTAATGTGACCTGGACTGCCAAAGGAGCTGGCAGATGAAACCACAGAAAGTGGTGAGGGACATAGGCATCCAACACATCCAGATTCACACATGGATCCTGGAGATCCTTATAAAGGTCTGAGCTCTTTAAGTTTTACAAGTCTTCTAATGTAGGCTGCATTTTTTTAGAGTTTTTTTCAAGTCAGTGTCTGTTTTCGTGTAGGAAGTCAATGGGTTCCAAAGGGCGAGTCTAAAAAGCAAAATGTACATGGTCAATAGTACTCGAACACCCTTCCAAATGATTAAGTTCAAGTACTTCCAATGGAAGGTACTGTTGATGCTGCAACATACAACGTCATTAGGACAATTGTGCTCTTCTAACTTTTCTAACATCAGTACCAGACCTCAAAGATGCTGTTTTGGTTGAATGGGCACACATTTCCCACAAACACATTGCAAATTAGAACTCTGTTGGATAAGGTCATCTGATCCAACATCAATATCTGACCTCAAAAATGCCTTTTTTGGCAGAATGGGCACAAATTCCTACAGACACACTCCAAAATCTTGTGAAAAGCCCTCCCATAACAGTGGAGGTTGGTATACCAAAAAGTCTTGGCCATACAGAGTATATTGGCATCTTACAGTGGCTTTACAGGTATGCCAGTGCTGCCCTATAAATTTATTTCCGTAGTGCCAATCTAGATCTCCAAAATGTATCTGGCCAAGAACAGGCCAAAGCCCTGACCTCAACCCTAAGAACACTTTGAAGATTTATTGGAATTCCAAATTAGAACTCTGTTGGATACAGTGTTCTGATCCAGCATAAATACCTGACCACAAAGATGCTCTTTTGGCTGAATGGGCACCAATTCCAAGAGATACACAGCAAATAAAACTGTTGGATTAGGCCTTCTGATCCAACATCAGTGTTTGACAACAAAGTTTCTTTTTGGCTGTATGGGCACAAATTCCCACAGACACACTTCAAAATCGTGTGAAAAGCTCTCCCAGAATAGTGGCTGGTATAGCCACAGAGAGGGAAAACTCCATTTTAATACACATGATTTGGGAATGGAATACACCACAAGTTCACTGTTTACCGAAAAGTCTTGGCCATACTGTGTATTTTGGCACCTTATAGTGGCTTTTCAGGTATCTCGGTGTTGCTCTATGCATTTCTTTTTTTTAGTGACACGACAAGCTAGATCTCAAAAATGTATCTGGCCAGAGCGCGAACCTCAACCTTACTGAACACCTTTAAGATGAATTGGAATGTGATTTGGCATTAGACTCTTTTCTGTTCCAACATGACTCTATGCCTGTGCATGAAGACGGCTGCATAAAGAAATGGTTTGATGGGTTTGGTTTGGAGGAACTCAAGTGTCCTGCACAGAGCCCTGACTTCAACCCTAATGAACAGCTTTAAGATGAATTGGAATGCCAAATTAGAACTCCATTGGTTGAGGTCTTCAGATCCAACATCAGTACCTGACCACAAAGATGCTTTTTTTGGCTGAATGAGCACAAATTCCCCCAATCACGCTCCAAGACACAAGCCAAATAAAACTCAAAAATAAAACTAAAGTTGGATTAGGCCTTCAGATCTAACATCAATAGCTGACCTCAAAGTCACCCTTTTGTCCGAATGGGCACAAATTCCCAAAGACACATTCCAAGTTAAAACGCAATTGGATTAGGCCTTCAAATCCAACATCAGTGCGGCAGTGACTGACCTCCAAGTGGCTAGCTTGGCCGAATGGGCACAAATTCCTAAAGACGCAATTTAAAATCTTGTGAAAAGCCTAAAAGAGTGGAAGCTAATATAGTAACAGGACAAATTCCATTTTAATATGCAAGACAAAAGAATGGAATAGCCAACCAGTTTGTGGCTTTCCACAAACACTTGGGCTTACAGTGTATATTGGCACATATATTTGCTTTACAGGTGTAGCAAATTCTTTTACCTCTCCCAGTCCAATGAGAACCTTCAAGGCCAAAGACAGCTGACATCCTTCAATATGTAGTGGGTTGTGAGGCATAGTGGATGCAATAATAGTGAAAGTCATTGGGCGCCAGACACTTCTTGGATGCAAAAGAGGTTTTATTTATTTTAACAGTCCTTTTTATATTTTGCAAGGGGAAGAGGGTTTGGGCCAGGACATCCTTACAGACGTACAGGAAAAGGCCCCAGCAAGGTACCACTTCTGCACGTTCAGGGGCCTGGTCGGAGGTAGAAAGGAAGATAGAAGGGAAGCTGTAGCTCTTCAGCCCCTTGAACTCCTAGTCTCTCACTGGACTCTATGATTCACTGACTCTAAATCCCGTGACCTCCTCAAGGATTTTGTGGTGGTATCTCCCTCAAGCGTCAACCACACTTCCCTGCTTGGTCCCTAGCTTGGCACTCCAGATACCTTTGAAGCTTCACCACTGCTAACTGGCTCGGTCCCTGGCTTGACACACAAGGCTGCTCTGCAAGCGTTACCTCGGCTGGTTGGGTCCCTGACTTGATCAACCCTTGAAGTTTCCAGATTCTCCACCGTGCCCGTTCGGTGAGAATACTGCTCCGGTACTTGCTTCAGTTACTCATTGTGGCCCTTGGTAAAGGTGGTTCGTCCTTTAGTGGCAACAGCTTCCCTTCTACGTCCGACCACGACAGGTTGGCAAAACCATCACTGTTGGTTGGACTGCAAGCTGCAGTCCCAACTATGTGCTGCCGTCCAACTTCTGGATAGGCCCTCACACAGCCTGGCAGCCAGATGCCCTCAGGATAGGCCCAATCTCCGGCCTAGCAGCCCGGGGCGTACGACACGCATCCACCCAGATGGCGGTCCGGGTGGCACAGAACAATAGATCACCGGATTCCACTCAAATATATAGGTTCTCCCAGCAGGCTAAGGGATTAAAAAAAACCCTGCCCATTGGCTGAGATATCCCATATACCCATAACTTGACCTTGAAATGTCCTTCTCACATCGAATGCCACCAAGTGCCCGGCCACCTAGTGGCAGAAGAGAAAAGTACAACAAGGCCATCAATGGATCTCTAACTATCTACAGTAGCTACTCCTGACAAGGAATTTGGTGAGGAGCTCCCTGACTAAACCCCAGGGCGCTACACAGGTGTGCTAATGCTGCTGTTTAATTTTATGTGTGTAGTGCTATGACTCATTTTTAAAATGTATCTGGCCAAGAACAGGATAGAGACTGCAAGCCAATGTTTTAAAGGAAATGTATATTTTTTTTAATTTGTTATCTTGATTTTCTTTGCATATTTATTATTTCACATTTGCCTAACACAATTGGCAGGGCTTTATGCAAGAGCTCTTGTGGTAAAAATAGAACCAAATGACTCAGAGGAGGGGACACCCCACCTCTCTCTGAACATTTTAATTAGGAAGCATCCAAAGCATCCAAAGCATCCCCTGCGGAGTGTCATGTGCGCCATATACTAAATGTGAATTTGTCAAGAAACATTATCTAACTAAAAAAAAAAATGGAAGATTAATTTAGAAACGTGTACGAAAAAAAGAAAATTAAGATGATGCGAACCAGTTATGGTTAACCTTTTCTCTTCTCCGAGTTTGTCTGACTGAGCAGCTGCAGGAATTCATAGATCTCTATATGTTAAGACTCCATCCGAGGAATTTCCTCAATTACATTTGTGTTATTTTTTGCTGACCCAGCCTGACACATCACATCAGATGAACAATCCTGGAGTCAGCAGTCAAAAAAAATTACACAGCACCTTACAGAGGTCTAGCAAGGGATAGATTATTTCAGTAATTATAATTGAGTTCATTAGGGATATTATCCATGCTTGATGTTAGTAATGGTTTATTATACCAAACACTGGAAAAGAGTAAGATTCCTGTGGGCATTTAAAGCTAAAGTTTGATCTGCTGTTATATTTTGCCTTCCCTTGTTCCTCCCTCCCCTCATCAACATGCTATTGACATTTAAATATAAAACCTTTTTAATGTTATTACAAATACAATGGATACTCCATTTTTTATAATACAATCCCTTTTTGGTTATTCCTGAGGGTCAGAGATGACCCTCTGATGCCTAGTCTGTCCTTGGTACATCTGTTGAGACTAATGCATCCCCATATACATTTTTTCCAGATATGTTTATGGACACCTCTAGACCACTTACCATATAGCTCCTGCAGTCCTTGCTGTGCTTCCTGGTCTTTCCTGCTGCGGTTGTTGGTTGCCACTCCCCCTCAGCCCCCGAACCGGCATTGCTTACTGCCGCCATCTTGAGACCCGGTGTTTTGGTGACCCAATCCAGTCAAGTGGTAAGTACGAGGTCGTTTCGTTACAGACCTCTCGTGCCAACCATCGTGTTCACCCCGACTTATTTAGTTACTGACACACCCTCATTATTTTTAATATCTTTTTTAGACATACAAATTTTGCATCAGCCCCTGATGAGCGAGAGGAGACTCGCGAAACGCGTAGGGCACCATCGATGCCACATGCATGCCCATTCTGCTGGGTATTTGAAGTTGGTCCTATCATGGTCATAGACTGCTGCTATCCATGCATGTGTACTGTGTATTTTCCAAATTCAGATGATGTATGTGTATTTTTAGCTTCTTAGCGATTTACTATGTATAATATCTCTTATGGATGTATAAATCAAGTGTAATGAATTGTATTTGTTTTTACTTATGCTTTAAACTAGGCCACTATGCCGGGTAACGCACATTTATTGCTGATCCCATTTATGTATTTAGCATTTTGTGACCAATAAAACATTTTTTGCTCTTATTACGGAAGTGTTCCGAATCTCTCCCACCTCACTCAAAGTCCCAAGGCCACCCTCCCCTTCTTTTGCTGTAAGTAGATCATGGACAGCGGGAGGGATGTATGTATACAGGAGAGCCCCAGAGTAAATTATAACCCTGACTCTGGTGGTGACTAGGTGGAGAGAGATCTGCTTGCTTTATGGTGGAAGATGACCTCTCTAGTGTTGGCACATGTATTGTGATCCAGGCCCCTTATGTCACATGGGCATCAAAGGAACTCCTGGCACTAGTCTGTAACTATGAAATATGCAGAGCCTTGCAAGAAAGTATCTCCTGGCCAAAGTGAGAGGTCAGATTGGTACATTCGACCAGTGGGGTGGCGAAAAGAGGTTACTGACCCACCAACCGTACACAGTTGTACGAACACATGGAAAGTCTGTGTTGGGTATCTGGGCCAGGGACTGGTTATTGCAATTCTGCCCCTGGGTTACAGATCCTAAGCTCCTGCAAATAGAATGATATGCTGCCAATCTGAAGGGCTGTGGGAAGATCTAGGTGTGGCTTTTTAGTGATAGGGCTAGTCATGATGTCATGATCTAAGCAATTACGAAAGCAGCAAGGGTTTTGAAATCTCTCTTTTTGGCATCCCTTTCATTACACATCCAAAGGGAATGAACTCAACTTACTGTTCACGTTATTGTATCTACAGCTCAGAGTTCATTAATTCTGATCAGAGGTTCCTTAAGACCTGAAAGTTATTTTAAGGGTCCCTCCATATTGATGTTGAGAAAGACTGATCTTAAAAAGATATATGGACTATTCAGTGACAGTGAAACCAACTAACTCTAGTAGGAAATGGGAAATACAGAAAAGAGAAAAAAAGAAAGGTTGGCTAGTCCAAGATGGAGGGCAGGTTATACCTCCTATACTGTTTGCACTGCACTTTGTGTTTCTGCTTTTGGAATTTCCATGGACTTTGGCATCCACATCTACAAAAACGCTTTGCTGCTTCGCTGCTCTCTTGCTCACCGTAAGACTTGAGAGATCCGTCTAATCATTCACACAACAGCCCATTACCCATCTGGATGAATGCTGACTAACATAACCCGCGACCTTTCTATCCGCTAAGTGATTAATACGACGTGTTTGGGCAGCAAAACAGGTCCGAGATACACACACGTCAGCATTTACCCCTGAGCTCTGCACTTGATGTCCCCACTGCGTACCGTATTTCATTCCCACTGTGCTCACAAATGGCATTTCAGGGATATTATAACTGATTTTCACTGAGTACTCTTCCTGAGCTGTTACCGCAAAGTTCACCTGGAAGTAAGTTTTGGTGTGTTTTTACAATGTCTGTATATCAGGCTGTCCAGTCATCTTCCTGAATGTTGAGTTAAGTTTCCAGATTCCTTCTTCTATATATTATACTATACAATCTATTCTGCAAACAGAATGATATGATTTAGAACAACAGAAGAACTTTAGTAAAACAAAGCAACGAAATTCCATATAAACGTGAGTCCACCAGAGTCCCCCCTTTACATCACAGTCCCCAGTTAAGTCCCCGCTTACATCAAAGTCCACTCTTACATCAGTTTTTCTCCTTGTATCATGGTCCCCATCAGAGTTCCCCCCCTTACATCTGGGCCCCAATCAAAGTTCCCACTTACATAAGGGTCCCCATCAGAGTCCCCCCTTACATCAAGGTCCCCATCAGAGTTCCCCCTTACATCACAGTCCCTCCTTACATCAAAGTCCCCCCTTACAAGAATGTCCACTCTTACATCAGAGTGCCGTCTTACATCATGGTCCCCATCAGAGTTCCCCCTTACATCTGGGTCCCCATCAAAGTTCTCACTTACATAAGGGTCCCCATTGGAGTCCCCCTTAAATCAAGGTCCTCATCAGAGTTCCCCCTTACACCAGAGTCCCCAACAAAGTCCCCAGTTACATCAAAGTCCACTCTTACATCAGAGTGTCTTCTTGCATCATGGTCCCCATCAGAGTTCCGCCTTACATCTGGGTCCCCATCAAAGTTCCCCCTTACACCAGAGTCCCCAACAATGTCCCCAGTTACATCAAAGTCCACTCTTACATCAGAGTATCTTCTTGCATCATGGTCCCCATCAGAGTTCCCCCTTACATATGGGTCCCCATCAAAGTTCCCACTTACATCAGGGTCCCCATTGGAGCTCCCTGTACATCAAGGTCCCATCAGAGTTCCCCCTTACATCAGAGTGCTCAAAGCCCCCTTACGTCAAAGTCCACTCTTACATCAGAGTGCCTCCTTACATCATGGTCCCCATTAGAGTCCCCCCTTATGTCAAGGTTCCCATCAAAGTTCCCTCTCACATCAGAGTCCCCAACAAAGTCCCCCCTTACATTAAAGTCCATTCTCTCATCAGCGTGCCTCCTTACACCATGATCCCCATCAGAGTTTCCCCCTTACATCAGGGTCCCCATTACATCAGGGTCCCCATCAGTGTCCTCCCTTACATCAGTGTCCTTATCAAAGACCTCCCTTACTTCAAAATCCACCCTTACATCAGTATCCCCATCAGAGTTCCCCTGTACATCAAGGTCCCTATCAGAGTTCCCCTTTACATCAGAGTCTCCATCAAAGTCCCGCCTTACAGGAAAGTCTACTCTTACTTCAGAATGTCTCCCCATCAGAGTTCCCCCTTACATCATGGTCCCCAGCAATATTTCTTTTTTCTGATTTGTACTGTAGTGAGAAACAGGTTCAATTGCTCCCTGTGACATCATCATCAGGCTTGTTGCAACGTTGTTTAAGCAGCTAATGGGGGCTCAGTTTTTACTGACATCATTTTACTTGATTTACATCAATCATGACCTTTTTTTCCTTTGACATAGTGTTTGGGCATGATCTCGGGGGTCAATGCAGCAGCAGTGTTTTGTTGGAAGCAATGTATGCATGTGGAGATGAAGAAAGATGGGGATGGGGATGAGTTCTGTAGTTTAGTAGTGTCACTTACTTGTATGTAGAGCCTGATATGACAAGTGTTGCTCCTTTCACTATTCCCATCCAAGCACCCCTAGAAGATGAGATCGGGTCTGCAGAGGTGAAGGAAAGGCTGCTGGATCCTCTGGCCAGAGTGAAAGTTCAGGACCTTGGCGTGATATCCACGTTCTGGGCTTGGAGTGGTATTGTGGTCCTGGGCTTAAAGTGGTATTGTGATCCTGGGCATGGAATCGTATCGTGGTCCTGGGCATGGAATCTTATCGTGATCCTGAGCTTGGAGTGGTATCGTGGTCATGGGCTCGGAGTGGTATGGTGGTCCTGGGCTTAAAGTGGTATTGTGGTCCTGGGCATGGAATGGTATCATGGTCCTGGGCATGGAATGCTATCGTGGTCATGGGCATGGAATGGTGTTGTGGACCTGGGCTTGGAGTGGTATCGCGGTCATGGGCTTGGAGTGGTATCGTGGTCCTGGCCTTGGAGTGTTATTGTGGCCCTGGGCTTGCAGTAGTGTCATTCTCCTGGGATTGGAGTGGAATCGTGGTCCTGGTCTTGGAGCAGTATCGTGATCCTGGGCTTGGATTGGTATCATGGTTCTGGGCTTGGAGTAGTATCGTGGTCCTGGGCTTGGAGTGGTATCATGGTCCTAATCTTGGAGTGGTATCGTGATACTGAGCTTGTAATGGTTTTGTGGACCTGAGCTTGGAGTGGTATTGTGGTCCTGGGCTTGGAGTGGTATTGTGGTCCTGGGCTTGGAGTGGTACTGTGGTCTTGGTCTTGGCTTGGAGTGGTATTGTGGTCCTGAGCTTGGAGTGGTATTGTTGTCCTGGATTTGGAGTAGTTTTGTGGTCCTGAGCTTGGAGTGGTATTGTGGTCTTGGGCTTGGAGTGGTATCATGGTCCTGAGTTTGGATTGTTTTCATGGTCCTGAGCTTGGAGTGGTACTGTGGTCCTGAGCTTGAAGTGGTATTGTTGTCCTGGATTTTGAGTAGTTTTGTGGTCCTGAGCTTGGAGTGGTATTGTGGTCTTGGGCTTGGAGTGGTATTGTGGTCTTGGGCTTGGAGTGGTATCATGTTCCTGGGCATGGAATGCTATCGTGGTCATGGGCATGGAATGGTGTTGTGGACCTGGGCTTGGAGTGGTATCGTGGTCATGGGCTTGGAGTGGTATCGTGGTCCTGGCCTTGGAGTGTTATTGTGGCCCTGGGCTTGCAGTAGTGTCATTCTCCTGGGATTGGAGTGGAATCGTGGTCCTGGTCTTGGAGCAGTATCGTGATCCTGGGCTTGGATTGGTATCATGGTTCTGGGCTTGGAGTAGTATCGTGGTCCTGGGCTTGGAGTGGTATCATGGTCCTAATCTTGGAGTGGTATCGTGATACTGAGCTTGTAATGGTTTTGTGGACCTGAGCTTGGAGTGGTATTGTGGTCCTGGGCTTGGAGTGGTATTGTGGTCCTGGGCTTGGAGTGGTACTGTGGTCTTGGTCTTGGCTTGGAGTGGTATTGTGGTCCTGAGCTTGGAGTGGTATTGTTGTCCTGGATTTGGAGTAGTTTTGTGGTCCTGAGCTTGGAGTGGTATTGTGGTCTTGGGCTTGGAGTGGTATCATGGTCCTGAGTTTGGATTGTTTTCATGGTCCTGAGCTTGGAGTGGTACTGTGGTCCTGAGCTTGAAGTGGTATTGTTGTCCTGGATTTTGAGTAGTTTTGTGGTCCTGAGCTTGGAGTGGTATTGTGGTCTTGGGCTTGGAGTGGTATTGTGGTCTTGGGCTTGGAGTGGTATCATGTTCCTGAGTTTGGATTGCTTTCATGGTCTTGAGCTTGGAGTGGTACTGTGATCCTGAGCTTGAAGTGGTTTTGTGGTCCTGAGCTTGGAGTGGTTTTGTGGTCCTTTTTTTTCCTTATTTTTTTCTGCAGCATATTTAAATAGATACAACTTGGGGAAAAATGAATGTATTACAAAGATGTGCTGCATATATATTTTCATTTTGCCCTGACATACACTTTAATTTTTATTTCTGAAACGCTTTGTTATTTGTTACATTTCTTATATAAGGTGTTCATATTCCTGCTCTATGCAATCAAGTGTTGCACCCTTCATTTGTATTTTGTACTGTTCTACTTGCAAGGTTCCCCTGCTTATTCTGTCTGCTTTATTGTGTTATTTTAATTCATTGTTTTTCTGTAGATTACTTCTAAAACCTAATAAAAAATGATTCAAAACCAAACACTGAGCTGTATTGCTAAACAAGAAACCTGAGCTGCCTATATAATGACAAAATATCAATTCCTCTATGAACATATATAATTACAATCTAAACATTAGCATGCAATGTCTGCAAGGGAAATGGAATACAGGAACCCGTTACAAACTATGGGGCCAAAGGACACATTTAGCACTATAATTATGCTTCCTGCCTCCACTATCCTAATCAAATTGTGCTGCCCCCTCCCACCTCAGTTGTCAGTTTGCTATGTGGCAGTACATTTGGATCAGATGACCAGAAGAGTAGGACAAACCTTTACAGTGGTGAACTGTAAGTACACGGTACAATACCCCACCAGCAAAAATGCAAAAACCAACAACAATGTATCTGTACAACCCAGTTAACCATCCAACCATCCAACTCCTTTGGTTTGCCAACGTCGGCAGCAAGATACCTTTTTTGTGGTATGCAAAGACCAACAAACATTGTTGGATGTTGAAAATGGACATTATCTTCTACTAGACCAGCTTTCTCAGCTAGACATGGACATTTCCAGCACAACTTCTGGTATTATATGCACACAACCTTGGAAGAACAAAGCCATTGAAGTAGAAGGTAAGAGCGGAAGCACCACACCAGAATGTTGAAGTCCAAAACAGATCGCAATTAATCTCTTTACTGATTCACATATGGAGTCCATTATTGTGATATCCAAATATAGATCAAGTCTCAAAGAAGCGGGCAAGTTTGAGTCCCCAAAATACGTTGGGTAAATAAAGACTTTGCTTGGACCTTTTATTGGATTAAAGACTTTTGGACTTAAATTCTGGTGTGATACTCCTTTTCTTTCCTCTTCCTTCAGTTTCAGCCTGAAGTGGGAGCCTTTCTATAAAGCAGTCAACACACTGAACATTCAATTTCTAGACTGTTTAGTAGAAATAAAACCAGCTTGGGAATTCTGTGCCATCCAATACCCTTGGATTGTTCTGGCAGTGTTACAGTACACACAGAATTCGTGCTGGGGCTTCTAGAATTCCTGCAGAATCTCTGTTAGGACTTCCAAAACTCCCACTGTCGGAATCCCTGACAGGACTACCAACGGTACATGCAGAATCCCTGCCAGGAATGCTAATGATACACTCAGAGTCTTTTGCCAGCACTTCATAAACTTTCTACTCTCAGAATACCCTACCAGGACTACCAATTGTACACACAAAATCCCTGCTAGGACTGCTAATGATACATTCAGAGTTTTTGCCAAGACTTCCAGAACTTTATTCTCAGAATCCCTGCCAGGACTACCAATTGTACATGCAGAATCCCTGCCAGGTCATCTAATACTAGTACACTCAGAATCTCTGCCACTACTTCCAAAACTCAAGTCAAGTGGGGAATCCACATATCACCACATCACACCCCCCATATGAATGAGTACTCATTCACACAAAAAATTAAACAGTAAATAAAGACACTTACACAGTTTTGATGGGACCTTTATTAAAAAAGAGCCAAAAAAATTATGTAAATCCATCATCAACAATGTCATCAAGTGATACAGATCCACACCAATCATTGGGAACAATGCCCATTGCAAGACAAAAATCCTGTTGATCAATGGACACATCCAATCCCATCACTGAACTGCTGAAATGCATCTCCTGGGAGAAATTGCCGTGGTGGGGTCATTGCCATATATGGCCATATTTGGTCTGTGATGTCTTGCTATCCTTGCAATTTTGTTTATGTAGCACCCTCTAGTTGCTAGATTAGGTAGGTTTTCATAGAGCAGGTAAATTGTTAGGCTTGCCTGGCAGCCAAGCCTGTTTTGAATCTGGGTCAGGGTGAGTAATCCAAGGAGGCTGGATGACTCATCAGACAGCAACTCTAGTACCTCCTTCTACTTGCTGGAACCTTGGAGAATTTTCCAGAAGAATGGGAGGGAGATTAGGAGGAGCCGAATGGAGTATTGAGGAGCCAATCACCAGCAAAGAGGGCTGGGATGGGGTAGGCCTCTCTTAAATACTCAGAGTCAGGCCAGCAGGGCCAATGTGGAGTTCGGGTGGAAGCTGGTGATGAAGTGCTGAGGAGGCTGTCGGAGGCTCTTGAGGGTAGCCCTCTAGTCTGGGGGGTGACCTCGGGTCTGGGGCTCATGTGCTGAAGAGATCTTCTCAAGACACATGGAGGAGTCCTCTCCAGAGGCACGGGAGCAAGAGTGAGGACTGCAGGAGCCAGCTAGCACATTCAGGAGATCTCCAGGGAGAAGACAGCCAGGTGGCTGGTGAGTGAGAAAGTCTGGGAGGACTGTTCGAAGTAGCCAGGAGGGCTAGTGAAAGGGGCAGCTGCAGCCAGACGGCTGGCAGTGCCTGAAGAGGTGGTGCTGGGATCAGTAGCCACAGGAATGTAGCTGGACACTGGACTTTTTCTACACACCAAAGGGGCCCGCAGTCCTTATCTTGAGAGGGCTTTTGCTTGATCTGGCTGAGTGCCTTGCCAGATTCACCAAATAGTGTTCCAGCTGGGTCTGAGTTGTTCTGCAAACAATTGATGTGCTGAAGAAAAGAGGAGGGTATACAGAGAGTGTATATAGTTAGAGTGTCCCTGAAGAAACTTTGTTACAGTCAAGTGTGGGACCCCTATTCACCAGCGGCTCCTACGGGGATGCGCTACAATTACATGTTGGGGGATTACCAGACAATTAATGAATGGGCATGGGTGACGTCACTGGTTGCTAAGGATGCGACAGGTGGCAGCACCCATGGTTGGTGTAGCAAGATAGGAAGCTGTCATGTACAGCAGCGGTAAACAGCTGCTACATATGATATTCAGTTACCACTGAACAGGCTAAAAGTCTGGTGTTTATACAAATACCTGATCACCCAACAGGAGTTCGAACCTAATTTTGAGCTCATTCCTAATCACCACCAGGGCCGGTGCTACCACTAGGCAATCTAGGCAGCCGCCCAGGGTGCACTGTTGCCTAGGGCACCTGGCCACTGGTGTTCCTACTCTCTTCTCTCTGCATTAAGCAACTAAGTCCCAGCATCAGCAGGCAGCTACCGCTCCGTTCGCACATAGTGTCAGAGGTGCAGCAGCAGCGGAGGACTGTACCTGTGTCCTGACTCCCAAAGGAATAGAAGCAAGCAAACATTCATTGATGTGCACTGGTAGGCTGCATTGATGGGCGCTGGTAGGCTGCATTGATGTACACTGGTAGGCTGCATTTGATGGGCGCTGGTAGGCTGCATTGATGTACACTGGTAGGTTGCATTTGATGGGCGCTGGTAGGCTGGATTGATGGGCGCAGGTAGGCTGCATTGATGGGCGCTGGTAGGCTGCATTGATGGGCGCTGGTAGGCTGCATTGATGGGTGCTGGTGAGGCTGCATTGATGGGCCCTGGTAGGCTGCATGGATGGGCCCTGGTAGGCCGCATTGATGGGTGCTGGTAGGCTGCATTGATGGGTGCTGGTAGGCTGCATTGATGGACGCTGGTGAGGCTGCATTGATGGGTGCTGGTAGGCTGCATTGATGGACGCTGGTAGGCTGCACTGATGGGCACTGATAGGCTGCATTGATGGGCACTGGTAGGCTACATTGATGGGCGCTGGTGAGGCTGCATTTGATGGGCGCTGGTGGGCTGCATTTAAAGGGTGCTTCATTAAAAAGGTGGGGTATACATGGGCAGGGCAAAGGGGGTGGAGCCAGGGGGGCGGCAAAATGAGGTTTCGCCTAGGGTGTCAAAAATCCTTGCACCAGCCCTGATCACCACCAACCCAACCTTTAGATGCCAGACTTCAGCACTATAAACACCTCACTGCCCATGATATTCTCTCTCACACACACCAATATTAGGCTTGAATACTGATACTTGAATGACCTTTATTCTCATGCAGCCCGACAGAAGTGGATGGAATCAAAGCCCCAGATAACAGTGCCAAAAAGCTCCCTTCTGATATTTCCCTAAGGCTTTAATTCAGGATCTACATGACAAAGTGGAAGGATGGCATATTTGTATAGCTAAAAAATAATACCAGAGTTCCCTTTTAACCGTACTGCAGGCTTTTATTTCAGAGGTCAACTGTTTCTATTGACGGAGCAGTGGGTCATGTGCATAAATCCTGGTAGAGGGCAGGCAATAACCATGAAAGCGTATATTTCACACAGGCTGAAACTTACTTTAATAGAAGGAGGTTAATGGTCCCAGGTCAGGCTAGTAAATCACTAAGGAAAAAGTCAAGTTCTTCATTTGATACAAACTGCATCATGTATCACAATGTATTCAAATTATCCCTAATAAATAATAAGTTATATGTATTACCCTGGTGTGTGCTTCCATTGGTGCCCTATGAGCCTCAGATCAATACTGTACTGCAAGGGAACCCTATTCCTTCCACTTATTTTCTATCTAGCTTAATTGGGACACCCAGGACTGCTCTATGACAATATTATTTGCAATAAAAAAATAATAAAATAAATTAACAATAATCATGACAAAAATAAGCAAAAAAATGTAAATGTTAGTGGTCGGGGGGAGAGGGACCTACTTATATTTGTGGACACTGGGAAAAAAGTTCCATTACTTTGGTGGTTACATGGAAATCTGCCCCCTACCTTGATGGAAAGAATGCACCTTATGTTGGTGGTTGGTGGGAAAAATGATGCTTACATTGGTGATCAATGAATAGAATCCCTTTACATTGGTGGTCTGTGGAAGGAATGTCCTTGCATAAATTGTCAATGAGAAGAATGCTTCTTGCATTGATGGTCAGTGGGAAGAATGTCCCTTATATTGGTGATCAGTGGGAAGAATGTTCCTTACATTGGTAATCAGTGAGAAGAATGTTCCTTACATTGGTAATCAGTGAGAAGAATGTTCCTTTACATTGGTGAAAAAATGTTCCTTACATTGGTGATCAGTGAGAAGAATGTCCCTTACATTGGTGATCAGTGAGAAGAATGTCCCTTACATTGGTGATCAGTGAGAAGAATGTTCCTTACATTGGTGATCAGTGGGAAGAATGTTCCTTACATTGGTGATCAGTGAGAAAAATGTTCCTTACATTGGTGATCAGTGAGAAGAATGTTCCTTACATTGGTGATCAGTGAGAAGAATGTTGCTTACATTGGTGATCAGTGAGAAGAATGCCCCTTACATTGGTGATCAGTGAGAAAAATGTTCCTTACATTGGTGATCAGTGAGAAGAATGCCCCTTACATTGGTGATCAGTGGGAAGAATGTTCCTTTACATTGGTGATCAGTGGGAAGAATGTTCCTTTACATTGGTGATCAGTGAGAAAAATGTTCCTTACATTGGTGGTCAGTGGGAAGAATGTTCCTTACATTGGTGGTCAGTGGGAAGAATGCTCTTTACATTGATGGCTTCTAGTGAGAAGAATGTCCCTTACATCCATGGTCTGTGGGAAGAATGTCCTTACGTTGGTGGTCAAGGAGAAGAATACACTTTACATTGGTGACAAGTGGAAAAAAATACTCCTTACATTGGTGGTCAGTGGGAAGAATGTTTCTTACATTGGTGATCAGTGGGAAGAATGTTTCTTACATTGGTGGTCAGTGAGAAGAATGCTCCTTACATTGGTGGCTACTAGTGAGAAGATTGTCCCTCACATTAGTGGTCATTGGGAAGAATGACCCTTACATTGGTGATCAGTGGAAGAATGCTCTTTACATAGATGTATATCTATGTAATATATAGAAGAATATCCCTTGCATTGGTGTGAAGAATGTCCTTACATTGGTGGTCAAGGAGAAGAATACACTTTACATTGGTGACAAGTGGAAAGAATTCTCCTTACATTGGTGGTCAGTGGAAAGAATGCTCCTTACATTGGTGATCAATGAGAAGAATGTTCCTTACATTGGTGATCAGTGGGAAAAATGCTCCTTACATTGGTGATCAGTGGGAAGAATGCTCCTTATATTGGTGATCAGTGGGAAGAATGTTCCTTACATTGGCGGTCAGTGGAAAGAATGCTGCTTACATTGGTGGTCAGTGGGAAGAATGCTACTTACATTGGTGGCTATTAGTGAGAAGAATGCTCCTTACATTGGTGGTCAGCAGAAGGAATGCCCCTTTTACAGATAACTAAAACGATCATTGGTATCAGTGGTTACTTATCTAATAGACGAAAGTTGCTCATTGCTCAAGGAACCCCTAGCAACCTCTGGGGGAACCTTCAACAGAGCCCTGGTTGAGAAAGGCTGGTCTATAGCATATTAATATATAACGTACAGGTGACAGTCTGTTCCTCCAAGTTGTGTATAATATGCATTGCCCATATACAGACAGCTAATCCAATTAATTCTTTATATACCCCTGATTTGGTTTGATTTGTTCTGTACATCAGGGAACATTGTGTTTGTGCTGAAAATATTTTATTTTCTGCTTTTTACATTAAATTAAACAGATTTTGTTTCCTCGCCAAGTTAATTATCCATGAAGGAAATACATTCTTTTTATTGCAGCGGTTGAAAGGCAGTTCGGTAATGTATGGCGGCCTCGTCTTTCTGTTTAAAAGCCATCAGAAAGCTTTTACTGACATCCTAAAATCAAATGAGTGTTTACATCGAGATGGCGCTCCTGGCGAACGCATTACAATAAAAACGCTCCTATAGATGATACAACACGACCAGAAATTAAACACAAGGGGCCCTAGATTAACATAAGTTATGATACAAGATCTTGGTGTATATTGAAGAAGATAATTAGAAATGGAGGGAAGTCTTTATTTAATATAGAATGTAAATGTTTTATATTTATTATATTAATCAAAAAAAAAAAAAAAAAACAGCACAAACAAATGCCTGGATGAAAATATTGAGTGTAATATATTGCTTCTATCTCCAGTTAAATATTTTGCATTCAAAGGAATGCTCCAGCTTTCCTGAGGAAATAAAAGCCTCTCCAGGTCAATTATACACATGGCGAGGACATTACTACATCTTATTACAGATCCTTACCTGCTTCTGTTATGTAGATACTAAGCTGAGATATCAGTTCCAAAGCCTGCCCTCCAATAGTACATGCTCTACAAGGTTATGACTAAGCGAAGAAATACGTGAAAAGTGTCAACCGTGCTCCCCTCTGTGCTGTCATGATGCTGTAACTGCGATGGTTTTTCATGTTGGATGTGTTTATACCAATAAAGCAATTTTCCTTATCCTTGGAGTCAATCGTTTTGTCTCCTATTCTACAAGGTACCTCACACATGCATGGTTCATTTTAAGGGGGCTGGACTGCACCTTAAAGCCGCGTACACAAGAGCGGAATGGCCAACAGAAAAAGTCTGACGGAGGCTTTTCATCGTTATTCCGATCGTGTGTGTGCCTCAGCGGACTTTTTTTCTTTTCGAAAATTCTGACGGACCTAGAAATAGAACATGTTCTAAATATTTCCGACGAAACCAATTCCTATCGGGAAAACCGATCGTCTGTATACTGTTCCGACGGACCAAAAAGGACACATGCTCTCAAGCAAGTACGAGACGGAAGCCATTGGCTACTGGCTATTGAACTTCCTTTTTCTAGTCCCGTCGTAAGTGTTGTACGTCACCGCGTTCTGGACAGTCGGACTTTGGATTGACCGTGTGTAGGCAAGACCGCTTGAATGGAATTCTATGGGAGAAACCTTCGGAGTTTATTCCGACGGCTAAACCGGTCGAGTGTACGCGGCATAAGGCTCAATGGGGCAAAAAGAGAAGTATAGCCAAAGCTCTTTTGTCCATATTTCTCATGTGGGTCACAGAAGTGCAGTTACTTGTCAGCCAACAATGGGCTGAAGTCTATTGTTGGCTGACGTCACAGACCTGCTCCAGACTCTGGAGGAATCCCAACAATAATGTCAGGATCCACCCAGATGCCTTACAAGCACCTGGCTCAGTCTCTCAGCGCGCTGAGCCACCCTCTCTCCTGCCTGGTGCTTCCTTAAGCACTGGAGGGGCAGAGCAGAGAGCCAATGATTGGCAGTCACCAGCTGGTGGTGGAAAGCTTGCAGCGTTGGACCAATGCTGAAGCAGGTAGGTCATTTTGTGTCTTTATTTTTTTAAATTGCCGCACTTCTTTAGGCAATTTTTTTGGTGGAATGTTTTTCATTGATTTAAAACAGAAAATACCACATTTAGCCACTAGATGGCCCTGAGTATCAAAGGATACTTAGGGCCATCTAGTGACCAAATGCAGTTCAGTCCCCTTCAAAATGTACCTAAAGAGGAAGTAAACCCTCTGATAAAAAAAAAAAAAATACACCCTGCAAGACAAAGGCATAATGAGCTAGTATGCATAGCATACTAGCTCATTATGAATTACTTACCTGAGATTGAAGCCCCCACAGCGGTCCTCGTTCCCCTCCTCCGTCGCCGCCATGTCTCCCAGAGTGGCTTCCGTGTTCACGGACTCCGGCTGTGTGACTGGCCGGAGCCGCGATGACGTCACTCCCACACATGCGCGAGGGAGCAGCCAGTGACAGTACGATCGCCCTCTGAAACAGCAAGCTCAGTGCGCCTGTGCAGTTGTATACGGCGCGCATGCGCCGTAGACATTGGTACAGTCTTTTTTGCAAATATCTTCTAAACCGTGTAGGTTAAGGAGATATTTCCAGCACCTACAGGTAAGCCTTAATCTAGGCTTACCTGTAGGTGAAAGTTGTCCCTGAGGGTTTACAATCACTTTAAAGCGGAGTTCCCACTGTTAAATTTTATTTTTAGGATGCATATTTTTTTCAGTAATGATTGTTTGGAGCACTCACCTTTGTGTGATTAATTGGCGCTCAATTGCCGATTTCATAGAGGAATATATGTTATATTCCTCTATCGTGGCAGTTTCCATAGTGCTTGTGGGCATGTGAAGCCCACAAGCACTATCTTCCGGGCTCTGGTGCAGCTGAGCGACCAGCATGCAGCGCCCGTTCTCGTGCATGCGCCGTATGTACGGCGCAGCGCAGTACACTTATGATGTTGCCATCACAACGGGCGTCGTCGTCGGAAGTGCCCGCCCCCGTTGTGATGGCAACGAAGCCCTTGGCGCTGCCCAGTGACTCCTGGGAAATGATGACAAGCATCTCCCAGGAGCACTAGCGAGCATGGGGAAATGACATCAGGCGCCTTGGAGAGGAAGAGGCAGATTACGAGGGACCCCCCCTAGCAACAGACCTGAAAAGGTGAGTAAAAAAAAAAAAAAAAAAAAATTTCACAGGTTGATGTTTAGATTTGGATGCTGCTGAATTCTGAAAAAAAAATTATGACTGGAACTCCACTTTAAAGCGGTGTTCCGCCTGGGAAAAAAAAAAATAAAAATCAGCAGCTACAAATACTGTAGCTGCTGACTTTTAATATATATGGACACTTACCTGTCCAGGGAGCCCGCGATGTCGGCTCCCCAGCCGATTTTTGAGTCAGCCGTCGGGTGCTGCCCCTGCCATTCGTCATAAGGGAAACCAGTTCCTTGCTGCGCATGCGCGAAGCGCGCTGCGCTTTCTTTTTTGATTACATACGTTTTTTATTATAGAAAAGATCATGGTACAAAATATATACAATGAAAAAAGTACAGGTGAAGGAGCAGCTTTTGATTACAGATAAACATGCGGTATATCATGAGGGAAATGACAAAATATTTCATAGTAAACATGTAATATATTTTTAGACATAGTTTTGTGTCTAGGGGTTATAGCTTAACCGCTTCAGCCCCAGAAGATTTTACCCCCTTCCTGACCAGAGCACTTTTTGCGATTCGGCACTGCGTCGATTTAACTGACAATTGCGCGGTCGTGCGACGCTTCACCCAAACAAAATTGACGTCCTTTTTTCCCCACAAATAGAGCTTTCTTTTGGTGGTATTTGATCACCTCTGCGATTTTTATTTTTTTGCGCTATAAACAAAAAAAGAGCGACAATTTTGAAAAAAACGCAATATTTTTTACTTTTTGCTATAATAAATATCCTCCAAAAATATATAAAAAAAACTATTTTTTTACTCAGTTTAGGCCGGTATGTATTCTTCTACATATTTTTGGTAAAAAAAAATCGCAATAAGCGTATATTGATTGGTTTGCGCAAAAGTTATAGCGTCTACAAAATAGGGCATAGTTTTATGGCATTTTTATTATTATTTTTTTTTTTTACTAGTAATGGCGGCGATCTGCAGTTTTTATCGGGACTGCAACATTATGCCGGACATGTCGGACAATTTTGACACATTTTTGGGACTATTGGCATTTTTACAGCGATCGGTGCTATATGCATTGATTACTGTAAAAATGCCACTGGCAGGGAAGAGGTTAACCACTAGGGGGCAATCAAGGGGTTAATGTGTTCCCTAGTGTGTGTTCTATCTGAAGGGGGGATGGGACTGTCTAGGGGAGATGACAGATCGCTGTTCATACTTTGTAAGCTGCACTGACAAGACTGCACTGGGGCAAGGCTGCACTGACACTGAAAAGGTAATGTAGTAGGGGGGAGGGGATTTGTGCTAGGACAAAATTTGTTTTGGGGAGGGATTTGTCCTAGGAGGGAAAATATGGGGGGGTTTGTGCTAGGATGAGAGATTGGGAAGAATTTGTGCTAGGAGGGGGGTTTTGCAGTGGGGGAGGAGGAGAGGGGTAGAGGATCTGTACTAAGAGGGGGGAATTTTTTTTTGGGGGGGGGGGGGGTGGTGTAGATTTGTCCTTGGGGCATATGGGAAATGAGAGGATTTGAGCTGGGGGCAAATAATTGTAGATTTGTAGTGGGAGGAGGGGGAATTTATGCTTCAGGGGTAAGCCTGCAGATTAGTGCTTATGTAGCACCCTCTAGCTAGTGAGGTTCTAGAGTGAGATTTTTTGAGAGAGCAGGTAAATTTAGGCAGGCCTAGCTAAAAGCTAGGCCTGTTTGTTTTGATCTGTGGGGCTGGGAGTGGCCCAGAGTAGGCTGGTGACTCACAGATAGCATCTTCTTTCGGTTTACTCCCTTCTGCTTCTGGGAGATTCTAGAAGGAAGGAGGGGGAGAGAGGTGGAGCTGTCTGGGGTATTCTAAGGAGCCCTGACCAATCCCCAACCTGGATTGGCAGGGGGAAGCCCTCTTTAAATACCTAGAGTCGGCCCAGCTGGGGAGGAGTTGTTTGGGTGGAAGAACTGGAGATGGAGTGTTAAGCTGTTGGGGCCTCAGAGGAAGCCCCCAGTCTGGGGGGGGTGACCTTGGGCCAGAGGCTCGGAGCTGTACAGGAACCCCACACAACCAAAGGGGTGTCCTGAACAGGAGCAGCAGAGGACAGCAGGGAATACTGCCGGGCAAGTCTCCAGGAGGGATCCATCAGGTGTCGGTGAGTGGCAGGCACAGTCAGGAGAGCTGGAAGGCATGCCGGAGTAGACTGGGAGTGTGCAGTCTGAGATGGATGTAGAGCCAGCGGGAGAGACTGTGGTGCTGGGAGCGCTGGCAGGGCCTGTAGAGGTCTGACTAGGAGCAGTAGTCCACCAAAGAGGGCAGCTAGCATCAGAACTTTCAATTGCTACACCATAGTGGCCCACAGTCCCTGCCTGTAATAAGGTTTTTTTGCTAAAGCCTGGCTGAAACTAGTGTCAGGCCTAACCATGTGCTAGTTGCACCTGAAGAGCTGCGCTGGAGGCAGAAGGAGAGATAGTCTGCAGCAAGATTTGTGCAGGAGAAGAGTATCTAAATTGTCCCAAGCTATACTAATCTTTCTGGGCAGCCCATGAATTCCTTAACCCCATCCATGTTCTAATCCCTCAATAAAATGCAAAAACAAAGCTGATGGACTTTTTCATTGTTTTGGAGTGTCTATAAATGAATGCCGGGCTGGGCCAGGTGACAGGTGGGCCACATCACTCAGCAGCCCCTATGGAGGTACCGCTACACTTCATTTTTTGGGGGGGTCAGATTGCTAACACATAATACTTATACATCTTAGGGGGGGCGCAATTTGGCATGTTCACCCTGGGCTGACCCCCTAGGCTCCACCTGACTCCACCCCCTTTGCCCTGCCCATGTATACCCCACCTTTTTAATGATGCGCCCATCAAATGCAGCTCACCAGCGGCCATCCAATGCAGCCTCACCAGTGCCCATCAAATGCAGCCTCACCAGCGCCCATCAAATGCAGCTTCACCAGCGCCCATCAAATGCAGCCTCCCCAGCGCCCATCAAACGCAGTCTCACCAGCGCCCATCAAATGCAGCCTCTCCAGCGCCCATCAAATGCAGCCTCACCAGCGCCCATCAAATGCAGCCTCACCAGCGCCCATCAATGCAGCCTCACCAGCTCCCATCAATGCAGCCTCACCAGTGCCCATCAAATGCAGCCTCACCAGCGCCCATCAAATGCAGCCTCACCAGCGCCCATCAATTGCAGCCTCACCAGCGCCCATCAAATGCAGCCTCTCCAGCGCCCATCAAATGCAGCCTCTCCAGCGCCCATCAAATGCAGCCTCACCAGCGCCCATCAAATGCAGCCTCACCAGCGCCCATCAAATGCAGCCTCACCAGCGCCCATCAAATGCAGCCTCACCAGCTCCCATCAATGCAGCCTCACCAGTTCGCATCAATGCAGCATCACCAGCGCCCATCAATGAATGTTTGCTTACTTCCATTCACTCAGGAGTTGGGACACAGCCACAGTCTTCCGCCGCCGCTGCACCCCTGGCACTATGTGTGAATGGATCGGCTGCTGCCTGCTGATGCTGAGACTTAGTTGCTTGCTGCAGAGAGAAGAGAGTAGGAACACCAATGGCCGGGCGCCCTAGGCAGAAGGGCGCCTTAGGCGGCTGCCTAGTTTGCCTGGTGGTAGCACCGGCCCTGTATACAGCCTGGCGTCTAGAGTGAAGTTGCCAAGATACAATATGTCTCTTCCCACTACTTGCATCAAGGCTGAAGTCTCGTGAAAGGAGTAATGAGACAGGGGGCTGTGATGTTTTCAGGAAACACCCTCCCACCAGCCATCATCTGCCTGCATTGCATAGAGAAGCACAGGGAGCCCGTGATGATGTCACTGGGTCTAAAATAAGGTGTGTAACGAAAAAGGAAAGGTTTTATTTTACAATTTCATTAGCGTGTTTATGAGGGGCTTAAGGAGGAACGAGTAAAGGCAAAATATTAAACTTCAGCTTTCATACTGCAAGATTTCCCCCTGCAGAAAACGCATGCCATAGAGACAGATCGTGTTTTTGGCGCACTTTAATTGCTGCAGTGTAATGAGAGCCTTGGAGCATTCTGAAGTCCTCTGCTCTTTTTGTAGATATAGCGATACAGCGGGTGAGTTGGAGTGATGGAGTGATACTTTAAGCCTAATTTGATTTTGCATCTCATTAATTAGTGATTATCATATGTTGTAAACGGTAAGCGATACATTTCCCGCAGCCCCCTGAACAGAACCCGCCACAATTGTTCCAGTACCTGTAAATGAAGATAAACAACATTTGTTATTGTTAGATAAGCTGCCTCCGTAATTAACACCGTAAACCGGTGTGCCACTTGCCGTTACCTAATGTAATTAGTCTGATTAGCGTGAAAACACTTTCCCTTTGTTTAATAAACTGTTATGGAGAGTAATTAGCCAAAGTTTTCAAACTTTCACAGTGTTCATTGCAGATTAGATATTAACAGAAAGGAGAAAAAATTCTCCAGGGAGCACCCAGTGCTGCTCAGCAAACGTTGCCATCTCTGAGCTGAGTTCCCGGGAATGCACAGCAGTTGTTCCCATTATGAGAGACCCCCACCATACCTGTGCTAAGTCATGGGTCTGTATATCCAGGGTGTGCCTGTTATTAGGGGTTCCCACCATCCATGAGCTAAGTTCTTGGGTCTGTACACCTGCTGTGCCTTTTATGAGGGGTTCCCACCTGTGCTGAGTTTCTGGATTTTCACACCTGCTGTGACCATTATGAGGGGTTCTCACCATCCATGTGCTGAGTTCCTGGGTCTGTATACCTGCTGTGCCCATTATGAGGCATTCCCACCATTCCTGTACTGAATTCCTGGGCCTGTACACCTGCTGTGCCCATTATGAGGGGTTCCCACCATCCCTGTGCTGAGTTCCTGGGCCTGTACACCTGCTGTGTCCATTATGAGGGGTTCCCACCATCCCTGTGCTGAGTTCCTGGGTCTGTAGACCTGCTGTGCCCTTTATGAGGGGTTCCCAACATCCCTGTGCTGAGTTCCTGGATTTGCACACCTTCTGTGCCCATTAGGAAGGGTTACCACTATCCCTGTGCTGAGTTCCCAGTTCTGCACACTTGCTGTGCTCATTATGAGGGGTTCTTACCATCCCAGCACTGAGTTTTCTGGATCTACATATAGGTTGTTCACATTATGAGGGATTCCCTACACCCTTGAGCGGAATGTACATTTCTACACACCATTATAAGAGGTTCCCACCATGCATCTACTTAGTTCCCAAGCCTGCACACCTGCTGTGGTCATTATGAGGGATTCCCACCATCATTGTGCTGTATTCCGGGGTCTGAACACTTGCTGTGCCCATTATGAGGGGCTCCCGACATCCCTGTGCTGAGTTGCAGGGTCTGTACACCTGTTGTGCTCATTATGAGGGGTTCCCACTATCCCATCCTGTGCATTACGCCACGTTCATTATTGGCAGGGGGATATGACGTGTATTACATCACTTCCGGTATCATTATTCGCAGGGGGATTGGAGGATGCAATGTGTATTACATTACTTCCAGGTTCCTTATTCGCAGGAATATTGGGGAATGTGATATGTATTACGTCACTTCCAAGTTCATTATTCGCAGGAAGATTGGGGAATGTGACATGCATTACATCATTCCCAAGTTCATTATTCGCAGGAAGATTGGGGAATGTGACATGCATTACATCACTTCCAAGTTCATTATTCGCAGGAAGATTGGTCAATGTGACATGCATTACATCATTTCCGAGTTCATTCTTCGCAGGAAGATTGGGGAATGTGACAAGTATTACGTCACTTCCGGGTTCATCATTCACAGGAAGATTGGGGAATGTGACATGTATTACGTCACTTCCGGGTTCATCATTCACAGGAAGATTGGGGAATGTGACAAGTATTACGTCACTTCCTGGTTCATTATTCACAGGAAGATTGGGGAATGTGACATGCATTACATCACTTCCGGGTTCATTATTCACAGGAAGATTGGGGAATGTGACATGTATTACATCACTTCCGGGTTCATTATTCACAGGAAGATTGGGGAATGTGACAAGAATTACGTCACTTCCGGGTTCATTATTTACAGTAAGATTGGGGAATGTGACATGTATTACATCACTTCCGGGTTCATTATTCACAGGAAGATTGGGGAATGTGACAAGAATTACGTCACTTCTGGGTTCATTATTTACAGGAAGATTGGGGAATGTGACATGTATTACATCACTTCCGGGTTCATTATTCACAGGAAGATTGGGGAATGTGACATGTATTATGTCACTTCCGAGTTCATTATTCGCAGGGTGATTTGGGGATGCGATGTGTATTATATCACTTCCAGGTTCCTTATTTGCAGGTTGATTTGGGAATGTGATGTGCATTGCGTTACTCCCAGATTCTTTATTCGCAGAGGGATTGGGTAATGTGAAATGTATTACGTCACTTTTGAGTTCATTATTTGAATGAAGATTGGGGAATGTGACATGTATTACATCACTTTATTATTCGCAGGGGGATTGGATGATGCGATGTGTATTATGTCACTTCAGGGTTCATTATTTGCAGGGAGATTGGAGAATACAGAGTGTATTAGTCACTTCCGGGTTCCCAGCTATAATTCCCCAGCTACTGTAGCCGAGGATACAGCTAATCATGCGCAATCTAAATTTGATTAGCTGAAGTGGAGTGCAGGAGAGACATTGGGGGTTTTGTTATACCCCCATTGTCCATTGGGAGGACCTGTTGCATGCTCAATGCTATCCTATACTGGCATTCATCAGGATGGCAAGCAGAAGATGTTTTTTTGAGCTTTGCACGTTTATTTTTTTTAATTGAAATGCATTATTGCACACGTCTTGCTTGCCATGTTTGGGGTGCCATTAACATCGCAAGTGCAACACATGCTTTTTCAAGTGTTCATGCGCTACCCTTATGTGAATGCGGGCAAAGGAAGTTCTAACCACTGGCACCTAATCTGGAACACCAGATTGCAGATTAAGGGTCGGTTCACACTGAGGCAGCACGACTTGCAGCGCGACTGCCTCAGGCGACCCAGGATACGACTCAGCGGCGACTTGCAAAAGGACTTCTGTATAGAAGTCAATGCAAGTCGCCCCCAAAGTCGTATAGGAACCTTTTTCTAAGTCGGAGCAACGCAAGTCGCTCCGATTAGAACTGTTCCATTGCAGAGAATGGGACCCTACTTGTCAGGCGACTAGGTCGCCTGACAAGTCGTCCCAGTGTGAACCGAGGCTAAGAGTGGTGGTACATGTAGGGTTCTACTTACTTTTTCTGTATGGCAAATCTGCCATTTTATTTTTTTTACATGGTGAAAATAAAGATACAATGTCAATTTTATGTGTCCTTTCTTCGGGGATATATCCTTTATCAGTAGGCACTATTTGAATCAAGATCTAATGTTTGCCAGTTTAAATATATTGAAAAAAAAAGAAAAGAAATAAATATATTGAAAAGTGAACAATTTCCTTGGGGTATTACATGAGATGAGTGGTCATACAGCTTTCCCCTTGTGGTGGTTCTATGATTATGTATGTTCACCAGTAAATTGTAATGAATGCGGTGATGCATATTTAGCAACAGTTCTGCTTGCTTCAGCATTTTACTGCAAATTAAAACACAATGCAGCCTCTGAATGTATTCTGAAAAGAGGAGTGTGGGTTAAAGGGGAACTCTGTGTAACATACAAAAAAAAAAAAACATCATTTGCATGTTCACCTTGGATGGGAATTTTCACTTAACTCACTGAACGTAGTGAAAATTCATCCTGCTAAGTAGAAAGCCTACTGTAAACTTCTCTAGTACAACCCCTGTTGTAGCTTTGTGTACTGTATAATGTTCAGAACAGCCATGTTAACCCCCAAGATGCAGTCATTAATGCGTCAACATGCATCAGCATGTATTTTGGAAGTGTTGCATCACATGGACTTATTTGGATTTATGATGCCAGTCACGGGTTTACTACCCCTTACAGACATTACCGAGTTTACACTGCAAATTAGGAATGGATTAGTAAACAGTCTTTTGGATCTTTTTATTAGTATAGTCAGTGTTTATCTGGCGCTCCAGATGGAGTAATCCTTAGGGGTATAGTCTGTGGCTGTAATAGCTGGATGGTGATGTATACATAGAAAGGGGTATTAAGGGTTAAAAAGGAAGGCAGCCATCCTTCAGAGTGTGTCCAGAACTCTGCAAGACATGTAAGGAAAAGACAGGGAGGGGGAGGCGCCGACCTGAGTGTAGTATTAAAATGATGACTTTAATAGGATAAGATTAAAAACACTTACAAGATGATAGAAGATGCATGCTCGTCAAAGGACTGCACTTTACTTTGACGAGCATGCATCTTCTATCATCTTGTAAGTGTTTTTAATTATATCCTATTAAAGTCATCATTTTAATGCTACACTCAGATCGGAGCCTCCCCCTTCCTGTTTTTTTTTTTCTTGGATCTTTTTATTGGCTCACTTGTGTCTTTGTTTGTTGTTACCCATGGACAGCAGAGGCAAGACAAACATGCAAGCAAGATCTGACCTACAAATAAAAGGATTATGCCGGCAACTCTGTAGTCCATATAGCGATTTTAATGGTTGGTTACATAAAGTGACAAGCAAAATGTCCGACGCGTTTCTGCAACAGCCTTGGTCATAGCAAGATCTTACCTTCCATTCAGACTGCAAATTTTCTGAGCAATGTAAATGCTTCAAGTATGTACAACGTCAGCCCTACTGAGAGGTGTTGTCCAAAGCAGCCATTATAGCTTCCCTTTTCATTTTCTAGAAAACATGAACAGGAGTTTTCATTGGTCACTATTAGGGATCAGACAAACAGACCTGGGTTTGATTCAAGGGGGGTTGGCAGAACATGATGAAGTTCAGTTTGCCAAATCCATATCTTATTGATGCCAATGAGAGGCAAATGTTAAAAAAAAAACAGTAAAGGCTGGTTTACACCAGATGCAGTCAGTATAAAACGCAGCGTAAACACAGTATGAACACATTTCCAAGAAAATGGGTGTATTCCTGTCAGGGCTGGGCTCAGCCCTTCCTTCTCTGAGCTGGCCACACAGCTGTTGGCTAATTGCCAGCTCCTATCTCTCCACAGTTACTCAGCTGTTGATGATATCCTGCTCGTCAGTCCTGCCTACAGCCGTCCAGTCCAGATGATCTCTGCCTTCGCCTTGGTCAACATCACAGAAACTATCCTCTGGCTCCAGATCCTGCTTGCTGTTCCACTACATTGATCCCTGACTTCTGGCTTGGCTGACTATCCGTTCTGGTTACTGAACTTTGGCTATATTTTGACTACGTTTGTTCTTTTTACTTTTGTTATTAAACAAGTGAAATTCAACTGTACTTCTGTCTCGGCCTAATTTTATGGTTTCTGACAATTTCATTTTACACCGGTTCACATGCGTTTTAAAATAATGACTATTTTCTGCACCAGGATGTACGGCAAAGGTAAACATGCATACGCATGCAAAACGCGTATGAACATGTGCAACTTAGAATAAAGATAATGTAAATAAATGAAAAATGTATTTGAAAAAAAAATCATTGCAAATGCATTAAAAATGCAGTGCAAACGCATGTAAATGCACTGCAAACGCACCCAAATGTGCATGCAAAAATTTACAGTGAGCACAGAGATTGCGGTGTAAATGAGCCCTAATGGCCATTTTCTAGGATATTAGGAAAGGGATTGTCAAAGAAATTACATTAGGGGCTGGCCACTAGACATGTGCAATCCATTTAGTTCCACATTCGTTTAACAAATTTGTTAATTCGGAAATATCTGAATTAACGAAAACCCGTTTATTGAACTTTTCCGAATATTTGTAAATTTGAATATTCGTAAATTCGAGAATTCGTAAATTGAAAATTTGAAAATCCGAAGATCCGAAAATTGGAAAATTTGAAATAATAACGAACTAATATTATTATTATTTATTATTATTATTTAATATTAATTTAACTATTACTAACGCTTGAGAGGGGATATAATTTCAATGTACAAATACCGTACTGGTGACCCCACAATAGTGATAAAGCTTTTCCGTGAAAGAGAATTTAATAAGGCACGAGGGCATTCACTAAAATTAGAAGAAAAGAGGTTTAACCTTAAAGGACTTAGAGGGTTCTTTACTGTAAGAGCGGTAAGGATGTGGAATTCTCTTCCACAGGCGGTGGTCTCAGCGGGAAGCATCGATAGTTTCAAAAAACGATTAGATAAGCACCTGAACGACCGCAACATACAGGGATATACAATGTAATACTGACATATAATCACACACATGGGTTGGACTTAATGGACTTGTGTCTTTTTTCAACCTCGCCTACTATGTAACTAACTATTAAATTATAGGTACTGGAATTTCCTTTCAAATTTGGCTGTTAGTAAATGTAACGAATACGAATTTACCCGAAGTTACGAATTATACGAAATAACGAATGCCGTATCTAAAAGAATGGAACGTAACAAATTAATAATAATAAATAATAATAAAAACTTTTATTATTATTATTATTATTATTATTATTATTATTATTATTAATAATTCTTTCCATTCCACTTGTTTAGATGCAGCATTCGTTATTTCAGATAATTCGTAACTTCGGATAAATTTGTATTCGTTACATTTACTAACAGCCAAATTTTAAAGGAAATTCCAATACCTATAATTTAATAGTTAGTTATTATTAGTTAGTTAGTTATTCTTTTGAATTTTTGGATTTTCTTTCTTATTCTCGGATTTTCAAATTTATGAATTTACAAATTTTCTAATTTACGAATTTATGAATTGCAAACGGATGACCCGAACAACGAAAGAAATAAAAAATGAATGAAACGAAAACGAACACATTTTTCAGCAGTGCACATGTCTACTGGCCACTGTCCTGGGAATATGTACTAAAGCAAAAAAAAATAATAATAAATTCAGCTTGACAAGGAGCAGCGATTTTAGTAATGCTTAAAGCTTAATTCCATTATTCTGTACCAAACCATATATGCTATATGAGGGTCTGATATAGATGTTAGTGGGGGACCCCCACACACAAAAAGATGGCATGGAGTTCTCACCTAAAAATACATACCAGGCCCATTAATGGGGGACCCCCACACACAAAAAAATGGTGTGGAGTTCCCCCTAAAAATATTTACCAGGCCCATTAATGGGGGACCCCCACACACACAAAAAATGGTGTGGAGTTCCCCTAAAAATACATGACAGACCCATTAATGTGGCACTCCCACACATAAAAAAAATAGGCGTGGCGTTCCCCCTAAAAATACATACCAGACCCATTAATAGGGGACTACCATACGCGAAGGAAAATGGGGTGGAGTTCCCCCTCAAAATACATACCAAACCCATCAATGGGGGACTTCCCCACACAAAAAAATGGCATGGAGTCCCCCCTCAAAATACATACCAGACACATTAATAGGGGACCCCCCACACTAAAAAAAAAAAATGTCACAGAGTTCCCCCTAAAAATACATGCCAGATCCTTATCCTTTAGGTCTGGTATGGATGTCAACGGGGACCCTACCGAAAATAAAATTAATAAAAAATTAGTGCCCCCCCCCCCAAAATCCATACCAGACCCAACATGCCTGGTATGAATGGTACAAAAAAAGCCCCCAAAAAAGCATAGCCCCTGCAAAATTCATACCAGACCCTTATCAGAGCATGCAGACTAGCAGACTAGAGAGAGAAGGAAGGGGAGGAGCAGCCCTTCCCCTCCCAAACCTTACCAGACCATAGCATGGGTTCCCCCCTGGCAAAGTACCTTGTTCCAATGTTAATGAGGACAAAGGGCCTCTTCACCACAACCCTGGCCCGATGGTTGTGGGGGTCTGGGGGCAGGAGGCTTATTGGAATCTGGATGCCCTCTTTAATAAAAGGTGGAATCCAGATACCACCCCCCCCCCACCATGTGAATGAGCAAGGGGTACATAGTACCCTTACTCATTCACAAAAAAAATGTAAGGACAAATCCTTAAAAAAAAAAAAATGTTCCAATTGCGTTATCCAATGATGCAGATCCACGTCAATGAATGATGCCAGATGAAGGAAAAAATATCCAGACATGTCCGATGCTGTTGCTGACTAGTGGCAAATAACATCTCCCAGGCCCTGCTGCTAAAATTTGCAAATGGCCGGGGATGCCCTGGGTTATGTCATTGACCAAATATGGCCATATTTGGTCAATGATGTCACACTGTCCCTGCCCCTTTGTTTACATGGTCAGGGATTCCTGGCCAGTAAATGAATGGGACCAGGTGGTGTCACTATTTGCTAAGGGCGGGGTGTGCGCCATTTTCTTAGCGATTATTGACAGATACTAAAGACGTCATATTAGTGATAGAGATACCCTTACTATAATGTATATGATCTTTAGCCCCCTGCCAAAAAAATAAAAAGTTCGAATGAGCACCTGAACGGTCAACGTTTGGTCCCGATTCCAAACTTTGAGCTCATCCCTATTGCCCATATATAGGAGTTCTGATTGGTTGCTATGAAGAACATTTCCAATTTTGTTTCTGTATCTACTCCTTAGAGATCTACCAATGGATGGGAATAACGTACGTAATTTGTTTTCTGTGCTTCCTACCATCCCCGAGGCAGCTGCAACGCAAATAAAATGTGTAAAGCGGTCAATAAAGTTGAGATGACATTCCTCTCATGTTGTTTTATCGGTTCTGCGTCCATTTTTATTGTCCATGTAAGCACTATTTACTAGCAGGTGCAGTATGTATAGGATGGTAATTAGAACCACATGCTGTGCCACACAATGCTTACATAGTTTCCAATGACTTATTTTACTGACGTGGTTGGTCCAGAGTTAACCTCTTCCATTTCACTGTATATTACACCCAGAATTTCCTGAACTATGCCACAAAATGTACAAAGTATGTAGATGAATTATATTCACTTTTACACAAATGTAATGAATTAAAAGTTGTGTGCATCCACTGATCCACAAGGCACGCTGATGGCGACATTTGATGTAAGGGGGCACTCTGATTAGGACAGTTGATGAAAGGGGGGCTTTGATTGGGACAGTTGATGAAAGGGGGGCTTTGATTGGGACAGTTGATGTATGGGGGCACTCTAATTAAGGACATTTGATGTAAGAAGACACTCTGATTGGGACAGTTGACGAAACAGGGGCTTTGATCGGGACATTTGATGTAAGAGGGCTCTCTGACAGGGACATTTGATGAAAGAGGGGCTTCGATAGGAACATTCGATGTAAAGGGGCACTCTGACAGGGACATTTGATAAAAGAGGGGCTTTGATCGGGACATTTGATGCAGGACGGCACTCTGATTGGGACATTTGATGATAGGGGGCTTTGGTCGGGACAATAGATATAAGGGGAATTCTAATGTGGACATTTGATGAAAGAGGGGCTTTGATTGGGATATTTGATGTAGGAGGAGATTTGAGTGGGACAGTTGATGTAGGAGGGCACTCTGATGGGGACATTTGATGATGTAAGGGGGCACTTTGATTGGGACACTTGATGAAAGTGGGGCTTTGATTGGGACATTTGATGTAGGAGGAGATTTGAGTGGGACAGTTGATGTAGGAGGGCACTCTGATGGGGACATTTGATGATGTAAGGGGGCACTTTGATTGGGACAGTTGATGAAAGGGGGGGTTTTGATTGGGACAGTTGATAAAAGGGGGGCTTTGGTTGGGACAGTTGATGTTAGGGGTCACTCTGATGGGGACATTTGAGGTAGGGGGGCACTCTGATTGGGACAGTTTATGAAAGGGGCTTTGATCGGGACATTTGATGTAAGGGGGCACTCTGATGGGGGCATTTGATGAAAGAGGGGCTTTGATCGGGACATTTGATGTAAGGGGACACCCTGATGGGGACAGTTGATGTAAGAGGGCACTCTGATCGGGAGCGTTGATGTAATAGGGCACCCTAATGGGGACAGTTGATGTAAGATGGCACTCTAATGTGGACAGTTGAAAAAAGGGGGGCTTTGATCAGGACAGTTGATGTAAGGGGGGACTATAATGTAGACAATTGATGTAAAGGGACACTCTGATGGGGACAGTTGATGAAAGAGCGCACTCTAATGTGGACAGTTGATGTAAGGGTACACTCTGATGGGGACAGTTGATGTAAAAAAGCACTCAGAAGGGGACAGTTGATGCAAGAGGGCACTCTGATGGGGGCAGTTGATGTAAGGAAGCAATCTGATGGGGATAGGTGAAGTAAGGGGACACTGTTATAGGGACAGTTGATATAAAGGGGCACTATGATGGGGACAGTTGATGTAAGTGTAGCACCCTCTACCTTAGGTAGGTGCTAGTGTAGGTTTTTTGTGTAAGCTGTCAGCGCAGGTAAATTTAAGCAGGCCTATGCTGTGAGCTAGGCCTGTTTGTTTTGATCTGGGGGCAGGAGAGTGGTTTAGTATAGCAGTAGATGACTGACATGTGCCTTAGCTCTTGGGCGCCTCCTCTGTTTCCAGGGAAAAGGTTCTGGAAATGGGGCAGGGCAGAGAGCTGGAGTGACGTGGGGTGCATGTGAGGAGCTCTGACCAATCCCCAACTAGGATTGGCAGGGGGCAGGCCTCCAACATATACCCATGGTCAGCATGCTGGGGGGGGAGTGGTCGGGTGGGTGAACTGGATGATGGAGTGTTAGACTGTCGTATCTGAGGGAACCCTCTTTCTGGGGGGGTGTACCTCGGGCAGGGAGCTCGGGATCTGGGAGGGAGCCTCTCCTTACACGGAGAGGTGTCCTGGAACATGACCATTGTCCTGGAACATGACCATTGTATAACAGATGATCCATACTTCCCCAAAACTGCCCGACCAACCCATACTCCAAGCAGCCTTACCATTAACCCCATTAATGGAGACCACACCAAGTTGGAGTAAATATTGTCCGTAGCAGCCTCTTTATTAACAAACTCAACTTAATTTAACATAATTGTAAAAAACATCTGTTAAACCAAAAACCCATCAGTCAATACTCGCTTTGGTCTTTGCAGGAAACCCCAAACTACAATATGATTTAATAATGCGCTGCGGTACCTTTTCTATCCTAATAGGCCTCCAGCTGACATACTAGCATGGAGACAAACCACTGACCACAGTGACCCTGTTAACCAAATTCCAGCTAAACCATCATTAACTGGAATACCACCAGTGGTACCCATACCACTGATGGGTCCCGAACTCTTCCTTATCGGAGGTTTCTTCATTCACCCACAAAGACCATCACCAGCCAACTGCCACGACATCCTTAGGACCCAACCGCTCTGTGGAAAAAAGGCTTAAAAGAGAAAAACAATAAACAACCACAAACAGGGAGGGTGGGTGGGAAGCTCACTCCTCATGCTGCCACTGAACGCTGGGGAGGGGCCATCTCCTTTTTACTGACTATGCCCCCTCCTCCTCCAGCTGCTACAATCAGGTGACCTCTCTCATTTTTGCCACTCTGTCCCCTGTTTCCCCTGTCATGTAAGCCCTGCGCTATTTTTTTTTTTGCTCCGGGCTTCTTAACTGGAATACCACCAGAGGGACCCATACCACCGATAGGTCCCGAACTCTTCCTTATCCAAGGTTTCTTCATTCACCCGCAAAGACCAACACCCGCCACAGCACCCAAGGGGAAAACCTTACCCTTGTGTGCCCCTCTACACCCTCAACGCACTCTGGATACCATCCTGCAACCCCAGTGCCCACATGTCAATCCCCACCGCATTGAGGTGTACCCCGACACCCCGAAGGTATTGCCAAGTATCCACTTCCAGCTTTAAATGTCTGATAACCAGCCCCCATTCCTAACCACAAATCAGCTAACATCCCTGTTTTTTTCTGGCCTTATTGAGTTGCTCCACCGATCTAGCCAATCGCAAATTCGTCCGAGCAATGATATCGAACCATACAATCAACATCTCCGGAAAGGCCATGCAGAGCCGTAGGAAGTCAAATTTGATATCTCGCGTAATGTCCAACATGGACCTTAAGCCCAAATCATTGCAGCCGATGTGTAACACCAAAACGTCCGGCAGCCTATCCAGATGTGCAAAGCGATGCACTTCTGGGACCATCATGCTCCAGAGCATGCCCGGTACGCCCAACCACCAGACACAGGCTTCCTGCCTAGAAATGCCCAATTGTCTCCCATCAGGCCTAACATCTACTCTTTTTGCCCCCCAAAAAACATATGAGTGGCCCAATATCCAGACCAGGCCCTGCACGCCACCTGAAAGAGAAGAAAAAACATACCACACATAACAACCAATATGCACGCAGAAACATGCATACCCACCCAAACATGCCCAATAAGCTCCCCCTACCCCGTTACTCTGACAACAGGCAAGGACGACCGTATAACTTGAACCAATGTGATTCCCACCTACCAATGCACTTGACCGCCTCTTCATCCAACCCCAATCTAGCAGCCTCCGTAGCCGCCCCAATTCGAAAAGAATGCAATGAAAATTCCTTTTCCCCCAAACCCAACGCCCTTAAGCATTTCCGGAAAACAAAAATTAATCAAAATCTGGACAAAGGAGACCCGTAAGCATGTATCAAAAAGGACCCCACCAAATTCGGGTGCACTGTGAGAAACCCCCTTACCACCTCCACTGGACATAAGGGCGAACCTGGTACCGAAAATACCTGAACCTTCCTGCCCCTGCCCACCTGTTCCGTTTTGGACTTGCGTAACACAAGGGACAACCTATCCTCCCCACAGGTGACTTCTGTAGCCCACATACCCCCCTGTACCCTCTTGGAAGGGCTAATTAGCTCGCTGATTCGAAAAGCTCCAAAGAACGCCAGGGAGAACGCCGTTTTAAACAAGGAAACTTCATAGGCCGATCAACACATAAAAACCAACTGTGCTAAAACCTTCCCCAAAAGCTCAAACGAAACAGGTCGCCTGGAGTGCCTACGCTTCTGAGAGCGCCGATAACCCTTGACTGCTTGCCGTACCCAAAAATCTTTAGTAAGGTCCTAGCAACCCTGCAATTTGAATAAAAATGCCAATCCTGCCAATTTGAATAAAAATGCCAATCCTGCCAATCCTGCCAGATTCCGCAAGACAAAGAACAGAACCACCAACCGCACTTCCTGGCCCAAACTCGGCCTGTTGCAATAAAGACAACCATTCTCGCCAGACCCTGCTATATTCAGCCCACGTCGTATCACTTACAGACTGTCTGATCCATCCGGAGATGACCCCAAGGCAATCTTCCACAGCCAGTGGGGACAAGGAATCCAGCGTTGCTCCGCAGCCAGCGCCAACTCCCAGAACCTGTCCCACTGAAAGTGAGACAAAGCGTCAGCTATTATGTTCTCAACACCCGGGAGGTGTACCGCATAAATAAAAACATTTAACTGCAGACAACGCAACACTAAGTGTTGGAGCAGCCGAACCATGAGCGGAGATGAGGCTGATACCTTGTTGATGACCCGTACCACTCCCAGATTGTCCCCATGAAAGCGCACTTTCAGGTCCGTGAAAGACTCTCCCCACAGCTCCACGGCCATCACCACCAGAAACAATTCCAGTAATACCAGATTACGGAGAAAACCTGCCTCTTTCCATGAATCTGGCCAAGGCCCTGCACTCCAATGGCCTTGAAAAAAGGCCCCAAATATAGTCGAGCTGGCTGCATCAGTGTAAAGTTCCAGGTCAAAGTTACTAACTGGCCCTGACATCCACAATGCCCACCCATTAAAAGAGTCCAAGAACGAGTGCCACACTCGCAAATCCTCCCTGTGCTCCCTTACCAGGTGAATGAAATGAGTGGGAGAATTGACCCCCGCCGTACTTGCCGTCGGCAAAATACCCTCCCCATCGGTAGAATGCGATACGCAAAATTCAACTTACCCAACAACGACTGTAGCTTCCGAAGTTGAACCTTGTGCAATCCCAAGAGCCCCCGAATCTCTCCCTTGAGTGCCACCAGCTTGTCTTTTGGCAGGCGACACTCCATGGCGTCAGAGTCCAATACAATGACCAGGAAACTAATCACGGTAGTCGGCCCCTCTGTTTTTTCCTGGGCCAAGGGGATGCCAAAACGAGCGGTAATGTGTTCCTACATAGCCAGTAGCACCGCGCAGATCGCGGAGGAGGCCAGGCCCACGCAATAAAAATCATCTAAGTAATGGATGATGGAGTTCACCCCTGCGACGTTTCCAACTACCCACTCCACAAAGGAACTGAACTTCTCAAACAGTGCACATGAAATAGAACAGCCCATGGGCAGGCAGCGATCCACATAGAATTCCTCCTGCCAATGACATCCAAGCAAACGAAAACTATCTGGATGGAGGGGAAGCAATCTGAACTCAGACTCAATATCAGATTTGGCCATCATAGCCCCTTGCCCATAACGTCGTACCCAGAAAACAGCCGCATCAAAGGAAGTGTAAGATATAGCGCACATCTCCGAGTCAATCGCATCCTTGACCAACCCTCCCTTCGGGAAGGAAAGGTGGCGAATTAGCCTAAATCTATTGGGCTCCTTCTTCGGCACGACCTAGGGGCGAGATAACCAGATTCGTTAAAGGTAATGATGTGAAAGGGCCACCCATGCAGCCTAATGCAACTTCCTTCCTCAATTTCTCAGAAACCACTTCCGCATGTTGCAAGGCCGAGGGCAAGTTCCGGGACACTGGTGGCGCTTTGGCCAGGGTAGAAGGTATACGTAAAACCCTTGGAGAAACCCAAGCCTAACAACCGTGCTGCCTCCCTATCCAGGTATCTATCAAGGAAAGGCTGCATCCTTTCCACCTTCACTGGCGTAAACCTTTTTCTAACAGACTCACTGGCACAACCCTTCCCCTGTTTGAATCATCGGGACAAGGGATGGGCATTCATGCTTGTATCGGCAACACCCCCCACACTTGCAGGAACCCTCATTATACTGCCAACAGACCCCCCTCTTCTTTGCGGCCGATTGTCGGGGGGTGGATGAGCCACCACCCCCCCCCCCTTAAAAAAGCTGTTTCGGGGCCCTTGCCGATGTCATAAGTCGCATCCACAGACAATGTCCTTGTGGCTGTCGGCTGTGCCCATGGTAGGTGGTTCTGGGAGGAATCCCCCTCGGCAGGAGCAGGACCATGCGGGCGCCGCCCCTGGCGATGAGTCAGCGGGGGTGGGCCCTCGGCACGGGAATCAATCAGCAGCGGCCACCAGGCCCTCCACAGCAGCAGCTGGCAGCTCTCCAGTGCCTAGCTGGCTTCATCTGAGGTCTGAAGTGTGGAAGGATGCAGGACGGCAGAGAGGGGAGTGCTCCAAAGGCCCAGGGAAAGCGACCTGGAAGCGTCTTTTCTGCCTATGTCGCCTCCTCCTCCAGCTGTCCCAATATCTCATTTTTGCCACTCTGTTCCCTGTTTCCCCTGTCATGTAAGCCCTGTCCTTTTTTTATATTTATTTTGCTCCGGGCTTCTCTGGAGCTGGAAGGACAGTTGGTCAGCAAGTCCGGAGTAAAGTCATTCAGGAAGGATCCAGGACAGATGTCAGTGAGTGGAAAGCACAGTGGAAAGCTCTGGAAGAGACATTCCAGGGGAGCTGGTTGTAGAGCCAGAGGGAGAGACTGTGGGAGTTTTGTGTCAAGTCGCTGCAGCCAGGAGGGCGGGCAGGATTTGCAAGTCGCACTTGCTGGGATCAGTAGTCCATCTACATTTAATCTTCTCTATCAAATCGGCTACCACAAAGGGGTACTGCAGACCCCGGCCTACAAAGGGCTATCTAGTAAAGACACTGGGACTTATTCAGAGTGAGACCTAGTCATGTGCTGATGGTGTGACAGGAGTACTAAAGTTGGACAGTGAAGTAGGGTGCTGCAAGAAATGTGCTGGAAGAATTATTATTTGGTCATATTATTACCCAGCCATGCCCCCTTCCCACACTGCCCTTGCTTACAGAGAAGTGATTCCAGGTAGAGGATAGCATGCGACTTCCCCCAAGCTCAGGCCTGAGCAGGCAATCACCAGGCCCGAACACTGTCACTTGTGGGGTGCCATGATGTCACCCCCTTGTCTAAGTTTAGAGAATAGTCAATATGAGCTTGGACATGAGAGAGGATGGTGCAACAGGGTGGCAGTGAAGGAGCCTGGATGGAGTGTTCATGCATGAGGTGGGATGGGCTATGTTGAGCAAAGCAACATCATCGTTTTAGACATAGTGAGCCGGTTACACAAGCAGTCGGTTAAGAATTTAGAGGAATCCTGTCTACAGCTAGAACTATTACTGTTTCTGTCCCACCTAAGTGTATTTTTTTCTGTGTTGTATTCAACTGCAAGTTATTATTATTCGGTAGTATGCTGACCTTTAGTGGTGGTTTTGAGCCATTACAACTTCTTTACTTTGTGGTTTTGGTTTCTTCTTATGTTCTTCCATTCTGTTTAGTGTTTGTGAGTTCAGTCCTAGCTAGATCTTCCCCATTTCTTCCATGTTCCCTCGGCCAGTGTTAGCACTTTGCAGAGACAGAGCTTAGAAAAGGCCCGTAGACGTGGTGTATCTGGATTTTGCAAAAGCATTTGACACAGTTCCCCATAAACGTTTACTGTACAAAATAAGGTCCGTTGGCATGGACCATAGGGTGTGTACATGGATTGAAAACTGGCTACAAGGGCGAGTTCAGAGGGTGGTGATAAATGGGGAGTACTCGGAATGGTCAGGGGTGGGTAGTGGGGTTCCCCAGGGTTCTGTGCTGGGACCAATCCTATTTAATTTGTTCATAAACGACCTGGAGGATGGGGTAAACAGTTCAATATCTGTATTTGCGGACGATACTAAGCTAAGCAGGGCAATAACTTCTCCATAGGATGTGGAAACCTTGCAAAAAGACTTGAACAAATTAATGGGGTGGGTGACTACATGGCAAATGAGGTTCAATGTAGAAAAATGTAAAATAATGCATTTGGGTGGCAAAAATATGAATGCAATCTATACACTGGGGGGGGAGAACCTCTTGGGGAATCTAGGATGGAAAAGGACCTGGGGGTCCTAGTAGGTGATAGGCTCAGCAATGGCATGCAATGCCAAGCTGCTGCTAACAAAGCAAACAGAATATTGGCATGCATTAAAAGGGGGATCAACTCCAGAGATAAAACGATAATTCTCCCGCTCTACAAGACTCTGGTCCGGCCGCACCTGGAGTATATTGACCAGTTCTGAGCTCCAGTCCTCAGGAAGGATGTACTGGAAATGGAGCGAGTACAAAGAAGGGCAACAAAGCTAATAAAGGGTCTGGAGGATCTTAGTTATGAGGAAAGGTTGCGAGCACTGAACTTATTCTCTCTGGAGAAGAGACGCTTGAGAGGGGATATGATTTCAATTTACAAATACTGTACTGGTGACCCCACAATAGGGATAAAACTTTTTTGCAGTAGAGAGTTTAATAAGACTCGTGGCCACTCATTACAATTAGAAGAAAAGAGGTTTAACTTTAAACTACGTAGAGGGTTCTTTACTGCAAGAGCGGCAAGGATGTGGAATTCCCTTCCACAGGCGGTGGTCTCAGCGGGGAGCATTGATAGCTTCAAGAAACTATTAGATAATCACCTGAATGACCACAACATACAGGGATATACAATGTAATACTGACACATAATCACACACAGGTTGGACTTGATGGACTTGTGTCTTTTTTCAACCTCACCTACTATAAACTATGTAACTATAAAAAGTGATTGTCTTTACGCTTCAAAAGACTGGAAAACATCCCCTGTGCTGTAATTATCTGAAGTAAAATTGCATTTAACTTCTGCATCTTATTGAAGAGGTAAAGGCATAGCTCCCAACTGTCCCTGATTTCGAGGGACTGTCCCTGATGAGGAGCAATGTCCCTCTGTCCCTCATTCCTCCTCATCTGTCCCTCATTTTGGTCTGATCTATATAGTTGTATATAAAATGTACTTTTTATCTATCAAAAAGTGTTTTCCAGTGCTAAACCTTTCATCTGATTTCTAAACTGCTGCATTTGTAAATTCCAAAAGCCAATATAAAGGAATAGTAGTGGTAAAAAAAGCACTTGTAGGTTTAACCAATCTTGTTTTTTTGTACAATTCTCCTTTAAGGGGCGTGGCAAGGGATGTGTCCTATCCCTGCATACTTTTGCTGCTAGGTGTCCCTCATTCCCATCTCAAAAAGTTGGGAGGTATGGGTAAAGGGGTTGTAAACCCTCGTGTTTTTTCACCTTAATGGATCCTATGCATTAAGGTTAAAAAGCTTCTGGCAGTCACCGCCCCCCCAGCCCCACAGTTTTACTTACCCGAGCCCCGTATTTCCCTCGGCGGAGACGCGCTGTCCCTCTCTGCACGGGGTCCCGGCTCTTGATTGGATAGATTAATAGCAGCGCAGCCATTGGCTCCCACTGCTGTCAATCAAATCCAATGACGCGGGCGCCGGGGGGGGGGGGGAGGCAGGGCTGAGTCCGGCATTCATGTCTATGGACGCCAAATGCTGGACTCGGGAGCGCGCCCGCAAGGTAATCCCCCCGGGAGAGAGCTTTTCCTAGGGGGTTATCTGATGTGAGGAGGAGCTGCGAGAGCCATCGAGGGACCCCAGAAGATGAGGACCAGGGGCCACTCTGCGCAAAACAAGCTGCACAGTGGCGGTAAGTATGATATGTCTGTTATTTTAAATTAAAAAAACAAGCCTTTATGCCCTGTATACACGGCCGGATTTTCCAACGGAAAATGTGTGATAAGACCTTGTTGTCGGAAATTCGTGGGCTCCATCACACATTTTCCATCGGAATTTCCGACACACAAAGTTTGAGAGCAGGCTATAAAATTTTCCGACAACAAAATCCGTTGTCGGAATTTCCGATCGTGTGTACACAAATCCGACGCACAAAGTGCCACGCATGCTCAGAATAAATAAAGAGACGAAAGCTATTGGCTACTGCCCCGTTTATAGTCCCGACGTACGTGTTTTACGTCACCGCGTTCAGAATGATCGGATTTTCCGACAACTTTGTGTGACCGTGTGTATGCAAGACAAGTTTGAGCCAACATCCATCTGAAAAAATCCATGGATTTTGTTGTCGGAATGTCCGATCAATGTCCGACCGTGTGTATGGGGCATAACAATCACTTTAAGCTGCCTGTGGATAGTGCCATGTCAGCAGATGACCATACTGTTCAGACAGACTAGATCTAAGGAGGTATGTTAATTCATAAAGTGTCAATTGAACCAGAACAATTGCCATGCTTATTTAGAAAGAAGTTTATTTTATTTTTATTTTTTTTTTATTTATTTGTGTTTTTTTTATTTATTTATTTATTTATTTTTTTGGCGGTAACAGAAGATAACAGCTGCTTGCAGATTGAAATGGAAAGTCGATGTTTAACGCCTCTACATTACAAGGATGGGTTGTGTAGCAGTCATATGTTTTATAACATTTTGTAAAAGCTATTATTATTTTTCAGAGCATTCAATGAAAAAAAACAATATCTGCAATTGCTGGACTGAACACTTTAAATTGGACATCATCCAGGATGAAGAAAGAGGAGAGGGGGAGAGGGGAAAGATTCTGAAAAGGGATAAAATATGAAAAGGATAATCAATATTTGTTTCATTTGCCATATCACTGTGCTTTGATTTATACTTTGTATCACCAATTTTATTATATATTACTTATATTAAATCTTCATATAAAGACCCCAATGAACTGAATTGGGTTCATGGTACTGCTAGTTCTAGCAAATCCTCAAATGTACAATACAGACGACTGTCCAAGACTGTTCGAGAGCTCTCAATGCAAGGTAAAGTGAGCATTTCACTGCAGGGGTTACGTCTGTATTTGGGATCACTTTAGAGGTTAGGATGGGTTTGTGTTAGGGTCAGGGGTTATTTTAAAGATGAACTGCGGCCTTCCCTTCAGTCGTGCACAATTGTACTGGCTCCTCTCCTGTACTGAAATGGCTTACTCTGATTTGTGAGCTTCTCACAAGAAGCCGCAACAAGTCAGATAGAGCCTGCCTCATTTCCCGGCACTCCCCTCCATTTGACTTCAGTCAGAAGGAGGTTAGGGCCAGGTGTGAGACAAGCCCGTGGTGTATGTGCCCCTGGAGTGGCAGTCCAGGGGTGCCGTAGTCTCACTGTGATGCGGGTCACTTTGAGTTATGGCACCAAGGTGACTGCACCAACACACTTTTTTCAGCACCTGCCTCTAGGGCCAAGCCTTTTGGCTGGGTCCAGAGGAACTTTTTATTCCTAGCCGAAGGACTGGCCATTTTTTTACACAATGGCACTTTTCACTTTCCCTCTCTACTTCCTTCCCACTTTACTTATTTATTTTTGTGTGTTTGTTGTGTCACTTTCTCCTTTTTTGTTGATGTACACTTTTTCACGTTTGGCTGGGAGGGTGTAGGCCCTCGGGCCTGCCCTGAACGTCTTGGGAAGGGGTGGGCATGGCCTTCTGGCTTAGTTCGCCCTCTCTCATGGGGTCTCCCTAGTACTTGGGTGGGTCTTGGTTTCGGCAGACCTTCCAAAGAATGGGGTCGGTCTGGTTTCGGCCAGATGGACTAAGTGAAGTACCTCAGTCCCCGTCTGGAGTCTAACGCCCCGGGAGATCAGGGTCAAGGTTCTTCCCCTTTGGAGGACCATGTGTACACCCTGTGCACGTTTTGTGTCTCACATGTATGTGTGCACTTTTTTTTGCACCGGATGGAGTTTTTGGAGTGTGTTCACACACCACGGGCTTTAAAAAAAAAAATCATATAAAAAAAAATCTAACTAAACTTCAGCTTTAAAGTAGAGCTAAACCCAAACTAAATAACATTCACTTTACTAAAGGAGTGCATATTATAATCAATTTCCTTTTTCTTCTAGAAATTACTGTTTTCACCTAGTTGTTATGCTTGGTTGCATTTCAGTGCTGCTGATCTCCTGCAGCCTCTTTTAAAACAAAAGGCCAGTTTAGTGTCCTTCAGACTTTGGAAAAGGGGGGGGGGGGTATTGTGGCCAGTGGGGGGTAGAAAATATCCCATGCGCAGTATCAGTGAGAATAATATGGAGTGGGAGGAATAGTGCCCCATCATTGGTATCAGTGGGAGGAATAGTGTCCATCATTGGTATCAGTGGGAAGAATAATGTCCATCATTGGTATCAGTGGGAGGAATAGTGTCCATCATTGGTATCAGTGGGAGGAATAGTGCCCCATCATTGGTATTAGTGGGAGGAATAGTGTCCATCATTGGTATTAGTGGGAGGAATAGTGTCCATCATTGGTATCAGTGGGAGGAATAGTGTCCCATCATTGGTATCAGTGGAAGGAATAGTGCCCCATCATTGGTATCAGTGCCCCATCATTGCTATCAGTGGGAAGAATAGTGTCCCATCATTGGTATTAGTGGGAGGAATAGTGCTCCATACTTGGTATTGGTGGGAGAAATCATGTCCCATCATTGGTATCAGTGGGAGGAATAGTGTCCATTATTGGTTTCAGTGGGAGGAATAGCGCCCCATCATTGGTATCAGTGGGAGGAATAGTGTCCATCATTGGTATCAGTCGGAGGAATAGTGTCCATCATTGGTATCAGTGGGAGGAATAGTGCCCCATCATTGCTATCAGTGGGAGGAATAGTGCCCCATCATTGGTATCAGTGGGAGGAATAGTGCTCCATCATTGGTATCAGTGGGAGCAATAGTGTCTCATCAGTTTGGAGACTGCTAAATAATGAAGAAAAATGGAGAATCACTGTGGCTTAGACAGTACAGTACAGTTCAGTCTAGTACAAATGTACTGTAGTAGTAGTAGTTACTTGCAACTCCACTTCTCTCACAAGGAGGTTGGCTGCAGCCGGTAGCCCAGGTAGTTGGCTGCAGGATCTCCAAACCGGTTCCACAGGGTAAAGGCAAGAAGGAGTCTCTGGTCTAGATGCTTAGGTGGTGAGAGAAGTCCAAGATATGTCTGGAGAGGGGCAGTACTTCGGAGCCAGCATAGTGCCCACCACAGTAACTGGGGCTTAACACTAAGCTGGGTGCTCTCATATGATGGCCCCCCTGCCAGGAACAACAAAAGCGGACCCCTGAACTGATGACAGCTAATATGCTCAACCACTGCTGCCCCATTAGGTGCAGTCTCTTTGAGCACCTGAGCCCGGGGAAATGTGGATCTTATATTTCTTGGATGCATGGCTGCTGATAAAGGGGTACAGCAACCCTCCTGTACTGGGCCCAGGCTCCACTGGGTCGGCAGGAGGGCCTGGGTTCAAGTGGGAACCTGGATGAGTCTGATTGGTAGGGGGGCACCATCCATCAGACCTGTGCTGGTCCTGCCCCATGATTTTGCTTTGTAGCACCTGTCAGGTAGGCTATACGGCGGGGGCCCCATCATTTATAAGCATGGCCCTTCCTGGGTCATGACACCAAACATACTTACGAATACAGTAGATTTTGGGTTTACATACACTTTTAAGATATCACCCAAAGGTGTATCAGACTTGAAGAATCTTTGTTTCGCAAGCATCATCTGAGTTTCTAGTCTGTTTCTTGGCTGTACTGAAATATTTGCTTGCCACGTCCCCGGATGACTGCACACTCAGCACGCCTGCCCATATTGTGATCGCTTTGACAAATGAAAAAATCCAGCTGGATGGAAGAAGCCGCTGATTATTCACTCATCTCGCAGGTATGAAAGACGCCACAACACCACCAGCTCAGAAGACTTTATTCCGCCAAGTACAAGATAACAATACTACACTGTGCACAGATTATTACCTTTCAAACCTAAGACCTTTTATTAGGCAGACATACAGCGCATAGTCTGAAACATACAGAAATTCTGTCTCTTAATGCATAAAAAAACCTTATGGTGACCCCACATCATTATCAACTGATCGATTTTTTTTTATGGGGTTCATTAGAATGTTTGATTGCATTTAAAATTACATTTTCTTGAAAACTTTCAAAACAAATTGATTGTTGAAAAAAAAAGAAGAAAAAAAAAAAAGTACATTTTCTTCATGGTGCTACATGGGTGCTACATTGTCACAATCAATGATCAAAATTAATGTTTTTTTTTTTTTTGTGGTACAACCAGACAGGTAATGGTGAGGTGGGCTAATAGGAACCAAAAAAGCCACTTTTATAGACTCAAACTGTCCCAGATGCTGGAACAATCCTGAATCTAGGACCTCTGTCCCAATGGTGTTGTGTCCTGGGCTGTGTCCTGGGATCACAGCATTACCTTTATTTGGGTTACTGAGCATGTTCAATAACTTAAAAAGGATATTAAGAGCTTGTTCACTGACTTGAATGATTATACTGCTGCCCTTCTGGAGCTCCCTTCTGTTTGACAGGCGCCAGGCACTTGAATGAGTCACGTTCGACGGTGGTACTTTAACATTTGCTGCAGCTATGGCATGGGTACAGCTTTAAGCAGTGGTTGGAGAAAGTCAGTAAAACTCTGGCTCAACCTCATATTTTACTACCCTCCAGCTGAACATGTGAATTAACCCATAACTGAAGAAAAATGTGGTTGCAAGTATTTTGTTCATATATATATATAGGGATGGGCCGAACACCCCCCTATTCGGTTTGCACCAGAACATGCTAACAGGCAAAAAATTCATTTGAACACGCGAACACCGTTAAAGTCTATGGGACACGAACATGAAAAATCAAAAGAGCTAATTTTAAAGGCTTATATGCAAGTTATTGTCATAAAAAGTGTTTGGGGACCTGGGTCCTGCCCCAGGGGACATGTATCAATGCAAGAAAAAGTTTTAAAAACGGCCATTTTTTCGGGAGCAGTGATTTTAATAATGTTTAAAGTGAAACAATAAAAGTGTAATATTCCTTTAAATTTCGTACCTGGGGGGTGTCTATAGTATGCCTGTAAAGTGGCGCATGTTGCCCATGTTTACAACAGTCTGACAGCAAAATGACATTTCTAAAGGGAAAAAAAACTCATTTAAAACTACTCGCGGCTATAATGAATTGTCGGTCCGGCAATACACATAAAAGTTCAATGATAAAAACGGCATGGGATTCCCCCGCAGGGGAACCCCGAACCAAAATTTAAAAAAAAGAATGCGTGGGGGTCCCCCCCAAATTCCATACTAGGCCCTTCAGGTCTGGTATGGATATTAAGGGGAACCCTGCGCCAAATTAAAAAAAAAAAATGGCGTGGGGGTCCCCCTCAAAATCCATACCAGACCTGAAGATTTTAAGGGGAACCCCGCACCAAATTTTTTAAAAATATGGAGTGAGGTCCCCCCAAAAATCCATACCAGACCCTTATTCGAGCACACAACCTGGCAGCAGGAAAAGAGGGGTAGACAAGAGAGCACCCTCCTCCTGAACCATACCAGGCCACATGCCCTCAACATTGGGAGGGTGCTTTGGGGTAGCCCCCACAGCACCTTGTCCCTATGTTGATGGGGAGAAGGGCCTCATCCCCACAACCCTTGCCCGGTGGTTGTGGGGGTCTACGGGCGGGGGGCTTATTGGAATCTGGAAGCCCCCTTTAACAAGGGGACCCCCAGATCCCAGACCCCCCGTGTGAATTGGTAATGGGGTACAAATGTACCCCTACTATTTCACAAAAAAGTGTAAAAAATGTTAAAAAAAGACAATAGACGGTTTTTGATAAATCCTTTTTTAATGTCTTCTTCTTTCCCCACTTCTTCTTCCATCTTCTTCTGGTCTTTCTTAGGTGTTCTTCTTCCTCCATCTTGTTCTTCCCCCACTTCTTCCTCTATCTTCCTCCGCTTTTTCCTCCGGTCTTCTCGTCCAGCATCTTCCTCCGGCTCCTTCTTCTCCGATTCGTCCTCCGATCCGCCTTAATGGGAGTCTCCCGCTGTGTGACGCTTCTGTTCAGGTGACAGCTCTTATATAACAGAGGGTGGGGCCACCCAGTGAACCCGCCCCCCTCTGACGCACGGGGACTTCCCTATGGCTTTCCCCGTGTTGTCAGAGGGGGGTGGGGTCACCCGTTTACGTAAACTGTACCTTCAGGTCTGGTATAGATTTTTTGGGGGGGGGACTTTTTTTCCTTTAGAAATCTCATTTTGCTGTCAGACTGTTCTAAACACGGGAAACATGCGCCACTTTACAGGCATACTATAGACACCCCCCCAGGTATGAAATTTAAAGGAATATTACACTTTTATTGTTTCACTTTAAGCATTATTAAAATCACTGCTCCCGAAAAATGGCCGTTTTTAAAACTTTTTTTGCATTGATCCATGTCCCCTGGGGCAGGACCCAAGTCCCCAAACACTTTTTATGACAATAACTTGCATAGTAACCTTTACAATTAGCACTTTGATATCTCCCATAGACTTTAAAGGGTGTTCCGAGGCTTTTGAATTTGCCGCGAACACCCCAAATTGTTCGCTATTCGGCGAATGGGCGAACAGCCAATGTTCGACCCAAACATAAAGCCCATCCATATATATATATATATATATATATATATATATATATATATATATATATATATATATGGTGAGACAATGTCAGAAAGTGGACATAGTCTGGGGGTGACTGCCTGGAAAATAGGCATGTCGTGTGTGGACCATGGGCAGGGTAACAGTGTCCTGGGGACTGGGACTAGTGTGTTGGTACGTATGCCTATTGAATCTTCTTCTTAGGCCTCATTTACATAAGACGATTTGCAATAATATACGTTACGGCAACACCTTTATTTAAATGGGTTGCCAGTGCACCACAACAGACCTAGAAACTCACTTGCACCATTCTTGCACCATGCCACACAACTCATGGTAGTACATAACTATGCATTCCTTAGGGCTGTAACATAGGTGCCTTTGAGTTGTTTTGCTTTATTGCTCCTAGGTGCAGTTTAACAGGAGAAAGGCTTCATAAATTTCTTGTCAATGGGGCAAAGGGCTCCTTTCATTGGTGGTCATCAAAGAAGAGCCTATTACACTTATGGTCAGTGGGACAAGTGGCCCTTCTCTACCGGTGTTCAGCAGAGAAGGGCCACATAAATTTATGGTCAGTAGGAAAAGGGGCCACTTTCATTGGTGGTCAGCAGAAAAGGGCCTCTTACATTTATAGTCAGTAGGACAAGGGGTCACTTCCATTGGTGGTCAGCAGAAAAGGGACTCTTACATTTATGGTCAGTAGGACAAGGGGTCACTTTCATTGGTGGTCAGCAGAAAAGGGCCTCTTCCATTTAGGGTCAGTAGGACAAGTGGTCACTTTCATTGGTGGTCAGCAGATAAGGGCCTCTTACATTTAGGGTCAGTAGGACAAGTGGTCACTTTCATTGGTGGTCAGCATAAAAGGACCTCTTACATTTATGGTCAGTAGGATAAGGGCTCACTTTCATTGGTGGTTAGCAGAAAAGCCCTCTTACATTTATGGTCAGTAGGACAAGGGACTACTATAATTGAGATGGACTACTGCACACCTCCGTGAAACCTGTGTCTCCATGCAGCCTCAAGTATACTGTTGTATTCTCCTAGACCGTCTCTCTCAGTGGATATGGACCCCTGTCCATAACATGGAATAACATAAATATTCCTGCGCATTTACACCCCCTCTAGATTAAACGAGGTAACAATTTTTAAAATACCTGATCAGAGTTCAGCTTTAAAAATAGTGAACAATTATTTGAAGCAAGCAAATAAGTCATCGGGTTAATGTTAAGTTACATAGTTACATAGTTACATAGTAGGTGAGGTTGAAAAAAGACACAAGCCCATCAAGTCCAACCTATGTGTGTGATTGTATGTCAGTATTACATTGTATATCCATGTATGTTGCGGTCGTTCAGGTGCTTATCTAATAGTTTCTTGAAACTATTGATGTTCCCTGCTGAGACCACCGCCTGTGGAAGGGAATTCCACATCTTTGCCGCTCTTACAGTAAAGAACCCTCTATGTTGATTAAGGTTAATCCTCTTTTCTTCTAATTTTAATGAGTGACCGCGAGTCTTGTTAAACTCCCTTTCGCAAAAAAGTTTTATCCCTATTGTGGGGGTCACCAGTACAGTATTTGTAGATTGAAATCATATCCCCTCTTAAGCGTCTCTTCTCTAGAGAGAATAGGTTCAGTGCTCGCAACCTTTCCTCATAACTAATATCCTCCAGACCCTTTATTAGCTTTGTTGCCCTTCTTTGTACTCGCTCCATTTCCAGTACATCCTTCCTAGGTGCGGCCGGACCAGAGTCTTGTAGAGCGGGAGAATTATCGTTTTATCTCTGGAATTAATCCCCTTTTTAATGCATGTCAATATTCTGTTTGCTTTGTTATCAACAGCTTGGCATTGCATGCCATTGCTGAGACTATCATCTACTAGGACCCCCAGGTCCTTTTCCATCCTAGATTCCCCCAGAGGTTCTCCCCCCAGTGTATAGATTGCATTCATATTTTTGCCACCCAAAGGCATTATTTTACATTTTTCTACATTGAACCTCATTTGCCATGTAGTCGCCCACCCCTTTAATTTGTTCAGATCTTTTTGCAAGGTTTCCACATCCTGCGGAGAAGTTATTGCCCTGCTTAGCTTAGTATCATCCGCAAATACAGAGATTGAACTGTTTATCCCATCCTCCAGGTCGTTTATGAAGACATTAAATAGGATTGGTCCCAGCACAGAACCCTGGGGGACCCCACTACCCACCCCTGACCATTCTGAGTACTCCCCATTTATCATCACCCTCTGAACTTGCCCTTGAAGCCAATTTTCAGTCCATGTACTCACCCTATGGTCCATGCCAAGGAACCTTATTTTGTACAGTAAACGTTTATGGGGGACTGTGTCAAATGCTTTAACAAAATCCAGATACACTACGTCTATGGGCCTTCCTTTATCTAGATGGCAACTCACCTCCTCATAGAAGGTTAAAAGATTGGTTTGGCAAGAACGATTCTTCATGAATCCATGCTGATTACTGCTAATGATACCGTTCTCTTTACTAAAATCTTGTATATATAGTCCCTTATCATCCCCTCCAAGAGTTTACATACCATTGATGTTAGGCTAACTGGTCTGTAATTCCCAGGGAATTGTATTTTGGGCCCTTTTTAAATATTGGTGCTACATTGGCTTTTCTCAAATCAGCTGGTACCATTCCAGTCAGTAAACTAAGACTGTCAGTAAAAATTAGGAACAATGGTCTGGCAATTACTTGACTGTGTTCCCTAACTACTCTGGGGTGCAAGCCATCTGGTCCCAGTGATTTACTAATGTTAAGTTTCCCAAGTCTAATTTTAATTCTGTCCTCTGTTAACCATGGAGGTGCTTCCTGTGTTGTGTCATGAGGATAAACACTGCAGTTTTGGTTACTGAAGCCCCCCGATTCCCTCGTGAAGGCTGAGGAGAAGAATAAATTCAATACCTTCGCCATCTCCCCATCCTTTGTAATCAGATGTCCTTCCTCATTCTTTATGGAGCCAATATTGTCTGTCCTCCCTTTTTTACTATTTACATACTTAAAGAATTTCTTGGGATTTTTTTTGCTCTCCTCCACATGTCTTTCATGTTCTATCTTAGCCGTCCTAATTGCACCCTTACATTTCCTGTTGCATTCTTTATAAAGTCTGAATGCTGAGTATGATCCCTCAACCTTGTATTTTTTGAAGGCATTCTCCTTTGCTTTTATATGCATTTTTACATTGGCGTTAAGCCATCCAGGACTTTTGCTCGCTCTTTTAAATGTATTACCCAATGGGATGCATTGGCTAATGCCCTTATTTAATATGCTCTTAAAGCAAACCCATCTCTCCTCCGTATTCTTTGTTCCTAAGATTTTATCCCAATTTATGCCTTCTAGCAAGGTTTGTAGTTTAGGGAAGTTGGCTCTTTTGAAATTCAGTGTCTTTGTATTCCTTTTATGTTTCCTATTTGTGCGATTTATACAAAAGCCAATTGACCTGTGATCGCTGTTAACTAAATTGCCCTGTATTTCCACATCCGTGATCATCTCTGTATTGTTGGTAATCAGTAGATCCAGTAACGCTTTTTTTCTATTCCACCATCTGACCCATAAAATTGTCCTGCAAGACACTTAGGAACTGGCGAGCCTTAGATGAATGCATGGTTCCCTCCGCCCATCCTATGTCTGGATAATTAAAATCCCCCATTATGATAACACTTCCCATCCTTGCTGCTAATCCAGTTTGTGGTAAGAGATCTGTCTCCACTTCCTCCCTCAGGTTAGGGGGCCTATAGCATACTCCCAGTATTATTTTCCCCTTAGCTTCATCCCTTTGGAGCTCTACCCATAAGGATTCCACCTCCTCCCTAGCTCCCTCAGTGATATCATCTCTCACATTCACTTGTACATTATTCTTGATATATAGGCATACCCCTCCCCCTTTTTACCCTCTCTATCCTTGTGATATAGGGTATACCCTTTGCCAGCCAATCATGAGAGCTCTGAAATTCCCACAAAATCTAAATCCTCCTCGTATAACAGTATCTCTAGTTCACCCATCTTGTCCGCCAGGCTCCTGGCATTGGTGAACATGCCACGTAGTTTAGACCGGTCACACATTATCCTCTTATTGGGTGTTCCCAGATTGCAACTAGGACTTGCTACTATACTTACCTTGGGTTTATGTGCTTTGGTCAACCTACCACTAATGCCCCCAGTACTACCCACTGGAATATGTTCCACGCTGACTATCTCTACCTCTGTACCCCCCCCCCCCCCGTCGCCTAGTTTAAAAAAACCTCTAACTTTTTGGCCATCTTCATTCCCAGCTGATCTGCACCCCCCTCATTTAGGTGCAGTCCGTCCCTTCTATAGTACCGGTTACCGACTGAGAAGTTGGCCCAGCCCTCCAGGAACCCAAACCCCTCCTTACTACACCAGCTCTTCAGCCACTTGTTTTCTTCCCTAATCTCCCTCTGCCTTTCTGGTGTGGCTCGATGTACCGGTAGTATTCCTGAGAATACTACCTTGGGGGTCCTTAACTGAGGTATATGACACTGCTAAATATGGTCTGGGCATCCACGCATCAACAAACTCTGGTCATCAATAGGTTTACATGCTGGCACATACAAAACTTTGCTTTTTTTGCTGCATCAGTGGAGACAGTCCCCAGGAAAGGGTTCAAAAGGGCGCCACAATCAGATACCAAAAACATTTGTTTACAGGAAGATTGGATGTGACAGGTCCACATAATGACCGCAGCTATGTTTATTTATATTTGGGAATAATAAGACTTAATTCATACAGTAAACCGTCCTTTCCTTTTCATTGGTAACAAGCTGAATTTGCAATAGCTGATAGCAGCGTTGCTGGAGAAGAATATATTGCATTTCAATTAAGCGAAACTGAAGACGGAGTCGATGACCTTTTCGAGCTAATCATTATTTTCCCCTGTTTTGCGATGAATAGAGCAGCGGCGAGCACAGTTCATCATGCGATGAGAAATATAATGATGCCGTCATTAATTATGTTTATCCGGCTATAAAACATTTATACTTAGCGTTATGTACAATTGAAAGGCGAATTGCTCTGCCTTGAGGATAATTTAGCTTTTCTGTGTTTCCCGGGCATAATTACATTCTATCTGAACGGAGCCGGGCTGAGTTTGGAGGATGCCGCATAAATCTGTGATAGTGTACCGTTGGTGGTAGTTATCAAATTATTTGGATAGCTTAAAGTAACCTAATCATTGAAATGTACCCTTTACAAGATTCAAAGACAGCCTAGTCCTACCTCCTTCCTAGAACTCATTATTGGCCAATGAGGAGGAGGGAATGGAACAGGGCCAGATTCTTGACTCAGCGACCCAGGAAATACATACATACCAGTTCAAAAGGAAGCCATGCCCATGATCCTATCCTAGGTAGATTAGATCACATGGTCAGCAACTACCAATAGTTACGGCAGCCTTTCTCAACCCTTTTACCCTAAAGCAGCAGTCTCCAAAATGCAGCCCTGGGGCCAGCCCTTTGCTTGTCTTTATGCGGCCCTTGGGGCACCAACAATGGGGCACTATTTTTCCCACTGACACCAATGATGGGGCACTATTACTCCCACTGATACCAATGATGGGGCACTATTCCTCCCACTTACACCAACAATGGGACACTATTGCTCTCACTGTTTTACTGATACCAATGATGGGTCCCCTTCCACCTACTGACACCAACGATGGGAACTATTTCTCCCACTGACACCAATGATGGGGCACTGTTCTCCCACTTACACCAACAATGGGACACTATTCCTCCCACTTACACCAACAATGGGACACTATTGCTCTCACTGTTTTACTGATACCAATGATGGGTCCCCTTCCACCTACTGACACCAACGATGGGAACTATTTCTCCCACTGACACCAATGATGGGGCACTGTTCTCCCACTTACACCAACAATGGGACACTATTCCTCCCACTTACACCAACAATGGGACACTATTGCTCTCACTGTTTTACTGATACCAATGATGGGTCCCCTTCCACCTACTGACACCAACGATGGGAACTATTTCTCCCACTGACACTAATGATGGGGCACTGTTCTCCCACTTACACCAACAATGGGGCACTATTCCTCCCACTGACACCAACAATGGGGCACTATTCCTCCCACTTACACCAACAATGGGGCACTATTCCTCCCACTGACACCAACAATGGGACAATATTCCCCCCACTGACACCAACAATGGGGCACTATTCCGCCTACTGATACCAATGATGTTGCACTATTCCTCCCACTTGCACCAATGTTGGAGCACTATTCCTCCCACTCACACTAATTTTGGGACACTATTTCTCCCACTGACACCAATGATGGGGCACTGTTCTCCCACTGACATCAGTGTTGAAGCACTATTACTCCCACTGACACCAATGATGGGGCACTATTTCTCCCACTGACATCAGTGATGGGGCACTTCTCCTCCCACTTGCACCAATGATGGGGCACTGTTCTCCCACTGACATCAGTGATGGGGCACTATTTCTCCCACTGACATCAGTGATGAAGCACTATTCCTCCTACTGATACCAATGAGGGGGCATTATTCCTCCCACTGATACCAATGATCTCCCACTGGCACCAATAATGGGGCACTATTCATCCCACTGACACCAATGTCGGGGCAAAGTTTCTCCCACTGACACCAATGAAGGGACACTATTCCTCCCACTGACACCAATGATGGGACACTATTCCTCCCACTGACACCAATGATGGGACACTTTCTCCCACTGACACCAATGATGGGACACTATTTCTCCCAATGACATCAGTGATGGGGCACTATTCCTCCCACTGGCACCAATGATGGGGCACTATTTCTCTCACTGATATCAGTGATGGGGCACTACTCCTCCCACTTGCACCAATGAGGGGGTACTATTCCTCCCACTGACATCAGTGATGGGGCACTACTCCTCCCACTTGCACCAATGGGGGGGTACTATTCCTCCTAATAACATCAGTGATGGGGCACTACTCCTCCCACTGACACCAATGATGGGGTACTATTTCTCTCACTGACATCAGTGATGGGGCACTACTCCTCCCATTTGCAACAATGAGGGGATACTATTTCTCCCACTGATGTCAATGATGTGGCACTATTCCTCCCACTAAAGATTTGGCATTATTTACTTTCATTGACCACAGTTGGGCCCCCCTAAAATTTGAAACTGGCCCTTTGATTAGAAAGTTTGGAGACCCCTGCCCTAAAGGAACCCTTTTAATAATGTTCAGGTCTTGGGGAACTCCTAAAACAAATTCATTGTCGGCCAGTGGGACAAATGCCCCTTAAATTGGTGGTCAGTGGGAAGAATGTTCCTTACATTGGCGATCTTTGGGAAGAATGTCCCTTACATTGGTGATCAGTGGGAAGAATGTCCCTTACATTGGTGATCAGTGAGAAGAATGTTCCTTACATTGGTGATCAGTGGGAAGAATGTCCCTTACATTGATGATCAGTGGGAAGAATGTTCCTTACATTGGTGATCAGTGGGAAGAATGTTTCTTACATTGGTGATCAGTGAGAAGAATGCTCCTTACATTGGTGATCAGTGGGAAGAATGTTCCTTACATTGGTGGTCAGTGGGAAGAATGTTCCTTACATTGGTGATCAGTGGGAAGAATGTTCCTTACATTGGTGATCAGTGAGAAGAATGCTCCTTACATTGGTGATCAGTGGGAAGAATGTTCCTTACATTGGTGGTCAGTGGGAAGAATGTTCCTTACATTGGTGATCAGTGGGAAGAATGTTCCTTACATTGGCGATCAGTGGGAAGAATGTTCCTTACATTGGTGATCAGTGAGAAGAATGTTCCTTACATTGGTGGTCAGTGGGAAGAATGTTCCTTACATTGGTGGTCAGTGAGAAGAATGTTCCTTACATTGGTGATCAGTGGGAAGAATGTTCCTTACATTGGTGGTCAGTGAGAAGAATGTCCCTTACATTGGTGATCTTTGGGAAGAATGCTCCTTTTTTTTTAATCACATCATTTTTATAGATTTTTTTTCTTGTATACAACAAAAACACATCGCATCACAAAACATTTCCATCAAATACCCCAGTTTAACAAAACAAAACAAAAAAATCTAAATATTTACGCACACCAGATATTTAAGTCATCAGTCAAATACCTCCATCACTTCAGAACCATTGATCCCCCTTCAGCTTGACAAAGTTATTAGTATTATGAAACCTATTCCATGAAAATTATTACGTTCTAACAGTATTAATTTACATGTGCAGTTATCCTCTGCAGATAGATATTCTATCTCATTATTAGCTTTCCTCATTATCATTAATATGCTCAATTGACTGCTCAGACCGATCGGAGTCTAGCCACCAATACCAGATTTTCACAAATTTTTTGGGGCATCTCCTATATTTATATGTCAACTCTTCACTTCTTAAATTAAGATTAGTTGCTTTAATCCAGTGATCCATTGATGGCGAGTGGTTGGATATCCGTTTATGTAATATGTGTTTTTTTTCTAGCCATATACATAGTTCTTAGCCACATCACATGCATTTCAGCTGGGAAAGTATCCTCAGGTACAATCCCTAACAATGCTATGTTTGGATCAAAGTGAACCTGTGTGAAGCACAAGGATTTCAAAGTGTCAAATACACCTTCCCAGTAACTATGCAGTTTGGGACAACTCCGCAACATATGTATGAGTGTACCTACATCAGTAGTACATCTTGGACAATTTAATGTAGCTGCCTTGCCCCAAGAGTACAACTTCAAAGGAGTATAATGAACTCTATGAATAATAAACAGCTGCGTCAAACACTGTGAGGAGGATAGGGATACCCCAAATAAGTTCTTCAAAGCTTGCTCCCTACTCCTCATCACTGAGTGTCTCCAGATCTCTTCGCCACCGTCTGCTACCCTCTCATAAATTTGTTCTAGTTTTCTCTTGTAGAGAACAATATATGTTCCCGATGAGTCCCTGTTTAGATCGTCTTACAGTTACTGCCATAGCTAAAATTGATGCAGGGTTATATTTTAATAAAAAATGATTTGCTTGACTGTGCAGAGCATGTCACAGCTGTAAATATTGAAAAAATGTCTTATTAGACAAATGATATCTCTCTGTCAGTTTGTCAAATGGTTGCAAAACCTCATTATCATTAAGTTAGCAAAGAAGCAGAATACCAACTCTTTTTTCCAAAAATCTAAATTTTCAAGTTGTGCTACCTCATACAGTCGCGGATTATTCCATATAGGCAAATATTGAGCATATCCCTCATAATGAGTATCTCGTATCTCGAATAGTAGTCCGGATTTTATGAATCAAACAAAATGTGGGATAGTTACGTTTACTATAAAAGTGGTGGGCTACTATTAACTGTACCGGTGGATTTATTGGTAATTGAGAAAATATAATTTGATGTATGGGGTCCTCACAGTTTATAATATTTCAACCATACAATTGCTGGAGTTGAGATGCCAGATAATACAATCTGGCATTAGGAACAGCCAGACCTCCCTCATCCTTAGACAACTGCAGAATTTCCAATCTAATCCGAGGATGTGTTATTCTTCCAAATAAAGCCGCGTACACACGAGCGGACTTTATGGGAGACTTTGCCCGGCGGATGGGATTTCGTCAGACAATTCGATCGTGTGTGGGCTCCAGCGGACTTTGTTTGCTCAAAAGTTGGACGGACTTAGATTTGAAACATGTTTTAAATCTATCCGTCGAACTCGAGTCCGGTCGAAAAGTCCGCTCGTCTGTATGCTAGTTCGACGGACAAAAAGCCACGCTAGGGCAGCTATTGGCTACTGGCTATGAACTTCCTTGTTTTAGTCCGGTCGTACGTCATCACGTACGAATTCGACGGACTTTGGTGGATTGTGTGTAGGCAAGTCCATTCATTCGGTCATAAAGTCAGTCGAAAAGTCCGCCGGGCAAAGTCTGCCGTAAAGTCCGCTCGTGTGTACGCAGCATTAGTTCTCTAAAAAAGGTATTTATTTGTCTAAAGAATTTCCGAGGAAGCCACACAGGACAATTATGTAACAAATATAACAACTGTGGCATCCATATCATTAGCTCTACCTATTATCGTTAAAGGCAACTTACTCCAAATTTTCGAAACCCTTTTGTTTAAATTTCTTAAGCAATGGGTCTAAATTTCTCTCCACATATGCACTTATTTGTGATGTAACTTGTACACCCAAATATTTAAAATGTAGAAACTACCGCTATTTGAGAGGCAGAAATTGGCAGGTTGGTCATCGGGGGGTCCACTGGTAAAATAACTGATTTATGCCAGTTTATTGTAAAACCTGTGAAAGAACCATATGTATTGTTTAAAGACATTACTGCTTTTAAAGATGACGAAGTGTCTTCCAACCATAAAATAATTAAAGCAATCTTGTCCTCTTCCAATGATCTGCGAAATCCAATAATATTTGATGATTGATGGACAGAAGCAGCCAAAGGTTCAAGGGCTAAAGAAAAAAGTAATGGTGATAGTGGACATCCGTGCCTTGTTCCACGTTGCAGAGAAAAAGGCTCAGATACATGTCCATTTACCTGTACCCGAGCCACCGGGGCAGCGTAAAGAAGTTGTATCCAGCTTATAAAATATGGACCAAAACCAAATTTCTTCGAAGCAATGCCATAAAAAATTCCATTCTATACTGTCAAAAGCTTTTGCCGCATCTAGCGACAATATAGCTCTATTACCCAGATTTTCAGAGGGGATCTGCATATTAACCACTTGCCGACCACCCGCCATTATACTGTGGCAGGTCGGCACGATCCCGCGATTGTAGCTATACGTCGATCCCTTTAAGCGGGATAGCAGGCGCACGCTCGCTGCACAGCATGGGGTGCCGTTGCTTATGACCAGCGGTCGCGATGACCGCCGGCCTCGAGCGATCGTGGGCACGAGAGGCAGAACACGGACGTGTGTTTAAACACACACAACCCAGTTCTGTGAGGAAAGGAGATCGTGAGTTCCTACAAGCTGGGAACCATGATCTCTCATCTCCTATAGTCAGTCCCACCCCCCACAGTTAGAACACACACATAGGGAATACATTTAACCCCTTGATCGCCCCCTACTGTTAACCCCTTCCCTGACAGTGACATTTATACAGTAATCAGTGCAAATTTTATAGCGCTGATCGCTGCATAATTGTCGGTCAACCCAAAAATGTGTCAAAAGTGTCCGATGTGTCCGCCATAATGTTAGTCTCAATAAAAATCACAGATCGCCGCCATTACTAGTAAAAAAAATAATAATAAAAATGCCATAAATCTATCCCCTATTTTGTAAAACTTTTGCGCAAACCAATCAAAATACGCTTTTTGCGATTTTTATTACCAAAAATATGTAGAAGAATACATATTGGCCTAAACTGATGAAAAAATTTGCTATTGGGGATATTTATTACAACAAAAAGTACAAAATATTGTGTTTTTTTCAAAACTGTCGCTCTTTTTTTTTGTTTATAGCGCAAAAAATAAAAACCGCAGAGGTGATCAAATACCACCAAAAGAAAGTTCTATTTGTGGGAAAAAAAAGGACGTCAATTTTGTTTGGGTACAACGTCGCACGACCGCTCAATTGTCAGTTTAAGCGACGCAGTGCCATATCGCAAAAAAATGGCCTGGTCATTGAGCAGCCAATTCTTCCGGGGCTGAAGTGGTTAAGGAATAATTGTCTTATATTCACTGCAGTAGATCTATTTGAGATAAAATCAGATTGATTCATATGCACTCTTAGATATTACTTTAGTCAATCTGATGGCTAACGCTTTTGCCAATAACTTCACATCCGATGTAAGTAATGATATTGGGCGATATGATTCTGGATTGCTTGGGTTTTTATCAGGCTTTAACAAAACTATGATGATCGCTTCATTCATAGAGGGTGGAAGGTGACCACTTTCCAATGCTATGTTAAATACCTCTAATAATTCTGTCAATAAATCAGTTCCATAAACTTTGTAGACTTCCCCCGGTAACCCATCTGCCCCTGGGGCTTTATTATTAGTCAAGCTATCTGAAGCAGTTTTAAGTTCCTCTAATGTCAATGGTTGATCCAACATCTCCCTTTCATCTACTGATAATCCTGTTAATTTAATAGATTTAAGAAAGAGCTGCAGTTCATCTTCCAAATCAACAAATACTGATGAGATCTTGAAGGTAGTTTGTGCTGTTCCAGTTGGAGAGATTTGTAATTCTACTACTTGAGTCATTGATTTCTGAGCTTTCGCTATTGTTGCGAAAAGATAACCTGTATATTCTCCATCCTCAAAACAAGGTTGCTGCTTTTTTACGAGAAATATCAGCATATATCTGTTGTTTTTCTATCCACTTCTGTTGGGAAGGGAAGAATGTTCCTTACATTGGTGATCAGTGGGAAGAATGTCCCTTACGTTGGTGATCAGTAGGAAGAATGTCCCTTACATTGGTGGTCAATGGGAAAAATGCTACTTACATTGATGCTCACTGGGAAGAATACCCCCTACATTGATGGTCAGTGTGAAAAATGCCCCTTACATTGGTGATCAGTGGGAAGAATGCTTCTTACATTGGTGATCAGAGGGAGGGATGTTTCTTACACTGGTGGTCAGTGGAAAGAATAATCCTTGCATTGTTGGTCAGTGGATAGGATGATCCTTACATTGGTGGTCATTGGATAGAATAATCCTTACATTGGTGGCCAGTGGGAAGAATGCCCCTTACATTTGTGGTCAGTTGATAGGATGTTTCTTACAGTTGTGATCAGAATGCCACCCATACCAACAGCTAAAAAAAAAGGTCTTTGGTGTCATGCAGCTGGCTCTGCCAAGTAGAGTTGGCCCCAGAACTATGCAGGCACCATCAAATGGAAGTTAATTTAACCACAGCTCTAGGAAACCTTAGCAACCTCTAGAGGCATCCTTGGGTTCCACATTATGTTAGTTGATAATGGCTGAATTAAAGACTGCAGAGAGTATTATTTTTGGTCAGCTAGGCTCCACCTGGTAGACTTTCAGGTAGTCAGTTTGTTCCTATAGCACACCATATACAAATTAAGTGAGATTAGGGAGCTAGAGTGATTCTCAACTCTTATTTGCATGAAACATAGAGAGAAATATGTCACACGCCCATTCTTAATGCAAAGTCCAATTTTTCATCTTAAAATCACATTACCTGTATCTGTGGTGGAATTGGGTTCCACTTTGATCCCCTGCAGCTCCCCTTCCTGGCATCCATAACAAAGTGAGTTCATCCTACTACCTGTGTAAGATGTATACACCTTTTAGACCTCTGACACAAGCTTGAACTTTGCTCTTTACTGATTTGATAGAAAGGGACTTGGGATTGGGCAAAGTAACTTTGGGCACTGCTATCAACAATATTTTTATATGTAATAAAAAAGACAAATGTTTTTAGGTTCAGAATTATTTTAATGGTACTGTTAAAGTCCCTTTTTAATACTTACCTAATTTTGAATAATTTTAATTTTGGGATACTAGATCTCCCCAAAAATGAAGGGATCGTATGTTATCTGGTCCTTGCATTTTATATATACAATATATACTGTTAAGGCCCAGTCTTGCTTATCCACAACTAGCTGTGGAGTTTAGTTGATTAATTTGTTACTCACTATAATTTCTTAATTTAGTTCCTCCTTAACATGAAAAGTAGACAATTTTTCTTGGGATTTGGTGTAATTACAGTTAATGATAGACCTGAAAACCTCTGAAGATCCACTAATGATTCACCACCAGGCTGATCCTTGAAACTTGAACCTGTCTAAAGACATCCTTGCCCAAAGTCAATGTGAGTTACTAAGTATAATCAGCAGATTCCTTATGAGATAGGGTAGCAAATGGCAACTCCTAATTCACAATATATTCTACAATATATTCTTTTACAAGGAAGTCCTCAATCTCCTCCGTAGGCAGCATGGGTTGCACATAGTCAGAGGCCAAGATCTCAGCTCCTTGCACTGCGCCCCACTCTTTGCGGTTCCGTTTGAACCATCCATTCACTGTCTCATACATCACTAGGCCCTCTGGACTGGCCCTCCTAGGTGGAGACATCTTCACAGGCCATGCTGAGCCCTCACTTCCACAGGTACACCACCTGCATGCAACACAGTCCATCAAACAAACTCCTGGGCAATGCTGTTCCCCTGGCTGCCACACACAGCTAGCAGCAGTTCCTGACATGACTCACTGTGGAGCAAGGACCCAGAATCCACCATCTTGTGTCCGCATTCTCCACCACTTGTAACATAGGGGACTATTAGCTCTCGTGGCAGATGCATTTGTCAGTGATTCAAGCCAGTCAAGAACTATATTTTAGGGCATGGTAGCCCATTTTTATTAAAAAGGCAAACAAAGTCCATACATAAAGGTTTCCCACACAGGGGTTCTTCTCCAGCAAATACACACAACGGAAAATACTAGCCCACCTGGCTCTATCTTTATCAGTACCTCTGCTCGTTACGCTGGTCCTCAGACCATAGGTTTCTTCAATGTGGACAGCTTTACATTAGTGCCCACAGCTATGCTCTGGCCTTAGTCCTCAGGCCGTTACTGCCTCTTGCAGTCACACCTTCTGGCTGCCTCCTGCAGCCCTTCTGACTCCTGGGGACCTCCTGTCTCTCTTAGTGTGGAGCAGTCTCCAACTGGGAGCCATGAGGTATTCCCATACCCTTTTTATAAAAGCTGTGCTCACCTGCGCACACACCCTGCTGGTCATCTACAAAATCTGGACACAGGGTTTGAGATTCTGTCCCACCCAAGACACTATGGACTCTCCAAACTACAGAGCCCCATGCCAGAATACCAAAACCTGGAGAAAGCTGTGAAAGCAGTTTTCTCCAGTCCACATCTATGCTCTGCAGTCTTGCACCAAGCCAATGTGCACACCCTGTGTCCCCCAAACCACCAATTTTACAGTAACAGCATCTCCTACATATATATTGCATCTTACCAGTTCTTAAACAAGGTGGCTGCATTCCTTTTCTTTATTCAGTATTTTTTTCTTTATTTTTGCCTGGTGATCCTGTAGGTGGGGTGCAGCACGATGCGGCAGCAATAACACACTCAGTCCCAGTGCGATGAACGAACGCACATTGAAATAATGCAAAAAGACCGTTCACAAATGCCTGGTGGGGAGGCAGCCCACCTGAGAACACTGACAGTTCCAACAGCATGTAGAGAGCAGGTTTAAGCTGAACTGACAGCACCTGTTAAGAGGGGTGGAATGCGGCCTGGTCATCTTGTGCCCAAGCAAGAGAATGTCCAGAGAAGTTACTGTATGAGCCCTTAGTTTTCTTTCCTCGCCAGGAACCTTTCACTGTTGCTAGTACTATAACTGTCCCTACACTACCAACGTGTAAAAGGCATGCCAAACCTCGGAGCCAGGACCTTAAATAGGCTCTGCCTGACACTGGATGGCTGCTAGAGTCACATGGTGCAGCAGCATCCAATTAGATAGTTTCCCCTGTGACCCAAGGAAACCTTAGCGGAAACCCTGTTTCTCTTGACTTTTTCCTCCAACAACAGTGCTGTTGCAGGAGAGCACCACCTGTCGTGGAGAAAGTAGACCATACCTACCTACAGGCAGCATTCAAGGAGGGTCATTACAAAAGCAATGCTCGGGGCTGGCAGCAGCCAATTAAGATGAACAAACTGAAGGACTGGTCAGGGACTGGCCTATAAGGTCCTTAAAGTCAAGTCGTAGTCATAACCAGAGAAGCCAAAACACATGAACGTGCAAACTAACACAGACTTAAGCATTGGCCTAGAAAATGAATCTATTGCTCCAGCAGCAATTGTTGATCGGAGCACAGCTAAATAATGAGGTTGATTGACAGGCTGGACAAAGATTGGCCATGTACAGCCATGACCAAAAGTTTTAAGAATGACACAAATATTAATTTTCACAAAGTCTGCTGCTTCAGTGTTTTTAGATCTTTTTGTCAGATGTCACTATGGTATACTGAAGTATATATGCAAGCATTTCATAAGAGTCAAAGGCTTTCATTGACAATTACATGAAGTTTATGCAAAGAGTCAATATTTGCAGTTTTGACCCATCTTTTTCAAGACCTCTGCAATTCTGTTAATCAACTTCTGGGCCACATCCTGACTAATGGCAGCCAATACTTCCATAATCAATGCTTGGAGTTTGTCAAAATTTGTGGGGTTTTTTTTTTGTTCACCCGCCTCTTAAGGATGTACCACAAGTTCTTCATGGGATTAAGATCTGGGGAGTTTCCTGGCTATGGACCTAACATTTCGCTATTTTGTTCCCCAAGCCACTTAGTTATCACTTCTGCCTTATGGCAAGGTGCTCCATCATGCTGGAAAAGGTATTGTTCCTCACCAAACTGTTCTTGAATAGTTGGAAGAAGTTGCTCTCGGAGGATGTTTTTGTACCATTCTTTATTCATGGCTGTGTTCTTAGGCAAAATTGTGAGTGAGCCCACTCTCTTGGCTGAGAAGTAACCCCACACATTAATGGTCTCAGGATGCTTTACTGTTGTTATGCCACAGGACTGATGGCAGTGCTCACCTTTTCTTCTCCAGGCAAATTTTTTTCCGGGTGCCCCAAACAATCGGAAAGGGGATTCATCTGAGAAAATTATTTACCCCAGTCCTCAGCAGTCCAATCTCTGTACCTTTTTGCAGAATATCATCAATGGCGTCCCTAGGGGGGGCCAGAGCTGGCCCTGACCCCCCCAACATTATGCTGAGCCCCACCATGTGCCCCCCCCCCCATTAAAAAAAAAAGATTTTTTTTTTTACAAAAAGGCAATGTCTAAGAGGGAAAGCGTCCCCAGTCAGCTCCTGCAGGTGATTCCTCCCCCCTCCCTCTGCTCACTGACACTGCATAATGCGAGTGCTCACACAACCATGGCCGCCCGATCTGCTCCTTCCCCTGCATCCTCATTGGCAAGGAGAAGAGCGAGTTGCAGGAAAGACTCCACCAGGACTCTCAGTTACTGAATAAACAAACTGATTTCTCCTGTCCTTAGGACAGGAGAACCAGCCTGTAAATTCCAAGAGATGCCAGACCAGCGCTGTCAATAGCAGGGGCAGGACAGCAAGAGGAGGCTGGGGAACCCCACAGTGGCAGAACATTAGGGCCCGGTGGCAAGACAACCTTTGCAACCCTGATAGTTCTCCCACTGCTTTGGACCCTTATATTTTCTTGGTATGCTGGTGACATATATCTCTTGTTTTCTGCCACCCTGGGGGGGGGCCCAATACAGTAGGAAGGGAGCTCACTGCAGAACATGTGAAAGGGCCATTGTGGGATCGTAGTAAAGGGCCCCAGGATATATATATATATATGCATTTTATAGTTGCCCCCCTACTTTTGTCCCTGTTCCCCCATGTGCCCCCCCTAAATATGAAAGCTGGAGATGCCACTGAATATCAGTCTGTCCCTGATGTTTTTCCTGGAGAGAAATGGGTTCTTTGCCGCCCTTCTTGACACCAGGCCATCCTCCAAAAGTCTTCGCCTCACTGTGTGTGCAGATGTACTCACACCTGCCTGCTGCCATTCCTGAGCAAACTCTGCACTGGTGGTGCCCCAATCCCGCAGCTGAATCAACTGTAGGAGATGGTCCGGGTGCTTACTGGACTTTCTTGGGTGCCCTGAAGCCTTCTTCACAAATGCAGTGGAAATGTTTTTAATGGGATTAGGTTCATTTTTATGGCAAAGAGGGACTTCGCAATTAATTGCAATTCATCTGATCCTTCTTCATAACATTCTGGAGTATACATATGCAAATTTCCATCATAAAAACTGAGACAGCAGACTTTGTGAAAATTCATATTTGTGTCATTCTCAAAAATTTTGGCCACGGTTGTAGGTACTGTATCAGCCAGCAGGTAGAATTTGCCCACATGCAAAAAAGGTTGTAACCAGGTATATGTTGCTAGAACCACCAGTAGCAGTTCAGTATTGCTGCCTATCTGTGACAGTGGGCTTCTTATTTGTTACTTAGCAGTGGCAGTGCGCCCATTAGGGGCACTCGGGCAATGCCCCCTCTGTGTACTATGGATAGATTTATGCATTGCATGAATCTATCTACAGCCACTGTAGACACCCCCCATTCAGGCGTCCAGCCCCTTTTTGGGCACCGGGTGCCTGAATTACAGTGGCGGGGGGGTGTTTTTGAAGCACCTGATTAGGCCATAGGCTCTAATAGGCATCAAAAAAGGTGCACTGCGAGAGCGAAGCAGTGCACACAGGTGCTAATACAGAACCACCTCTCAGCCAATTAGGAGGCCCGGATGTAATGGCTGAAGGTAGAGGCATTCTAATTGGCCGCCTAGCAAATTAGGAAGAAGACACGCACAGAGGATGCAAGAAGGACACAGAGCCATCGCCATGCTACCATTCCCACAGCTCGCCACCTGTCCCGCTGCCTGACCCACAACCACGATGGGGTAAGTGCCGGGCAGACAGCAGAAGGGTGGGGGGGGGCACAGTGGCTGCACATTATGGGCACAAAGACTGCAATTGATGGAGCACAGTTGGCTGCATTTGCGGGGCACAGAGGCTGCATATGACGGGCACAGTTGGCTGCATATGATGGGCACAGTTGGCTGCTTTTGCTGGGCACAGAGTCTGCATATGATGGGCACAGTTGGCTGTTTTGCTGGGCACAGAGTCTGCATATTATGGGCACAATTGGCTGCATATGATGGGCACAGTGGCTGCATATAATGGGCACAGTTGGCTGCATATGATGGGCACAGTGGCTGCAATTGATGTTTTTGTTTCAGTATTTTTCAGAATTTTTCAGTTCGTTTGCCTCCCCCCCAAAAAACTTTGAGCACCAGCCGCCACTGTTGCTGAGCAACATTTCCCACTTATTTACTTATAGTAAATGACCCCTCTCCCCTCGTTTACATGTTAGCACACTGAGAATTCTCTTACACTATAAACAAAACGTTTTCCAATCAGGCAGCCTTCCTTCTGCAATTCCCTGAATCCCTTCCATACATGACATCTGTGAGTGACATCTAGCCAGGGGGGCACATATGCTGCAGCTCCTGCCACCTCACCAAGCGGCTAAACAAGATAAATTGCTTCTCCGCAGAACACAAAGGGGTGAAAGTAACAAATTGTTTTCAATATTTCACTGCAGGAATGGCTCTGCTACTTGTATTTTCATCATCATAGTTGAGTTGACCCGGATTCCTGATAACTCAGCACCTCCTGAATCTTACAGTCACTGGAAACTTGGTGACATCAATTACATGCAACTGCACAGTACAGAGAAAAGGGGCAACACGATCGCGATGAGATACAATCCATCTCCAAACATGAAAAGGAGGAGGCAAGGTGGAAGCTGTATGTGAAACCTTCTTAAAGGGAAACTCTAGACATATAGTTAAATACACCTTGGATAACATAGATAAAAAGAGTTTTATAAAGTACTGTTCATACTTTTGTGTTTTCCAGTCTTAACCACTTGTGGAACAGTCACAGTAAATATACTGCAAGCGGGCAGCAGTTACAGGCTCAATCACTGACATGGACATTTTATAGATCGGCAACTCCTATCCTCATTTTAATTAGTGGTTCCAAATTAATAACTACTGCAGTAGGGAACAGACACAAAAGATACACTCCGCATCTTTCCAAATAACTGTTCTGCTTTATTATGACGCAATTGAAGGTTTTTATACACATGATTACGTAGGTATCACATTAATATTACAATTGTACGTAGGGGCGTAACATAGGCAGACTATTCTAATCAGGACTCGAAAGAATGCAAACATATACTGGAAACCTTATTAGTGCCGTGTGCACAGTGTGGGCAGTGTGCAATACATACAAAATAGAATATATATACAGAACTTACAAATTTCCTTTACATGTTTACCTATACATCGGCTAATTCTTCCAGGTTTGGCGGCACACATGCGCGCACCCCCTGCCAACCCGTGATTGGGCACAGAATGAGCTTGGCAGCTGATTTCAGCCAATGATTTTGGCTGAAGTCAGCTGATCTGCTGTGTCCAATGACACAGTACTCTGTACTCTGTGTACAGGGAACAGCAATCTGGCTGTTTCTTCTCCCTGCAAAGCAGGGGGAAAAAAACAGCCAGATAGTAAAGTAAATGCAGCACACATTACACATTGTTGGGCACACGGTTAACCCCTTAATTGTCCCAAGATGTTAACCCCTTCCCAGCCCAAAGGTGTTTAGTAAGATTAAGGTCAGGTACTGATGTTGGATGAGAAGACCTGGCTCACAATCAGCCTTTCAATACATCCCACCTTTGCAATGAATCGGAACAATGATTGTGAGCTAGGTCTTCTCATCCACCATCACTACCTGACCACAAACCTACTGAACACCTTTGGGAAAAATTGGAATACAGATTGTGAGCCAGGTCTTCTCCTCCATCATCACTACCTGACCTCAACCCTACTGGACACCTTTGGAAAGAATTGGAACAATGATTGTGAGCCAGGTCTTCTCATCAACCAACAGTACCTGACCTCAACCTTACTGAACACCTTTAGGAATAATTAGAATACTGATTGTAAGCCAGAGTGTTCTCATTCAACATCAGTTGGATGAGAAGACCTGGCTCAAAATTAACATTCAGCTCTTTCCAAAGTGTTCGGAAAGGTTGAAGTCAGGACCTGACTCACATTCAGCATTCCGATTCACCCCAAAGGTGTTCAGTAGGGTTAAAGTGAGGGCTATGTGCAGTACACTCGAGTTCCTCCACACCAAACGGGTCACGCCATGGGGTTGATTTACTAAAGGCAAATCCACTTTGCACTACAAGTGCAGTCGCTTTAGATCTGAGGGGAACATCTGCTGATTTTATCATCCAATCATGTACAAGCAAAAATTATGTTTTTTATTTTCCTTGCATGTCCCCCCTCAGATCTACACTTCCAAGCGCACTTGCAGTGCCAAGTGGATTTGCCTTTAGTAAATAAACTCCAAGTCTTCATTAAGCTGGCTTTGTACTCAGGGACATGATCATGGTGGAACAGAAAAGTGCCTTCCCTAATATATTACTACAAGGCTATAAGTGTACAGTTGTCTACAATACATATGTCAGACACAAGGCCCACGGGCTGACTCTGGCCTGCCAGGCCTTGTCATGTGGCCCTCCTACCCAGTTTTGCAGCCAGAACATAGCAGAACTCCCACTCCCTGCTGACACTTCAGTGTTTATAAGGGACAGCTTTACTTTCAGCAGCTCCTGGATCAAACATACACTTAAGACGGGGACAGATCTCCAGAAAGAAAGAGAGAATGATCTCCCTGCCACTCCTAAACCCTACATTCTCTAGATAGCGCACCCCGTATGCACTCTGTACATAGCGCACCTCGGGACTATGCACTCTGTACATAGCGCACTCCTGAACTCTGTACTCTGTATGTAACGCACTCCGGTACTCTGTACGCAACCCACTCGTGAACCCTACACTCTGTAGACAGCGCATGCCTAAACCTTGCACTCTGTACGCAGTGCACCCTGGAACTCTGCACTTTATAGACAGCACACTTCTGAACTTTATACATAACGCACCCCTAAACCCTGCACTCTGTAGACAGCGCACACCGGAACTCTGCACTCTGTACGTAACGCATGCCTGAACACTGCACTCTGTACGTAGCGCACTCCTAAAACCTGCACTCTGTAGATAGTGCACCCCGGAATGCTGCTCTCTCTACGTAATGCACGCCTGAACACTGCACTCTGTACGTAGCGCACTCCTAAACCCTGCACTCTGTAGATAGCTCACCCTGGAACTCTGTACTCTGTACATAGCATAAACCTGAACTCTGCACCCCGTATGTAGTACAATCTTGAACTCTGCACTCTGTACATAGCGCACTCCTGAACACTGCACTCTGTATGTAGCTCACTCCTAAACCCTGCACTCTGTAGATAGTGCACCCCGGAACTCTGTACTCTGTACGTAGCGCAATCCTGAACTCTGCACCCTGTACGTGGTAAAATTTTGAACTCGGCATTCTGTACATAGCACACTCCTGAACTCTGCACTCTGTACGTAACACACTCCTAAACCCTGCACTGAGGAAAAGTTTGCCAGTAAAAAAATATGGCTGTGACGCTTGGCTCGGAAACTGTGCATGCGCAGCTCGTATCCAGGGCCTGCTGAGACCATCCAAGTGCCTGCTACAGTATGTTCTGCTGGTACTGGCGGGGGGCTGGTCTGGTGTTGGTGGTGCCTGAGCGTGTCATGTGATGTCATGGTGCAAGGGAACTGAGCAGAGTGGCCAGAGCCTCATGTGCAGGTCTGCGGCACGGAAGCAAGTCAAGCCGGGAGCGGGACTATCAGTGCTGTTTGGACTGGAGGGGACTGAAGAGACCACCTGGCATGGAGAAAGACTGTCACTGTGACTCAGGAGGGGACGTGTCGTGTCGGTGATCTGTGCTGCTGCACACTGCTCAATTACATGTGTGTGGCCTGTCCATTCTAATTTCCTGCCCTCCTGATTCCTGTCTCTGAGCCACTTGCTTACTATATTGAAAATAAAGTAAGAAATGCTTTTTGCTTTAACATCTACTTTAAATCATACTGATAATTGCATATTGTACTTATTTGTAGCCTAAATACTGAAATTTGCACATAAAACTGTAATTTTGTAACTTTTGGAAATGCCAGTAAAAACTTGGCTGTGCCAGAAAATTTTGGGTGTTGTGTCAATAAATTTCAATCTGGTAGGTTGGGAACACTGACTCTAGGGATGGCTCATCATCCAGCATTCGGCTCAGCCATCCAGCACTCCCCGGCTCAAGGATGGGAGATCGGAGTCTGGGCAGGACAGAGGTAAGGAGGCCGCCTGTCCATCTCCCATGGTGGGGGTGTTCCCGGTGTACCCCGTGTTTATGTCCATCTCCTGACACTGCCTTTGAAGGCAACCATACTGCTGAAGCAGTCTGCGATGAAATTGAGTTTGACACCCTGGTCCAAAATGTCTTTGTATGTTGTAGCATTCACAGTACCCTTCAGTGGAAATACCTGAACTCAATCTTTTGGAGGGGGGTTCACGTATTTTTCACTATATAGTACAGGTGTAACCAAAATCTTTATTTTTTATTTTTTTCTCTTTATCCTGAGAAGTTGTAAAGTCCCTTTATAATATTAGCTCCCAGTGCAGCATTTCTCACCAAGAAAAAGCAAATATCTCTGATTAAGCCCCGAAAAGGGCGAAACGCATCTGAGGACTTCTCTATGGGTAGAGAACAGGAGCTGAAGCCGTCTTTTACCCATCTCATTAACATTTATGCAACAGGGAGTTGGTGTCTGTGCGCAGACAGCCAGCATTTTGTTGAAATCTCTGAGGTGTTGTTTTATTCCTAGAACATATTTATCTGTCCAACCTTAAATGTAGTTTTACATGTGAAGCTGCCTGAGAGTGACAAGCGTTAAATTACATGTCATTTAATAAAACTCTGATTAATTAATGTTTTATTAGGCATAGGTCCAAGCATTTTAGGATGTTGGTTCTGCTCTGTTCACCGGCTAGCCGGCGTACCTAACAGCTGTACTGCACAAAAGGTAAAGATAGTCGCTTAAAGCTTGTCTGCTTTTATCAATGCTTTAATAATGTAAGAAGACAAATTCCAGTCCGTACTGTACAGGATACTATACATTGTATACTGTACCTCCTAATCTGTACATTCTTCTATGCTATACATTATATTTGTTAATATGTTAGTATTTGTAAATTATGTTCTATAAACTGTTCTTTACATTCTATGTTGTTCAATCTACCGGCTAATCGGACTATTGTAGCTACAATATATTGTGCAGAAGGTATAACATTTCAAGTAGAAGGTACATGCTACCTGCTTACGGGGCTGTAGATCATTTTTTCCTTCTGGGGGTGGATTGGGCACCCAAAGAATAATTAGGCAGCCGTGAAGTGACAAATTATAGGTGTGACAAATTTGCGCAGTGAGAGGAGCTTAAAATGTGAGTCTACTCAGGTTACATATGGCACAGTCCATGTATACACAAAATACAGTATGCTTTAATTTCTTAACAGACACACATAAACTCTGGCACAATAATTTGTAAAAAAAACAAAAACAAAACACTTCCATCACATACCGTATGCTTTTCAGCCAACCTTCAGGAAGAACTTCATTAGCATAGTGACTACCAAGCAATCAGTAAATGGTGTATAAAGGGAGCAGTGATCAGCAGGATGTCATATACAGCCCAGTATACACAGTGCAGTGGTCAGGGGTATATAATGTACTTAGAGTGCAGTGGTCAGCAGTATGTCATATACAGCCAGGCGTACAGAGCACGGTGGTCAGGAGTATAAAATGTACTTAGAGTGTAGTGGTCAGTAGTATATCATATACAGCCAAGCAAACAAAGCACAGTGGTCAGGAGTATATAATGTACTTAGAGTGCAGTGGTCAACAGTAAATCATATACAGCCAGGCGTACAGAGCACAGTGGCCAGAAGTATATAATGCACCTAGAGTTCAATGGTCAGGAGTATTTAATATACTGTATGCTTTAATTACTGTGCCAAAAGAGAGAGTCTAACAGACACGCATAAACCTCAGCACAATCATTTGTAAAAAAAAACAAAACCTCTTCCATCACATACTGTATCCTTTTCAGCCAACCTTCAGGAAGAACTTCATTAGCATAGTGACTACGAAGCAATAGCAAATGTTATATAAAGGGATCTGTGATCAGAAGTATGTAATATACAGCCCGGTATACACAGTGCAATGGTCAATAGTATATAATGTACTTAGAGTGCAGTGGTCAGCAATATATCATATACAACCAGGCGTACAGAGCACAGTGGTCAGGAGTATATAAGGTAACTTAGAGTGCAGTGGTCAGCAGTATGTCATATTTATACAGCCAGGCGTATAGAGACCAGTGGCCAGGAGTATATAATGCACTTAGAGTTCAGTGGTCAGGAGTATGTCATATACTGTATGCTTTAATCACTGTGCCAAAAGAGAGAGTCTAACAGACACGCATAAACCTCAGCACAATTTGAAAAAAAAAAAAAGACTCTTGTATTACATACTGTATGCTTTTTAGCCAAACTTCAGAAAGAACTTCATTAGCATAGTGACTACGAAGCAATCAGCAAATGTTGTATAAAGCGAGCAGTGATCAGCAGAATGTCATATACAGCCCTGTATACATGGTGCAGTGGTCAGGAGTATATAATGTACTTAGAGTGCAGTGGTCAGCAGTATGTCATACAGCCAGGCGTACAGAGCACAGTGTCCAGGAGTAATTATTGCACTTAGAGTTCAGTTGTCAGGAGTATATCATATACAGCCCAATATCCACAGTGCAGTGGTCAGGAGTATATAAAGCACTTAGAGTTCAGTGGTCAGGAGTATATCATATACAGTCAGGCGTACAGTATACAGTCAGGCGTACCCAGTATACATAGTGCAATGGTCAGCATTATGTTATATACAGCCCATCATTCAGAGTGCAGTGGTCAGTAGTGTGTCACATACAGCCCACGGAGTGCAGTGGTCTGGAGTAGGGACGAGCTCTCGTTTCGGTCTGAACACAGGTTTGAACTGAGTTTTGCTTGTCCAGGCGCTTGTCCAAACACTAAATGTCAAATATAGCAGACATTTTTCCACTGCTAGTATATATGATAGCTTCTTCTGTCAATTGTTGTTAAGAAAGCAGCACCCGCCCTGTCTTTAGCAACCAGTGATGTCAGTCGACCCCATTCATTTGCTGGCTGACATCACTGACCAAATATGACCACATGGCCATATTTAGACAATGACATTACTGGGTATACCCCACGCCTTAGTTTGCATTATGTATAGTGGGGATCTGCAATTAGCGGACCTCCAGCTGTAGCAAAACTACAAGTCCCATCATGCCTCTGCCTCTGGGTGTCATGCTTGTGGCTGTCAGAGTCTTGCTATGCCTCATGGGACTTGTAGTTCTGCAACAGCTGGAGGTCCGCTAATTGCATATCCCTGATGTATAGTATAACAGCATGCTATATGTGCAGGAGAGGAGTACAGAGGGTATGATAGCTGGCAGTGTGTGCAGATACAGAGTGTGGTGGGGCAATGACAGAGGCACAACTAGTTGGCTCGTTGTGCTGCTCTTCCTTCTCCAATTCTGATCTCTGCTATAAATGAATTCAATTTGTGACTTTTCTATCTGCTTGGAGTTCAGCTTTATATGATACATTCCGCTCAGTACATTACACTAGATGATGTAGGTGCTGCTACAGTATATTTGATTTTACATCCAGCACATTTTAACTTTTTTATTCCCCAGATGAAGATTTGGTAATTTCCCAGTTCTCAGCACACAGGTCTGTAACCGTTCACCGCAGGTGCACCATAAAGATTTTATCGCAGAAGTCATTTATTACGAAGAAATAGAATTTCGCAGGGACTCCACACAGAGTTTTAACATTGTGAGAAAAGCTCATCCTGAGAATTGCCGACATTTCATATACGATCTTCTGTAATATGGTCTGACATTGTGTCGTGTTTTTTTTTTCCTCTGGTATGAAAGCCGCGTCGATTATTCACGGAACCCGCAATCATTAAAAAGTCATTTTGTGAAAGTGGAGAGAACCGATGCAGGGAATCCCTGAAGATGTGGCAGTTACACATTATCCATTCTTAATGTGCACCGTGAATTTGTAACTCAGGTTCCAACAAATGTTACAAGACATTCGCTTACTCATCAGACTTATACTAACTGATATAAGATCCCAGAGGGCAGAGGCTCCTTCTCTTCTTACCCGATCAGGATTACACCTCTGTAGTTCGCTGTCAGCTTTGCCAGACGTGAGAACAAAAATGGTGAGTGACAAATTATCATCTGAACTGTACTGAGGAATCCAGGTGGAGCAGGCACAGGAATGTATCAGATGTGGACCTTACTGGTAGTATTGTGGGTGCTCAGGGTTAAATGGGTCAACACCTGTAGACAGAGCCACCAATAGGTAGGGTAAAGCCAGCCCACCTGTATGGGGCCCAGGCCCCATCAGTTTAGCAGGGGGCCTGGGGAGAAAGACGGGAACTCCTCAAATACCTTTGGAAGCATGCATGGTAATTCCAGGGATCTTGGTTCTCAGCAATTAAATAAAAGTTCCCCAGACTTCATCAGTTCATCGGCAAGGGGACAGAGATGCTCATTTTCAGAACAGACAGTGTTCATTTATGCTGCTGACAATTTAGTTAGGATTCTGGCCCCATGGGACCTTGCCTCCCCCCCTAAACCAATTGGTCTCTCCTGGAATTCATAGTTCGCCTGAATTTTCCTGGTGGACCAATAATGACTTAATATTTTTGAGAAAATTTACAGAAAACTCAATTTTCGTAAAATTCTCATCTCTCAAGCATCCTATCAAATTCCGAACAGGGAACACATCAGGTTTCTTCAAATTAGACATTTCTTTCCCATGGGACCTTGCCCCCCCCCCCCCCCCAAAACAATTGGTCTCTCAATCATTACAGCTTTGGCAACTATATAAACAAAAACTTTCCTTGTGTTCCGAAAATTCCACCTCAAGCATCTTTTCTAGGGGATCCTCCTAGAATTCATAGTTTGCCTGAATTTTCCTGGGTGACCAATAATGACTTAATATTTTTGCCAAAATTTACAGAAAACTCCACTTTCATATCATTCTCATCTCTTCAAGCATCCTATCAAATTCCGAACAGGGAACACTTCAGGTTTCTTCAAATTAGACATTTCTACACCACACACTTTAAAACATCTGACATCAACACCCCCTTTTTTATATGAAAGTACGAGGGGAGGCCAATAAAGTTTTTACCCTCACCATGATCTAGATGTGCTTGGGATCTGAAATTTTGCAGGTTTATAGGTGGATATCTTAGTAATATGCATGCCAATTTTTGTTTTTGTAGGTCGTAGTGAATTATAGTTAGAGCCACGCGAAATGGAGTAGGTGTCATGTCGGACAGGACTGAATACAGAGCTGTGATTAATGGATGAATGTTGCGCTTTAGCCTTTTTGGGGGTGGGTGATGAAGCATGTTTCCATGTTTTACTCATTTTTTTAGTCTCAGGATCATATAGATATACCCAGCTTTCATCCATGGTCACTAATCTGTTTAAAAAGTCCTCCACATCTTTGTGGTACAGGTCCAAAATGCTTTGTGCACATTCCACTCGTTGCTGTTTTTGGAATCACGGCTCAATACTCAACCTTGTCTGGCATGACATCTACTCCATTTCTCTTGCCTCTAACTATAATTCACCACGACCTACAAAACAAAAATTGACATGCATATTACTAATATATCCACCTATAAACCTGCACAATTTCAGATCCCAAGCACATCTAGATCATGGTGAGGGTAAGAACTTATTGGCCTCCCCTCGTATTTGCTATAAAACCCCACTGGGAAAAGTCTGCTTTTAGAGATCTATCATCATTTGGTGAGTACGGATCCACAAGAAAAACTACCATATATACCATACATAATACCATATATGCATAAACGGAATCTGACTTGGTAAACCTACGTAAAAGGTTCTCTCACAGTCTGTGAAACTGCTATAAAACTCTTTACCAGATGATACTTCACACCCACCAAACAGCATGCTATCTTCCCATCAGTCTCTCCCACATGTTCTTAGAAGGTGCCTTCTCAAGGTTCCTTCCCTAATATTTTTGGGGAATGTGAGAAAATATCCCATATCTGGTGTAAGTTGGAGAATTTTGCTTCAACTATAGTGGGTAACCCTGTCCACCTCATATCATCCAATTGTTTTCTATTCACCCCTCTTTCAGAAGTCTCCACCCCCTATATGAGACTTATCCAAACCATTTGTGTTGCTATACACTGGCTTATAGCCAAGACTCAGAAGTCCACTTCAGTCCCAATTACTCAATTGAAGGTGAGAGTGTGGAAAAAATATTCCACACTTTATACAACTCTATGCATTTCTATAACACTAAATGGGATACTTGGTTTAAATATGTTGATGATTTTTTTTCTAGATCATGGACAACTAGATTTTTTTGTGTTAATAATTTATACCTGACTAACCATTACAGCTAATCACTTCACTGTCATCTTTTATAGATGGGGATGGCTATCCCTTTTTGCTCAGGTCGCAATATTGTGTTACTTTTACCACTACGATTTTATGTACTTCTTCATTTAGTGTTATAGGTACTGCTTGGACCTTGAAGAAGGGGACATACCCCGAAAGCTTGTCCTGAAAAATTGTATGTTAGTGCAAATAAAAAAAGTATCACGGACAGTACTCAATTTTCTCTGTCACAATTGCACTAATACGGCTACAATCAAATCAAGTATGTACTTCTTTGGTATATTGCTAATATCAGTGGTGGCCTATCCATTAGGGGCCCCTGGGCACCGCCCCCTCTATCCTCGCCACCCTTTAAATGAATAATGCTTGTGGTCAAGAGCATTACGCCATGAACCCACCCAGGTGTTACAACAGCGAATGAACATTTGCTGTTGTAACTCTGATCCTCAATCCAGCCAATCAGAAGCGGGTGTGAGACCCGTTTTCTGATTAGCCGAAAAGAGAAGACTCCAGATTGGCCGCAGAGAAGGAGGGAGGACGGAAGCCATCACCATGGAGGCTCGTGGAGAGCAGGGGAACGGGAGGCCACCACCGACCGACCAAATGGGGGGGGGTTCTGGGAAGTCAGTGGTATACTGTTTGCCGCATTTTACTATTTTACTATGTGCAATACTGTGCAGAAGTTTTGGCCGGCTGAGAAAAAATAATGCCAAGTACAAATGATTTTTTATATATATATTTTTAACTGGTTTATCAATTTTACACCTGCAAGGTGTACAAACAAAAGAAAAATCTTGACCAAATGATTAAAAACAATCTTTAAATCATCTTTGGCTTAAAAAACAACATTATTTTGAATTGGTACTCTAATAAGACACACAGTCTTTGATTTCAGCAATATATTTACAGTTCGAATTCCCTTTCAAATTCAAATGTAATTCGATTAGAAATTTAATTAGAATTTCGAGAAATTTGGACGAATTTAATTTAGTTATTTGGAGAATTTGGTAAAATTCATTTGTACAGTAATTCGGAGATTCAGAAACTCAGAATAATGAAAAATGTGTCCGAATTTTTATTTGGAATGAAACGAACTGCACATGTCTAAGACCCCTTTCACACTGGGGCGGAGGGTGGCGTCGGCGGTAAATCGCCGCTATTTTTAGCGGCACTTTACAGTGAATTTTGCGGCGCTGTTCGGCCACTATCGGCCGAGAAAGGGTTCAAACCACCGCAAAGCGCTGCTGCAGCAACGCTATGCCGGTGATATAGCCACGCTGCCCCATTGATTTCAATGGGCAGGAGCGGTGAAGGAACGGTGTATACACCGCTCCTTCACTGCTCCAAAGGTGCTGCTAGCAGGACTTTTTTTTAGCGTCCTGCCAGCGCACCGCTCCAGTGTGAAAGCCCTCAAGGCTTTTACATTGGAGACACAGCAGCAGCTCTTTCAGAGCGTTTTGCAGGCTCTATTTTTAGTGCCGTAGCGCCTGCAAAGTGCCCCAGTGTGAAAGGGGTCTTATGCAGCGCACACACGACCGGTTTTGCCGTCGGAATAAACTCCGAAGGTTTCTCTGACGGACCCCATTTAAGTCTTGCCTACACAATGTCAACCCAAAGTCCGACCAAAGTTCGACCATCCAAAACGCGGTGACGTACATTTACACTTACACTTACGATGGGACTAGAAAAAGGAAGTTCAATAGCCAGTAGCCAATAGCTTCCGTCTTGTACTTGCTTCAGAGCATACGTCGTTTTTGGTCCATCGGAACAGCATACAGACAAGCAGTTTTCCCAATAGGATTTGGATCCGTCGGAAATATTCAGAACATGTTCCATTTCTAGGTCCGTCAGAATTAAAAAAAAAAAAAGTCCAATGAGGCATACACATGATCGGAATAGACGATGAAAAGCTTCCGTCTGACTTTTCCTGTCGGACATTCAGATCGTGTGTACGCGGCTTTAGGAACACCAGGGATTTCATACAAAGGAAGCAATACAAAGAGAACAGAATACTTTTTCATACAAGTACATGGTACAGCGGGCACACATCAGGAACATGAAATGTTGGGTTGACATACACTTTAAATGTCGGGAGCAGCAGAACTACTCCATCTGCTTCCAAAAATGAGTAAATAGTAAACATAACAAAGTAATACATATTTTTTTTTGAGGACAAACATGTTTCTTTTGGTGATACTGTCTTGCAAACATATAGCCAAGACTCAGAAGTCCACTTCAGTCCCAATTACTCAATTGAAAGTGAGAGTGTGGAAAAATATTCCACACTTTAGACAACCCTATGCATTTCTATAACACTAAATGGGATACTTGGTTTAAATATGTTGATGATTTTTTTCTAGATCATGGACAACTAGATTTTTTTTTGTTAATAATTTATACCTGACTAACCATTACAGCTAATCACTTCACTGTCATCTTTTATAGATGGGGATGGCTATCCCTTTTTGCTCAGGTTGCAATATTGTGTTACTTTTACCACTACGATTTTATGTACTTCTTTGGTATATTGCTAATATCAGTGGTGGCCTATCCATTATTGGCCCCTGGGCACCGCCCCCTCTATCCTCGCCACCCCTTATATAAATAATGCTTGTGGCCCAGAGCCTTGTGCCATGAACCCACCCAAGTGTTACAACAGCGAATGAACATTCGCTGTTGTAACTCTGATCCTCAATCCAGCCAATCAGAAGTGGGTGTGAGACCCGTTTTCTGATTAGCCGAAAAGAGAAGACTCCAGATTGGCCGCAGAGAAGGAGGGAGGAAACAGAAGCTGTCGCCGTGGAGAGCAGGGGAACGGGAGGCCACCACCGACCGGCCAAATGGGGGGGGTTCTGGGAAGTCAGTGGCATACTGTTTGCCGCATTTTACTATTTTACTATGTGCAATACTGTGCAGAAGTTTTGGCCGGCTGAGAAAAAATAATGCCAAGTACAAATGATTTTAAATATATATATTTTACTGGTTTATCAATTTTACACCTGCAAGGTGTACAAACAAAAGAAAAATCTTGACCAAATGATTAAAATCAATCTTTAAATCATCTTTGGCTTAAAAAACAACATTATTTTGAATTGGTACTCTAATAAGACACACAGTCTTTGATTTCAGCAATATGTTTACAGTTCAAATTCCGTTTCAAACTCAAATGGAATTTGATTCGAAATTTAATTTAGAGAAATTTGGACGAATTTAATTTAGTTACTTGGAGAATTTGGTCAAATTCATTTGTACAGTAATTCGGAGATTCAGAAACTCAGAATAATGAAAAATTTGTCCGAATTTTTATTTGGAATGAAACGAACTGCACATGTCTAAGACCCCTTTCACATTAGGGCGGGGGGTGGCGTTGGCGGTAAAACGCCGCAATTTTTAGCAGCACTTTACAGCGAATTTTGCGGCGCTATTCGGCAGCTAGCAGCCGAGAAAGGGTTCAAACCACCGCAAAGCGCTGCTGCAGCAACGCTATGCCGGTGATATAGCCACGCTGCCCCATTGATTTCAATGGGCAGGAGCGGTGAAGGAACAATGTGTATACACCGCTCCTTCACCGCTCCAAAATGCTACTAGCAGGACTTTTTTTTAGCGTCCTGCCAGCGCACCGCTCCAGTGTGAAAGCCCTCGGGGCTTCCACATTGGAGACACAGCAGCAGCTCTTTCAGAGCGTTTTGCAGGCGCTATTTTTAGCGCCGTAGCGCCTGCAAAGTGCCCCAGTGTGAAAGGGGTCTTATGCAGCGCACGGTTTTGCCGTCGGAATAAACTCTGAAGGTTTCTCTGACGGAACTCCGACGGAATTCCATTTAAGTCTTGCCTACACACTGTCAACCCAAAGTCCGACCAAAGTCAGACCGTCCAGAACGCGGTGACGTACAACACTTACGACGGGACTAGAAAAAGGAAGTTCAATAGCCAGTAGCCAATAGCTTCCGTCTCGTACTTGCTTCAGAGCATATGTCATTTTTGGTCCGTCGGAACAGCATACAGACAAGCGGTTTTCCCGATTAGGATTTGGATCCATCGGAAATATTCAGAACATGTTCTATTTCTAGGTCCGTCAGAATTTTCGAAAAAAAAAAGTCCGATGAGGCATACACACGATCAGAATAGACGATGAAAAGCTTCCGTCTGACTTTTCCTGTCGGACATTCGGCTCGTGTGTACGCGGCTTTAGGAACACCAGGGATTTCATACAAACAGTGCTGGGACAAGGTCATTTAGCGCCCAGGGCAAAGACACCAAACTGCGCCCCCCCCCCCCCAAAAAAAATTTTTAAAAATTGAGCACTAATCGGCCCCAAACACAAATAATACCCCCTATCATCCTTACTAGCATAAATTCTCCCCCCCAATCCCCATTTCTAACAGCCCCAATATTTCCTATCCTAGCACAAATCTCCCCCCCATCACTTCTTCTAGTACAACCCCCCCCCCCAAATCCCCCTCCTAGCACAAATCCTCCCCCCCCCCCCATCTCCACGGCACAAATCCTCTCTCCTGGCACAAATTCTCTTTCCCCTCCCAGAACAAATCTTACCCCTGTCACCCCCCAAAATCCCCCTCCCAGCACAAATCTTACCCCTGTCACCCCCCAAAATCCCCCTCCCAGCACAAATCTTACCCCTGTCACCCCCCAAAATCCCCCTCCCAGCACAAATCTTACCCCTGTCACCCTCCAAAATCCCCCTCCCAGAACAAATCTTACCCCTGTCACCCCCCAAAATCCCCCTCCCAGCACAAATCTTACCCCTGTCACCCCCGAAAATCCCCCTCCTAGCACAAATCCTCCCCCCAAATTTCCCCTCTAGAACAAATACCCCCAATCATCCCTAGCATAAATTCTCCTCCCCAATCCCCATTTCTAACAGCCCCAATATTTCCTATCCTAGCACAAATCCCCCCCATCACCTCTTCTAGCACAATCCCCCCGCCCCCCAAATACCCCTACTAGAAAAAAATCTTATCCTGGCACCCCTCAAATTCCCCATCCCAACAGACCCCCCCAGAATTTTCTTCCTAACACAACAGCACAAATACACCCCCTCCCCCATATTATTCCCACCTAGAAGTAATCATTTTCTCCCTACAAATACTCTCATTGCTCCCCTTGTGTCCTCAGTGCAGCTCTCCTTTCCCTCAGCTTTCCTCATACACAGACCTCAGATACAGAACAGCACGGAGCTCTGTGATTCCCATCTTCTGACGTTCCTCCTCATGTTGTCCTGTCAGAGCTGAGGAGGAGACGATTTCTAAACTTGCCTGTGCGGCAGCTAGTGGGAGGGATACGCTGCTGAAGAGGACCGGGATCACGGCTCAGAGATGCCCGCTTCCCACCCACACTGCTTTCCACTTCCAGCTAGAGCCAGACTCCTCGGCTCCTCTAGGTTGCAGCGCCGCCACAGCTCTCCGTGCTCCTCTGAGTCCTCCCACCCCGCCGCCGGCCGGGACTACGAGGCTGCTCTGTAGGGGGAGTGAACAATGAAGCTGACAGGGAAGGGAGGTGAAGCCAGGGCTTGTTGTGCCGGATGCAGGAGCGCACTCGGCACACTTACAGACAATCTTCCAGTTACAGCTGCAAGGGATAGTGTGTATAATGACAGGTGTGAAGCACATTGCCGGCATTTCACCTGCGCCCCCCCTCCTATAGAAAATCGTACCGCCCAGGGCATCCGCCCCTTCCGCCCCTGCCTTGTACCGGCCCTGCATACAAATGAAGCAATACAAAGAGAACAGAATACTTTTTCATACAAGTACATGGTACAGCGGGCACACATCAGGAACATGAAATGTTGGGTTGACATACACTTTAAATGTCGGGAGCAGCAGAACTACTCCATCTGCTTCCAAAAATGAGTAAATAGTAAACATAACAAAGTAATACATATTTTTTTTTGAGGACAAACATGTTTCTTTTGGTGATACTGTCGTGCAAACATTTAATTTTTTACGCAATTCATAGACAAAAAACATAACGTAACTAAAACACAAAATGCATTTTTTTCTATTTTGAATGGTGTTAGTTAAAAAAAAAAAAAATATTGTTACTGTTGATAAAAAGTATATATTTTATTCTAGAAACTTTCCCATGTAATATGGCATATTTTTTTAAACAAATTTGCATTTTTTAATGTGATACTGAAAACTTTAACTAACAAATAAAAAATAAAAAAGTTTAAATATTATTGGTTAGAAAAATATAAATAAGAGGCAGAAAGAAAATAATAGTTAGTGTTACTAAACCCACGACAGTAAAATCTGTCTGTATATGCAGCATAGCATGCTTGTTATATTCACTGTGGAACCTAAGGTGTTAATCCTCTGCATTGTATAAAAAGGCTGTTTTATCTGGGGAAGGCCAGCTAACACAGGGTAGCACATGCTCAGTTGTGTCTTTTATGCTGGAGAGAACATTTACTTGTTCTCAGAGCTAGCCAGGTCAAATGATATTGACATCACACATGTGGGCGTGTATACAGGCTGTAGTGGAAATCTCCTCCTACCTGAACTCACAGCACTGGAGAAACTGTGCATTTTATCATGTAACCGTGGTATCTAGATCATCCAAACAGGTATATAGTGGCAATATTTTAATGTAAAGAAGATTTATAAGCTGTGGGCACTGTGAGGGGGGGCGGATGAACTATTGTCATATTACTGGGTTTAGTAACACTTTGAGTAGAGAAGGGGAAGAAGGAGTTAATCAAGGTGGTATCAAAAGTGGTAGTAAAGCTTAAAAAAAAAACAAAAAACATACAGTAATGTGCTAATACAGCCCTAAAAAATTCCACTCGCCTGCTCGCATTCTGCTAGTGGATTTTGAAGGCTGGCGAGCTATGCCTGCCTGGGAAGCAGAGGGGGTGAGCACCGCTGGCATACAGGGTTGTATGGGAGTCCTTCTCGCAGCGCTTGCGGAGGGGAAGAGAGGAGAGCAGGCGGCCGGATCATCAGAGCACAGGGAACATCACTAGTGCTTTTAATTTCAATTGCCGTGTGTTCCCCGCACTTGCGGTCACACACAGCCCTGCCCCCTGGTCTCTGGAGTTTGATAGATGGATCACCCGTTCAATCATGAGTGACGTGTATTAAAGTTCCTTGGCCAGCGGGCGGGGCTGTATGTGATGCCAAGTGGTGGGAACACACGGCAATTGAAATGAAAGCTGTGATGTTCCTCGGCGCTCTCACCATCCACCCGGTAATCCTATTCCCCTCCTCTGTTCCCCTGCATGATGGACACAGATAGGCAGCATGGTGGGCACAGATAGGCAGCATGGTGGACAAAGATAGGCAGCATGGTGGGCATGGGCAGGCTGCATGATGGACACAGGCAGGCTGCATTGGTGAACACAGGCAGGCGGCATTGGTGGACACAGGCAGGCTGCATTGGTGAACACAGGCAGGCGGCATTGGTGGACACAGACAGGCTGCATGGTGGACACGGGCAGGCTGCATGGTGGACACGGGCAGGCTGCTTGATGGACATGGGCACATCCGCGCATGTGCCCCGGTGCCCGAGAGAGACAGCTGCGGCACAGAGCTCTGAAGGAAAGGCACAGGTATGCCACTCCTTCAGATCCATGTGCCGGTGACGTCACCGGCTGCTGCTCCCTAGAATATCTCCTAAACAGTGCGCATTTAAAAGAAATTCATTTAACTTACAGGTAAGCTTTATTATAACCATACCTGTAGGTTAAAATCAAAATACAGACTTTACTGTCAAGTAAAAAAAAAAAAAAAAAATTCCTAAATCAGATAAAAAATAACATAACTCACTTGCATTTTTTTTTTTGTTTTCTTTATTTTTTATGCAATCCATAGATTAAAGTGAATGTAAACCCGAAAAAAAAAAAAAAAATTCATACTGTAGAGTATAAGATTTCCTATCATTTGAGCCCAGTCTTGCCACACAGAGTTAATCCATCTCTGAGCAATCCTCTTTTATTGTTCAGTGAGATAAATCTTGACAAACTGAGAAAAACTTTGTCAAATCCTGACCCTTGCTGTGAGTGACAGCCTAAGACACAGGCATGATTTTTTAATTCCCTCCCCCACTCCTTTCTTCAGCAGCCCTGCCAGGATTGGCTGTTCCACACCTCAGCATGATTTGGCATGCTGAAGTCATGTGGTTACTTTCCTGTCTTTTCACTGGATGTTAGAGATCATAGCAGAAGTTCAGTGCAGGAGAAAATGCATATTGACAAGGGGAGTGTAGAGGTGGGCGGGGAGTCTACTGACATCACAACTCCACCCACCGAGCTCCAGACAACAGACCCACCCACAGAATCTGGAGTTTTTCAGCTCTCATAACAGACAGAGGGGAGACATTTGACAGGTAAGGATACATGCAGGAGGCGTGTATATCCTTATAGATAACCCCTATGGCAGTAGTTTAGAAAGGATGACATTGGGTTTACATCCACTTTAAAAACATAAGAGAATTAAAACACAAAATTCACTTTTTTTCTACTTTGATTGGTGTTAGTTTAAGAAAAATGTATTGTTACTGTAGATAAAAAGTATACATTTTATTCTAGAAATTGTCCAATTTAATATGGCACTAAAATGATGAAATCCTGTACAAAGTATATTTAGTTTATTTTTTTTTTAATTATTTAAAAATTAAATGCATTTTTTTTAATTTGCACATTTTAATGCAAAACTGAAAAATGTTAACAAACAAAATGAAAAAAAAAAGTTTACATAATAATGGTTAGAAAAATAGAAATAAGAAGCAGCCAAAAAACAATAATAGCTAAGGGGAGAAGGGGAAGAAGGAGTTAATCAAAGTGGTATTAAAGTAAAAAAATGTGGTTTCCTAAATCAGATTAAAACAACATAACTTGCATGCATTTTTTCAATTGCCTCCTGTGAGCTTAATTTTTCTTTCTCCCCTGGCCAGGCTGCTATATTCCTGTTCATTCTGTGCGACCTGGATAGTAACTTTAATAGAAAAATTGCCCCACTAGTACAAAAAAAAAACTAGAACCAAGCACCAATGGCCTGACAACCTTTCTTCCCACCCCCTCCCCACACCCTTTTCCCCCCATAACTTCTCCAAACTCCCCTCCCCTCCTACCCAAAACCCATCCTAAGCCAACAGAAAAAAACACCACATGAACCACCACCAAAAAAAAAAAGCCAAGAAAAAAAATTTAAATACACGTGAATTTTTTTTTGTCTTTGATTTAGGAATATTTTATTCCAATTTAATGCCGATTATGATAAACTAAATAAACAAAGTATTAATTAGTTATAAGTTAAATAGGACCAAATGTTTATTAACCACTTAAGGACCGGGCCTATTTTTCAAACTTGTTGTTTAAAGGTGAATATCAGTTTTTGTTTTTTTTTTTGCTAGAAAATTACTTAGAACCCCAAACGTTATTTTTTTTTTCAGACACCCTAGAGAATAAAATGGCGATTGTTGCAATACTTTTGCGCCCGCTCGTGGAATGGCGACAAATATTGACCCTTAAAAATCTCCATAGACGACGTTTAAAAATTTCTACAGGTTACCAGTTTTGAGTTACAGAGGAGGCCTTTTGCTAGAATTATTGCACTCGCTCCAACGATCATGGTGATACCTCACATGTGTGGTTTAAACACCGTTAACATATGCTGGCGCGACTTATGTATGCGTTCGCTTCTACAAGCGAGCGTGGAGGGACGGGGCGCTTTAAAAAAAAAAAGTTTTTACTTATTTTACTTTTTATTTTTACACTGTCCCTTTAAAAAATAACATTTTTGGATCACTTTTATTCCTATTACAAGGAATGTAAACATCTCTTGTAATAGAAAAAAAAAGCATGACAGGACCTCTTGAATATGAGATCTGGGGTCAAAAAGACCTCAAATCTCATATTTACACTTAAATGCAATAAAAAAAAAAAAGTCCCTTTAAGGCCGATGAGGCAGAAGTGACATTAGATGTCGCTTATGTCATCCAACATCATTAAGTCGAGTGGAGGCCATCATTTTCTCACTCGACACAGTGCCTCTGAGGGGAAAGGATCGGATCGTCAACGCCGCTACCGACAGCTCCGGTAAGCGGGGGAGACAACCGGAACATGACGGGAGGGGGGTGGTCACCTCTCCCGCCGCCAATAAAAGTAATCTCCCATTGAATCTGCCACGGAGACCACTTTCATCGTAAAGCGGACCGCCCGTTGTTTCAGGAAATACCAGGCTTATGGCAGCTATCTGCTGCCATAACAATGGTTATTCAATGTCAAGACGTATAATGGCGATGGGTGGTCCGGAAGTGGTAAAAAAAACAAAACTTTTTTTTTACTTGTCGGGTTGGTTCATTATATGCAGATGGAAACTCATCCCTTAGACCTGCAAATGAATGAAACAGAGTAGTTCCAACGGTAACAATGTTATCTCTTGCTACATAAACAATGTTACTTTGTATCATTCTATTTAAAAACAATGTTACTTTTTATCTCTCTGTTTATAAACAATCTTACTTTGTATCTCTCTGTTTATAAACAATCTTACTTTGTATCTCTCTATTTATAAACAGTGTATCAGAAGCAGCAGCAGCAGCTATTGCAGCTTCTGTATTCACACGGCAACTGTCGGCTGTCGTTTTGACAGTTGGGAATTGCATGCAAATGTGATAGGGAGGGGGGAAGGGCAGGAAATGGGGAAAAGTGACACCTTGATAATAAACCCCTGTCACTGGTGTCACTATCAGTAACAATAACCTCCCTTCATTGGTGTCAATGGCAGCATTGATAACCCCCAGAATTGCTGTCAGTGGATGCAATAATAAACCCCTTCATCAGTGTCAGTGGATGCAATAATTAACCCCTTCATCGGTGTCAGTGGATGCATAATTAACCCCTTCACTGGTGTCAGTGGATGCAATAATAAACCCCTTCATCGGTGTCAATGGATGCAATAATAAACCCCTTCATCGGTGTCAGTGGATGCAATAATAAACCCCTTCATTGGTGTCAGTGGATGCAATAATTAACCCCTTCATTGGTGTCAGTGGATGCAATAATTAACCCCTTCATTGGTGTCAGTGGATGCAATAATAAACCCTTTCATTCGTGTCAGTGGATGCAATAATTAACCCCTTCATTGGTGTCAGTGGATGCAATAATTAACCCCTTTATTCGTGTCAGTGGATGCAATAATTAACCCCTTCATTGGTGTCAGTGGATGCAATAGTAAACCCCTTCATCGGTGTCAATGAATGCAGTAATAGCCCCCTTCATTGGTGTCAGTGGATGCAATAATAAACCCCTTCATTGGTGTCAGTAACAGCAGCAATAACCCCCCCCCCCCTTCTTTGCCAGTAGCAGCAATAATAACCTCCTTCATTGGTGTCAGTGGATGCAATAATAACCCCCTACATTGGTGTCAGTGGATGAAATAATAACCCCCTACATTGGTGTCAGTGGATGAAATAATAACCCCCTGCATTGGTGTCAGTGGATGCAATAATAACCCCCTTCATTGGTGTCAGTGGATGCAATAATTAACCCCTTCATTGGTGTCAGTGGATGCAATAATTAACCCCTTCATTGGTGTCAGTGGATGCAATAATAACCCCCTTCATTGGTGTCAGTGGATGCAATAATAACCCCCTTCATTGGTGTCAGTGGATGCAATAATTAACCCCTTCATTGGTGTCAGTGGATGCAATAATTAACCCCTTCATTGGTGTCAGTGGATGCAATAATAAACCCTTTCATTCGTGTCAGTGGATGCAATAATTAACCCCTTTATTCGTGTCAGTGGATGCAATAATTAACCCCTTCATTGGTGTCAGTGGATGCAATAATAAACCCCTTCATCGGTGTCAATGAATGCAGTAATAGCCCCCTTCATTGGTGTCAGTGGATGCAATAATAAACCCCTTCATTGGTGTCAGTAACAGCAGCAATAACCCCCCCCCCCCCCCTTCTTTGCCAGTAGCAGCAATAATAACCCCCTACATTGGTGTCAGTGGATGAAATAATAACCCCCTACATTGGTGTCAGTGGATGCAATAATAACCCCCTGCATTGGTGTCAGTGGATGAAATAATAACCCCCTACATTGGTGTCAGTGGATGAAATAATAACCCCCTACATTGGTGTCAGTGGATGCAATAATAACCACCTTCATTGGTGCCAGTGGATGCAATAATAACCCCCTTGATTGGTGCCAGTGGACACAATAATAACCCCCTTCATTGGTATCAGTGGATACAATAATAACCCCCTACATTGGTGTCAGTGGATGCGATAATAACCCCCTGCATTGGTGTCAGTGGATGAAATAATAACCCCCTGCATTGGTGTCAGTGGATGAAATAATAACCCCCTACATTGGTGTCAGTGGATGCAATAATAACCACCTTCATTGGTGCCAGTGGACACAATAATAACCCCCTTCATTGGTATCAGTGGATACAATAATAACCCCCTACATTGGTGTCAGTGGATGCAATAATTAACCCCTTCATTGGTGTCAGTGGATGCAATAATAAACCCCTTCATGCATGTCGGTGGATGCAATAATTAACCCCTTCATTGGTGTCAGTGGATGCAATAATAACCCCCTTCATTGATATCAGTGGATGCAATAATAACCCCCTACATTGGTGTCAGTGGATGAAATAATAACCCCCTACATTGGTGTCAGTGGATGAAATAATAACCCCCTTCATTGGTGTCAGTGGATGCAATAATTAACCCCTTCATTGGTGTCAGTGGATGCAATAATAAACCCCTTCATTCATGTCGGTGGATGCAATAATTAACCCCTTCATTGGTGTCAGTGGATGCAATAATAAACCCTTTCATTCGTGTCAGTGGATGCAATAATTAACCCCTTCATTGGTGTCAGTGGATGCAATAATAAACCCCTTCATCGGTGTCAATGAATGCAGTAATAGCCCCCTTCATTGGTGTCAGTGGATGCAATAATAAACCCCTTCATTGGTGTCAGTAACAGCAGCAATAACCCCCCCCCCCTTCTTTGCCAGTAGCAGCAATAATAACCCCCTACATTGGTGTCAGTGGATGAAATAATAACCCCCTACATTGGTGTCAGTGGATGAAATAATAACCCCCTGCATTGGTGTCAGTGGATGCAATAATAACCCCCTTCATTGGTGTCAGTGGATGAAATAATAACCCCCTACATTGGTGTCAGTGGATGAAATAATAACCCCCTGCATTGGTGTCAGTGGATGCAATAATAACCCCCTTCATTGGTGTCAGTGGATGCAATAATAAACCCCTTCATTGGTGTCAGTGGATGCAATAATTAACCCCTTCATTGGTGTCAGTGGATGCAATAATTAACCCCTTCATTGGTGTCAGTGGATGCAATAATAACCCCCTTCATTGGTGTCAGTGGATGCAATAATAACCCCCTGCATTGGTGTCAGTGGATGAAATAATAACCCCCTACATTGGTATCAGTGGATACAATAATAACCCCCTTCATTGGTATCAGTGGATGCAATAATAACCCCCTTCATTGGTGCCAGTGGATGCAATAATAACCCCCTTCATTGGTGCCAGTGGATGCAATAATAACCCCCTTCATTGGTATCAGTGGATACAATAATAACCCCCTTCATTGGTATCAGTGGATGCAATAATAACCCCCTACATTGGTGTCAGTGGATGCGATAATAACCCCCTTCATTGGTGTCAGTAACAGAAACAATAAACCCCCTCCCCCCCGCCTTCTTTGCTGACAGTAACAGCAATCATACCCCTTCTTCATCAGTGACAGTGGATGCAATAATATCCCCCCATCAATGGTGTCAGTGGATGCAATAATTAACCCCTTCATTGGTGTCAGTGGATGCAATAATAACCCCCTTCCATTGTTGTTCAGTGACAGCAATAATAAATACAGAGAGCATTCCAGCACATGGTACCCTGCTGCCACTCTGCATAGGCCGTAGCTGGGACCTCGCGGACCGCATCAGAAGGCACCGCGGGTCACCAGCCGGATGGCTCTGATAAAGATTATGCTGCTATATTGTCACTTTTCATGCAGAGCCCCCTTTCAGATGTATTATTTATTTGCACCTCTTAGATTTATTATTTATTTGCACCAGAACAGAGATGACATTCACCGTTATTAGTTATGAGTTGTGGTGGGTAGGTATTCAACCAGCCATTGATTTTACAATAATACGTGATTGGCATTGTGATTCCGCATCGCTTGTTAATCTCCAGACCTGTCACAGAGATATTGCTAGTAGAGCTTTAATACGACTGATTGTGAAGTATTTCTTTTACGAGGAAAGGCACTTAACATAATTAAACCCAACGCATCCTTCATTAGACTATAAATCATAAGACTCAACCCGCTAATGCTTACTGCCACTTCCAAGCTCTGCCACTAGCTGGAGACGTTGAGTGGGAATGGCTTTGTGGTGGTTATAAGTCTTCTAATATGTATCCTAATGTTATGTTGTGTCTGATGCTTTGGAACGTCCTCTACTGGAACAGTGGATTATTGTATCATTAGAGAAATATGGGGCATAATCCCCCCCACTGACAACATTGAAGGGGCACAAACCCCCCCCCACTGACACCGATGAATGGGCACAATTCCTTCCAATGACACCAATGAAGGGGCACAATTCCTTCTAATGACACCAATGAATGGGCACAATTCCTTCTAATGACACCAATGAATGGGCACAATTCCTTCTAATGACACCAATGAATGGGCACAATTCCTTCCAATTACACCAATGAATGGGCACAATTCCTTCCAATGACACCAATGAAGGGGCACAATTCCTTCTAATGACACCAATGAATGGGCACAATTCCTTCCAATGACACCAATGAAGGGGCACAATTCCTTCTAATGACACCAATGAATGGGCACAATTCCTTCTAATGACACCAATGAATGGGCACAATTCCTTCCAATTACACCAATGAATGGGCACAATTCCTTCCAATGACACCAATGAATGGGCACAATTCCTTCTAATGACACCAATGAATGGGCACAATTCCTTCTAATGACACCAATGAATGGGCACAATTCCTTCCAATGACACCAATGAATGGGCACAATTCCTTCCAATTACACCAATGATGGGGCACAATTTCTCCCAATGACACCAATAATGGGACACAATTTCTCCCAATTACATCAACAATGGGACACAATACCTCCAAATGACACCAATAATGGGACACAATTTCTCCCAATGACATCAAATGTGGGACACAATACCTCCAAATGACACCAATGATGGGGCACAATTTTTCCCAATGACACCAACAATGGGGCCCAATGACACTGATGATGGGACACAATTCCTTCCAATGACAGCAATGAAGGGGTGTAAATTGTCCCACTAACACCAATGATGGGGCACAATTCCACCCAATGACAGCAATGATTAGGCACAATTCCTACCACTGACACCAACAATGGGACACAATTCCTGTCAATGACACCAATAATGGAACACAATTTCTTCCAATGACACAAATAAAGGGGTGTAATTCATCCCACTAACACCAATGATGGGGCATGATTCCTCCCACTGACCCCAAAGATGGGGCATTGTTTTTTCCGACAGACATCAGAACCTTTTCTACTTCCATTGGCCACAGTGTGGCCCTCCTAAAGTCTGAAGGATAGTAAACTGGCCCTTTGTTTAGAAAGTGTGGAGACCCCTGCTCTAGAGTGGCATAGGAAAGTTGAGCCCAGTGAACATTCATTTGATGCTCTCCCCTAGCTAGAATGAACCTGGAAGCAATGAACTCTGATCACTTCTGGGTTCAGAGCTGTCATTCCACTGCTGCTTTGTCTGGGGGAGAAGCTAACTAAGCGTGATCTATGTTCATTTATCTTCAAAGGAGGGCAGAGGTGACATTAGGGATCTAATGGGCTCCTGATGTCCCCTTACAGAGGACCTGAGTAGGGAGAGAGGAGCGCCTGGTGTCCAGAATAAGTAAACTCTTGATCGAGAATTGGAGGTAAAACATGTACAGATAGAGCCAACGTACTTTGGCAGATTTGCCTTCCCCTTCTTTAGGGCTGTTGGTACGATCTAACATAGATGGGTAGACTCCACAGTTGTACCTAAGCTTGCTGCCTCTGCATCTCAACAGTCATCAGCTTTCATAAGAAACTTAGGTACAACCATGGAGCCCACCCATCTTTATTAGAACGTAACAACAGCCCTGAAGAAGGGGGAGGCAATTTCCCGAATTGCATTGGCTCTATCTGTACATGTTTTACCTACCATATCTCCAAAGAGAGGTCATCACTGTCATTCACCCGCAGAACCACCTAATATCTGTTAAGAATCGTCCAGCGTGGTCTCTAGCTCAAACTAATTACAGAGGACCTGTCAACCGCACTATGTTATGACTTAGGTGGCTTGTCAGGCCCCCTTATGATAGTAATACAGTTCAGTTAAAATAATGGTTTAAAAATAGAGGTTTAATAACGAAATTAAAAAAAAAAAAAAACATTTTAAAAGCTCCCAGTTACCACATACAAGGCCATATATACGTAAACACGACAACGGCAATTGCACCACGCATATTAGGTTTTGGGTTTGATGTCACTTCACAATTGCATGCAATTTTGAGGCTTGACATGTTTGGTATCTATTGGCTCTATGATCTTTAATATTTTAACAAAAATATTGGGTTTGTGTGCACTAACATTAATTTGCATATTTATTTTTTTTAACTGAAAATATGGGTTTGATAAAGAGTTGTGTGAATATTGTGTGAGTACGTTCTATTCTCCAGTGTGTCTGCTTTCAAAAAATACACTATATTGTCAAAAGTATTGGGACACCTGCATTTACACACACATGAACTTTGATATATATATATATATATATATATATATATATATATATATATATATATATATATATATATATATATATATGTACAGTGCAGAGTATATACTACAGTGCATTGAAGTGGTTAAGGGGAACCCTATGACAAAATTTAAAAAAAAAAACAGCATGGGGACCCCCCCAAAATCCATATCAGGCCCCTTGGGTCTGGTATAGATTTTAAGGGGAACTCCATGCCAATTTTAAAAAAAACAGCGTGAGGTCCCCCCTCAAAATCTATACCAGGCCCTTTGGGTCTGGCATAGATTTTAAGGGGAACTCCATGCCAAAATGTAAAAAAATTGGCATGGGGTCCTCCTCAGAATCCAAACCAGACCCTTATCCAAGCAAGCAGACTGTCAGGCCAGGAAAGGGGGGGGCGAGCGAGCCGGTTCCCCTCCTGAACCATACCAGGCCGCTTGCCCTTAACATAGGGAGGGTTCTTTGGGGACAAGGGCCTCCGGACAAGGGCCCTGGCCATTGGCTGTCGGGGTCTGCGGGCGGGGGCTTATCGGAATCTGGAAGCCCCCTTTAACAAGGGGGCCCCCAGATCCTGGCCCCCCCTATGTGAATGGGTATCGGGTACATTGAACTCCTACCCATTCACCAAAAAAGTGTCAAAAAGTAAAAGCCACAACAGACAGTTTTTGACAATTTCTTTATTAAAAAAAAAAAGTTTCCCACGATTTCCATCATTCTTTAATCACGCCACCAAACGGACCAGAAAAATAGAAAAAAACAATCTCCGCCTCGATGGGAGGCCTCCCGGCGACTGCTGTCTCTTGGCTGTGACAGCTGCTATATAGGCAAGGGCAGGGCCACCCGGTGACGTAACCGAGTGACCGGCCCCTTCTGACGTCATGTGACATCAGACGGGGGCGGGATCATCCGGTCATGTCAGGATGGCCCCACCCTTGCCTATATAAGAGCTGTCAAAGCAAAAAGACAGCTGTCGGCGTGAGGCCTCCCATGGAGGCAGAGTTTTTTCAGTTTTTCTTTCTATTTTTCAAGTCCGTCGGGGGGCATGATTGATGATGGATGTACATTGCGGGAAACTTTTTTTTTTCTTTTTTAATAAAGGAATTGTCAAAAACTGTCTATTGTGGTACCCATTCACATAAGGGGGAGGGGGCTTCCAGATTCCGATAAGCCCCCACAGGGCTTTTTTTCTCATAGAATAGGTATAGGAACTCCCCCCTTGTGAGTCAATTCTTGTTTCGGTCCGCCTACCCACCTCCAAGCACCGTCCCTTGGTTCCACCCCCTGCCCAACTCCCAGTAGTGCCCCTTTTAGAGAATACAGAGCCAAGTATCATTTTGTGGGGCTAAGTAATTTGTATGGAATTTGTTAAAGTAGTAAAATAGTTCCCCCACAGCCAGCAGCAATAGACCCCCACAGCAACAATAAATCTGCCCATAAACAAAATACCACCCCAGCAGCAACAAAAGATCTCCGAGCAGCCAACATAAATATACTTTCCTGCAGCTAGCAACAATAGACTACCTCCTTCTTCCAGCAACAATTGACCCCCAAGCAACAATAGATCCACCACCAGCAGCAATAGACCTTCCCAGCAACAATAGACCGCTATGTAAAAATAGATCCCCTCCAGCAACAATAGATCCCCTGGCAGTTAGCATTAATAGACCCCCAGCACACCCCAACAACCCTTGCCATTACATACCTTTAGTGCTGGAGGTGCCAGAACTGAGTTCCTCCGCATTCCCGTGGTTCGGGGGCGAGGGGGGCACTCGCTCGTCCCCCCACCCCCACCCCCCCCCCCCCCGTTTCCTGCCAGGCTGCTTGCTCGGATAAGTGACTGGTATGAATTTTTTAAAAAATTTTGGCATGGAGTTCCAATTATTTGGGGGGGGGGCGTGCTGTTTTAAAAAAAAAAAGGTGTGGAGTGCCCCTTAAAATCCATAACAGACCCGAAGGGCCTGGTATGGACTCGGGGGGAGGGGGGGGACCCACGCCAATTTTTTCCTTGATTTTTCATCTATATTGCTGGGAGCCGGCAATACATTACAGCCGCAAGCAAGTTTAAATGACATTTTTTCCTTTAGACATTGCACAGATGTGCCACTTTACAGGCAGACTAAGTGGACCCCCCCCCAGGCACGATATTTAAAAAAATATTTCATTTTTATGGTTTCACTTTAAGCATTATTAAAATCACTCCTGAAAAAAACGGTTGTTTTATGTCAATGACTTGCACATAAGCCTTTAAAATTAGCACTTTTGATTTTTCATGTTTGTGTCCCATAGACTTCGCATGTTCGCTTGAACTTTTTGCCTGTTCACATGTTCTGGTGCAAACTAAACTGGGGGGGGGGGGGGGGGAGCTTGGGGTGTTTGGCTTATCCCTACTAAAGAAGAAAGAGGTAATTTCCCCCGAAACATGTTGGTTCAATCTGTAGATTTTTATACTCTCAATAAATGATCGTAATCCTACATCGAGAGTTGCATTCATTCCAGACACCAGGTGCTCCTCTCTCTTCATTAAGCACTTCTCACTGAAACAATGGCTCTGTCACAGCAGAAAGGTATCATCCCTAAGGGGGTCCATCTTCACCACACATAGTTGAGGTCAACCCATTGGAAGTGATTCCTTCCTTACTCCCTACGGAACCACCTACTTAGAGCAGTTCAGTATGGTCTCCAGCTCAAACTTGTTTATCCCCAGACACTTTGGTTCACCTTGGTATCCGAACTGCAATATTGAATTACCTTGAATATGTCTGGTGAAATGTGGGTTGTCTATCTCCCGTTTTTCTTTTTCCCAGGTGGCTGGACGAGCGGGATTCAAATTCCAGAACTGGGCACAGACCTACGGATCGAGCCCAGAGCTGTACTTCCAACCAACATGTGCGGAGGAAGTGAAAGAGGTAAGGAGAGGAGTGAACTATCAGCATTGGGCAACTAGTGAAGGATAAACCTTGGTTTGACCTCTTGCATAGGCGAGGAGGAGTGAGCATTTAAGTGCTGTTAAAGATGGAAGGATAGAGACAGACAAACACTTTTTAGTCCTACCCCATCTAAAAGAGTATTGTCTCAGGCTAACGCCTTCCGTAAATGTATTAGGTCACATAGACTTTTCGACTCATGGAGGATAAAACACCCTTCTGCTAAACAATTTACGTTCTACTCATCAGCTCATAATATGTATTCCCGTCTAGATCATTTCTTTATTTCAGCCCCACTTATCCCTTATTTAGTTGATTCAGATATTTCTCCCATTACATGGTCAGACCACGCACCCATTATGCTGGATTTAATGTTATCCCAGACCTATACCAAATCCTGTCATTGGCGTTTCAATGATCATCTCTTGCAGTCTGAAATCTCCCGCTCCACTCTAGCAAATAGCTTGAGTGAGTATTTCTTACTCAACACTGGATCTGTGTCTCGGATTTCCACACTGTGGGAAGCACATAAGGCTGTTTTCCGAGGCACATGTATTGCTGAAGGTTCTCGACTGAAGAGAGATAGAAATAACCTATTACAGTCCCTAATGTCTGCTCTGGTAACTGCTGAGCGGAGACTTTTGGGTGGTCCCACAGTGCCAAAACTTCGCAAAGTCATTCAACTTAGAGAACAAATTAGATCAACAAAACTTAACAAAACAGCTAGATCCATGTTATGGACGAAGCAAAAATTTTATGAATTCTCCAATAAACCTCACAGAATGCTAGTCAATAAGTTATGCCCTCGTCCGTTTAACTCCTTGCCCGATTTTCTTATACGACCAGAGTCGGATCTAGAACTCATTGTCCTCGTGAGATGTCCAAAATTTTTGGCAGCTTTTACAATAAATTGTACAATTGCCTGAATCCGGAGAATCAATTTGAATTCACCCAGGAAAATTTTGAGTCTTTTTTTTCCAATATAAAGCTACCGAAACTATCTACAACGGATTTAGAAAGCTTAAATGTAGCAGTTACAGCTGAAGAACTCTCTGCTATAATTAAAAATCTCCCATTACACAAAGCCCCTGGCCCGGACGGGTTGCCTTATTCATACTATAAATCTTTTATTGATATTTTATCTCCTCATATGCTAGCTTTATATGCATCCTTTCTCAAAGGTACTCCCCCTCATTCACAGTTCTCCCATTCTTTCATATCAGTTATTCCTAAACCTGGAAAGGATCCCTCTCTCCCGGTTAACTATAGGCCCATAGCCCTCTTAAACTCGGACTACAAGATTTTTACTAAAATTCTTGCTACCAGACTTTCTGTATTCATCCCCAAACTGATACACAGGGATCAGGTAGGATTCGTCCTTGGGAGACATGCGGGAGATAACACCCGGCGTACAATAGATCTGATAGATCTCTTGGACAGAACCTCCCGACCGGCACTGATCCTGAGCTTAGACGCACAAAAAGCTTTTGACAGGCTAAGTTGGCCCTACATGTTCGCCACCCTAAAGATATATGGTTTTGTTGGCCCTTTTTTAACAGCCCTAGAAGCCTTGTATTCCAATGTCTCTGCGCAGGTACAAATGTCGTCTTTCCTGTCTCCTGGCTTTCCCATGACAAACGGAACTCGACAGGGTTGCCCCCTCTCGCCATTGCTTTTTATTCTATGCCTAGAACCCCTGGCTGAGTATATTCGGGTTCACCCGGATGTCAGTGGGGTGATGATGAGACAGGGGGAATATAAATTATCGTTATTTGCAGACGACATTTTGCTTACAATCACTAACCCGCTAATATCCCTTCCCTCACTACATAAAGTACTGACCTCTTTTAGTGCTATCTCCGGGTACAAAATCAACACTTCTAAAACTGAAGCCCTTCCTATACACATTCCATCGCCATTAATATCTCAACTTAAAGAATCTTTCCCCTATAAATGGTGTAACACCTCTCTTAAATATTTAGGTGTATTACTTACCCCTTCTTATACCTCCCTATATGATACAAACTTCCCTCCCCTGATACTAGATATTAATAAATCTCTGTCGAACTGGACCAAATACCCCCTGTCTCTATTAGGCAGAATTAATGTTTTGAAAATGTCTATACTGCCTAGATTACTCTATTATTTTGAAACCCTTCCAGTAGCTGTACCTGCCACACAATTAAAAGCACTTCACAGAACTTTCCTGAAGTTTATATGGAATGGCGGCGCGCACCGTATAGCAAGCTCAGTGTTGTTTGCCATTAGATCCAGAGGAGGCTTAGGAGCTCCTGACATCACTAAATATTATTATGCTACACACCTGAGGGCCATTACCTCTTGGTCTTCCTTACATGCACCAAACCAATGGTCTGCTATTGAAAAGGGAGTACTTTACCCGGTCCACCCGGGATCCTTGGTATGGGGCGCTCCCCCTGCTCTGGATCCTATATATAAACGTCAGTGTACTGGACCAATGATACTGACTCTAAATATATGGCGTAAATGCCTTAAACGCTTTTCCCTTATGTCTCCCTGCTCCCCTCTTATAAACGTATTATTTAACCCTCTCATTCCGGATAGTATGTCCTTGGGCAGGATATTCCCATGAGTGAACGTTCACCTCTTTCAGCTCAGGAACCTTATACATCCCATAACAAGGAAACTACATACCTTTAACACTTTAAGTGAGAAATTTGGCCTTACACCACATCTCTTCCACTTCTATATGCAAATTAGACATTTCTTTCATTCTAAATCACCATCCCTAATTCTAGATAAACCAACTACTTTTGAATATCTATGTGCCCAAGGCCCCCATCAATTACATTTAATTTCCTGCATATATAGTATCCTCCATGAGTCGTCTCCTATCACAGAGACATTACATTTTTATATGCGCAAGTGGTCTCATCTAGTGGGCCGTCCTGTTACAATACAGATGTGGGATAGAATCTGGTCCTCTACATTTAAATCTTCCAAATGTGTCACCCAGAGAGAGACAACCATTAAAATTCTCATGTTCTGGTACAGAACACCCGATGTAATTCATAAGTATGACCCTTCAGTCTCGCAACATTGTTGGCGATGTGGAACTGAAATAGGCTCACTGTTCCACATTTTTTGGCAGTGCTCTTTGATTCAACCTTTTTGGTGTGATGTACATTTTCTTATACAAAAGGTGACGGGGGTGTCCCTTCCGATGGATCCCTTGACCTATCTATTGGGCCTACCTCCATCAGGGATATCTAAAAAGACAAACAAATGAATATCCTACATATTACTAGCTGCCAGAAGACTTATTCCGTTATTCTGGCTATCCAATACCCCTCCCCCACGGTCCAGATTACTACTCTTGGTGGCTGAGATTCGGACAATGGAGTATTTGACAGCCTCGGTACACGATTGTGTTTCCAAGTTCACTGAAATATGGGAACCATGGGATCTTTCGGAGTATGGGACCCCCATGACACCAGGCTCACCCTAATCTTAAGTCAACTCTATACTACCTGTGTATATGGCCTGAACTGATCTCAAGGATCCAGACTCCCTCCAATAATACGCTTATTTTCACACCATAGGGAATTGACCTAATATATCTATGTGTTTTGTTACTGTGAACACTTTTTGTCACCTATATTTGTTACTTTATACTTTGTTTTTCTTTTTTCTATAATGATTGCTGTATAATGCACATGCATTGACAATGTAATGCTCGTTTTGCTAAAACTTTGTACTTAAATTTTTGAAAATCAATAAAAATACAATTATACAAAAAAAAAAAAGATGGAAGGGACATGGTCTGAGGTGGGATATATTTAACTGGCTATTAACCATCATGGCTTAGACTCCACCCTCTGTCTGCCTTTGCTGAGCCAATGTACACTCTACTCATATTCACTGGGACCCCCTAAACTGCTTATTCTGGGTCTGGTTTCTGGGAAACTAATTTGCTCATGTCTAGTTACTGTCCATAATTGCTGTCAATTGTAGTGCTATTGTGTAAATCAGAGGTCTCCAAACTTTCCAAACAAAGGGACAATTTACTGTCCTTCAAGCTTTAGGGGGGCTGGACTGTGGCCAGTTGGAGCATAAAATGCCCCGGGATCAACAATGTATCAATGGGAGGAATAGTGTCCCATCATTGGTGTCAGTGGGAGGAATAATGCCCCATTGTTGGTGTCAGTGGGAGTAATAGTGCCCTCTCTTTGGTGTTAGTTATAGAAATAGTGCCCCATCATTGGTGTCAGTGGGAGGAATAGTGCTCTATCATTAGTATCAGTGGGAGAAATAGTACCCCATCATTGGTATCACTGGAAGAAATAGTGTCCCATCATTGGTGTCAGTTGGAGAAATAGTGCCACATCATTGGTGTCAGTAGGAGGAATAGTGCTCTATCATTAGTATCAGTGCTCCTCCTGCTCTCAAACTCCCTTGTCACCTCATCCCATGCTCGCCTTCAGGACTTCTCCAGAGCCTCCCCCATCCTCTGGAATGCTCTACCCCAATCCGTCCGATTTTCTCCTACTTTATCCACTTTCAGACGATCCCTGAAAACTCATCTCTTCAGAGAAGCCTATCTGGCCCCTACCTAACAACTGTACATTTATCTTCTCAATCAGCACATCACCCATAGTTATTACCTCTTGTATCTCTTGACCTTCCCTCTTAGATTGTAAGCTCTAAGGAGCAGGGCCCTCTGATTCCTACTGTATCAAATTGTATTGTATTTGTACTGTTTACCCTCAAGTTGTAAAGCGCTATGTAAACTGTTGGCGCTATATTAATACTGTATAATAATAATCAGTGGGAGAAATAGTGGCCCATCATTGGTATCACTGGAAGGAATAGTGTCCATCATTGGTGTCAGTTGGAGAAATAGTGCCACATCATTGGTGTTAGTGGGAGGAATAGTGCTCTATCATTAGTATCAGTGGGAGAAATAGTACCCCATCATTGGTATCACTGGAAGGAATAGTGTCCCATCATTGGCGTCAGTGGGAGAAATATTGCCCCATCTTTGGTATCAGTGGGAGAAATAGTGCCACATCATTGGTGGCAGTGGAAGGTATAGTGCCCTTATTGATGGTATCATTGGGAGGAATGATGCCCCATCATTGATATCAGTGGGTGGTATAGTGCCCCAGGGACCAGATAAAGGCAAGCAAAGGGATACTTCTGGCCCCCAGGTCACAGTTTGGAGAGCACTGGTGTAAATCACTGTTAATTATGTTATTACAAATTCTAGCATGGTCTGCACCTAACAGGAGACCCATGATGGTTTTATTTGACCAGCTAAAGAAGTAAAGCCTGTAAATGGCCCAGAAATAGCAAGCTATGGATTTCAAAGTGTTAACATATGCTAAGCAAGACTTATGAAAAAATGGGGCTATTTCAGATTTCCTGTAGAGCCCCATGGTGATAGGCACTCATAACAGCACATGGAAACTCATTCAACTGAGGTCCGTAATGGATCGTGACTCTTCACAGATATCTCCCTATCTTTTATTTTTAAGGAGATATCTACCCACCTCTGAGCACCCTAAGTTTTTTGTTTTGTTTTTTTTTTTAATGCAAAGTGGCCACATAAATAATAAAATACAATTTTTAGAGAAAATATTGCTTACTTTTCATGATGTCCCTATGCCATCAACTTCAAGGTACACATGTTCTCCATTATCATGACTGAGAACATCCAATGCAAAAAATAAATGTAAATTAATCCCCACTGGGGTGTCAGAAGGTTGACCTGTTACTCGGTTGAAAGGTAAAGCAGTTACCCTCTGATACCCTGGCCCTTATACCTCATGGATGGGCTCAGTAACCAACAGTGAGATGGAATGGGGTGGGTCGGTCATTGACTTTCCTGCTCCAAGGTGGCATTTGCATAGCTCCCAGGTTATCAGGGGCCCTCGGGCACTAAAAAAGGAACTGAGGGGTAAATGGAGGTAGCAGATAGAAAGGGTTGCTTTTGTTAGAGAAGAGCTCAACTTTAAAGAGCAGGAAAGGGAAGTCTGGTAATGAAGTAGTTATTTGTGAAATTTCACCTTTTCCTGCAGATTCTGGATCTTGCCAGGCAGAGGAGTAAGAGAGTGAAAGTGGTGGGAGGAGGACACTCTCCATCGGATATCGCCTGTACAGATGACTTCATGATCCGACTGGATAAAATGAATAAAATTTTGAAGGTAAAACCATCTGCAACATATAACCTTTGTAATGTAGTCACAGCCCGATGTATGAGTAAGGGAATCTGGCCAAAAAAATTATACATTACTTCACTTCTTGCCTTGTGCTCACCTAAAGTCTTCTAATTTCTCAAGTGCATGCTTGGGCTCAAATGTTAAAATATTGTCCTGTTTACCCATGTGTATCTCTTCTATCAAACATGCTTTACCCATGGCAGTGAAGTCACAGAGCATTATGAGTTTTTTGTAAATCGAACAAGAGCTGTTTGCTTCTAGACTGTCTGTCTAATTGAATCTCCATATGCCCTTGTCTGAAGTCAATCAGCCATGTGTGTGTAAATTTTAGACTTAGCTATTGAGCTCTGTGAACAACAGGCTTTCTTTTTAACATTTAGTTCACCTTTGTATTAAAAGTTACAATGCAATAAAGGAGTCCCAGTATTTTTTAAAAACTTTGCTCAGTGGAGACAAATTACCAGTGCTGGGACAAGTTCATCTAGAGCCCAGGGCAAACATGCCAAATTGTGTGCCCCCCCCAAGATGTATTAGCATTATGTGTTAGCAATCTGACCCCCCCCCCCCCCAAAAAAAATTAAGCACTAATCTGCATGCTTAACCCCTGAAGCATAAATTCCCCCTCCTCTCACTACAAATCTACCCCCTGCTGAAACCCCCTTCCCAGCACAAATATCTGCCCCCCCAACCCCCCCTCCAGCTCAAATCCTCTCATTTCCCATATGCCCCAAGGACAATTCTACCCCCTGAAAAAAATCCCCCCCTCCTAGTACAGATCCTCTACCCCTCTTCCCCTCCCCCACTGCAAATCCCCTTCCCCCACTGCAAATCCCTCCTCCCCAGCAGAAATTCTCCCCAATCCCTCATCCTAGCACAAATCCCCCCCAAACTTCATCTCCTGGCAAAACTCCCACTCCTAGAACAAATACCCCCACCCCAAACAAATTCCTGTCCTAGCACAAATCGCCTCCCCCCCTACCATATTACTTTTTCTAGCACAAACCTGTCAAAATACCCCCTCCTAGCACAAATCTTCTTCCCCCATCCCCCTTCCATCATAAATGCCCTCAAATCAACACTCCTAGCACATCTCCCAAAGTTTTTCCTCCTAGAACAATTCTTATCCACTGCCGCCTCCCAAATTCCCCCTCCAAACACAATTCTCCTCCCCCCAACCTCTTTGTGGTGGCCCCCCCCACCTCACATGATACCACAATGCCCAGGGCAGCCGCCCCTCCTGCCCACCCCTTGTCCAGGCCCTGCAAATTGCCTTAATTTAAATTATATTCCTGTGGGCCATGAGTGGATTCCCGAAAGCCTGGCCAGAAAACTTACATTGAGAGAGATCTGCTGCATCCTGTGTAAAATCTAGGCCAACTAAACCATTAGGCATGCCTCCAACATCTAAGGAATCAGCACTCTTTCTCTGACAAACAACGAGAACTCTTTCCCTCCCTGCTCACCAAGCATGCGTGGTTGTATGTCAGAGGGTTGCTGGTGTTGTGCCCAATAGTTCTTCTTTCTTATATTCTACAGGTCTGAAGGATGATCATTTAAAGCTGAATCCCAGGTACAGATTATGTGGCACTGTTACATTGGTTCAGTGAACCATTGTAAGTATGCATATTACATATCTGTGGTAACCCTGTGAAAGTGGAGAATCACTGTAGTAGTCACCACTACTACAGTGATCGCATCTGTCTTCCAGATTTGGGTGGAGATCATGACCTCACTTCCCCTCCTCTTGACCTCAGGCCCATCCAATCAGAGGACTCCTTGCATTCATTGATAAAAATGAAAGGCATTCTGTTAATGGCACCCATACTAGGTGAACGACCCCCTGTGGTTACTACCGTATGTAGTAGGGCAGCCACTCAGCATGGGATCCGGAAGACATCTGCCATCATTGCCATCACTGTAGTAGTGGACACTCCACTTTCCAGTTTTTACTCGGATCCTCCAGGTATAGCCAAGCTGGACCAATGTAACTATTGTATAAAATACATACGTGGAATTCAGCTCAGAAGTAAGCTCATTTTTTCTCCAATGAACAGTGTTTTACAAAATACGGGGGCCACTTTATTGCATACTAAATTTTATTACAAAGGTGAACCTACCCTTAAGACCTCTTTCACACTGGGGTGGTGGGGGCGTTAGCGGTGAAACGCTATTTTTACCGCTGTTACAGCGGCACATTTTGACCCTTTTAACCCCCGCTAGCGGCCTAAGAAAGAGTTATTAATAGCGCCCGTTTTGCGGCGCTGCCGAAGTGCTTTGCAGGCGCTTCAGCAACACTGCCCAAACATTTCAATGGGCAGGGGCGGTGGAGGAGGGGTGTATTCACCGTTCCCGCACCGCCCCAAAGATGCTGCTTGCATCTTTTTTCCCGTCTTTAAAGCACTCAGGCTTTCACACTGGGGAGGCTTGAGAGGCGCTTTTCAGGCACCTTACATGCGCTATTTTTAGCGCTAAAATGCCTGGAAATGGCCCCAGTGTGAAAAGGGTTTTAAATTAGAACTATTTTTTTTTTTTATTTTGGATATAGTAAGGGAGGGCTATAATCCCTGTCAGATTTTTATTTGCCATCTGTCTCCCACAGGGGGTATTTCCCTTCACTTCCTGTCCCATAGCCAAAATAGGAAGTGAGAGGAACTCCCTACAAATTAAAGGAATTCCTTGGGGACCCACCAGGTCACCAGAGCTAGTGTCCCCATTGGAAGATTTCCCCTCTATTACTGTTCTGAGGACAACCCAAAATTTGTGATTTTCTTTTACTTTCGGTTAAAGCGGAGTTCCACACAAAAATGGAACTTCTGCTTTCCTGTACCCTCTCCGCCCTCCGGTGTCACATTTGGGACCTTTCAGGGGGGAGGGGGGTGCAGATACCTGTATAATACAGGTATTTGCACCCATCTCTGGGCATAGACTCCCGCGGGAGTCTACGCCTCTTCCAGTCCCCCCGCACTGTCTGCTGGGACACACACGGGTCTCAGAGACAGCAGGGACCATTCGGATTGCACAGCGCGACTCGCGCATGCGCAGTAGGGAACCTGAGAAGTGAAGCCGCAAGGCTTCACTTCCTGATTCCCTTACCGAAGATGGAGGCGGCAGCACCCGAGAGCCAAGGGAGAGATCGGCTTCAGGTGCCGACATCGCGGGCGCCCTGGACAGGTAAGTGTCCTTATTTTAAAAGTCAGCAACTGCAGTATTTGTAGCTGCTGAAAAAAAAAAAATTTGGTGGACCTCCGCTTTAATGGGGTAATGGCAAACAGGACAACTAGAGAGGGTGAATCTTCCTAACGGGGTCACGGACAGAAATAAAAAACTGGCAGGAGTCCTAATCCCTCTCTAGTCTATGCAGAACTAAAAAAAAAATGTTTCGCCTTTAGTTATACTTTAAGCAAAGCAGCTATGCTTAGCCTAGTATACATGTGAAAATGAACCTTGAGCTCCATCTACTGTCTAAAAATGACATGCCATATTTCTTATTTACTTGACTAAAACAAAATTTATTTAAAAAAAAAATGCATTTTTAATTCCCGAAAATAACATAAAGAGAGGGAGGGGGGGGGAATTATATATATATAGATCTATATATAGATCTATATATATAGATATCTAGATATCTATATATATATAGAGATACATATATATAGATATCTATATATATCTAGATAGATAGATAGATAGATAGATAGATAGATAGATAGATAGATAGATAGATAGATAGATAGATAGATAGATAGATAGATAGATAGATAGATAGATAGATAGATAGATAGATAGATAGATATCTCTCTCTCTCTCTCTCTCTCTATATATATATATATATATATATATATATATATATATATATATATATTTTTTTTTATTATAATAACAATCTAATTGACTAGTGAGGGGTTTTAATGTCAGGGTTAAAGCTCTCTGGGGACAGGAAGATGGATTCCTCTACAGCTCAAGAAAGTGCAGAGCATATAAAACTCAAAGGATTGACCAAGTCCAAATCTCTGGTACAGCACACAAAGAATTGGTCAATATTTAATTGTATTAACAGGGATGAGAGCCATGTAAAATATACCTTTACAGATACCAATCTTTAGGAAGCCCGACTCTAGATGTATTGTTGATTGGAAATCAAAGCCATTAAAGGAAACAAGTTGTTGAGGATCTCTACAACTAATTCAAGAATGTTGCCTGGTCTCTGTGGAATGACAAAAACACTGTCACTGGTCACCCACCCAAACAAATCAAAAAACAACATTTGAATTCCTACTTTAAAATAGACGAATGAGTATTGGCTGGGGAAATTTTAAAGTGGTATTTAACTTTCATTTTAAAAGTTCCCTTCACTGGAACTAAGGGGCCAAGCCCAACCCCTGAAAAACAACCCCACACCGTAATTCCTCCTTCACCAAATGATTTGGACCAGTGCCCAAAGCAAGGTCCATAAAACATGGATGAGCAAGTTTGGGGTGGAGGAACTTGACTGGCCTGCACAGAGTCCTGACCTTAATCCGATAGAACACCTTTGGGGTGAATTAGAGCGGAGACTGCGAGCCAGGCCTTCTCGTCCACATCAGTGCCTGACCTCACAAATGCGCTTCTGGAAGAATGGTCAAACATTCCCATAGACACACTCATAAAACTTGTGGACAGCCTTCCCAGAAGAGCTGAAACTGTTATAGCTGCAAAGGGTGGGCCTACTCAATATTGACCTCTACGGACTTGGACTGGGAAGCCATTAAAGTTCATGTGCATGTAAAGGCAGGCATCCCAATACTATTGCCAATATAGTGTACATCCAGGGGCGGACTGACCATTGAGCCACTCAGACACTGCCCGAGGGCCCTGGGTCACTAGGGGGCCCCATCAGGGTTGCCAGCCTCAGTAAAACCAGGGACAGTATGTATAAATCTGTGTTTTTTTTTTTACATCTGTCTGTGTATACTGTGTGATTGTATACTTTGTGTGTGTATACTGTATGGCGCCATAATCTCTGATTGCCTGGGGGCCCCATAATCTCCTACTGCCCAGGGGCCCCATGAGTTATCAGTCCACCCCTGTGTACGTCGAAAGATATTTAGCAAACTCATTGCAGATAGTTACCTGGTTCTGTTCTGTAAATACTGACACATTTAGTCACTTCTTCCTGCCTTTTATGTGCGGGTGTCTGGCTGCTACCCCATGAGCCGTTACAGCGTTAGAAGAGTTAAACTGCTGGAAAACGCAGCAAGCCAATCAAATAATTGGGAATAAGCGTTCTGAGGGTGTAGAGTACCCTGCAGAAGATCATGGCAGCATCAGATTCAAATGGAGATGTCATTTTTATACTATAACTACTAAATGGCTTGTGTAGTGCTTCATGAATCTCTAACTCTTAATACAGCATTATATTCCAATTAGCCACAGCTCAAGGAACCACTAGCAACCTCTGGAAGAGCTATAGGTTTCCACAGAACCCCAGTTCAGATAGGCTGGGTTACATTGTATAAAGCCAAGTGCCAGTGTTGCCTCACAAGCCGCTAAGTGCTTCACAGATTTCCAACTGTAGATCAGTGTTATACTGCAATTAGCCACAACTCAAGGGACCCTTAGCAACCTCTAGAGGAACTCTAGGATACCACAGAATTCTGGATGAGAATGGCTGGGCTGGGCTGGGCTCAAATTAAGTACCAGTGCCATCTCAAAAGTTGCTTAGTGCTTCACAGATCTTTGGCCCTTAAGTTGGCCATAGATATATAATTTTTCGATTCCTCCATCTACACAATTGAGGTGGATAGAAGAATCCTCCTTAGGACATTGTATTCTGACAGTGGAAGTCTCCCATTGGCTGCAGCCACTGATCGAGAAAAAAATTCCAATAAGCTAGTTGGATTATTAGACCAACTTCTGTCTAGCGGGAGCGACCACAAATGGATCGAAATTTGACCCGCCCCTTTGAACCAGTTGAATTTTGAGCCATCTATGGCCAACTTTAGTCCAACGGTATATATCGGTTATCCACAGCTCAGTGAACCCCTAGCAACCTTTTTGGTGAACTCTAGATTTCCATGGAACCCTGGCTGAGAATGGCTCTGTTACAGTACATTACAGTGCCTTGAAAAAGTATTCATACCCCTTGACATTTTCCACATTTTGTCATGTTACAACCAAAAACATAAATGTATTTTATTGTTTTATTGGGATTTCATGTGATAGACCAACACAACGTGGCACATAATTGTGAAGTGGAAGGAAAATGATAAATGGTTTTCAACATTTTTTACAAATAAATATGTGAAAAGTGTGGGGTACATTTGTATTCAGACCCCCCGGAGTCAATACTTTGTAGAACCGCCTTTCACTGCAATTACAGCTGCAAGTCTTTTTGGGGATGTCTCTACCAGCTTTGCACATCTAGAGAGTGACATTTTTGCCCATTCTTCTTTGCAAAATAGCTCAAGTTCTGTCAGATCGGATCAAGAGAGTCTGTGAACAGCAATTTGAGTCTTGCCACAGATTCTCAATCGGATTTACTGTAGGTCTGGACATTGACTGGGCCATTTTAACACATGAATATGCTTTGATCTAAACCATTCCATTGTAGCTCTGTTTGTATGTTTGGAGTTGTTGTCCTGCTGGAAGGTGAACCTCCGCCCCAGTCTCAAGTCTTTTGCAGACTCTTAACAGGTTTTCCTTTAAAATTGCCCTGTATTTGACTTCATCCATTTTCCCAGCAACTCTGTCCAGCTTCCCTGTCTCTGCTGAAGAAAAGCATCCCCACAACATGATGCTACCACCACCAGGTTTCACGGTGGGGATGGTGTGTTCAGGGTGATGTGCAGTGTTAGCTTTACACCACACATAGCGTTTTGCTTTTAGGCCAGAAAGTTCAATTTTGGTCTCATCTGACCACAGCACCTTCTTCCACATGTTTGCTGTGTCCCCCATATGGCTTCTCGCAAACTGCAAACAGGACTTCTTATGGCTTTCTTCCAACAATGGTTTTCTTCTTGCCACTCTTCCATAAAGACCAGATTTGTGGAGTGCACGACTAATAGTTGTCCTGTGGACAGATTCTCCCACCTGAGCTGTGGATCTCTGCAGCTCCTCCAGAGTTACCATGGGCCTCTTGGCTACTTCTCTGATGAATGCTCTCCTTGCCCGGCCGGTCAGTTTAGGTGGACAGCCATGTCTTGGTAGGTTTGCAGTTGTGCCATACTCTTTCCATTTTCGGATGATGTATTGAACAGTGCTCCGTGAGATGTTCAAAGTTTGGGATATTTTTTTATAATCTATCCCTGCTTTAAACTTCTCCACAACTTTATCCCTGACCTGTCTGCTGTGTTGATTGGCTTTCATGATGCTGTTTGTTCACCAATATTCTCTAACAAACCTCGGAGGGCTTCACAGAACAGGTGTATTTATACTGAGAATCAATTACACACAGGTGGACTCTATTTACTAATTGGGTGACTTCTGAAGGCAATTGGTTCCACTAGCTTTTAGTTAGGGGTATCAGAGTAAAGGGGGCTGAATACAAACACACGCCACACTTTTCAGATGTTTATTTGTAAAAAAAATTGAAAACCATTTATCATTTTCCTTCCACTTCACAATTTTGTGCCACTTTGTGTTGGTCTATCACATAAATTCCCAACAAAACACATTTATGTTTTTGGTTGTAACATGACAAAATGTGGAAAATGTCAAGGGGTATGAATACTATTTCAAGGCACTGTATAAGCCATAAGCTAATGTCATCTCACAAGCTATTAAGTGATTCATGGATATCCAGCTTGCCCAGCAACAGGGAAGTGAGTGTTCCTCATACACAGCTAGGATCCTTCTTACCACCCCTTCAATGGGTATTTAGCGCTCGCCCCCTAAGGGGCTTGCTGATCTTCCCCAGGTTCCTTTCCCAATCTAGTAGAAGGTTTAGGCCATGGGTGCATGCTGGGGGAGGATATACATATTTGGGACAGGCCATGTGCTTTATCCCTTTCCCTGGGCTGAGGCCTAGGAAGGTACTGTTGAATGGAGCTCTGATGTTTGGCCCAATAGCCTGGTTTGGGACATATATGTGCTGAAGTGGTCCTGAAGTTGTCCTTTCAGGTCTGGAAGGCGTTGTGCTAAGGAGGAGACCCAGAGGAGGCCCTTTGCTGGAGAGAGCCAGGAAGAAGGCTGGTTTCTCAGAAGGGTCTGGTGACTCACTTAGAGGATGCTCTGAAATTTGTGAACGTGCTTAGTGTTGCCAGGTCAGCTTAAGGGTTCTGACACTGTGAAGCTGAATATTGATCTGGATCTGTAGAGTCTGTAAGTGATCTGCTGCGGTATCTGGAACCTATAACCCTCACCTCCTTAAAAGTTCTGCAATAGAAAGATAAAAGTGACCAGAGCCAATATTCTTTCTTGGGCCCCCCATTTTAGCTATGGACTCTGGGGTGAAATGCTAGCCTGCCCCTGCCTCTGGAGATGCTATCCTGCTTTTCGGGTATCAGAGGGGTCATTCAGTATGTTGTCTTATTTATATATCTAATACTACATTGCACCCAAAGATAACTCTCAGTAGGCATCATTCTTGGTTGCACTTGTTTCCAACATTTCTCGATCATGCATTCTGTCTTAACATGTTAACACGTCTGATTTCAGACAAGACTCAGATCTCACGTAGCCCTCAAGTCTTCCATGAAATTATTCAGGCTGCGAACCATCTCCTCCAAAAATGAGTTTCTTTTTCTGAAGAACTTCTTTGAAACTGGCTTTATGTTGAAGAACATCTTGATTATTACAACCCATCCCTCTTATATGATTTCTTTGAGGGATTAACAAGTTTTCCAGATGAGCAAGTGCAGCTGATATGCTTCACGGAGAGGAGCCCGACGTGTTCCCACTGAAAGAATTCTCCTTTTATCACAGGGAAAAGATTACTCCCTTCTCACCTCACTTCTATTCAAACACAAGATTCCATTTAATTTGACATTTTATTCAATTACATCCTTTGGTTTCAATCATTTCGTTTGGTCGGCATAAATCCGTCTTAGCGAGTAAAGCCTTTCTGCTCACACAAAGGCTCAGACTAAAAGTCCCCAATTGTTTGTAGAAGAGATTTAAATCGCTCGTTTTAAATGTAAGTTCTGTAGTTACAAAGTAAGGGGTGCCCACCCCTCTGTGCTCCAACGACGAGGATATGACTTGAGCTATCCACCATGAATTCAATGAAGGCGCGGTACGTGTCCAATTACAATAATCCATTGCTGGGATGGAGAGATTGCCAATTGGTATCAGATTAAAAAAAAGGAACTATAGTTTAAAAAGCAGCAAGTCAGCTCAAAGTAGATGTAAATCCTATCTGATTCACATTTAGCTTGGTACAGCACTGCTTATCATGTACAACTTTCTGAAGACCTTTTCTGACACTTTTTTTTTTTAAATGTACCAACAGTATTTTTTGCTGGAAAATGTCTTACAACCCCCAAACGTTATATATATATTTTTTAAAGCAGAGGCCCTAGAGAATAAATGAATGGGTTTTGCAATTTTTTTATGTCACACGGTATTTGCATAGCAGTTTTTCAAACGCTATTTTTTGGGGGGGAAAAAAATACACTTTTTTGAATTTTAATGCAAAAAAGCACAATACATAACCCAATTTTTTGGTAAAATATAAATATGATGTTATTCCGAGTAAATAGATACCAAACATGTCACGCTTTAAAATTGCACACATCCGTGCAACGGCGATAAACGATGTACATTGTACTATTCATAGGCAATGTTTTGAAAGCCTTTACAGGTTACCACTTTAGATTTACAGAGGAGGTCTGGTGTTAGGATTACTGGCCATGATCTGATGTGCGCCGTGATACCTCACATGTGTGGGGCGATCGCTATTTGCGTGCACTCGGGACCTTAGTGTGCATTGGCCTTTGCACTATAATTATTTTTTTTTATTTTTTTTATTTTTTTTTTACACTGTCCCTTTAATTTTTTTTTTATCACATTTATTGCTGTCACAAGGAATGTGACAGCAAAAGGCATGTGACAGGTCCTCTTTATGGAGAAATCTCACGTCTATAAGACCCCAGATCCCTCTTCTGCCCTTAAAAGCATTCAAAACACCAAGATTGGTGTATTTAAATGCTTTTGATTTTTTGAAAATGGCGCCATTTACATCCATTGGCCATTGTCCATGGCCATTATCAGGCCATCGCTTCCAGGTTACCATAGTCCGGAGTCGAACAAAGCCATCAGGTCTTTGGTTGGCTCTCTGATCAGGACTCCCGGTGGGATGGGAGATCCCGGTAAAGCCGCGGAAGGTGGCGGGAGGGGGGCGTCCCCTCCCGCTGCTTGTAAAAGCAATCCAGTTGCTAGTTAGCAGTTAGGATTGCTTTTACAAAAGAGGCGACTGTTGGCTCTCAAAAAAATTATAACCACTTGAAGTCCAGTGACGCACCAGGTACGTGACTGGTCGGCAAGTCCTCTGTTTCCAGCAGGCCCTTTGCAGCTATTTCTTGTCTACATGCACTCCAGAGATAGTTGTGTAGCACCCTCCTAGTTGAGGTTTAGGGCGCTAGGTACATTTAGTTTGGCTCCTCTGTAACCAGTGAAGCAGTTTTTAATTTCTTAGACCGTTCACTGCTTTACAGGCTGCTGGTCTTCACTGGCCAATGAAACAAATTACCGTCTAAGCACTTGACCGAAACTTTCTTTTGGTGGTATTTGATAACTTATGCATTCATTTATTTTTTGCACTATAAACCAAAAAAGACTGACAATTTTGAAAAAAGTAAATAAATATTGTTTGCTTTCTGTTATAAAACATATTGAATAAAAAAACTGAAAAAAAAAAAAAATTTCTTCATAAATTTAGCCCAATATGTATTCTGCTACATATTTTTGGTAAAAAAAATCCCAGTAATATACACTCACCGGCCACGTTATTAGGTACACCTTGCTAGTACCGGGTTGGACCCCCTTTTGCCTTCAGAACTGCCTTCATTCTTGGTGGCATAAATTCAACAAGGTGTTGGAAACATTTTCCTCAGAGATTTTTGGTCCATAGTGACATGATAACATCCCGCAGTTGCTGCAGATTTGTCGGCTGCACATCCATGATGCGAATCTCAAGGTTCCACCACATCCCAAAGGTGCTCTATTGGATGAGATATGGTGATTGTATTGGATGAGATCTGGTGATTGTATTGGATGAAATCTGGTGATTATATTGGATGAGATCTGGTGAGTGTATTGGATGAGATCTGGTGATTGTATTGGATGAGATCTGGTGATTGTATTGGATGAGATCTGGTGAGTGTATTGGATGAGATCTGGTGATTGTATTGGATGAGATCTGGTGAGTGTATTGGATGAGATCTGGTGATTGTATTGGATGAGATCTGGTGAGTGTATTGGATGAGATGTGGTGACTGTGGAGACCATTGGAGTACAGTGACCTCATTGTCCAGTGGTGAGATGATTGGAGCTTTGTGACATGGTGCATTATTATCCTGCTGGAAGGAGCCATCAGAAGATGGGTACACTGTAGTCATAAAGGGATGGACATGGTCAGTAACAATACTCAGGTAGGTCGTGGTGTTTAAATGATGCTCAGTTGGTACTAAGGGGCCCAAAGTGTGCCAAGAAAATATCCCCCACATCATTACACAACCACCAGCAGCCTGAACCATTGATACAAGGCAGGATGGATCCATGCTTTCATGTTGTTTACACCAAATTCTGACCCCATCATCTGAATGTTGCAGCTGAAATCGTGACTAATCAGACCAGACAACGTTTTCCCAATCTTCTACTGTCCAATTTTGGTGATCCTGTGCGAATTGTACCCTCAGTTTCCTGTTCTTAGCTGACAGGTGTGGCACCCGGTGTGGTCTTCTGCTGCTGTAGGCCATCTGCTTCAAGGTTTGATGTGTTGTGGATTCAGAGATGGTATTCTGTATACCTTGGCTGTAACGAGTGGTTATCTGAGTTACTGTTGCCTTTCTATCATCTTGAACCAGTCTGCACATTCTCCTCTGACATCAACAAGGCATTTTCCTCCACACAACCTCCGCTCACTGGATATTTTCTCTTTTTCGGACCATTCTCTGTAAACCCGAGAGATGGTTGTGTGTGAAAATCCCAGTAGATCAGCAGTTTTTGGAATACTTAGACCAGCCCGTCTGGCACCAACAACCATGCCATGTTCAAAGTCACTTAAATACCCTTTCTTCCCCATTCTGATGCTCGGTTTGAACAAGTCCTCTTCACCACATCTAGATGACTAAATGCATTGAGTTGCTGCCATGTGATTGGCTGATTAGCAATTCGTGTTACCAAGCAATTGAACACGTGTTCCTAATAAAGTGGCTGGGGAGTGTATATTATTATTATTATACAGGATTTATATAGCGCCAACAGTTTGCGCAGCACTTTACAATATAAAAAGGAGACAATACAGTTATAATACAATAAAATACAAGAGGATTAGGAGGGCCCTGCTCAGAAGAGCTTACAATCTAATATATATTAATAGATTTGCGTAAAAGTTATGAAGTCTACAAACTATGGGATTTTTTATTTATTTATTTTTTTTACTAGTAATGGCGGCGATCAGCGACTTATAGCAGGACTGCGATATTGCAGCGGACGTTCTGACACTTTTTGGGGACCAGTGACACTAATATAGAGATCAGTGCTAATAATATGCACTGTCACTGCACTAATTACACTAGCCGGGAAGGGGTTAACATCAGGGGCCATCAAAGGGTTAACTGTGTGCCTAGCCAGTGTTTTACTACACTATGGGGTTGATTTACTAAAGGCAACTTTTGAAAGTGCAGTTGCTCCAGAGCTTAGTAAATGAGGGAAAACTTCACTTTACAAAGAACAACCAATCACATACAAGGAAAATAAAAGAACAGCATTTTTTCTTGCACATGATTGGATGATGGAAGTCAGCAGAGCTTTTGCTCATTTACTAAGCTCTGGAGCAACTGCACTTTCAAAAGTGCACAGTTAATATGACTTTAGTAAATCAACCCCTGTGTGTGCTGCTTTTACTAGCGCAAGAGATGGCATTTCTTTCCTGCTTTGCAGGGACACAAATTCCATCCCTTCGCTCCTGTCAGAACAGCGATCTGCCTTGTTTACATAGGCAGATCCCAGTTCTGTCTCTCTGCCTAATGATCGGCAGGTGCCGGAGAACATCGAGTATCGTGCACCCGCTGATCAGCTTCCGCTGTGTGTAATCACAGAGAAAGAGACGCCAGCGGCTTGCATGCACGCCCCCTACCTGTAGGTGTCAGATCGCGTACTGTATATATGCGTGATCTGGCGCACAGGTGCCGCCCTGTAGCAGTAAAACTGCTATAAATCGGAAGTGGTTAATTATTATTATTATTATACAGGATTTATATAGCGCCAACAGTTTACGCAGCGCTTTACAATATAAAAGGGAGACAATACAGTTACAATACAATAAAATACAAGAGGATTAAGAGGGCCCTGCTCAAAAGAGCTTACAATCTAATAGGCTTGCACCGATACCGATACTAGTATCGGTGCCGATTCCGAGTATTTGCCCGAGTAGTTATTGGGTGTATGCTTCACCCGATACCTGCATTCCGGAAGTCAGTGGGTGGGAGAAGGCGGAGAGCGGGTCCTGGCACAGTGAGAGTCCTTGCAGCATGCAGCGGAGGAAAGTAAGCTTATGGGGCAGGGGCGTGGGTCGTAGCCGCAGCCATCCATCAGCATCGGTGACCCAGGCCATCAGAATCATTAACGGAAGTGACGGTCCGAGTCTCCGACTGAGGATGCACACTGCAACGCCCATCTTGGTACACCCTGCACTCAGCCTCAGTAGCCTGCAGTCACAAGGCGGCAGCTGACATCTTGTTACACCCAGCCCATATAGTACATGTCCGCTGCTGCCTTGTGACTGCAGGCTACTGAGGCCGAGTGCAGGGTGTACCAAGATGGGCGTGCAGTGTACAGCTCACTCTTTTATCGATTTTATTTTAGTGCTGCATTATTTTCAGTGCCACTGCCTACCAAACAGTTCCACCTATCATTGCCCATAAGTGCCACCTATTAGTGCCCATAAGTGCCACCTATCAGTGCCCATCAGTCAGTGCCACCTATCAGTGCCAGCCATCAGTGCCACATATCAGTGCCCATCAGTAAGTGCCAGCCATCAGTGCCGCATATCAGTGTCCATCAGTCAGTGCCACATATCGGTGCCCCCTATCAGTGCCCATAAGTGCCAGCCATCAGTGCCGCAAATCAGTGCCCATCAGTCAGTGCCACCTATCAGTCCTGCATATCAGTACCAGCCATTAGTGCTATAAATCAGTGCCCATCAGTCAGTGCCACCTATCAGTCCTGCATATCAGTGCCAGCCATCAGTGCCACATATCAGTGCTCATCAGTAAGTGCCAGCCATCAGTGCCACATATCAGTGCCCATCAGTAAGTGCCAGCCATCAGTGCCGCATATCAGTGTCCATCAGTCAGTGCCACATGTCAGTGCCGCAAATCAGTGCCCATCAGTCAGTGCCACATATATCGGTGCCACCTATCAGTGCCCATAAGTGCCAGCCATCAGTGCCGCAAATCAGTGCCCATCAGTCAGTGCCACCTATCAGTCCTGCATATCAGTACCAACCATTAGTGCTGTAAATCAGTGCCCATCAGTACGTGCCACCTATCAGTGCTGCAAATCAGTGCCCATCAGTCAGTGCCACATATCAGTCCTGCATATCAGTGCCAGCCATTAGTGCTGCAAATCAGTGCCCATCAGTCAGTGCCACCTATCAGTCCTGCATATCAGTGCCAGCCATTACTGCTGCAAATTAGTGCCCATCAGTCAGTGCCACCTATCAGTGCTCAACAGCGCCAGCCATCAGTGCTGCAAATCAGTGCCCATCAGTCAGTGCCACCTATCAGTCCTGCATATCAGTGCCAGCCATTAGTGCTGCAAATCAGTGCCCATCAGTCAGTGCCACCTATCAGTCCTGCATATCAGTGCCAGCCATTACTGCTGCAAATTAGTGCCCATCAGTCAGTGCCACCTATCAGTGCTCAACAGCGCTGCTGCATATTAGGGCCTCCTTATCAGTGCCACTGCCAGTTACAGTTACAGATCTTCATAATTATAAAGAAGATATTGTTAGTCTGTATTGAAAAAAAGTATCGATACTTGTACTTGGTCTTAAAAAAGTGGTAATACCGCTTTAAATCACTGTTTCTGCAGCAGTGGAGGGAGCCGAGACTCCATAGCCTACAGAATGATCGGTCCATAATTAGATGTTCACAGATCACCAGGTTACTGCCAAGGAGTATATTTCACATCTGGTGTATTTCAGGACATTATTAAAACCCCCCCCCCCCCCCCCCCCATTTAGGTAAATTGTTATCCTTCTAGATTTTTCCCCTTTGCCAAAAAAATGAAGAACGGGCCACAAGTGCGATTTGGAGAGTTGCTATAAGGGAGGGAGCACCTCTGCTGCAACATTATTGCTTGAAGTAATTCTCTTTTATTATGTTTATTTCTTGAGATTTTGGAGAACACTCAAAGCAGGTGTAGGCTATTACTGCAGACTGGATGCCGCTACCATTATCTTAGCACAGCGGCTATAAAACGCGGTAGAGGCGGCGGTAGTTGGCTCATCAGGGGCCTGTAATTGGGCAGATGTTGCTCTTGACATGAAGCGGTTTTCAGATGTCTACGTACTCTTCACTTATTGTTCCTGAGCCTGAATGGCTGCTGCGTTATCAGCAAGAGATGAGCCATCAGGGTCGAAGTGGCTGCAAATGTTCTAAATTGCGGCGGAGAATTACTGTGATTTACTCAAAAATAAATAAAATATCTGGAGAAAAGGCAGTACAGAGTAATGTCACATTATTAACTATAACAAGTCACAAGTTCAGTAAAATGAAGTAGAAACAGCAAGTAACACGCCTGTTCCCACCGCTTCACTCCTGCTGAATGACAGGTCCGGCGAATGACAGCTGTTATAAAGAAAGGGGCGGGGTCTCCTGAGTGATGTCATATCTGTATATGGTAAAAGTGGCGTGTGGGGGTAGAGTGTAATCCAATTCGTACCTTAAGGAGGTACCATCCATGAAAGAGCAAATATAAAAATACATAGTTGTTTGGGACTTTAAGTGTACCTCCTTGGGTCTAATAAACACGAATCCATCAATTATATAAAAATGAAACGTCTTTATTCAAAATATTACACAATTTAAAAAAAAAAAAGGTTTGTTTTAAAAACAAATTCTCAAACTAGTTGTCCAGGCTGATGTTGTCCTGGCCTTGAGATCTGATTTTTAAAGCCAACGCGTTTCGTGGGTTGACCCGCTTCATCTGGGTCTCAGATCCTGTTAGATACTGCAACAGTGTACAAGAAAAATCACATATAAAACAATGAATATTTAATAGCAAGTCACATTACATGTTATATAATATCAAGTTGTGAGAATACTTGGCAATGATGAATAATATCTTAAAGAATTCTATCAATTGTGCCCCAAACCAGAGCTCCATCACCTGGCATTTTCCACCACCTCAGATAGGGTGGAAGCTACCTCTCTCTCTGAGAGAGGACAATGTTCCCAGATGGAGAGAGGAGGAGAAGGGAGGTGGAAAATACCAATAAAATTATGAGCATAATCCCAAAAAATGGGGGGTTCTTTAGCATTTGGATTTAGCCCGGGTTCACACCTATGCGAATTAGATGCGGCTTACACCGCATCTAATTCGCAGGACATTTTAAAATACATTCATATGAATGCATCTGGTTCACATATGTGCGTTGCATTCGCACTGCGCATTGCACAAAAAACGTGTGCGTTTTTTGGGCATTGCGGTGCGAACTACAAGCCTATTATCTCCTATGGGAACGCATCTGATTCGCAGATGCATTGCGTTGTGAACAAGGATTTTCTCTTTCTCCTCACTACACCTCCCCCTCCCCCCCCCCTACCTCCCCCTCTCCCTGCTCTCTAATCCTGAGCAAAAACGCAATGAATCCGTTGAACAGGAGATTGTTATCTCCCCAGTGAAACCTGAGCTTCAATTCGCACCGCACATGTGTGAAACCAGGCTGAAACTTTGTATAGAAATATCACCAAAGCCACAACACCTATACTAACTGAGACTTTTTGCTCCTTGTCTTCCTTTCATTTATTGGATACCTGCTAAAGAACCCTCCCTATGTTGAGGGCAAGTGGCCTGATATTGTTAAAGGGGGCTTCCAGATTCCAATAAGCCCCCCGTCCGCAGACCCCGACATCCACCGGCTAGGGTTGTCGGGAAGAGGCCCTTGTCCCCAACAACATGAGGACACAGTGCTTTGGGGGGGCACCCATGTTGAGGGCAAGTGGTCTGATATGGTTTGGGGGGGGCACTCGCTCATCCCCCCCCCTTCCTGGCCTGCCAGGCTGCTTGCTCGGTTAAGGGTGTGTTATGGATTTCAGGGGGGACCCCACACCATTCATTTAATTAAATAATCGCATGGAGTTCCCCTTAAACTCTATACCAGACCCAAAGCCCTGGTATGTTTTTTTTTCTTAATTCTGTCATAGGGTTCCCCTTAACCACTTCAATACACTGTATTATATACTCTGTACTGTATTATATACTCTGCACTATATACTCTGCACTGCATTAAATACACTACACTGGCTGCACTATATACTCTGCACTGCATTATATACACTACACTGGCTGCACTATATACTCTGCACTGCATTATATACACTACACTGACTTCATTATATACTGTGCACTGTGTTATTTACACTACACTGACTGTACTATATATTCTGCACTGTATTATATACACTACACTGACTGCACTGTATTATATACACTACACTGACTGCACTGTATTATATATTCTACACTGACTGCACTGTATTATATATTCTACACTGACTGCACGCTCAGTCCACTAACTAACCTGCCTAATCTCTCTTCATTCATAAACACTATACACAGCCGCCGTGTAAGCAGCCTTATATAGTGTGGGGCGTGGACTTGCACCCGGCCTTTGGCCAATCATGTCTCTCACTGTACATCGCACTGTGATTGGCCAAGCATAAAAGGCCAGGTGCATGCTTTGGCCAATCAGCAGCCTTCAATGCATTTTTGCGATTTTGCAGTGCATTATGGGGCGCTCGCTGGCGGGCGATCGTCCCGCGAGCGCCCCATATGTTCGTTTATTCTACGTTCGACTCGAACATCGGCCCCACTTCTACTCTAGAGGGACCCTGGGTAGGAATGGCAGCTCTACAGAAACCCTGTATAGTAATGGCTGCTCTAGAGAAACCCTGGATAGTAATGGCTGCTCTAGAGAAACCCTGGATAGGAATGGCTGCTGGCTGCTCTAGAGGTATCCTGGATAGGAATGGCTGCTCTAAGAAGATTGGGAAATTTTAATTGTCTCTGTGCCTATAAGCTAGATTTCTTAACTCTAAGTAGAGACAGGGCTGGACTGGGACAAAAATTTGGCCCTGGACTTCACCCAGACTGGCCCACTTTGACAGGTCTCTCCCATGCCGGCTTGCCACCCAAGCCCCCCCCCCACTAGCTATTAGCCGTTCTACATTATTTCTCTTATAGGCAGTACCAGTGGGGAAGCTAGACATTATTTCACCTGGGGCAAAGAATCAGTTTGGTGCCCACCCCCCCAATGGAACAAGATTAGGCAGGAAAGTGAGGCCGCCCTCCTTCCAGATCGTATGATGAGCTTCTAAGTGTTGACTCCTGAGCATCATGTCTGTATTCAGGCGCGCTGCATAACTAGCCAGGGAGAGGAGGTGAGCACTGCGGGGGGGACAGAGGACTGGAGGGAGGCAGCGGTCCACTGTCACTGAAATCAGCCCACTGAGCCATCGGCCCACCGGGAAACTCCCTGTAGTCCCAATGGCCAGTACATGCCTGAGTAGAGATCTCGGCTGAAACTCTTCTTCTCCTGCACCATGTTTCTGATCAATATACTGTACTGTATGTCCTACTTTTATCTTGTTGGTTTTAAACAGTCCTAGCAACTGATGATTTCAGAGGCAATGGACTTGGTGGGAGTTGTATATCTGCAACATGTGATTTAGTCGTCATTTGTCTACCATGTATGTTGTAGTAGCTCAGCTGGTAATGTTTGTATAATCACATGTCTAGGAGCTCTGCAGACATGTAAACTTTCCACAAGATTCAGTTCATATTGCAGCTACGGCCCTTTTTTCATACACATTTGAAATTCAGATCCCAAACTGCCGCAGACCAAAGATGATGAAGCATGAGAGAGGGTACTTTCAGCACCCTGGTACTCAAACCCAAAGGGAAGCATTCACCACATTAAAGTCTGCAGGAGTGGCAATGACTTTCCCCCACCCTCCAAACGTTTCTTATGCCAACTTTTACTGTCTGAAAATATTAGGGACATTAAGGGATTTTATTGCCTGCGTTGATGAATCGTGAAAAGCATATTTGTAAACTGCAGAAGAAACTTTTTGTTCTTGGATGAAGTGGATGAAGAAATTACTAATGAGGCATGCAAGCACACAGTTAGTTGACATAGGGCTCTAAACTTGCAGCACCGATCTTTCTCTAGCACAGTGGATGTCAACTTTATTAATATAGGGGGGCCTTGACTGTGGACCTAGACATCACAAAACGGCCACACATAATACATGAGTGTAAAGCTACAGAATATTGGTATACTAAAGGTAGACAACAGGAGATGGTCGGAGACTATGACAATTTCCCTAAGCACATCCCCTTTTTAAAGTTTATTGCAGAATAACTTGGAGAGGGTTGAGGGAGCTGCGGGATACTTCACATTACTAACAAGAAAGATAAGGAGACTCTTTCTTGTAGCAGCTCTGCAGAACAGTCCTTTAAGCAGTTGGACAATAGGTTAACAGCACTGGGGCATCTCTAGCAATGTCTCAGGCCAGGTAAGCCCTGTACTCTGTGAAACAAGTTAGCAGAAGCAACAGTCACTGAAACCCTTCCTCTTTAGGTCAGTACTCACAGTGTCCCTCAAGTTTGGAATGTTAGCCTCAGACTCCAGCAAGCAGGTTCCTCTGGGAAATTCTCAGGGCAGGTCTTTAGTAGCACCCATCTTTAGTCCCTTATAGGATTTTTTGGCTGAATAGGCCCTCCAGCTAAGCATGGCTAGGACCCCTGACAAGCAGGTTGGGCCTTCAACAGGACTGCCAGGAAGGCAGACAGCCCTACTGGCTGCAAACCTCTCCTCCAGGGAAAGAGAGCCCCACCCTGTGGTTCCAGACTATTTATGCTTCTTCCAACCACCATCTGGACTCACCTCCTCAGGGATTGGCTGGGTCTACAAAATTTTCAGGTTGCCTGTTTGATTCTCCCACCCACTAGGTTCTGAAAATCTCCAGAAAACAGGGTGAAGCAATCCAACCTTTAACCTGCAGAACTCAGAGAAACCCAAAGAAATCAATTACAGCTCAAATAAATAGAAGAGCCAAAGAACTAAATTTGCCTTATGAAACCTAGCAGCCTAACTAGGAGGGTGCTACACTCCGTATATTACCTACTAGAACAATTTTCTGTGTGCTGGCTTAAGTAAGCACAGAGGTAAAGAAAGTATGGGGGTCCCAAGGGCCACCCAATAAGTGACTAAGGACTGCATGTGGCCCCCTTGTTATCAGGGCCTTGATTTGTTGCCAGCAATGGTCATTCTGGCCAATGTCACCTCCCAACCTCCTCCTTTAAGAGGAACAGAATAGGGTACCATGCCCCTGTAATTTGGGAGAACTCCATTATCTTGCTTATTCACATGCTCCTGGCCTGAGACACACCTCACAAAATAAATGAAAACCCACACAATCAGGCTTTTTTTTACATTTTACTGTAACTGCAACAAGGTCTACAGTTCTTTCCAACATGAATTCCCTACTGCCTCTTTGCACCTGACATTGGCAACACTGAACAGGTCAAATTCAACTTAAACATGGAGATACTGGCCAGCACTTCTAGTTCCTCACTGTAGGTCCCCTTAGACAGGTTCTCCATTGGGACCTATATAGGCCCTACACTTAAGGACTACCAGCCTACATGTTCTGTAGTCAACTTAGGGTTGCCACCCATCCCGGATTCACCTGGACAGTTCGGGTTTTGAATCATGTGTCAGACAGCCTGAAACCCAAACACATTATTTAGACCAGACTATGGCTCCCCAAGTAACCGAATACCACAACCACCGAGTACTTAGGTGTGCACTCGGGCCGGGTACATCCCAATCACCAGGGTTGCCAACAGTCCGGAGGGCTTGCTGCAGTAGTGTAAGTTGAGTGTCTATGAGACTCTCTCTCTCTCTCTCACACTGCGCAGAGCCAGCACAGTTCTTCCCCCCCTACACAAAGGGGAGAGGAGAGGGGGCTTGATCTGCTCCCCCTCCTCCCGCCCATACCCCTCTGTGTCTGCCCACCCACACTCCAACCCTCAGTGCGCTGTTCCTCAGAAAATGGATGTGTGGGCAGGAAATTTGAAGCCCAGCAGCCGGAATATACTTGTTGAATGAAAGGTGCCAATGCCTGAGCCTCCATCCTTAGGTGAGTGAGCTCACCATCCACTGTCTGCAACTGAAGTCTCCCCCCTCCCTCCATTCTCTATCCTGCCTCCAAGCGAGTAACTACACTTAAGTAAGGTGACTCAGATGTAAAGGGTGCTCTGCGGACTCTGATGTAAGGGGGGGAGGGCTTTGCGAACCCTGATTTGAGGGGGAATGCTGGGAGTTCTGATGTAAGTGGAGGTTTTGGTGAGCAGAAATCCCCTTTCATCAGAGATCCTCTTTACACCAGAGTCCACAGCATTTCCCCCCTGGCTGTATGCCGCTAAAAGTGTTTGGGTTTGGCTTGAAGAAAAGGTGGCAACCCTTCCCATCAACCTCTGCCCCAAGATCTCCCAGCCCTAGATTATAAGAAGCCAAGCTAGCCCCACCCATAGTATCCACCCAGGGGAAGATTTTCCCCAAAAAAGAGGTGTGAACTTCTGCTTACACCTGGGTAACAGACTAGGCTCCATGGCTCCAGCATGGAAGAGTACATGATGTGACCCCTTGCACTTTATATTCCAGGTGGACCAAGAGAAGAAGCAGATAACGGTGGAGGCCGGCATACTGCTGAGTGAGGTGAATGAGGTCCTTACCAAGAATGGAATGGCCTTGTCAAAGTAAGTACAACAGCCATAGTTCTTACTTTACCGTCATGTGTTTCTGGGATATATGTCACAGGGTTTCAGGTGGTTGCAGACCACATATCAAGCCCCAAGGGCTTCCAGTGTTCATCAATAATATGGCTCCATCTATGGTTGCCACCTCATCCCTTTAAACCCGAACACATATTAATTACACAGGTTCTGTGGCTGATTAAGGTGGTAATTAAACACACTTGGTGCCTTATCTGCATTTAATTAGCCTCAGAACCTGTGTAATTCAAAGGTGTTTGGGTTTAAAGGGATGAGGTGGCAACTCTAGCTCCATCCCTTACAGCAGAACTTCAGCCAAAACATAACAAGATAAAATAGCCCTTTAAATAACATAACAAGAGCAGCTGCTGATGCAATATTCACCTCCAGTCCAGAGATTTCCACCATAGTACTTTTTTTCTGGGACTAGATGTCCTCAGTCTTATGACCAGCATCATTCAGCCCACTTCCTTTGAGCCCAGGTCATTCTGGATCCACCCCAACCTGGGACTGGTCAGTGAAAAGAGAAGCAGCACAGTGGTGCGCTCATCTCTCCGCTACTCTTCTCTCTCTTCCTATCAGCATGTTCTTTGTCAGCACAAATGCTCTTTGTGCTGCTTCTTCCTCTCACACTCCAACCCTGCTGTATAGGAACTGCATGGTTAAATTCACCTACTTACACTGCTTCTAATAAGAAAAAATGCATGTAATGATGTATTAATGAATACAGAGCTGCACTAATGTGTGTCTTTTATATCCGCCTGAAGTTTAGCTGCACGTGGAACAGTCGCTGGCGATGCAGACAAAAGCACATTTTCAGTAGTATTGCCCTATTTCTTTTTATAAGGTGTCACAGAAAAGGGGAGTGAGGAAAAATCTTCCCAATGGGGTCATAGACAGAAATAAAGTCTGGACACAAATTTTAAGTCTTTCCCACTCCTTTGAAAACGCATTAAAGCTGAAATGCATGCATATAATAAATTATTTTTAATCATTTATACATCACTAATGTCATTTTTTAATGCAAGCAATGTAAGTGCATAAATGTGACCTTGCATCGTCCTCTTGCAATGCCTGTATAACTGAGCTCAGACTGGGGGAGGGGAGCCAATCAATTCATATTCTGACAAGAAGCATGCTGATAGGTGGAGAGAGCCAAGTGACGGAGAGAAGAGGTCATCCATGTGCTGCTTCTCCTTTCACTGTACAGTCACAGGCTTGAGTGGGTTCCTCAAAGGAAGTGCAATGAATAATTCTGGCCATCTAGCGGCAAAAAAAAATGGTACTGCCCGGCAAACCTCTGGATTGAAGGGTCACATTATACAAAAAGCTGGTTTTGTTATTTTACCTTTTTGATGTGCTGTTCATTTTGATCTTGTTATTTTGGCAGGAGTTCTGCTTTAAATAGAATGGACTTTCTGTCTGTGGCAGGCAGTATTAATGGGAAAGTAAAATATATTTTAGTACACATTTTAAGTGATTTGTGTATTTGACTTAATTTTTTTTTAAATATGATCTTCTTCTTCTTACATGTTTGGTTTTTTTTCATGCTTATTTTATTGTGTTAAACACAGATCAAGTAAGCCACTAGATGGAGCTCTCATTGGCTATGTGTAATTACCATGAAGTGTCTATGTCCTGGGTATTTTTCAATTATTTAAACTGCATGTATACATTTCACAATATACAGTAACAGTAAAAAAATATATCTATATATAGATATATATCTAAATATACTGTATCTATACAGTGGGGAAACTAATTATTTGATCCCCTGCAGATTTTGTAAGTTTGCCCACTTACATTTACATTTTTATCATAGGCGTATTTTAAATTATAGAGACAGAATATCAACCAAAAATCCAAAAAAAACTAATTATATAAATGCTATAAATTGAGTTGTAGTTCAGTGAATAAAATAAGTATTTGATCCCCAAGCAAAACATGACTTGGAGAAACCCTTGTTGGCAAGCACAGGGGTAAGACGTTTCTTGTAGTTGGTGACCAGGCTTACACACATCCCAGGAGGCAATTTGGTCCCCTCTTCTTTACAGATCTTCTCTAAATCCTTAAGGTTGTCACTTGTCACTTGGCAACTTAAAGTTTCAGCTCCCTCCATAAATTTTATATAGGATTAAGGTTTGGAGATAGGCTAAAGCCGCGTACACACGAGCGGAATGTCCGACAGAAAAAGTCAGACGGAAGCTTTTCATCGTATATTGCAATTGTGTGTATGTATCATCTGACTTCGTTTTTCAAAAATTCTTGATGGACCTAGAAATAGAACATGTTGTAAATATTTCCGACAGAACCAATTCCTATCGGGAAAACCGCTCGTCTGTATGCTGTTCCGACGGACCAAAAACGACGCATGCTCTGAAGCAAGTCTGATACGGAAGCTATTGGCTACTGGCTATTGAACTTCCTTTTTCTAGTCCCGTCGTACGTGCTGTACGTCACCGCCTTCTGGAGGGTCAGACTTTGGTCGGACTTTGGTTTGACCGTGCGTAGGCAAGAACGCTTGAATGGAATTCCGTTGGAGAAACCTTCGGAGTTTATTCCGACGGCAAAACCGGTCGTGGGTACGCGGCATCAGCCACACCTTGACCTTAATGTCCTTCTTCTTGAGCAACTCCTTTGTTGCCTTGGCGGTATGTTTTGGGTCATTGTCATGCTGGAAGACCCATCAATGACCCATCTTCATTGTTCTGGCTGAGGGAAGAAGGTTCTTATCCAAGATTTTACAATACATGGCCCCATCCATTAGTCCCTCAAAGCGGTAAAGTCAGCCTGTACCTGTAGCAGAGAAACAGCCCCAAAACATAATGTTTCCATCTTCGTGCTTTACTGTAGAGAGGGTGTTCTTAGGGTCATAGTCAGCATTTTTCTTCCTCCAAACCTGGCGAGTCCCCTCCTCAAGAAGGCACATGTACAGTCATGCCATTGAACATCTAAATGATTCAGAGAAGGGTTGGGAGAAAGTGCTGTGGTCAGATGAGACCAAAATTGAGCTCTTCGGCAAAAACTCAACTCGTCTTTGGATGAAGAAAAATGCTGACTATGACCCTAAGAACACCATCCCTACAGTCAAGCACAGAGTTGGAAACAGGATGCTTTGGGGCTGTTTCTCTGCTAAAGGTACAGGCCGACTTTGCCACACTGAGGGGCCAATGAACAGGGTCATGTATTGTAGAATCTTGGATGAGAACCTTTTTCTCTCAGCCAGAACACTGAAGATGGGTTGTGAATGGGTCTTCCGGCATGACAATGACCTAAAACATATCGCCAAGGCAACAAAGGAGTGGCTCAAGAAGAAGCACACTAAGTTCATGGAGTGGCCTAGCCAGTCTCCAGACCTTAATCTAATAGAAAATTTATGGAGGGAGCTGAAACTTCGAGTTGCCAAGAGACATCAAAGAAACCTTAAGGACTTAGAGAAGATCTGTAAAAAAGAGTGGACCAAAATCCCTCGAGACTTGTGCAAACCTGGTAACCAACTACAAGAAACGTCTTACCTCTGTGCTTGCCAACAAGGGTTTCTCCACCAAGTACTAAGTCATGTTTTGCTTGGGGATCAAATATATTTTTATTTTATTTTACTTTTTTCTTATTAAGAAGCCTCCATTGGTCCAGTCCAGTGAATTTGGCTAGGCTGAGTTGATGTCACAGTCTTCTGCAGGCAGGATGAAGCATTTCTTCAGTCTCCCACCCTCAAGTGACCAGGCTGTAACTTTGTAGCAACCTACAAGGTGAGAGGCTACAGCATGGGGCTGATCTGTGTATGTATACAAATGTATACATTTGTGAACACAGCCAAGAACTGTTCATGAAGTCCAGGAAGTAGAGGATGGCCCTGGATGATGCCTGAACAAAGATGGTGCCTTCATTCTAGAGAGAAAGCAGATGCAGGTATTGTCAGGGGGAGAAATGTGATCTCAGTTACACTGACATATTACTTTGCAGCTAATTCCGATGTCAGCTCTGCTTACAAGAAGCCTGTTCACATTTTATGTTCAGATAATCTGGACCCTAATGGACCAGAAATGTGCTCACTGAATGATGTGACACGTGAGGGACGACCGGCAGTGCGCGGTGAGTTTTACACCATGTGATGGATTCTCTCTGACCCGTCTGACAGCGGTCAGGGGTCGGGATGATAAATATCTGCATCCACTGATTGAGTTTCGATCTGATGGAGTCTCTGCAGCTCTCTACTTCCACAGCTGTCACATCTCCCTTTTCAGCAGACATCACCAACCCAACCAATGTCAAGGATATTGAATATATAGGGAGACGGGCAGGAAACAGATGAGTGTAGAAAGGGCGAAGAACACCGATCTGACCATAGAACATCTACTACACAACAGTGTCATCTGTTGTGTAGTAGATGTTCTATGGTCAGATCCGAGTAGGTCCTCAGGTACTTTGCTCTCACCCTTTGTTCCATCTCCCTTATCTCAGTACAGCCTGAATGGAGAAGAACACCAAGACCTCCCATTACAGCACAGGAGGTGGGTTCACACCCACTCAGCTAAGATGGACCTTCTATATCAGGGGGCTCCAAACTATGGCCTGCAAGCCAATTGTGGCCTGCTACAAGATTTGATCTGTCCTGCAGATGGGGTCAGTGGCGTATCCTCAATGTGGGCCCATTGTTCTCCCACACAGGTCTAACTGCCGGTGAGAAGAGGCTCAGAACGGTGAGGCCGGTGAGAAGAGGTCCACTAACAATCACATGGTTGCCCCAGCATTCAAATAAGGACAGAACTTAGGGTTTCCACCTTTTCTTAGAGCCAAACCCGAACACTTTAGCAGCCTGGGACACCTTTGGGTGCCCCAAGGAGTGTAGTAATGTGATACGCATAGCATGCCGCAGCGAACAGTGGGTGTGGCCAAATTGCTCTTGCCTCCCTAGTGATGCCGAACTTGCCCCCCAACAGCTGCCTGCAGCTCCCAGACAGCAACAGATTTGTGTGTGACTATCTTGGTTACTTGGGGAGCCACAGTCCGGTCTGAATAATGTGTGCGGGTCTCAGTCCGCCTGAAACCCGGACACATGATTTGAAACCCGGACTGGCTGGATGAATCCCAGACAGGTGGCAACATTAAAGTGTAAGTTCACCTCTACAGAAAAATCTGTAAGGTGAACTTACACAGAACCCCCTCCTTGATTCCCCCCCCCCCCCCCACAGTCCCAGTGATCTGCATGGAGGCGATCGCCCGTTCTGAGACCCGGTATAGCTGCCTCATGGCTTCTGCGCTTAGAAATCTTCTCAGCTTTCTCTCTTCTTCTTCGCCCGAGAGGACGGGCTACGCGGGTTATGATTGGTTGGCGCCGATCAATTAGAATGCTCCTAAACGTACCTCCTGACGGGGTACATTTGGGAGATTAAGCTCCGGGGATTTCTAAGCCCGGAAAGCTGTAAGGCGGCTATACCGGGGCTCATAATGGGCGGTCGCCGCCATGCAGGTCAGCGGGACTGGGGGGAGTGGGGGGATGGGGAGGGGGTTTTGTGTAAGTTCACCTTACAGATTTTTCTGTAAAGGTGAACTTACCCTTTAACAGAACATCCTGTAATGGGGGGGCACTGATAAAAATGTAGGCTTTGATGTGGCTTTAATATAAGGGGGGACTCTGATGGGGACTCTAATATAAGGGGGGACTCTAATGGCGACTCTAATATAAGGGGGGCCTCTGATGTGGACCCTGATGTGGGCGGGGGGACTGTGATGTGGCCTATGACAAAAGGCAATTTGGCAATTTCATGCTCCCAACTTTGTGGGAACAGTTTGGGGATGGCCCCTTCCTGTTCCAAACATGACTGCGCACCAGTGCACAAAGCAAGGTCCATAAAGACATGGATGAGCGAGTTTGGGGTGGAGGAACTTGACTGGCTTGCACTGAGTCCTGACCACAACCCGATAGAACACCTTTGGGATGAATTAGAGTGGAGACTGCGATCCAGGCCTTCTCGTCCACATCAGTGCCTGACCTCACAAATGCGCTTCTGGAAGAATGGTCAACATTCCCATAGACACACTCCTAAACCTTGTGGACAGCCTTCCTAGAAGAGTTGAAGCTGTTATAGCTGCAAAGGGTGGGCCAGCTCAACAGTGGCGTCGCTATGGGGGGACAGAGAGCGCGGTCCGCACCCGGGTGACACCCGTCAGAGGGTGACACAAGGCCTGGACTGACCCTGGGCACCGCGGCTCCCTCTTTCCCCTCCGGGATCTCCGTTATCCCCTCAGCTGCATGCGATGTGCGGGAAGGTAGTGAGGCAGAGACAGTGCATTGACAGACAGGGTGCCTGGGTCAGATCATCCCACACACTCCCACAATCGCCTCTCTCTTTGGCTGCAGCCTGCAGGAACTCGATCCCATCATAGCTCCATCCACCACCCTGATCCCATCCCAGCTCCATCCATCACCCCAATCCCATCCTGGCTCCATCCATCCCCCCCCCTCAATCTCCCAACCCGGCTCCATCCATCACCCCAATCCCATCCTGGCTCCATCCACCCCCCCCGAATCCATCCTAGCTCCATCCATCACCCCAATCCCATCCTGGCTCCATCCATCCCCCCCCCACCTGAATCCATCCCAGCTCCATCCACCACCCCGATCCCATCCCGCTCTATCTACCCCCCGATCCCATCCTGGCTCCATCCACCCCCCCTCGATCCCATCCCATCTTCATCCATCCCCCCAATCCCACCCTGGCTCCATCCAACCCCCCCCGATCCCATCCTAGCTCTATCCACCACCCCAATCCCATCCTGGCTCCATCCACCCCTCCCAATTTCATACGGGCTCCATCCACCACCCCAATCCCATCCTGGCTCCATCCAACCCCCTCCCCGATCCCATCCCAGCTCCATCCACCCCCCTCCCCCCTTGATCTCATTCTAATTCCATCCACCACCATCTCAGCTCCATCCACTGTGGCGGGTTGGGGGGAGAGCCGCGCCGATGCACTAGCCTGCTCAGTGCCTGGGGTGGGGGGGTGACACCATGTATTACCACACCAGGTGACATCCACTATAGTGACGCCACTGCAACTCATTATTGAACCCTATGGACTAAGACTGGGATACCATTAAAGTTCATGTGCGTGTAAAGGCAGACGTCCCAATACTTTTGGTAATCTAGTATCTCACAAAAGTAAGTACACCCCTCACAATTTTGTAAATATTTTCTTCTATCTTTTCATGTGACAACACTGAAGAAAAGACACTTTGCTACAATGTAAAGTAGTGAGTGTACAGCTTGTATAACAGTGTACATTTGCTGTCCCCTCAAAAGAACTCAACATACAGCCATTAATGTCTAAGCCGCTGGCAACAAAAGTGAGTACACCCCTAAGTGAAAATGTCCAAATTGGGCCCAATTAGCCATTTTCCCTCCCCGGTGTCATGAGACTTGTTAGTGTTACAAGGTCTCAGGTGTGAATGGGGAGCAGGTGTGTTAAATTTGGTGTTATCGCTCTCACTCTCATACTGGTCACTGGAAGTTCAATATGGCACCTCATGGCAAAGAACTCTCTGAGGATCTGAAAAAAAGAATTGTTTCTCTACATAAAGATGGCCTAGGTTATAAGAAGATTGCCAAGACCCTGAAACTGAGCTGCAGCACGGTGGCCAAGACCATACAGCGGTTTAACAGGACAGGTTCCACTCAGAATAGGCCTCACCATGGTCGACCAAAGAAGTTGAGTGCATGTGCTCAGCGTCATATCCAGAGGTTGTCTTTGGGAAATAGACATATGAGTGCTCCCAGCATTGCTGCAGAGGTTGAAGGATTTGGGGGGTCAGCCTGTCAGTGCTCAGACCATACGCCACGCACTGCATTAAATTGGTCTGCATGGCTGTCGTCCCAGAAGGAAGCCTCTTCTAAAGATAATCCACAAGAAGGCCCGCAAACAGTTTGCTGAAGACAAGCAGACTAAGGACATGGATTACTAGAACCATGTCCTGTGGTCTGATGAGACCAAGATAAACTTATTTGGTTCAGATGGTGTCAAGCGTGTGTGGCGGCAACCAGGTGAGGAGTACAAAGACAAGTGTGTCTTGCCTACAGTCAAGCATGGTGGTGGGAGTGTCATGGTCTGGGGCTGCATGAGTGCTGCCGGCACTGGGGAGCTACAGTTCATTGAGGGAACCATGAATGCCAACATGTACTGTCACATACTGAAGCAGAGCATGATCCCCTCCCTTCAGAGACTGGGCCGCAGGGTAGTATTCAAACATAACGACCCCAAACACACCTCCAAGACAACCACTGCCTTGCTAAAGAAGCTGAGGGTAAAGGTGATGGACTGGCCAAGCATGTCTCCAGACCTAAACCCTATTGAGCATCTGTGGGGCATCTTCAAACAGAAGGTGGAGGAGCGCAAGATCTCTAACATCCACCATTCTCCGTGATTTCGTCATGAAGGAGTGGAAGAGGACTCCGGTGGCAACCTGTGAAGCTCCGGTGAACTCCATGCCCAAGAGGGTTAAGGCAGTGCTGGAAAATAATGGTGACCACACAAAATATTGACACTTTGGGCCCAATTTGGACATTTTTACTTAGGGGTGTACTCACTTTAGTTGCCAGCGGTTTAGACATTAATGGCTGTGTGTTGAGTTATTTTGAGGGGACAGCAAATTTACACTGTTATACAAGCTGTACACTCACTACTTTACATTGTAGCAAAGTGTCATTTCTTCAGTGTTGTCACATGAAAACATAGAAGAAAATATTTACAAAAATGTGAGGGGTGTACTCACTTTTGTGAGATACTGTGTTTATATATATATATATATATATATATATATATAGAGAGAGAGAGAGAGAGAGAGGAATCTAGTTATTCTTATCTCAGGCTGGGAAGCTCTGCAGACTCTCAGACCTGGGTCTCCACCTGTCAGAATATCTTCATGTTCCATCAGAGGAGGCTTTTTCTTTGAGGTTCCATTTCCATTTTCCGCTCGCCGTGCGTCTGTCCGGTGCAGACAGAGGATATAGATCAGATCGAGGAGTAAAGGGCCGGCTTTCCATCCATCAGGGCGGCCGCGGCGTTGAGTTTTCATATCATAGCGCGGACCAACAAATCCGCAGACATCAGTCAGGAGAATATTACGGCGTCCTGTCCGCCGCTGTCAGCGCGCGCTGTCAATTTATAGCGAGCCGCCAACTGGCCTGGAATTGTGTTGTCACGTCACCGGCGTCAGGGCTTCTCCGCATTGATCGGCTGTCACTCCCCCCCCCCCCCCCCCCCCCCGAGACGATAAAATGAGATCCGCAGCCGGCGTTCGCCTTTCCAGGAATCCGGATTCACCTTTTTATGTATCAGGGCCGCTACAACAATACAGACACATTCTTCACCGCGCTACAAACACTTCCAGGAGATAGAAACCTTTTCAGCATTCATTTTATAATACATTTAAAAAAAAAATCATAAAAAAAATGACATAGCGGCAGGCCTGGGGGACAAAATAAAAAATAGCGTTTGGCGAGGAGCGGCGATTTTAGTATTGCTTAAAGTGCAACATTAAAAATGCAAAACTTCATTAAATAACATACTGGGGGGGATGCCCTGGCGTTGCATTTCACAGAGATCACAGTTTCCCCCCCCCCCCCGACAATTCCTTCATCTGCTTTATCTCCAGAAGGACGGCACCATCTTTGTTCAGGCATCATCCAGGGTCACCATCTGCTTCCCAGACGGTGTTCACAAATGTCTGACACAGACCAAGCCTCTTACCTTACAATGTATAGTCTGATCGCTGGATCAGAGGAGACTGAGGGAATGCCTCTACTTGCCTGCAGCAGACTGATGACATCATCTCAGCCTAGGCAAAGTCACTGACTGGAGCTGAAAGGTGGAATTTTATTGATAAAAAGGGGGAATTGCAATGTTGCAATCTGATAACTAGGGGGGACACTGAGGAAATGCTTCTACCTGCCTGCAGCAGACTGATAGCGTAATCTCAATCTAGGCAAAGTCACTGAACTGGAGCTCAAAATATGGAATTTTACTGATAAGAGGGGGAATGATAATGTTGCAATCTGATAAGTGTGGGGAGAGGAGACAGAGGAAATGCCTCTACTTGCCTGCAGCAGACTGATAATGTCATCTGAGTCTAGGCAAAGTCACTGAACTGGAGCTCAAAGATGGAATTGTATTAATAAAAGGAGAATGACAATGTTGCAATCTCATAACTGGGTGAGAGGAGACTGAGGAAATGCTTCTACTTGCCTGCAGCAGGCTGATGACATCATCTCAGCCTAGGCAAAGTCACTGAACTTGAGCTCAAAGATGGAATTTTATTGATAAAAATGGGGAATGACAATGTTGCAATCTGATAATTAGGGGGAGAGGAGACAGAGGAAATGCTTCTACCTGCCTGCAGCAGACTGATGACATCTCAGCCTAGGCAAAGTCACTGAACCGGAGCTCAAAGATGGAATTTTATAGAAAAAAGGGGAATGACAATGTTGCAATCTGATAACCAGGGGGGAGACTGGGGAAATGCTTCTAATTGCCTGCAGCAGGCTGATGACGTCATCTCAGCCTAGGCAAAGTCAGTAAACTGGAGCTCAAGGATGGAATTTTATTGATAAATGAGGGAATGAAAATGTTGCAATCTGATAACTAGGGGGAGAGGAGACAGAGGAAATTCTTCCACCTCCCTGCAGCAGACTGATGACATCTCAGCCTAGGCAAAGTCACTGAACCGGAGCTCAAAGATGGAATTTTATTGATAAAAAGGGAGAATGACAATGTTGCAATATGATAAGTGTGGGGAGAGGAGACAGAGGAAATGCTTCTACCTGCCTGCAGCATACTGATAACATCATCTCAGCCTAGGCAAAGTCATTGGACTTGAGGACTTGTGTTTGATCGCTACATATGCATAATGCTTCCAGTTTAGTAATGCTGGACAGTGACTGAGTAACCCATCAGCTGCTATGGTTGCTACATTCCCAATATACAATTAAGCGGCTAGCTGCCATAACCCCGGTATCCTCTTCAACAGCGGGCGGTCCGCTTTCAGATAAAAGTGGTCTCTGCATCATAAGATCACTTTTATCGGGGGCCCCCCTCCCGTCGCGCTCCGGCGCTGTCGGTAGTGGCGGAGGGGATCGGATCCTCTCCACCTCAACAGCCTGGAGCCAAGAGAGGGAAAGACGGCCCCCCACTCGGCTCCATACCATTGGATGACGGAAGCGACGTCAAGCATGGTCTTAAAATGGTCTTAAAGGGGATTTTTATTTATTTTTTTAAAGACATTTATTTATTTATTTATTGCATTTTAGTGTAAATATGAGATCTGAGATCTTTTTTGACCCCAGAGCTCATATTTAAGAGGTCCTGTCATGCTATTACACGGGATGTTTACATTCCTTATAATAGAAATAAAAGTGACCCAAACTTTTTTTTTTTAAAAGGACAGTGTAAAAAAAAAAAAAAAAAAATTGGAAAAAAAAACAAAAAAAACATTTAAAGCGCCTGGTCCCTCTGTGCTTGCACGCAGAAGTGAACGCAATACGTAAGTCGAGCCCGCATGTTAAGAACGGTGTTCAAACTATACATGTGAGGTATGATCGTTAGAGCGAGAGCAATAATTCTAGCCCTGGACCTCCTCTGTAACTTAAAACTGGCAACCTGTAAAAAAATTTGAACCGTCACCTATGGAGATTTTTAAGGGTCAAAGTTTGTCGCCATTCCACGAATGGGCGCAGTTTTGAAGCGTGACATGTTGGGTATCAATTTTTTTTTTTTTCGGCGTAATTATCTTTCACAATATAAAAAAAAAAAAATTAGGCTAACTTTACTGTTGTCTTATTTAAAAAAAAAATTCTCAAAAATTGCGCTTGTAAGACCGCTGCGCAAATACGGTGTGACATAAAGTATTGCAACGACCGTCATTTTATTCTCTAGGGCAGGCATGTCCAAAGTCCGGCCCACGGGCCATTTTCTGCCCGCGCTCCGATTTGATGTGGCCCCCACTTGGAATTTGCATATATATTTTTCTGTGGCCCCCCCAAGTATATCCATCTGTGGCCCCCAAGCTTGGGCTTGTTACGGTTTTTTTTCCGAATAACGAAAAATTTGTCCAAATTTTGATTCGGAATTAAACAAACCACACGTTTATTCGATAGGGTTGGAGCTCCACACCGTAATGAGTTTAATCTAGTCTCAACTTTTTTACCAATTCAACGCATTTTGGGGGCTATAACTCTCTTCATCAGGGCTTGAAGAAACCGAGTGACAAGATACCTAATGACCTAACTATATTACAATATATACAAATTGAGGAACACAGATCAACAGGGTAAAATGGGAGGTGTAAGGAAAAGTCAGAAAGGGGGAACCAAGACTGGGATTAGGAACTAGACATGTGCCATTCATTTAGTTCCGAATTTGTTTTTCGGCGAAATTCGAAAATATTTGAATTTACGAAAACCCATTTAACCAAAACGAAAATGAGAAAATTAGAATATTCAAATTCGAAAGAAAATTCGAAATTCGAAAACCCGAGAATTCGAAAGAACGAAAATCTGAAATTCAAAAGTCCGAATTAGTTTTTCGACAAAATTCGAAATATTCGAATTAACGGAAACCCATTTAACGAATTTTTTCTAAAACAAAAATTCGAAAATGAGAAAATTCAAACGAAAATCTGAAATTCAAAAACTTGAAAATTCGAAAATGAGAAAATTCTAATTCAAACGAAAATCTGAAATTCGAAAGTCCGAAATTCGAAAATCTGAAAATAAGCATGAAAATCCAAAAATTCAAAAGAACGGAAATCCAAAAATAAGAACGAAAATCTGAAAATCCAAAAATAGAAAATCCGAAATAATAACTAACTAACTAATAATAACTAACTATTAAATTATAGGTATCGTAATTTCCTTTCAAATTTGGCTGTTAGTGAACATAATGAATACGAATTCATCTGAAGTTGCGATTTATTCGAAATAACAAATGCCGCATCTAAACGAATGGAATGTAACGAATAATAATAATAAATAATAATAAAATATTTTTATTATTATTATTATTTATTATTATTATTAATTTGTTACGTTCCATTAGTTTAGATGCGGCATTCATTATTTCGGATAATTCCTAACTTCGGTTAAATTCGTATTCGTTACGTTCACTAACAGCCAAATTTGGAAGGAAATTCCGATACCTATAATTTAATAGTTAATTATCAGTTAGTTATTATTTCGGATTTTCTGCGTTTCGAATTTTCAGATTTTCGTTCTTATTTTCGGATTTTCGAATATTCAGATTTTCAAATGTTCAGATTTTTTCATTTTCAAATTTTCGGATTTTCGAATTTTGGATTTTTACAAATGATCAAAATAACGTTTACCTCATCGAAATGAATGAAACGTAATGAATTAGAATTTTTCCCAAGTCACGGATTTATTCGAAATAACAAATTTCGATCATAAAGAATGACCCGAAAAACGCAAAAAAATTAATGAAACGAAAACAAAAACAAATTAGTTATTATTTAGAGATTTTCGAATTTTCGAATTTTGGATTTTTACAAATGATCAAAATAACGAATATCTCATCTAAACGGATGAAACGTAATGAATTAGAATTTTTCCGAAGTTACAAATTTCAAACGACCCAAATGACCCAAAAAACGCAAAAAAATCAATGAAACGAAAACAAAAACAAATTAGTTATTATTTCAGATTTTCGGACTTTCAAATTTTTGGATTTTCAGATTTTTACAAATGATCAAAACAATGAATATCACATCGAAGCAAATGAAACTTTTCCAAAGTTACGAATTTATTCGAAATAACAAATTTCAATCATAACAAATGACCCGAAAAACGAGAAAAAAAAAATTAATGAAGATGAAAACGAACACATTTTTCGGCAGATGTCTAATTACGAACAAGGGGAGCAGGTACAAGGCAACAAGGTACAGGATATAGGTACAAGGCAAGAGCAGGCTCAGGATCAATAGCAAGCGTTATCTGGCTAGCAAGCCAAAATACTGAAAACACAAGGGACATATAGAGGAGGAACTAACTACCCTTACAGCAGACAGCATCAGGTGGAGCAACGATTACTGGGATCTTGGAGACACCCGCTGGTGGACACCGGAACTACAACCTTCCCCCTCTCTGAACCACAGTGCCACCAGTGGGTGATCTAGGTCCTGACAAATGCATAGTTGGGTGTAATGGCAGTGAGTGGGTCTTTACAGCATCCATTGACAGCTGGTTCTAGGAGGTTTTTTTCTCACTTCCTGTCCCAATGACAATTTTGCCTTATGGAGAGGAAATGTGGAAACAAAAAGAGCAATAAAAAGCCATAAAAAGAGTGTTTTATTACTGTGTCCTGTCACTTCCTGCCCTGATGATATGGTGTCACTTTAGAGAGATTTGCTCCCACTTCCTGGTGTGTCTCCACAACAGGAAGTATAGGGAAATCTCCCCAATGGGACACGCACAGCAAAAAGCTCTCTCTCTCTCTCTTTGTACATTGATGCCTTGTGTCTTGCAGCATTGGAGCGGTGTCGGAGGTGGCGGCGGCCGGCGTTATTGGAACGGGGACTCACAATACTGGAATCAGTCATGGCATACTGTCCACTCAGGTATGAAAAATTTTCATTAATTAAAAATTCTAACAGTTATATGTGTCATGAATACATCAGAGTTCTGTTATTGAAGCTGAACTGTAATATGCGCATATAGTCCCTTCCCCTGCACCCCCCATCCTTCCCCCACCTAACAGGCAATTAACATTTTTTTCAGTCAATTTGGTTTTCAAGAAAAACCTCAGTGATGTGGTATTTTGGTATTTTGTTCTAATTTTGGTTGGAGGAGTTAGCGGGCTCCTAAAAATGTAACAGCACCCTGCCTCTTCTCTTTTTTTCTTTATATGAAAGTACAGATTCCCGGCATCCCTTTAGATGTGAATCCCTTTCTGGCCACTGGGTGCTGCAGACTTTAGCTGTGCAATCTGCTGATCAGTTGCTTGATCAAAAACTGAGCTGCAGATTGCACAGCTGATCAGGAGCATGCATGTCTAAAGGGATGCCAGGGATGTGTTCTTTCATTGAACGCACATGAAAAAGCAGTCTGTACTGAACGACTTGTGCTTGATCTGTAGGGCTGGCGTAAGTCACTGTGACTTACGCCAGCCCTACAGATCAAGCACAAGTCATTCGGATGAGAAATGAGGGCAGGCACATGATAGCTGCTGAAGCTTCGAAGGGTTATGTTGTGGAGATGCACGTTTGCTGGAAACTGGCAGTAATTTGTTTCCACACAGGAGAGGACTTTCATGGTGAAGCGTGATAAAAAAACAAAACAAAAGGAGCATATGTTAATACAATGCAACCCAGCTGAAAAGTGTGAACCTACACTGTATTGTCAAAAGTATTGGGACACCTGCCTTTACACGCACAAGAACTGATCACATGTAAACATGGAGATGCTGGTAATCGGCGCTACTCGCCTCACACTGACAGAGTTTGAGAAGAAGAGAGAGCCAATTAGCGGCATGTCCTCACAGAGGACATCTAGGGATGTAATCAGGCCACTGATCATCAGGGCAGTGATTACAATTAATTTCCCACCAGTGCCAGCAATCAGTGGCCATTAGTGATGTCAGTCAGTGCTGCACATCAATGCCCATCACTGCTAGCAATCAGTGCCCACCTTTGCCCACAAATGCCAGAATTCCGTTCCCACAAGTGCCAGCAACCAGTGGCCATTAGTGATGCCAGTCAGTGCTGGCTATCAGTGCTGCCCATCAATGCCCATCACTGCTGCCCATCAATGCCACTGATCAGTGCCGCCTATCCGTGCCGCCTATCTGTGCCCACCAGTGTCACCCATCAGTTCTGCCTAACTTTGCCCACAAGGGCCAGAAATCAGTGCCCACAAGTGCCAGCAACCAGTAGCCATTAGTGATGCCGGTCAATGCTGGCTATCAATGCCCATCACTGCTGCCCATCAATGCTACCGATCATTGCCCACCAGTGCCACCTATCAGTGCTGCCTATCAGTGCTCATCAGTGCCACATATCAGTGCCCATAAGTGCAGCATATTAGTGCCACCTCACCAGTGCCCATCAGTGCAGCCTATCAGTGCCTATCAGTGAAGGAAAAAAAATACTTATTTACAAAATTTACTGACAAACTTTCTTTTTTTTTCAAAATTTCTTTTTTTTTTTTTAGGAAAAAATAAAAAACCCAGTGATTAAATACCACCAAAAGAAAGCTCTATTTGTGTGAAGAAAATGATAAAAAAAATTCACATGGGTACAGTGTAGCATGACCGTGCAATTGTCATTCAAAGTGCGACAGCGCTGAAATCTGAAAAATGGCCTGGGCAGGAAGGGGGTGTAAGTGCCCGGTATTGAGGTGGTTAAAGTTCATGTGCGCATGAAAAGGCAGGCGTCCCAATACTTTTGAGAATATAGTGTAACCTTATTGTGCTCACCCACCCAAGGGACTGGGCTTCTGTCGGCCTCATATTTCTTGTGTCCCTCTGTGCCCAACCATGCCGGTACCACTATACCGGTCCGCAAGACCCGGCCAGCAATCTTTGCTACCTTTATCCACAGACCAAACCTTCACTGTGTCTGTAAGCGTTTTTAGCCGCGGGCAATAAATTCGGTTAAATAAAAGTGATGTGTTTTGCTGCCGTCTTTCATCTCCCAAAAACGAGATTATATACAGCGACAATTCCCGCGCTCTCCATCACACGTCATTTTTATTCTGCGTTTTATGGAGTGCGCCGCGCGGTGTAATAGACTCGGATAATTACTGCGCTGTTAAAGTTTCTCCCCCGCTCTTTGTTCAATGCCGCCGCAGTTTATGTCCGCGCCGGCCTGTTTTCTGCAGGAGGAGAGGAAATGAGACCCGCTGATTGAATCTCTAGTGGCGGTGTTACTGAGCGTCTTATAGATTCCGGCTGCAGCTTTCGCCCCTTCACGTTGCTTGACTTCTAATCCTAGATGAGGCTCCCATGCTTTGGTTTTAAAGCTGAGCTCCAGGGTAATGGATAAATACACACATGAAATGCATACAGGGGGAGCTGCTTTACCTGCCAAAAGATGTGCATTTCTGTCCATCCAGTCCTCAGATTTACACAGCTCTGCCAGACAGCACAGCCCTGTTTGGCAGGAGCAGGAGACCCGATTTTCCTCTGCTGAAGATCACAGGTCTCCTTCCACGCCTTGTGACTGGACAGTGAAAGGAGAAGCAGCAGACTGATGAGGTCCCCATCTCCATGAAAATACACAAGGACACCTCCAAAATGGGCCACCTAATACATTTCTTCCAGTCAAAGTGAATTTCATACATTTTAAGCCCTAAAGAAGTGGCAGGCTTTTCCCCCCCGAAATGTGTTGGCTGCTTTCACTCATTTCATACATTTTAAGCCATGAAGAAGTGGTGGGCCTTTCAAGGCTGATGCAAGGATTTTTGACACCCTAGGCGAAACCTCAATTTGCCCCCCCCCCCTTTTCTGGCTCCGCCACTGACTTCACGCCCTTTTCCCTCCCCGTATATACTACGCATACCTCCCAACTTCTGAACTTGAGAATAAGGGACACTTCGGGTAGATGTGCGCCGCAGCAAAAAGTGGGTGTCGCCACACATGATCATGGGAGGGGTTTCGGGGCCATGGTTAAACCAAACCTGGGTTTACTTGTACCTATAAAATATGAATATGCTTTGATTGCTGAGCCACAAGCTGGAGTCTCAGGGATACATGTAAACCTCAACACAAGCATTTAGAAGAAAAACTTACAATACATCTGGTTTTATTTACACTGAAAATAGATAGCTTATAATAGAGGATTATGAAGGACCTGTGGAACCCAGGATGGAGCCAGAGAATAAGTACTGCAGTATGAGGGAAGGATCACTATGGTACATGGAAGGCAGGAAGGAAGGATCACTATGGTACATGGAAGGCAGGAAGGAAGGATCACTGTGGTACATGGAAGAAAGAAAATATCACTATGGTACATGGAAGAAAGGAAGGATCACTATGGCACATGGAAGGCAGGAAGGAAGGATCACTATGGTACATGGAAGGCAGGAAGGAAGGATCACTGTGGTACATGGAAGAAAGAAAATATCACTATGGTACATGGAAGAAAGGAAGGATCACTATGGCACATGGAAGAAAGGAAGGATCACTATGGCACCTGGAAGGCAGGAAGGATCACTATGACACCTGGAAGGCAGGAAGGATCACTATGGTACAGGGAAGGAAGGGAGGAAGGACCACTATGGTACATGGAAAGCAGAAAGGAGGGATCACTAAGGCACATGCAAGGCAGGAAGGAAGGACCACTATGTCACATGGAAGGCATGAAGGATCACTATTGCATACCTCCCAAAATTTTGAGATGGAGATGAGGGACACCTACTAACAAACGTATGTAAGCATAGGACATGCCCCCTGCCACACCCCCTTAAAGGAGAATTAACCAAAAAAAAAGGTTCCAAATCCACAAGGACTTTTTTTTTACCACTACTATTCCTTTATATTGGCTTTTAAAATGTACAAATGCAGCAATTTAGAAATTGGATGAAAGGTTTATCAGTGGGAAACACTTTTTGAAAGATAAAAAGTGCATTTTATATACAACTATATAGATCAGATCAAAATGAGGGACAAATGAGGGGGAAAGAGGCACAGAGGGACATTGCTCCAAATCAGGGACAGTCCCTCGAAATCAGGGACAGTTGGGAGCTATGCTATTGGTACATGAAAGGCAGGAAGAAAGGACCGCTATGGCACATGGAAGGCATATGGAGCACTATGGTACATGGAAGGCAGGAAGAAAGGCTCACTATGGTACATAGAAGGCAGGATCACTATAGTACATGGAAGGCAGGAAGACTATGGCACATGGAAGGCAGGAAGACTATGGCACATGGAAGGCAGGAAGACTATGGCACATTGAAGGAAGAGAGAGAGGGGAGAGACCACTCACCCAGGGCTGCATTGTCTTCAGAGGCTCAGGCAGCGACATCAGGATAGGAGCACTGGCTGCTTTGAAATCTCCCGCCCACATCCCCTTCCCAGGCACAGATTGGCTGCACGCAGAGGTTGTGGGTGGGCACAGGGGGGACAAGGGGAAGATGTGGGGCAGACCTAGCCTACCTCCTCCTCGTACGGGAAAAACAGTGGACGGGGGATGTGCACAGTGCAGCAGGCAAGCCGGCAGGCAGGGGAATGTGCAGCGGGCGAGCCGGTGGACAGGGGATGTGCGGCAGGTAAACCAGCGGGCGGGTGATGTGCACAGTACAGCGGGCGAGCCAGCGGGTGGGGGATGTGCAGCAGGTGAGCTGACGAGTGGGTGAATGGGCGGTGGAGGTGAGGGCAGTGAGCGAGGCTGTGGCGCCCCCCACTGATGTGCGCTCTAGACCGATGCCTACCTTGCCTATAGGTAGCTCTTAATCATTTCATACATTTTAAGCCCTAAGGAAGTGGTACGCATTCCCCCCGAAATGTGTTGGCTGCTCTTAATCATTTCATATATTTTAAGCCCTGAAGAAGTGGTAGGCCTTTCCCCCGAAATTTGTTGACTGCTCTTAATAATTTCATACATTTTAAGCTTTAAAGAAGTGGTAGGATTTCCCCCCGAAATCCGTTGGCTGCTCTCACTCATTTATTACATTTTAAGCCTTGAAGAAGTGGTAGGCCTTTCACCAGAAATATGTTGGGTATTCTTAATCAATACTCATATTTTACTAATCGAGAAACGTGACCATTCCTTCTAGACACTCCTAGCCCCATAAGAAAAAAAAAATCATCACTAGTCTACCAGAAAGTGGTGAGGTTTACAGAGCCCTGACACTTCCTGGTAGTGTCACAAGCTAGCCTGCTCCAATGTCTTGTGTGTCTCCCTATTGGCCAATGAAGATACCATTCAATTTGATTGGTCAATAGGAAGTAGTGGATGGAGAAAAGGGATGGGCCTTCATCACTAGCCTACCAGAAAGTGGTGAAGTTTGCAGAGCTCTGACACTTCTTGGTAGTGTCACAAGTTGGTCTGCCCCCTCTTGTCTCTTCTGTCTCCCTACTGACCAATGAAGATAACATTTCCTGGTAGTGTCACAAGCTAGCCTGCCCCCCCCGGTCTCTTCCATCTTCCTATTGGCCATTGACAACAACAATCAAATTGATTGGCCTAAAGGGAGTTGTGGATGATGGAAAGGAATGGGCCTTCATCAATAGTATAACAGAAAGTGCTGAAGTCTGCAGAGCTTCAAAACTTCCTGGTGATATCACAAGCTGGCTCACCCTCCCCTGTCTCTTCTGCCTCCCTACTGACCAATAAAGATACCAATCAAATTCACGGGTCAACAGGGAGTGGTGGGTGGTGGAAAGGGGTGGGCCTTCATCACTAGTGTACCAGAAAGGGAAGAAGTTTGAAGAGCTTCAACACTTGCTGGTAGTGTTGCAAACTGGTCCACCCCCTCCTGTCTTTTCTGTCTCATTTTTGGTTAATGAAGACACCAATCAAACTGATGAGCCAATAAGGAGTTGCTGGTGGTGGGAAGGGATGGGCCTTTATCATTAGTCTACCAGAAAATGCTGAAGTTTACAGAGCTCTGACACTTGTTGTAGTGTCACAAGTTGGCCTGCCCCCTCCTGTCTCTTTTGTCTCCCTACTGACCAATGAAGATAACACTTCCTGGTAGTGTCATAAGTCCGTCTGCCCCCTTCTGTCTCCTGAGTCTCCCTATAGGACACCAATCAAATTGAAGGGTCAATAGAAAGTGGTGGAAAGTGGTGGGCCTTTATCATTGTACGAGAAAGTGCTGAAGTTTGCATACCTTCAACACTTGCTGGTAGTATCACAAACTGGTCCATTCCCCCCCCCCCCTTCTCCTGTATTTTCCTTTTGTCCAATGAAGACACCAATCAAATTGATGGGCCAATAGGGAGTTGTGGATAGTGTAAAGGGATGGGCCTTCATATCTAGTATACCATAAAGTGCTGAAGTTTGCAGAGCTTCAAAAGTTTGTGATAGTGTCGCCAGCTGGCCCGCTCCATACAATCTCTTGTGTCTCCCTATTGGCCAGTGAAGATACCAATCGAAGTAATGAGCCAATAGAGCAGGGATCCTCAAACTACGGCCCTCCAGCTGTTGCAGAACTACACATCCCATGAGGCATTGTAAAACTCTGACATTCACAGACATGACTAGGCATAATGGGAATTGTAGTTCCTGAACACCTGGAGGGCCGCAGTTTGAAGACCCTTGCAATAGAGAGTAGTGGGTGGTGGAAAGAGAGAGACCTTCATCTTTAGTCTACCAGAAAGTGCTGAAGTTTGAAGATCTTCAATAGTTTGTGATAGTGTCACCAGCTGGCCGCCCTCTACAATCTCTTGTGTCTACCTATTGGCCAATGAAGATACCAATCAAAGTGATGGGACAATAGAGAGTGGTGGGTGGTGGAAAGGGAGAGACCTTTATCACTAGGGTACCAGAAAGTACTGAAGCTTTGCAGATTTGAGCATTTCTAGACTTCGGGGGTACCCTGGGGCTATGGAGACTTCTAAAAGGACATAAGCAAAGAGATTGCATAAATACTGCATGTTCATGAGGCTAACCTTTCATCCTTCTTTTGCAGGTGTTATCGCTGACGATGATGATGGCATCTGGGGAAATTCTGGAATGTTCTGAGTCGGCGAACCCTGAAATCTTTCAGGCGGCCCGTCTTCACCTGGGCTCCTTGGGGGTCATTCTCACCGTCACTCTGCAGTGTAGACCCGCCTTCCGCCTGCAGGAGATCCAGTTCTCCTCCACGTTACAAGAGGTATTGATGAAAGCATTGCAGATCTTATAACACCAAAGTAACCAACTGGTCTTGGTATGTGCACTAAACTGAAAAAAGGTGCAAAAATATTAAAAAAAAAAAAAAAAACATTCACCAGATACAGGGTAACTGGTCAGAATTCTACTGGCCTTACAGATATATGGTAGGTAAGCAGCAGGTTCCCAACACCTGATCCATGATGGCGGTGGTTGGAGCCTCCTGACTCAAGACCACATGGTGGAGAAGGTGGATGGACAAGAGAACTGTATGTGCTCCTGCTCCAGTAGTCCATTGCTCTGACTCTACCTGGTTCCATGTGGATGTCGGAGGCAGTAAAGTTCCCAAGGCAGTCCTCTAAAGAAAAAGTGTAATGGTTTTGATTTGGTCTGTTTAGAAAACATTGGTTGGACGATTGTCTCACACACATTAGGGCAGGCTGAAGGATATGTGACTCTAGTTTTTTAATAGATCAATCCTTAAAATTGTCAGCTCCATCTAGTGGCCAAAATGCGGTTTCATTTTCTGAAATACCTCAATGAGAAAATAGATCACATTTTGGCCACTAGGTGGAGCCAATTATCATAGGGATTACTCTATTAGAGAAATTACACCAAAAAATACATGCAGTATGCCTGTGACATTTGATCAACTAATATTTTATCTATTTATGTATTCATTTATTACGGGAAAGTTTCACACTGGATTACTGTACAGATCTGGAAGAAATGCGCAAATCATAAGGGGGCGTATTTATAAAAAAAGAAAAATCACATAGCTGTTTATCCATCAAAACTGTAGCCTGAGAACATTCGATGTTGCCCTATTTGCACAGAACATGCAGTTTCGATAGACAAACAGCTATGCACATTTTTTTTTTTTTTATTGATGTGAGAAAATACAGCATTATGGCCACTAGGTGGCGATGAGGAGCCATACCCACTGTCTGAGACAGTCAGTGCCATCTAGTGGTCATAATGTGCTATGTTCAGCATTCACACATTCGATCTGCAGGGAATATATTCTGAAAACATTAGATTTTTTTTCCCCTTTCGCACAGAACATACAGTTTCAATAGACAAACAGCATTGCAAATTTTTTATAAAGACACTTCAGACACTTTGCTTATCCAGGAATTCAGCTTTAATTATCGCCTGCATTATACAATTAATACAATTTGTTGAAATGTCTTGAATTTTGCTGAGTGAAAACTCTCTATTGTATTATATACAGTACGCATTTCACAGATAGAACTATGGATACAGTGTATCTTTATTATTAGTGTCTGATTCCTCTCCAGCCTTGTTGTCAGCCCCGGTGTCCTCTCTGATGTGCTCTCTTCCCCCCAATCCAATCTACATGTCATATCAGCCGAGGTCCACCCCGCATTAACCTACAGGCTCCGTCATTCAGGTTTTCCATCTCCTTCCCTCCACCCCTGTGCTGACCTGACAACCCCATTGTAATGATATGGCCGTCCCCAGTTATGTGTTCCTCTCCGTCCCTCGAGGCGAAAAAAACACAGATTGTGTTCACCGCATACAATTTCCATCTTCTGATTTCCAATAAACACATTAATAGTCACCATGTATAGAATTTAGTTCTAGTTTAGTATAGAATAATATTTGTCACTAAATACACAGTGTACAAATGTATTAATGAATAAATACAATACATGAAACAATTTATAAAATTTTGTCAAGCTGATTCGTTATAATTCCATAATAATTGCATTCCATGGTGCAGGAGGTGGTCAGAGGCTGTGGACATGGTACAGGAGGACATGTCATAGGCTGTGGACATGGTACAGGAGGACATGTCAGAGGCTGCGGACATGATACAGCAGGACCTGTCACAGGCTAAAGGCATAGTACAGAAGGACATATCAGAGGCTGGGGACATGGTACAGGAGGACATGTCAGAGGCTACGGACATGATACAGGAGGACATGTCAGAGGCTGCAGACATAGTACAGGAGGACATGTCAGAGGCTGTGGACATGGTACAGGAGGACATGTCAGAGGCTGTGGACATGGTACAGGAGGACATGTCAGAGGCTGCGGATATGGTACAGGAGGACATGTCATAGGCTGTGGACATGGTACAGGAGGACATGTCAGAGGCTGCGGACATGATACAGCAGGATCTGTCAGAGGCTAAAGACATAGTACAGAAGGACATATCAGAGGCTGGGGACATGGTACAGGAGGACATGTCAGAGGCTACGGACATGATACAGGAGGACATGTCAGAGGCTGCAGACATAGTACAGGAGGACATGTCAGAGGCTGTGGACATGGTACAGGAGGACATGTCAGAGGCTGTGGACATGGTACAGGAGGACATGTCATAGGCTGTGGACATGGTACAGGAGGACATGTCAGAGGCTGCGGACATGATACAGCAGGACCTGTCACAGGCTAAAGGCATAGTACAGAAGGACATATCAGAGGCTGGGGACATGGTACAGGAGGACATGTCAGAGGCTACGGACATGATACAGGAGGACATGTCAGAGGCTGATGACATAGTACAGGAGGACATGTCAGAGGCTGTGGACATGGTACAGGAGGACATGTCAGAGGTTGTGGACATGGTACAGGAGGACATGTCAGAGGCTGTGGATATGGTACAGGAGGACATGTCATAGGCTGTGGACATGGTACAGGAGGACATGTCAGAGGCTGCGGACATGATACAGCAGGATCTGTCAGAGGCTAAAGACATAGTACAGAAGGACATATCAGAGACTGTGGACAGGGTACAGGAGGACATGTCAGAGGCTGCGGATATGGTACAGGAGGACATATCCGAGGCTGGGGACATGGTACAGGAGGACATGTCAGAGGCTTTGCACATGATACAGGAGGACATGTCAGAGGCTGCAGACATAGTACAGGAAGACATATCAGAGGCTGGGGACATGGTACAGGAGGACATGTCAGAGGCTACGGACATGATACAGGAGGACATGTCAGAGGCTGCAGACATAGTACAGGAGGACATGTCAGAGGCTGTGGACATGGTACAGGAGGACATGTCAGAGGCTGTGGACATGGTACAGGAGGACATGTCAGAGGCTGCGGACATGGTACAGGAGGACATGTCATAGGCTGTGGACATGGTACAGGAGGACATGTCAGAGGCTGCGGACATGATACAGCAGGACCTGTCAGAGGCTAAAGACATAGTACAGAAGGACATATCAGAGACTGTGGACATGGTACAGGAGGACATGTCAGAGGCTGCGGATATGGTACAGGAGGACATATCAGAGGCTGGGGACATGGTACAGGAGGACATATCAGAGGCTGTGGACATGGTACAGGAAGACATATCAGAGGCTGGGGACATGGTACAGGAGGACATGCCAGAGGCTGCGGACATGGTACAGGAGGACATGTCAGAGGCTACGGACATGATACAGGAGGACATGTCAGAGACTGCAGACATAGTACAGGAGGACATGTCAGAGGCTGTGGACATGGTACAGGAGGACATGTCAGAGGCTGTGGATATGGTACAGGAGGACATGTCATAAGCTCCGGACATGGTACAGGAAGACATGCCAGAGGCTGCGGATATGGTACAGGAGGACATATCAGAGGCTGGGGACATGGTACAGGAGGACATGTCATAGGCTGCGGACATAGTACAGGAAGACATATCAGAGGCTGGGGACATGGTACAGGAGGACAAGTCATAGGCTGCGGACATAGTACAGGAAGACATATCAGAGGCTGGGGACATGGTACAGGAGGACAAGTCATAGGCTGCAGACATGGTACAGGAGGACATGTCAGAGGCTGTGGACATGGTACAGGAGGACATGTCAGAGGCTACGGACATGATACAGGACATGTCAGAGGATGCGGACATACTAAAGGAGGACATATCAGAGGCTATATTTTAGTATTAACAAAAATATTATTATTATTATTATTTATAATTGTTATTAGATGTTATTATATTATATTTTATTATGGACATTATTTTTTATTTTATTTTTATTATTATAACAATAAATAATGTTAATGATAAAATATAATACAATAATATCTAGTAACAACAACAATAATAATAAAAAATAACAATAATAATGATGATAATAATAATAATACATAAAAATAATAATAATAACTAGGGATGCACCGATACCTCAGCCACCGGAAAATAGGGTTATCTGCATTTTACCGATTGAAAAAAAAAAAAAGCGTCGATAATGGCATGCTGCTTCCCAGTGACTTGAATGCAAAATCGTGTCCCATTTACTTTAATGCAAAAATGCCCCCTTTTGACTGCAATGCAAAATCGCGTCCTATTTACTTCAATGCAAAAATGCCCCCTATTTGCTGCAATGCAAAAATTGCGTCCCATTAATATTAAAGCAAAATCGTGTGCTATTGACTTCAACGCAAAAATGCCAGGCACATTAACTAAATTACATTTTTTTTTTAAACTGTCAGTTTCGGTTTCGGTTTTCAGCCAAGTGCATCTTGAAGTTTCGGTTTTGGCACTGGAATTTTAATTTCGGTGCACCGCTAATAATAATAACAGCAATGAATTTACAGTATATTAATAACAAAATAAAATATAATATATAATAATAATAATAATAATAATAATAATAATAATAATAATAATAAATACAATTAAAAAAAGAATATAATATAAAATGATAATAATAAGAATGATGATGATAGAAACAACAATAATAATATAAATGCATAATAACAGTAATAATAAAATACATAAAATAATATTAACATTAAAATATACAGTATATAAACAAAATATAATAATAATAACAATAAACATTATTATTATTAATATTATTATTATTATTATTATTATTATTAATAATAATAATAATAATAATATCTACAGAGATTCATAAAACCAGCTTTACCATGACATAAAACAAGGCAAGCCTCAATGCTCTCCTCCAGCCCTCAAATATTTCAAGACTTTTAAAATAGTGTCAAAAAATATTAAAACAAGAGAAAAATGTATATCTGGGAACACGGCCAGTGAAAGGGAAAGTCTGAAAACCTCTATTAATGAGGGCCGTGTCTCAGGAACAGCAACAATGTGAAACTTCAACACTTGATAAGTGCAGGCTGGATTGACGGAGAAGATAATTGGCCCTGAGATCTCATGTGACTGCCAGGGTTTTACTTTTTTCTAAAATGTAAATTGTCACCCAGACTTTGCTTAACCACTTGACCCCCAAGCCAGTTCTGACATTTCTCACATACATGGAAAATCAGCTTTCTTTCCACTAGATAATTTCTTAGAACCCCCTAAATATATAAATATATCTTTAAGCAGAGGCCCTGGAGAACAAAATAGTTGTTGTTGCTCAGTTCCTCTCACTCTGCTCAGTGCAGCTGATGCCGCCGGTCGGAAAAGTCCGCCTCCCCGGGGGGACGGAAGAGCCTGGGAATAACGGTGGTGGTGGTAGGGGGGAGGGAACCCCTTCTGCTGCCTGTAAAAGTGATCAAGTGATTGTTCTAACACTTTGGCAACCCATAGTGCTCTGGGGACCCTTTGTCATGTTTTACATATTTATTTGTAAAATAAGGATTGTATATAGGTGGTAAAATATAGTATAATATATAGTATTATATAATAGTATTATTAAATATTTGATGTATTATTATTATATATAATCAGGGCTTTTTTTCTCAGAGAGTAGGTGCAAGAACTCTGCCTTTCTGAGTCACCCCTTGTCTCCGCCCCTTTCCCACCTCCGAGCTCCGTCCCTTGGTTCCTCCCCCTAACCACCTCCCAGTGCCGCGCCTTTTAGAGAATACAGAAGCAAGTATCACTTTTGTGGTGATAAGTAATTTGTATGGAATTTGTTAATGATAACAAGTAATGCAGTAAAATAGATACCCAGCAACAATAGATCCCCCTCCAGCACCGGTTTACCCCCCTACAACAATAGACCCACCCACAACAACACACCCCCAGCAACAATAGATCTCCTCCACAAAAATAGACACCCCCAGTAATGATAGATCCCCCACAACAGTGTACACCCCCCCCCTGAAACAATAGATTCCACAGCAACAATAGACCTCCAGCAACAATAGATCCCCCTCCAGCACTGTTTGACGACCCCCCCACAACAATAGACCCACCAGCAACAATAGACCCACCCACAACAACACACCCCCAGCAACAATAGATCTTCCGCACAACAATAGATACCCCCAGTAATGATAGATCCCTCACAACAGTGTACACGCCCCAGAAACAATAGATCCCACTACAACAATAGACCTCCAGCAACAATAGATCCCCCTCCAGCACTGTTTGACCCCCCCACAACAATAGACCCACCAGCAACAATAGACCCACCCACAACAACACACCCCCAGCAACAATAGATCTCCCGCACAAAAATAGACACCCCCAGTAATGACAGATCCCCCACGACAGTGTACACCCCCTAGAAACAATAGATCCCACCACAACAATAGACCTCCAGCCTCAACAACAGATCTCCCAGCAGCCAGCATCAATAGACCTCTTCCTGCCCAGCAACAATAGATACCACCACAACAATAGACCTGCCCAGCAACAATAGATCCCCCATAACAATAGACCTCCAGCAGCAACAACGTAGATCTCCCAGCAGCCAGCATCAATAGACCTCTTCCTGCCCAGCAACAAATGATCCCACCAAAACAATAGAGCTGCCCGGCAACAATAGATCCCCCCCTAACAATAGACCTCCAGCAGCAACAACAGATCTCCCAGCAGCCAGCATCAATAGACCTCTTCCTTAACAGTAGATCCTTCCCAGCAACGATTGACCCCCCCCCCCAGCAATATAAGACCACCCGTCTTCCCCAGCAACAACAGGTTCCCCATCAGCAACAATAGACCCCCACCCACGTAAAATTAGATCCCTCAGCAACACTACATTCCCCCTAGTGAGACTAGACCCTGGCATCAATAGATCTCCAGCACACTCGAGCACCCCTTGCCATTACTTACATTCAGTGCTGAAGGTGCCCGGAACTGTCCCCCCCCCCCCCCCCCCCCGTTAACACTGAAAAAAAGCCATGTATATAATTATATATAGTAGATCCTTTAAAGTGATACTAAAGTCTATTTTTTTTTTCCCTTTAAAAATAACAAACATGTTATACTTACTGTGCAGTTGGTTTTGCACAGAGCAGCCCCAATGCTCCTCTTTTCGGGTCCCATGCTGGTTCCCCTGGCCCCCCTCCTGTCGAGTGCCCCCACAGCAAGAAGCTTGCTATGGGGGCACCCGAGCTGAGCTACAGCTCCGTGTATCCATGTAGACATGGAGCCGTGGCTCGAACCCCGCCCCCTCTCTCCCCTGATTGGCTAACTGCCTTTGATTGCCAGCAATGGAGCCACTGCTGTGTACCAGCCAATCAGGAGGGAGAGTCCCGGATGGCTGAGACACTCGTGGACATCACTGGACAGAGAGGAGGCTCAGGTAAGTATTAGGAGGGGCTGAGGGGGGCTGCTGCACACAGAAGGCTTTTTATCTTAATGCACTGAATGCAATAAGACAAAAAAACCTTCTGCCTTTACATCCCCTTCAAGTCCTGTAAGTTGCGAGGTGGGGCCGCCATGGATCGGACTTGTTTTCCTAGACTGAAATCAGGAGAATTTGGAGGCCAAGTCAACACCTGAAACTTGTTGTTGTGTTCCTCTAACTCAATGTTTCTCAACTCCAGTCCTCAAGGCGCCCCAACAGGTCATGTTTTCAGGATTTCCCCTCAGATAAAACAGCTGTGGTAATTACTAAGGCAGTGAAACTGATCAAATCGGGAAAAAATAAATAGCTGGATAGCCGCACTCCAAAAAAATTCACCTTTATTGTATAAGAATGGATATCAAAGCATCACAAATGAGTACAGACTAAGTGTACAGCCTCTGACCATGGTTTCCTATGGGCCATGTTACATAGTTACATAGTAGGTGAGGTTGAAAAAAGACACAAGTCCATCAAGTCCAACCTATGTGTGTGATTATGTGTCAGTATTACATTACATATCCCTGTATATTGCGGTCATTCAGGTGATTATCTAATAGTTTCTTGAAGCTATCAATGCTCCCCGCTGAGACCACCGCCTGTGGAAGGGAATTCCACATCCTTGCCGCTCTTACAGTAAAGAACCCTCTACGTAGTTTAAGGTTAAACCTCTTTTCTTCTAATTGTAATGAGTGGCCACGAGTCTTATTAAACTCTCTTCTGCGAAAAAGTTTTATCCCTATTGTGGGGTCACCAGTACGGTATTTGTAAATTGAAATCATATCCCCTCTCAAGCGTCTCTTCTCCAGAGAGAATAAGTTCAGTGCTCGCAACCTTTCCTCATAACTAAGATCCTCCAGACCCTTTATTAGCTTTGTTGCCCTTCTTTGTACTCGCTCCATTTCCAGTACGTCCCTCCTGAGGATTGGTGCCCAGAACTGGACAGCATACTCCAGGTGCGGCCGGACCAGAGTCTTGTAGAGCGGGAGAATTATCCTTTTATCTCTGCAGTTGATCCCCCTTTTAATGCATGCCATTGCTGAGCCTATCATCTACTAGGACCCCCAGGTCCTTTTCCATCCTAGATTCCCCCAGAGGTTCTCCCCCCAGTATATAGATTGCATTCATATTTTTGCCACCCAAATGCATTATTTTACATTTTTCTACATTGAACCTCATTTGCCATGTAGTCGCCCACCCCATATTCACATCTGTGCGTTTTATGGAAAGAGACAGGGACTTTCTTCTGGTTTTTGGTTCCATAGACTTCAATGGATCAAAAAAGTGTATTGAAAACTGCAAAATGCATCCGGAATATGCAACCTGCATAGGTGTGAACCAGGCCTCAAACCATTTTTGCAGTGTGGTAGGGAGCATTATCCTGCTAAAAGAGGTCACTGCTTTAGAGAATACCATTTCCATGAAAGGGTGCACTTGGTCACCAATAATGTTTAGGTAGGTGGTACATTTTAAGCAACGTCCACAAGAATGGCAGGAGCCAAGGCTTCCCAGCTAGACATGTGCACTGACAAAAAATTTGTTCGTTTTCGTTTCATTAATTTTTTTGCTTTCTTCAGAAATTCGAAAATTCGGAATTCGGAAATTCGAAAATTCGGAAATCTGGAAATCCGAAAATTCGGATTTCCGAATTTTTGGATTCCAAATGTCCAAACTTTCGAATTCCGAATTTCCGAACTTTCGGAATTCGAAAATTTGGAAATTCAAAAATTCGAGAATCCGAAAATTTGAAAATCTGAAAAAAAGAAAGAAAATCAGTAAAATTCGAAATAATAACTAACTAATAATAACTAACTATTAAATTATAGGTATTGGAATTTCCTTTCAAATTTGGCTGTTTGTGAACGTAACGAATATACATTTATCTGAAGTTACAAATTATCCGAAATAACGAATGCCGCATCTAAACAAATGGAATGGAACAAATTAATAATAAATAATAATAATAAAAAGGTTTTATTATTATTAGATCGTTACGTTCCATTCTTTTAGATGTGGCATTCGTTATTATTCGGAATTCGGAAATTCGGAAATTCGGAAATCTGCAAATTCGGATTTTCGAATTTCGAACTTTCATATTTCCTAATTCTCAAATTTCCAATTTTCCAAATTCCGAATTTTCGAACTTTCGAATTCTGAATTTCCGAACTTTCGGAATTCGAAAATTCGGAAATTCAAAAATTCGAAAATCTGAAAAAAAAAAAGAAAATCAGTAAAATTCGAAATAATAACTAATAATAACTATTATTAACTAAATACTATTAAATTATATTATTTTATATAATATATATTATTATATTATATTATTGGAATTTCCTTTCAAATTTGGCTGTTTGTGAATACAAATTTATCTGAAGTTATGAATTATCCGAAATAACGAATGCCGCATCTAAACAAATGGAATGGAACAAATTAATAATAATAATAAAAAGGTTTTATTATTATTAGATCGTTACAGTCCATCCTTTTAGATACGGCATTCGTTATTTCAGATAATTCGTAAATTCGGATAAATTCGCACTCGTTACTTTCACAAACAGCCCAATTTTAAATGAAATTCCAATGCCTATAATTTAATAGTTATTATTATTAGTTAGTTTAGATTTTCGAGTTTTGGAATTTTCGGATTTTCATTCTTTTGAATTTTCCGATTTTCATTCTTTTTTTCGGATTTTCACATTTCCAAACTTCCGAATTTTTCAAATTTCCTCATATCGAATTTACGAACTTCTGAATTTCCGAATTTTAGAAATTTCGAACTTCCGGAATTTCGAATTTTAGAAATTTAGAACTTCCGAATTTCCGAAATTCCGAATTTTCGAAAATTCGGAAATTGCGGAAATTGTGGAAATTTGTCAAAATTTGTTAAAAAACGAATTTGGAACTAAACAAATTACACATCTCTATACCCAGCAGAACATTGTCCAAAGCATTACACTGCCTCCTCCGGCTTGCCTTCTCCCCATACTGCATCCTGGTGCCATCTCTTCCCTAGGTAAATGACTCACACACACCCGGCCAGCCCCATGATGTAAAAGAAAACGTGATTTATCAGACCAGTCCACCTTCTACCATTGCTCCATGGTCCAGTTCTGATGTTCACATGAACATTGTAGGTGCTTTTGGCTGTGGACAAAGCTCAACATGGGCACCCTGACCGGTCTGCGCCTACGCAGCCCCATACACAAACAAACTGAGATGCCCATTTTTTTTTTCTGCTTTTAACCCATCAACTTCAGGGAAAACATGTTCACTTGCTGCCTAATCACTTGCCGACCACTGCACGCCAATATACGTCGGCACAACGGCAGCGGTTGGCAAATGGGCGTACCTGTACGTCCCCTTTAACCACTAGCTGTCCGCCCACTGTCATATGACTGTGGGACGAGGCAGCTCTCGTTCTGGGCGGACTTCATATGACGTGACCACCTTCACTAGGGGGTGAAAGTGCTCTGTATTGAGGTGGTTAAATGGTGGGGCTAGCGGGCGCGCGCGTACAGCGTGACTGTGCCCACGGGTCCCGGGGACTCTATGTCCACCGGTCTCCCTATGTAAACAAGGCATCTCCCCGTTCTGCCTAGTGACATGACAGAGATCACTGCTCCCTGTCATCGGGAGCAGTGATCGCTGTCATGTCAGTGGAAGCCCACCCCCCCCAACAGTTAGAATTGCTCCCTAGGACACACTTAACCGCTTGATCGCCCCCTAGTGTTTAACCCCTTCCCTGCCAGTGTTATTTACACAGTAATCAGTGCATTTTTATAGCACCGATCACTGTATAAATGACAATGGTCCCAAAATAGTGTCAAAAGTGTCCGTTGTGTCCGCCATAATGTCGCAGTCCTGATAAAAATCGCAGATCGCCGCCATTACTAATAAAAAAAAAAAATAATAATAAAAATGCTATAAAACTATCCCCTATTTTGTAGATGCTATAACTTTTGCGCAAACCAATCAATATTATTGCGATTTTTTTTTTTTTTTTACCAAAAATATGTAGAAGAATACATATCGGACTAAACTGAGGAAAACATTTTATATATTTTTGGAGGATATTTATTATAGCAAAAAGTAAAAAATATTGCTTTTTTTTTGCAAAATTGTTGCTCTTTTTTTGTTTATAGCGCAAAAAAAAATAAAAACCGAAGAGGCGATCAAATACCACCAAAAGAAAGCTCTATTTATGGGGAAAAAAGGACGTCGATTTTGTTTGGACCGCGCAATTGTCAGTTAAAGCAACGCAGTGCCAAATCGCAAAAAAAGTACTCCGGTCAGGAAGGGGGTAAAATCCTCTGGGGCTGAATCGGTTAATAGACCCCACCCACTTTCAGACGCCCTTGTGACAAGATGATCAATGTTTTTCACTTAACCTGGTCAGTGGTCATAAAGTTATGGCTGATCGGCGTAGAAAACCATTCATTTGGCTATATAAGTACCTGAAATAAATAAATAACAAAGCAAAAAAAGAATAAATAATATATAACACAAAAAAATAAAAAAACAAAAAATTAAATAATGCCACGTAAATGGGAAGATGGTAAAAGCAGAGCAGAGACGTCAATGGAATATTTTACAGATGCGGATTGCGGCGTGACACTCGCAGTGCCATTGACCTTTGACCCTGGAACGGGGCGCCGCTCATCTCCCTGCGGCTCCCGGGAATGAAATTGAAGAGAAGGGGGGGGGGGGATGAGGCTCTGGATATTAGAAGGGAATACACATTCTAGAATGGCGGTGAATACCCAGTAGTAGTCCCTTGCCGACTAAACATCAGACCCCAGCGGGGGGGGGGGGGAGGCTTCGGGGGCGAGGTGATAGATTGGGCTGAATTAGGCAATGTCAGGGGGTCCTAATTTTAAAAATCGACTCCATCTTTATAGCCTCACGCACCACTGAAGCCACAAATGGAAAAGTAATTCATTTCTATACTCTTGGGCTTCTCGGCGCCTTCCACCTTGAACCCGCATAGGTTCTCAGAGTGGAGCTGCTGGCTCTCTAGGTTCTATTCAACCGTATGTCCGTGCAAGGCAATCCTGGGCTAAAAGATGCGCCGTCGCTTTAAATTTCTGACAGCGCTAAGATCATGTGATGTGGCTTTATAAAAAAATAAATAAAATAAATGTTTCTGCGCTCTAAAGCTATAAAAAATCCCACCCAGCTGCAGCTCTTCAATAAGGCTCCATTCACACTAATGCGTTTTTTGATGCAGAAATGCATGGGAATTTTTTAACATGAGTTCCTATGGAACATGTTCACATCAATGCATTTTTGTACCTCTGCGTTTTTGGAAAGGGTCAGGGACTTTTTTTCATGCAAAATGCAGCGTTTTGCATGTAATAGAATTCAATGGACCAGCATCAAAAACGCAAGTACAGCGTTTTTACAGCGTTTTTAAAACATTTTTGCGGCGTTTTTGACTTTTTTTTTTTTTAGACTGTTTACAGTCTAAAAAAAAACTGTAAAAAAAAAAAAAAAACACACAAAACGCGGCAAAAACGCTGTAAAAATGCTGCTCAAAAACGCGACACAGATAGAGCTTTCTTTTGGTGGTATTTGATCACCTCTGCGGTTTTTATTTTGTGCGCTATAAACAAAAGAAGAGCGACAAGTTTAAAAAAAAAAACACTATTTTTTTTTACTTTTTGCTATAATAAATATCCCAATTAAAAAAAAAAAAAACAACAAATTTTTTCCTCAGTTTAGGCGGATATGTATTCTTCTACGTATTTTTGGTAAAAAAAATTCGCAATAAGTGTATATTGATTGGTTTGCGCAAAAGTTATAGTGTCTACAATATTGGGGATAATTTTATGGCATTTTTATTTATTTATTTTTTTTTTACTAGTAATGGCGGCGATCTGCATTTTTTTATCGTGATTGTGACATTGCGGCGGACACATCGGACACTTTTGACACCATTTTGGGACCACTGACAATTATACAGCGATCAGTGCCATAAAAATGCATTGATTACTGTATAAATGTCACTGGCAGGGAAGGGGTTAACACTAGGGGGCGATCAAGGGGTTAAATGTGTTCCCTAGGGAGTGATTCTAACTGTAGGGGGAGGGGACTCACAAGGGGAGGAGACCGATCGGTGTTCCTCTGTACACGGAACACATGATCGGTCTCCTCTCCCCCGACAGGATGTGGATCTGTGTGTTTACACACACAGATCCACATCCCGGCTCTGTTACCGGGCAATCGCAGGTGCCCGGCAGACATCGCGGCTGCCGGGCACGTGCATCGGCTCCCAAGTGACGTGGCGGGGGGGCGCGTGCCCCCCCCCCCCAGACGGCCAGGAAGCCTAGGACGTCATATGACGCCCTCCCAGGATGGGAGATCCCTCCTGCGGACATCATTTGACTATGGGTGGGACCTGAAGTGGTTAATTAGAAAAAAACAAAAAAACACTTGGTGAATTTCTAAAGCATAGCTGTCACAAATAATTCCCCGTAATTTGCCTAATTTGTTTATTTGCTACAATTGTTAGCGCCACCTAGTGGCCATAATGTGGTATTTTCTTCATTAAAGCATTTCAGAACAATACTGCTTCATGGCCACTAGATGGAGCTGACAATTGTAGATGAAATAGCTCCCCAGCGGAAGTCTAAAAGGCACAGGCAGCATGCTGCAGAGAAGGACTCTTGCCCTCTGAAGAGGTCTAATCCCCCCCCACTGAATTACAGCTACACACGGCAATGCACCATAATGCTTTGAATAGCAAAGTGTGTGGCGATTTTCAGGGCATCTTGGTGCATTGGCAGCCCATGGCATTGGACTGTTAACATGAATTGCATTACGGCAGACCATTGAAAATTGTTGGCTGCCAATGTACCAAAACATCCTAAAATGCATCAAAGCCCTGTGAAATTGCAAATGGGCCCAGATGCATCGGCGTAGACTGACAGCCCAGCGAATCAGCGTACGGCCTTGGTATATCGGTCCCGCATGCCTGCTGTAGATGCAGTTGTTTACTTTATCAGTGCCTGAGACTGGACGCAAGAGGAACCTGTTGCTCGGATATATCCGAAGATTAAAGTCGAAGCTCTTGGCAGTGGTATTTAAGTGAAAGTCATTTCAGTAAGATTATAGCCTCGGATCTGGGCAGAGAACGCTCCTAGCCTTTCCCAAGGTCAAAAACTCACATCCCTAATTAATTCCCTGCAGATCTGCCCACGTACATGTTGCATTAATACAAATGTTTGTGCGGCTGAATCTTCCCGACAGCTTTCCTCGCTGTTTTTTTTTTTTTTTTATGTTTTTAGGAGAAGTAGTTGTCATAAATTCCAATTAAATTATTTTTAAAAATATTGCTGTGTCCTGCGCTACAGAGCGAGGTCCCGAATATTAAAATCAAAGTCAAAATAAACTATAAACATTATAACAGGTTGTATAATCAAATGTTAACATAAAGCTATGCTAACAAGTCTTGGGATAGCTAAAATGCAGTTGCTGTAGAAAAAGCTGCTCCAGGTTTCTTTCATGCTTCTCACTATTGAGGAGCTTGGGTCCGGGCATGGGTTCTGTCTTTGGTCTGAGTTTGAGTTCAGGCTTAGGTTCTGACTTTGGTTTGGGCTTAGGTTTAGGCTTGAGTTCGGGCTTTGGTCTAGGCTTAGGTTCAAGCTTTGGGTTGGCTTGGATTCGGGTTTAGGTTCAAGTTTGGATTCAGGTTTGGGTTCTGGTTGGGTTTGGGCTTAGGCTCTGGCTTTGGTCTGAGTTTGGGTTTAGGTTTGAGTTTGGCTTCGGTTTTGGCTTTGGTCCAAGTTTAGGTTCAGGTTTTGGTTTAGGTTTGGGTTCATGCTTGGGTTTGGGCTTAATTTCAGGTTTGGGTTTGGGCTTTGGTCTAGGCTTAGGATCATGCTTTGGGTTTACTTGGATCTGGGCTTAGGTTTGGGCTTTGGTCCAGACTTGGGTTCAGGATTAGGTCCCCCTTAAAATAAACTAGAAGAGGAGAGATTTCCCCTTCTTTCCTACTCCATCTGCCCTCTGGCTTTGGTTTGGGCTTAGGTTCAGGCTTAGATTCAGGCTTTGGTCTAGGCTTAAGTTCAGGCATTGGGTTGGCTTAGGTCCGGGCTAAGGTTCAGGCTTATGTTTGTTTTTTGGTCCGGGCTTGGGTTCAGGATTAGGTCCCACTTAAAATAAACCAGAAAATAGATTTTACTTTCTTTCCTTTTCCATTTGACCTCGGGCTTTGGTTTGGGCCTAGATACAGGCTTTGGTCTAGGCTTAAGTTCAGGCTTTGGGTTGGCTCGGATCCAGGGCTAGGTTGAGGCCTGGGTTTGGGCTTTGATCTGGGCTTGGATTCAGGCACCCTTAAGACATGAATTAGAGAGATTTTCTCTTCTTTCCTGTTTCATCTGACCTCCTTCAAATAGTCAGAAAGTATAAAATATTCCCTTTTTTTCTTCTCCATCTGACTGACCATTTCCCCTTAATTCCTGTTCCATCTAACCCACTTTCTAGCAGGCAGAAAGTAGGGGGTTTCTCCTCGCTCCCTGTTCTGTCTGATCCCCTTCAAATAAACAGGAAGTGATTAAAATTTTCCCAATGAGGATCAGTAAAAATTGTACAGAGGTTCTATCTCCTCCAAAAGCACAGAATGTTTTGCGCAGGAGTTAGGCGCCAACGTTCTTTAGCCCAAACAATTGTTCCAATTACATAAAACTTAAAGGAGTTGTAAAGGCAGAAGGTTTTTTTTTTATTTTAATGCATTCTATGCATTAAGATAAAAAACCTTCTGTGTGTAGCAGCCTCCCCAGCACCCCCCTAATTACTTTCCTGAGCCTCCTCTTTCTCCAGCAATGTCTACGAGTGTCTAAGCCATCCTAGACACTCTTCCTGATTGGCTGAGACACAGCAGTGGCATCATTGGCTCCTGCGGCTGTCAATCAAAGTCAGTCAGCCAATCAGGGGAGAGAGGGGGTGGGGCCGGGTCGGGTCTCCATGTTTGAATGGATATACGGAGCTCTGACTCGGCTCGGGTGCCCCCATAGGAAGCTGCTGGATGAGGGGGCACTCGATAGGAGGGAGGGGCCAGGAGCAGCAAAGAGGGACCAGAGATGAGGAGGATCCGGGCTGCTCTGTGCAAAGCCAACTGCACAGAGGAGGTAAGTATAAAAAAAAAAAAAAAAAGAGACTTTACAATCACTTTAAAAAGTTTGCTATTGTGAAAATCAACCTCCTGCCCTTCATGATGCAGGACAGACATCGGGAGACGGTAGATGGTGCTGGGCATCACCATTTCCCTGTGATTGTCAAGGCTGCTCATCACAAAGAGCATGATGAAAAGAAGCGGCATCTCAATCTAATCAGCAGGGCTTGAAGCCTGACAAAAGGTTAATCTCATTTCTTCTGAACTCCTGATTATCCCGATAAGAACACATTATCTCCGAACTCTCTTTCCTGCTTAACAAACTTCCCAACTGCATAAAGCACTGAGAAATCCCGGGAGGATTCTACTGTGTAAGAAAACCCAAATCTGAAATGCTGTCTATAAAACACTCTTTAGTTTACTTATAGTATGCATAGCTCCCAACTGTCCCTCATTCAGAGCAAATGTCCCTCTTTAGACCCAGATCCCTGCGTTCCTCTTTCCTCTTCAGTTGGCCATCTTAATAGTCTGATGCATAGACCTCTATAAAACATTTCCTTTAACCAAGTCTTCTCCATTAAACCCTTCAACTAACCTATAAATGATTGCATTTTTCTTTTTGAAAAGCAAGCAGAAAGAAAGAGTAGTAGTGAAAAAAACACTTGTGGGTGCAACCAATTATTTTCTGTGTACTAATTCTTTTAACTGGGGATGTGGCAGAAGTTGGTTCTTTTAGCTAGATACTTTGTGCTAAAAAATTGTCCCTCTTTCTCATCTGAGATGCGTATAAATTATCACTTGTGTCACCAAGCCCTAAGTTTCACTCCAGACACCAAGGCTGCAATGAAAGAGGGGTTATTTTTCATACCAACCACCACCAATGCAATAAGGTCCTTCAGCCACTAAGCCTTCCAATAAATAACCACCAACTCAATACGATCCTTCTCTCACTAACCTTTCCAATCACCACTGAGGTAATGATATCCTTCTCCCACTGACCCTGCCAATACCAACCAATGTAATGAGATCCTTCTCCCATTGACCCTGCCAATAACCACCAATGTAATGAGATCCTTCTCCCAATGACACTCCCAATGAAGACCAATGTAATGAGATCTTTCTCCCACTGACCCTGCCAATAACCACCAATGTAATGAGATCCTTCTCCCAATGACACTCCCAATGAAGACCAATGTAATGAGATCCTTCTCCCACTGACCCTTTCAATGACCACCCTAACCCTAAGCCGTCATCATCCCAGATAATGGCTCCTTAGCTGAAACGCGTCGGGTTGATCCCTCACGATTACCGCTACTTGAATTTTGAGCTTTTATGATCTTCTAACATGTGAGTGTACTTTTTATTATTTTAATAAACCAGTGTTAAACGTTATCACGTTATGTGAGTTTTTTTCATTTCTCGCATATGAACATCCATGGCCTTTATGGGATTATGTACGAATATTGTTGAAGTAATATCGCAAATTATTGAAGACATCTGAAGAGACGAGTTATCTAGACCTGTTGGTCATTAAGCCTTTTTGACTTGTATGACGTATGTCTTTTCAAGTCAATTAGTTCTGGTAAGCCTCTTGATGCTTTCGGTGACGGTTCCTGCACCACCAATAGCTCTTCTGTTCACCTGTGTTTTTTTACATTTTTACTTACCTGCCTGATCCAGTTGATCCCTCTTATTGTAATATTTGGGAGGATTTTGATCTTCTGCCTCTGGTAAGCCTCCATAGACCCCTGGTGGTGGTTTTTCTTCACTTTTCACTTCTACAATCAACATTTGTGGACTTTCTTGATAAATGAACTCTTGATGGTGTTATTCCCATTGTTTTTTTTTTTTTTTTACTTTTTCCTTGTTTTTTATCAATTAATATTTTTTATTAATATTTATTATTTTTCAATTTTTTTTGGTACATTAAGTATCGATTTTTAGGACTTCACTTTGCTTCTCTTTGTATTTTAAATGATACATCATAAGTTTGTGATATCAGTTTCATATACACTGTATATTGTTTGATTTATTTAAATTTATTTTGGGGTTTATAGCGCAACACTTTTTTGTATACTGTTTTTAGCCTTGGGTCTAGAGGTGTGTTGGCTGCTATTTGCTTCCATTCTTTAGCGCAGCGCTGTATTTACACATTTTTTTTACTAGCTGCAATGGAGAAAGGGGTGGCAGGGGAGTGCTGATAAGGTCAGTATAAAGCTGGCCATACACCAGTACACCACTTTTTCGTTTGAATGTTCATACGGTAATTCTGAAGAAAAAGTTCAACAGAACTTCATGCCATCATTGAGTCAACTAATTTCATTGCAACTCCCTTAAAGTTTCATCCAGAACTGCTATTTGAATGGAATCCCAGACGTATCAAACTGGTTTCGGTACAACGTGCAGATTTTCCCAATGAAAACCAGCTAGAATTCCATTTGTTCGGGAAACATTTTCCATAATGTTCCTTCAAATTTTCTCTTTACCCTGGTCAAAAACGAACATTGATCTGACACCACTAGTAGGGAATCAAAAGTATTTTCTAAAATAGAAAGTTTTACATTAAAATTCTTATTGGTGTTTGGGCAGCTTAAAGCTTTTGTAACCGTAAAAAAAAATAGATCCTGTTCCTTTAAAGCATGCATAACAGCACAGTGCTTGTGCTGTGTAATTTGGGCCATTCTATCACCCAAAATACCTGGCTGATCCTGCCTGGTTCTGCCCTCCCCTCTGTAAACTGACCACATTTTATCATGGCTGCTGAGCCCTGACATTGTGGTCAGTTTACGTGCCTCTGTCATCTGCTGCTCTCCTCTGTTCTCTCACCCCCCCCCAACCATCAGCTCCTCCCCTTCTGCTGCTAAAATAACTTAGTGTTTGTGCTATAATCCCCTCTGTTACAAAAAATGATGAGCCCCAGTGCATGTGTATTGTAAAAAATACGCCGCTATATACCTTATTTTATAGCGGCGCTCATGTGACCGGCCGCCTCTCTCCGCCTCTTCTCTCCTCCTCCTGGCTGACGACAGCGGAGGATTCTCGGCCCTGCCTGCTTTGCTGTCAGATTGCGAGAGGATAGAGGCGGCCGGTCACGTGAGCAACGAGCGGCACAAAAAAATAAGGTATATAGTGGTGTGTTTTTTACAAAACACATACACTGGGGCACATCTTTTATTATAATAAGGGGGATTGTAGCACCAAAACTAAGTGGCTTAACTACCATTTTAAGGTAGAATTCCAGGCTAAAGCTAACTAGTCTTTCTACCCTCTCCTAACACCGATGCTGACTAACCTGTGTAATAAAGATGTATATAGAGTACTTACCTTTTTTTGGCTCACTCCGGTCTGGTCACATTAACCGGCCCCCCTGTGTCAGCCAGCAGTGGTGGCAGGAGAAAGGTGGGAGCGCTGACATTCGATGGGCCATAGGAGCCTTTGGGTGATGTCACCACTCCCAGGCATTCCGAGCCATTGTTAAGTACTCTCTCCTCTCCCCTGCTGCTGCTGCTGGCTAGCACAGGGGATCACGTGACTGGGCCGCAGTGGGCTTGAAAAAAGGTATGTTTGAGGATACGTGCAGCGTGGTGCAGTAGCAGAAAGCAGTCCCAATGCAAAGATACAGTAATACATTGAATCTATTGTATATTATATATATTATATTATATTTGTATAATATAATATAATATATATAATATAATATATTGTATTATATTGTAACTGAAGTTCAGCAATACAGAACAGGTCAGGCAGGAAGGCAATCCGACCGGGAGCACTCACAGAATAGAACAGAGATGTGGCAGTAGAAGTAGGCCTCAGGTGTGCCAACAGCATTTGTCTTGAGGGGTGGAATGCAGCCTGGCTAGTCCGTACCCAAGTGGGAAGGCTTCCAGATAGGATGGCGTGTCCTTGCACTTTCCCTACTCCTCCAGAACCTCTTCCTGACGTTAAGCACTTTGTCTGCCAGACAGGAGACCTGTCCCTACTCTAGTCACACGCGAAATGTGTGCCATGGCTAGGAGCCAGGGTCTTAAATAGACTCTGCCTGATCCAAGATGGCCACCAGAGTCACCAGCATTCAATCGAATAGCTGCCCTCTGAGACCCCAGAAACCATAGAGCAATACTGTTCCTCCTGATTTCCTCTCTAACTGCAGTGCCGCTGCAGAAGAGCACCACCTGCAATGGAGAAAGTAGATTGCACTTGCCTACACACAGAGTCTCAGTGCAGAGAAACAGGAATATATTGTAACTGAAGTTTGGCAATACAGAACAGGCCAGGCGAGAAGGCAACCAGGACCGGGAGCACTCAGAGCATATATTAGTGATGTGGCAGTAGAAGTAGGCCTCGTGTGCCAACAGCATCTGTCTCGGGGGTGGAATGTGGCCTGGCTGGTCCGTACCCAAGTGGCAAGGCTTCCAGGTAGAATGGCGGGTCCCTGCACTTTCCTTACTCCTCCAGAACCTCTCGCTGACTCTAAGTACTTGCCCTGCCAGACGAAAGACCTGTCCCTATTCTAGCCACACGCAAAATGCACACCAAGCCCGGGAGTCCGGGTCTTAAATAGACTCTGCCTGACCCAAGATGGCCACCAGAGTCACATAAGGCACCATAGAGGAACCATAGAGGAACTAAGTTCCTGTCAACTTCCTTTCCCTCTGCAAGGCTGCTGCGGATGAGCGCTACCTGCAGTGGAGAAAGCAGACTGCACCTGCCTACAAAATATAGAGGGAAGGAAGTATTTTTAAGACTAGTTACTTAGCCTGGAATTTTGGGAAAGTTAAAAATGTCTCTTTGCTGTGGGGCTGTGCAGACGATTTACTTACCTGAGACCGGAACTCCTTTGCACTGCCACACCGGTCCCCGCAGTTTCTTCTTCCTTTCACTCAGCAGTCTAAGGTCCTGATGCCATTAAGACCAATTCAGGATCCATTGCCCTACTTTGGACTTGAAGACATCAAGGGACAGTCCACACCGGTCCCCGCAGTTTCTTCTTCCTTTCACTCAGCAGTCTAAGGTCCTGATGCCATTAAGACCAATTCAGGATCCATTGCCCTACTTTGGACCTGAAGACATCAAGGGACAGTCCACCGCCAGAGCATGGGGGAGCACTGTCTGCCAAAAGAGTGGAGGATTGGGTATGTAAAAGTGTTTTTATTCTCCCCTAGACCTAAATGAGAAGTCAACCCTTGCAGTGTAGGTGCAGCTCCACTGCAAGGAGGAATTTTTGGATTTCCCTGAGTTGGGCTTCAAGGGAGGTCAGTGGGGGGTTAAGGTCTTTGCAAAGACACCGCCACTTTGTCCTGCATGAGCAAAGTGACAGTGTCCTTCTAATGGACCTTATCAACTACTGTTGTGCAGCAGCTATAAGATGTAAGGAATGATATTCTACTTAAAGTGTCTTCAAGGACTACAACATTGTGCTTCCAATGCTTCAATTAGTATTCATTCAGCTGGGGGGAAAACTTGTTTTGAAACACTTAAATATTAGAACGAGCTATAGAAAATAAACCTCAGCCGGCGCGCTTCTCAGCTGGGCGAACAATGCCTTTGTTCCAGAAATGTGTTTTTAGAAATGTAAATTCAGAACTACAGCGCATGACTTCATTCCCTATTCTCTTACATCTCTGCTGCATAATTCTATTGTGTTCTGACATAAAACAAAAACAAAATAATATGCGGGAGGATTGACGAGACGTCGCTACATCCTGTGCATCTTCCCGTCCGCGTGCTCCCACCCCACTCCGGCGTTTTTCTTATTTGGCGGAGGCGAGGAGCTGTGATGAGAGAAGACACAAATTAAATTGCCGCTTACAGCGGCTCCTCATTCTTTTTTAGAAATGTCAACCTGCAGATTCAAAGCTGAACTCTAGGAAAACAGCTGAATATTAAGATGAGCTGTTATACCTACCAAAGGGTTTGTACTTCTGTCCATCCTGTACTAAAGGGCCGTACACACGGTAAGAAAATCTGAAGATAAATTTTGTCCGATGAACGATCTGCCAATTTTTTGATCGTTAGTATGCTGCTTTTGACAGCCAATTACGAATTTTTGGCTGACAAAAACTCAATTTAAGTCAGTTGACGTGTTTCAGCCTATAAGGCCTTAGTCATAACTTATGGTTATGACTAAGGCCTTATAGGCTGAAACGCGTCAACTGACTTAATCTGCTGTTTGTTCACTGTGGCTATTCAATAAAATGAAGAAATTTTAAGAGCAAAAACCGGAGTGCGGATCATTTTTTCTACATTACTCTACTCAGCCAGCGACTGTGGATCGAGTACCTGGGAGCTCTGCTATCTATGTGGTGTATGGGTAGTAGCACTGACTTTTCTGTTTATGCTAAAAACTGGATGTGCAGGTTTGAAATTTTTTGTCTGATGTGACCACAACATCCGATTTTCTTTTCATTAGTCGGTTTTCTGGCGAAAAAAAAATCTGAAGAGCAAGACTAGGCATGCTCATAAATGAAAGAACACATACAAAACAATTCAACACATTACGTCACTTCTGACGTTGAATTCTGTCATCAGAAAATGTTCTGATGGTGAGTACCCTCTTCACTTTCTATTTGAGACTAGCATCAAACAAAAAAACTGATGAAAATTTGTCCAATAATCTGACCGTGTGTACAAGGCTTAGGATTTAAACGGCATTGCCACACAGCCCAGCCAGAGGGATGAACAATTATCCTCCATTGAAGTTAAGTAATACAGCCTGGTCATCCAAGCCTGTGATTGGACATTGAAAGAGCAGTGGCACACTAATGAGGTAATCTCTCCTCCTGTCAGCCTGCTCCTTGTCAACAGCCACTATATTGTCCAAAGTATTGGGACACCTGCCTTTACCCGCACATGAACTTTAATGGCATCCGAATCTTAATCCTTAGGGTTCAATATTGAGTTGGCCCACCCTTTGCAGCTATAACAGCTTCAACTCTTTTGGAAAGGCTGTCCACAAGGTTTAGGAGTGTGTCTATGTGAATGTTTGACCATTCTTCCAGAAGCGCATTTGTCAGGTCAGGCACTGATGTTGGTCGAGAAGGCCTGACTCATCCATGTCTTTATGGCCCTAGCTTTGTGCACTGGTGCCCAGTCATGTTGGAACAGGAAGGGGCCATCCCCAAACTGTTCCCAAAAAGTTGGGAGCATGAAATTGCCAAAATGTCTTGGTGTGCTGATACCTTGTGAGTTCCCAAGAACTAAGAGGCCAAGCCCAACCCCTGAAAAACAACCCCACACCATAATCCCCCCTCCACCAAATGATTTGGATCAGTGCACAAAGCAGGGTCCATAAAGACATGGATGAGCGAGTTTGGGGTGGAGGAACATGACTGGCCACGTCAGGACTCTGTGCAGATCAGTCAAGTTCCTCCACCTCAAACTCGCTCATACGTCCAAGTCTTTATGGACCTTGCTTTGTGCACTGGCCCAAATCATTTGGTGGAGGGGGAATTATAGTGTGGGGTTGTTTTTCAGGGGTTGGGCTTGGACCCTTAATTCCAGTGAAGGGAACTCTTAAGGCGTCAGAATACCAAGACATTTTGGAGCATTTCATGCTCCCAACTTTGTGGGAACAGTTTGGGGATGGTCCCTTCCTGTTCCAACATGACTGCTCACCAGTGTACAAAGCAAGGTCCATAAAGACATGGATGAGCGAGTTTGGGGTGAAGAAATATTTATTCCTACGAGTGCTGAGTTGAAAAAAAAGTTAACCACTTGCATTCTGTTCTGACACTTCTCTCATATATGTAAAAATCTGTGTTTTTATGCTGGAATATATATATATATATATATATATATATATATATATATATATATATATATATATATATATATATATATATATAATTTTTACCAGAGGGCCTAGAGAATAAAAAAGCAGTCATTGCCATTTTTTTTATGTCACACGGGGTTTGCGCAGGGATTTTCCAAACGCAATTCTTTTGGGAAAAGTACACTTAATAAATAAAAAAAAAAACAAAAACACAATATATAACCCAATTTGTTTTGTAAAATATGAAATATGATGTTACACTGAGTAAACAGATACCCAACATGTCACGCTTTAAAATTGTGCACACTCTTGGAATGGCACCAAACTACGATACTTAAAAATCTCCATAGGCGTCGTTAAAATTTTCTACAGGTTACCTGTTTAGAGTTTCAGAGGAGATCTAGTGCTAAAATGATTGTTCTCACTCTGACGTTGGCAGCTATACCTTATTGTTTACATATGTGGGCTTGACCTACGTATGTGTTCACTGCCTGGTCTTCTGGTTCTATATTGTTACACAACTCCTTGCTACATCCCTGCCTTCTTCGATCCTGGCCCCCTGACCCCATTTTCTCTTTGGTTGTATGTTAAACCCTATTAATTTCTATGTGTGTTGAGTTTAAGTTGAAAAAAACAAAAAAACCCACACCACCTATCCTCTTCTGTTTTGAATTACCTGGTTGTAGACTGTCACGCAATCCTTGCTATATCCCTGCCTCTTCCTGGACCCCCCATTGTCCTGGTTCCAAGCCACCTCAAGTCAATCTCCCACATTAGCAACCCCATTTACTCATTGGTTATGTGTTGAACCCTAATATTTTTGTGTGCTGAGTTGAACTTGAAAATAAAGCTTGACCCTCTTACCAGCTTCTTTCCCCCTTCTGTCCTATACTGCCGGTTTCCCGTTTTATACTGTTACGCAATCCTTGCTACGTCCCTCTCCTCTACCGGAACCAACCCCCCATCAATGGTTCCAGGTCTCCAGGTCAGGCTTTCAGCTTATCTCAAGTGAGTCTCACACATTATCAACCCCATTTTCTCTTTGCACGCCCATGAAATAACTTACTCTTAATCATGTTATGTACAGTATGTACCCTTCATGCCAAAATTAAGAACTGTAATGCCCCATGTACATTGCAAATTTCTTCTTTATATTTACAACAAGCGGTACTGCAACATTATTTGTTCCTTAAAAAAATCTAATTAACATACTAAATAAGAAAAAAAAGGTTATATTTTTATTTTAGCTTAACTATCATTTTATTTAAATGAAAGTACATTTTTTGGAAAGCTTTCTCTGCATAGTGATGCCGTTAAGTCTTCACTGATCGGAGGCTACACTGTAACATTACTTAAATGGAGTTGACATTTTCCAATATCCTTGTAAACCCTTCCAGACTGTCTGCGATAAATCTCCATTCACTCTCTGCTTAGTAACTATAGTGACACGCTGCCGGCTGGGATGACATATGCCCAGCAAATGTATAGGGACATTACAGGATACTGCACAGATGTTTGCACAAGGAGCAGGAGAAGCACATCTGGAGCATACGAGATACCATAGATGTTACTTACCACCGCCCAACTGATGGATTTCAGTTTCACTCATTTTGATTTCCTCCATCCCTCTGTCCTTTTTATCAGACACAGTCTTAGTTTTGAGATGTTTTAAATTGATCTGTAGTGTTCTAATATTCATATGTGTGTACACTGTTATAATACATGCAAAATAAAATAAAAAGGTCTGCAGTCACCAGTGATACACCTCCATCCCTATATACATATACAAAAAAAAAAAAAAGAGATTCTCCCTAGGACTTTAAATGAGGTGATCACAGTTAGCCACTGAGTAACAAGAGTAATAGCAGTATAAATGTTTATAAAAATTAATGTACATACATGGATAATATAATATATTAGCTCAGCCAATGGATTTGCACATAATGAAGAGAATAAATAAAGTTGATACAAACGTTATACAATGCAGTATATACAAATGCACGCATCAGAAAACCCGACGCGCGTTTCGCAAGATCATTGCTCGCTCATCAGGGGTGGATGCGGATGAGATGTATCTAAATCTAAAGTTGTATCAACTTTATTTATACTCTTCATTATGTGCAAATCCATTGGCTGAGCTAATATGCTATATTATCCATGTATGTATATTCATTTTAATAAACATTTATACTGCTATTACTCTTGTAACTGTTATAATCAGGGCTTTTTTTTCTCAAAGAATAGGTGCAGGAACTCCCTCCTTCCGAGTCACCTCTTGTGTCCACCCCCTACCCACTTCCGAGCACCATTTCTTGGTTCCACCCCTACCCACCTCCGAGCACCATTCCTTGGTTCCACCCCCTACCCACCTCTGGGCACCATTCCTTGGTTCTACTCCCTACCCACCTCCGAGCACCATTCCTTGGTTCCACCTCCTACCCACCTCCGAGCACCATTCCTTGGTTCCACCTCCTACCCACCTCCGAGCACCATTCCTTGGTTCCACCACCTACCCACCTCCGAGCACCATTCCTTGGTTCCACCACCTACCCACCTCTGAGCACCATTCCTTGGTTCCACCTCCTACCCACCTCCAAGCACCATCCCTTGGTTCCACTCCCTACCCACCTCCGAGCACCATTCCTTGGTTCCACCACCTACCCACCTCTGAGCACCATTCCTTGGTTCCACCTCCTACCCACCTCCAAGCACCATCCCTTGGTTCCACTCCCTACCCACCTCCGAGCACCATTCCTTGGTTCCATCCCCTACCCACCTGTCAATAATGGATACAGAATCAAGTATCAATTTGTGGTGCTAAGTAATTTGTATGTAATTTGTTGAAAATGATAGGAAGGAAAATAGATCCCCTGTAGCCAGCAACAATGGAGCACCCCCAGCAACAATAGACTCTGAATAGCTAGCAACAATAGACCTCTCCCTCAACAGTAGATGTCTCCCAGAAACGATTGTCTCCTAGTAGCATAAGAGTCCACCATGAACAATAGATCCCCCACCAGCGACAACTGACCTCCCCAGCAACAACAGACTCTCCCCCTGTAAAAATAGATCCCCTCCAGCAACAATAGATCCCCCCGCAGCCAACATCAATAGACCCTCCAGTATACCCCAGCACCCCTTGCCATTACATACATTCAGAGCTGGAGGTGCCGGAACTGCGTTCCCCTGCGTTCCTGCTGAAAAAAGCCCTGGTTATAATACATATACAGTACACTATATGACCAAGAGCTTGTGGATACCTGACCATCACATCTGTTTGAGCTTGTTTGGCATCTGAACATGGTCACCTTTATGTGGCTATAACAGCCTCCACTCTTCCCAGAGGACTTTCCACAATTTTGGAGTGTGTCTGTGGGAATGTATGAGGTCAGGTTCAGGTACTATTGTTGGATGAGAAGACCTGGCTCACAATAGGCATTCAATTCACACCAAAGGTGTTTAGTAGGGTTGAGGTCAGGTGTTTGGGTATTAAAGTTGGATGAGGTGACCTGCCTCAGAATCAATGTTGCAAGTCATCTCAAAGGTGTTCAGAAAGGTGGAAGTCAGGCACTGATGTTGGATGAGATGACCTTGTTTTCCAGTTCATCCCAAAAGTGTTCAATAGGATGGAGGTTGGTTCTGATGTTGGATGGGAAGACTCGGCTCACAACTGGTATTCCAGGTCATCCAAAAGTTGTCATGTAGGGTTGAGTCAGGTGCTGATGTTGGATGAGAAGACCTGGCTTACAATCAGCATTCCAGTTCATCCCAAAGGTGTTCAGTATGGTTGAGGTCATGAATTGATGTTGGATGGGGAGACCTGACTCACAATTGGTGTTCCAATTCATCCAAAAGGTGTTCAGTGGGATTCAGGTCAGTTACTGATATTTGATGAGAAGACCTGGCTCACAATCCATGTTCTCACAATATTTATCCCAAAGGTGTTCAGTAGGTTTGAGGTCAGGGCTCCAGGTAGGATACTTAGGTTCCTCCACACAAAATTGATCAAGCCATGTCATTATGGAGCTGGATTTGTACACAGGGACACAGTCATGCTGGAACCGAAAAAGACCTTCCCCAAACTGTTATCACAAGGTTGAAGGAGCACAACTGTCTAAAATGTATGCTGTAGCTTTAACAGTTCTGGAAACACCTGAGCTCAATCGTTGGGAAGGGGTGCACATACTTTCCTTGGCCATAAAATATGCTTGACCATACAAACTTTTCCATCTCCCTCTATCCAGTGTTCTGCAGCATTGGTTCAGCTGGCCAGGTTCGGTCCAGTTCAGAAGTTGGCTTAGCTATTTATTCCCAAAGTGTACCACTTTTGCTCTCAAATTTCAAAAACCTCTACAGAAAGCATCAAACACTGACATGGCAAACAAACCTAAGCTTTGCATATCTTTAAAAATAGCTTCCGTAGGTAACTGCAATTCAGAGTGGCCCCACTGCATTATGAACATACTCATAGTTTTTTGACACCAACAAAAAATCACTATATTTTTCAGCACATGTTCTCCATCAGTCCCCACCCCTGAGGAACTTTAACAGCTGCTACATTCATGCACACATTATAATACCAGCCTGATCAGACGTTGTGGGGAAACTAGAGAACTGGGAGAAACTGCACAAACAGTTACTTTGCTCACTGCACATACATCTGCTGAGCTGAACAGTTCTATTATTTAGTATGTCATTCCTCTATGGACCTTAGTATCCAGAAGAAGAAAATGTCAAGTGGAATAGAAAATGCCTATAAAGCAAATCTGTTCCACCTTATTACAACAGTTCAGTTGTGTTTCACTTTGCTCTATTTGAATTGTAATTCTCCAATATCTGAGTGTCACTCACTTAAACTAACTGCTAGTTGGCAGCAGTTGGAAGACTTATGGAAATCAAGCAGCTTGTGGCCAGGGATTGCCCCATCAGTTGCCACTTTGGCCTTCCTGGTACCTTCTATATAATATAATGTACATCCAACCATTGTGTTGCTTCAAAGAACCCTGTTCTTGTGTCTTTTAGGTCCTTGATAATCTTGACGTCCATTTAAAGGCTTCAGAATACTTTCGCTTCTTCTGGTTTCCACACACAGAAAATGTCAGCGTCTTTTATCAAGACCCTACAGACAAGGTATTGCACTGATTGAAGTTTATGATGATATTTGCTATTTGTGCTGTGCTATTATCCGCATAGTCCTGTGCATTGAGCCGTCACACTGTATTCATCTGGGATATATTACTATGTACAGAGGGATATTAATAATCCAAGATAAGCAGAGAATTAAATATATATGGATAAGTGAAAGAGATGGATTACATGGGAATTTTATACATAAGACAAAGATAACCATGGTGTATGGGGATCACAAAACAATCACACACTGATCCCTGGAGTGTAACAATTGAGCTATCGACATCGGTAATCCAAATCAATGATATACTTTTACACAGGTATACCATAACAATGACATATTAAAATCTAGGGTTCCAGCACAATGACTTATTGACACTAGGGGTCCCAAACCCATGGCATACTGAAGTAAAGGTATACCATAACAATGGCATATTAAAATCTAGGGTCCCAATACAATAACTTATTAACACTAGGGGTCCCAAACCAATGACATACTCACACCGGGGTTTACACCCCAATGACATACTAACACATACAGTAGGTATATCATAACAATGGCATACTAACATCTAGGGTCCCAACACAATGACTAACTGATACCAGGGGTCCCAAACCAATGACGTACTGACTCCGGGGATCCCCATCCATACTGACATATGGGTATGCCATAACAGTGACATACTAACAACTGGGGTCACAACATAATGGCTTACTGCCACCAGGGGTCTCCAAACCAATGACATACTGACACCACAAGCTCCAGCCATGTGACATACTGACACATGGGTATACAATATTAATGACATACTAACACCTGGGGTCCCAACATAATGACTTACTGACAGCAGTTGTCCCAACCCAATGGCACAATGATACCAGGAGTTTGAACATAATGAGTTACTACCACCAGGAGTCCCAACCCAATGACATAAAGACACACTGGTATATCATAACAATGGCATATTAACACCTGGAGTCCCAACAGAATGACTTATGACAGCATTTGTCCCAACCTAAGGAAATATAGACACACAGGTTTATCATAAAAATGGCATACTAACACCTAGAGTCCCAACACAATGACTTATTGAGACCAATGAACCAAACTCAATGGCATACTGACACATGGATATACCATAACAATGACATACTAATACCTGGGGTCCCAACAGAATGACTTATGACAGCATTTGTCCCAACCTAAGGACATACTGATACTAGTGACCCAACCCAATGACATACAGACACACAGGTGTATCATAACAATGGCATACTAGCACCTAGAGTCCCAACACAACGACTTATTGAGACCAATGGATCAAACTCAACGGCATACTGACACGTGGATATACCATAACAATGACATACTAATACCTGGGGTTTGAACATAATGAGATATTGTCTCCAGGAGACCCAACCCAATGACATACAGACACACGGGTGTACCATAATGATGGCATACTAACACCTAGAGCCCAAACACAATGACTTATTGACACCAGGGGATCCAACTTAATTGCATACTGACACATGGGTATACCATAACAATGACATACTAATACCTAGGGGTTTAAACATAATGAATTACTGACAACTGGGGCCCCAATCTAATGACATACAGACACATTGGTATACCATAACAATGGCACACTAACATCTAGGGTCCCAACACAATGTTTTTGACACCAAGGGTTGCCATAACAATGAAATACTAACACCTGGGGTTTGAACATAATTACTTTCTAACACCAAGGATTCAGACTCAATGACATACTGACACCAGGGTCCCCAACCCAGTGACATACTGACGCATAAATTTACCATACGTAGGGTTCCTGCTCTTAGCGGGAGTGTCCCTATTCTAAATTTAGTTCTGCTGGGCTGTACTCAGCCTATGCCTAGGTTGATAGTCCTGACTTCTGTAGCTTCCCCCTAAGCTCAGGTATTCTTTGCATCAGCCTGCTGTTCGGGAGTGTTCTTGGCAACAGTGTAAGAAGATCCAGTTACCTGGGTTATGAATATTTTTATTTGCCTGGTCAACCCCTGAGGTTTATTGCCAGCGGTGCATGTTGGGAAAGGCTTTTAAATGGGAGCTTTTTGGAAGCTCTCTTGCTCCTAGGCTTTGCATGGGGAGGATGTGTGCAAAGCTGCTGATCTTAATGACCTTTGGCGATCTTACCAACCACTGACAGTAGGAAGCTGCCACGTGTAACAGTGATAGCATTATCACTATTGTACATGATGTTCGGCTCCCAACAAATGGCTAATTGTTTGGTTGTTTGGCCAAACGCCAGAACAGCCAAGGTTCAGTCCGAACTTGTGTTTAAACCTTAGGCTCATCCCTAAGTGGTTCAACCTCAAATGCACCCTACACCCAGGATGTAATAAAACCATAGAAGCTTTGTCATGATTCATGAATTTCAGACATTTAACCACACAAAAAACTTTCTGTATGTTATACAGCATTATGGGTTTTGCAGGTCTTTCCTATAACAATGCCTACAATGGTAATCTATGCAGCTCATTTTCTCCAAACTTGCGCTGCAAAAGACAAAGTATGAAGGATTTCTTGCAGATTAATGAGAATTGGAATTGTAAATGCCTTTTTTTTTTTATAAATGATCCACGCTAGGCAGCCTCATTGTCCTCAAACGGAGAATAAACCGCGTTTCTCTATAGATGACGAATTGCCATGCCGACATAATTTTCCAGCCCTTTGATTGCCTATTATGGTATGAATTAGGCTGAGACGGACATTAATTAATTGAGAAAGGTCCTAATTCTTTATTTATTTTCCTTCAGCCTCCGTCTACCAAAGCCAGTTGGTTCTGGGACTGTTTTGTGGGATATTACCTGCTGGAGTTTCTTCTTTGGATAAGGTATTTGGAAATGACTGTATTAGCGTTTTTTTGATTGTCTGCGGTAACTTACATGGTTAGATCTATTAATGTAAATTATATATATATAATGTAAATGTAACAGAAGGTCCATTGCTGAAACTGAGCACCAATGAGGAAGCACTGTTTTTTAGGTATAGCTTCAAAAAAGCTTATTTTTGAAACATGACAACATTCTAAAAAATATCCAAAGCTGTTTATTTCATTCTGGACATCGTAAGGAGTCATTAAACCCCATGGGGTGTCTTTAATTTTTATATTTTTTTCACCATCCCATTTGAATGACAACATGTCCCATTTGGGATATATTCCTTTACTTTCGGTCCTATAGGTCCCATTCAAACTTGAGCAACACTACATCGTCACCTTTTTGGTGTGTTTTTGGAGTGGCCCCATTCATTTGAATAGGCCTGCCTCCGCTCTTAAAAAGCGATACAGAAACTCGTGTACCAAATTTTAGCACTAAGCCAAACGCATTTTGCGTCACCTGTTTCTACCGGGGTTTTACGTGTGGGAGTGTGAAGGCCATAGACACAAAAAATGAGAGTATCAAATACTCCGGGTATGCCACATTTTTTTTATTATTTTATATTTTATTATATCTACAAAATACTAAACTTGCTTATGTACAATGAACTGTAGATCATTTTATTTAGGGGTTTCCAGAGATCTGAATATAATTTCAAGGGTTCCTCTGAGCTAAAGAGAAAAAAGAGAGACTCCCACCATGTCACATATGGAGTATGGTGGTCCCATCCCTATTATTTAGAACAAAAAGGGTAACCCCCTAAATGGGACTTTGACAGACCACTCAATAATAAAATGTAATTTTTTAATGATATAGAGTAAAAAACATGTATAGTCTACACATCTCAAATCACTCTACACACAAGAATACAAAATATGTATCACATGGAAAACAGAACAAAACATGTACAAATATAAATCATCCTGTGTAAATTCCAAGGGATAACATGCCCTAATGCCCGACGCGTTTCCGGTATACAGTGTTCAGATACCTTCATCAGGGTGAGAGTTTGAAAAAATTTACATGTATGTTTACATAGTGCACTTAAAAAATCTGTCCAATATTCACAGTCTGGCGTCCATGCAACATTTAATCGGATTTAATTACCCTTGGTGCCTCTCCTACATGGAATCATTCCTTTGGAATCAATATTTATGTAAATTTTTCAAACTCTCACCCCCTGATGAAGGTATCTGAACACTGTATACCGGAAATGCGTCGGGCATTAGGGCATGTTATCCCTTGGAATTTACACAGGATGATTTATATTTGTACATGTTTTGTTCTGTTTTCCATGTGATACATATTGTGTATTCTTGTTATGTGTAGACTATACATGTTTTTTACTCCATATCATTAAAAAATTAAATTTTATTATTGAGTTGGTGGTCTGTCAAAGTCCCATTTAGGGGGTTACCCTTTTCGCTCTGAGCTAAAGAGGTTGAGAAAGGCTGGGTTAGAGGTTTCTGACTTTTGCCTTGTGTGACTCTGGCTGCCTCTACTTATCTGCTCAGGGGGTCTACTCTATGTCCTGGAGGATCTCGATTAGTCCTTTTCATCCTAACTAATGAGAAATGTGCATATTGGGTGCACTTGAGGCCCTGAGTTGTGCAACCTCATACTGCAGCACCTAAATCCACCAGATCTCATTACAAGTGTCTGATAGTAACGGAAGGGGCGAGGAGACAGTGAAAAAGATGTACCCCTGTGGGAATACAGCCCCTATGAACTTACTCTATGAGTTGGCTCCTGATCAAGTGAAACGCGTAAAGAGATATTGTACATTGGGATGGATGTGTCTGTGGCTGTATAATAATGCGTTTCAAGGCTTTTTTTATCGTGAGCAATTCCCCTTTCTGCTTTGCAGTTTTTCATACTCTATGAACTTGCTAATGGCCAACAAAATATTAACTTTCAAATGGCATATACAATAGTCAGTCACTCAATAGGTAGCGAGGCAAGGATGATTATAACAGGCCTCAGGAACCTTTAAAAAAAGTTGACTGTGGTAGCCCTGTAATATGCAGGGGATTCTATTTCAAGAGAGAATAGCATGAGTGGAGATTCTCAGACATGGCAGGCGTACCAAAGATCTCACCTCTTGGTCAAACGCGAGGCTTTTAAGCTCCTGGACAGGTGCCATGTAGGACTCCCAGACATCACATAAAGAAAGCTATTCTCCAGCCTTAGTGTATCCTTACATTGGACCTGTGTTAACCAATAAATATGTGTAACACACATTAGGGCAGGCCCAGGACAAGGGGTGGGCAGGAGGGGCGGCTTGTCAGAAACCATGAATCAGACTGAGACAGAAGTACAGTTAAATCACACTTGTTTAATAATAATAAAAAAAGGTAAACAGAGCAAACGTAGTCAAAACTTAACCAGAGTTCAGGAACCGGAATAGTCAGACAAGCCAAAACGTCAGGGAGCCAGAGAGCAGCGTAGTAGAACAGCAAGCAGGATCTGGAGCCAGAAGGAATATCAGCCAAGCAAGTCTTTAACAGGAACACAGGAGAGCGTCTCTAGAGATGTGACCAAGGCGAAGGCAGAGATCATCTGAACTGGACATCTTAAGTAGGCAGGACTGAAGAGCAGGATATCATCAACAGGTGAGTCACTGTGGAGAGATAGGAGCTGGCAATTAGTTAACAGCTGAGTGGCCAGTTTGAGAAGTAAGGGCTGAGCCCAGCCCCAACACGGCTGTCCTGGGCACTGTGGTATAATGTGAGGTAGGGGGGCACCACAAGGGATTGGGGGGAGCGCATTTGTGCTAGGGGGTTGGGGGGTGGCTGGGGGTAAGTATTGCTCTAGGAGGGGAAATTAGGGAGGGGGAGTGCTAAGAGTGGTGATTTAAGGGGATTTGTGTTGGGGGTGGGGATATTTGTGCTAGGAGGGGGGATTGGGGGGGATTTGTGCAGGGAGGGAGGGGTGTACTAGGAGGGGGAAATTTTAAGGGCTAGGAGGATTGTGCTAGGAGGATTTAATTATTTTTTTTTGGGGGGGGGGCGGCATTTGGGGGATGGCCGGGCAAAGGTTTGTGCTGAGAGGGGGGATTTCAGCAGGGGGGTGGATTTGTACTGGGAGGAGGGGGAATTTATACTTAGGGGGTAAGCATGCAGATTAGTGCTCAGTGTTTTTGTGGGGGGATTTTTGGTGACACATAATGCTCATACATCTTGAGGGGGGGCCCAGTTTTGTTCGCCCTGGGCTCTAGATGACCTTCTCCCTGCACTGCCTTAGGATACGCGGTGGGAAGCTGACAATTACTGTAGTGGTCAGCGCTACTACAGTGATAGCCATGATCTTCTGAGTCCTGTGTGAGCAGCTTCTCCCCCTACACACTGACCACAAAGGGTCACTCGTGGGGCACTGCCACCAATCACAAAATGCCTTGATTTATTTTGTAATAACATTTTAATAATTTTAATAAATTAAATTAAAATCAAATTACATTATTCATATTAAAATAAAACGTAAAATTAACATAAACAATGTATTTATTAATGTTTAAAATTAAATTAAATTAAATTACATTAAAATACATTTTATTATATTTTAAATAATCTGATTGGATGATGTGGAGATGTGGGGCGATGATATCACAATCTCCACCTCAAACTCGCTCATCCATGTCTTTATGGACCTTGCTTTGTGCACTGGTGTGCAGTCATGTTGAAACAGGAAGGAGTCATCCCCAAACTGTTCCCACAAAGTTGGGAGCATGAAATTGTCCAAAATGTCTTGGTATGCTGATGCCTTAAGAGTTCCCTTCACTGGAACTAAGGGACCAAGCAGTAGTGTATTTAGGTTCTCTGCTGCCCTAGGCCTGACAAAACTCGTGCACCCCCTAATTTAAATATGACCCACCCCTTACTGTCAAGGCCTCACCCCTTGCTCTTTAACCACTTACCGACCGCCGCACGACGATGTACGTCCAAACTTTGAAGGGGATATCGTTGTTATGGCAGCAGCTAGCTGCCATATTTTTATTTAAAGTTAATGTGCATGTAAAGGCAGACGTCCCAATATCTTTGACAATTTAGTGTATGTGATATACATACTTATATTGGTCAATGCTGGACCAATGTTGCATACCTCCCAACTTTTTGAGATGGGAACAAGGGACACCTATTAGGAAAAGTACGTAGGCATAGGACACACCCCCTACCACGCCCCCTTAAAGGAGAATTATACCAAAAATAATTATTATTTAAACCCACAAGTGCTTTTTTTTTACCACTACTATTTCTTTATAGGCATAGGGCACACCCCTACCACGCCCCCTTAAAGGAGAATTATACCAAAAATAATTATTATTTAAACCCACAAGTGCTTTTTTTTTTACCACTACTATTTCTTTATATTGGCTTTTGACATTTACAAATGCAGCAATTTAGAAATTGGATGAAAGGTTTAGTGCTGGGAAACACTTTTTGAAAGATAAACAGTGCATTTTATATACAACTATATAGATCAGACCAAAATGAGGGACTAATAAGGAGGAAAGAGGGACAGAGGGACTTTGTTCCAAATCAGAGACAGTCCCTTGAAATCAGGGACAGTTGGGAGCTACCATGTTGTCATGCAATAAGCAGCATACCAGCTTACAAAATTTGCACAAGTAGCACATAATCAATTGCAAGAGACATTCATTTCTGTTATCTAGAGACATCTTATAAGCTTGACCGACTTCCAAAATACCTTACTCTAGAGACCAATTGTCACTATGCTCTACAACAAGACATTTCAAGGATCCAGAAAAAAAACAATTGGTTCCAATAACAACCTTCTGCAAAATATTTCTAGCAAGCAAACCTGTTATTATAAAAAGTCCTGAACATCGGCATATAAGCACTTAACCACCTCCCGTCCGTGTTATAGCCAAAAGACTTCTGCAGCGCGGACCTAATTTGCCAGGAGGGTGTCCATAGACATCCTCCCGTGCTCAAGCGGCCTGCGCGCCCCCTGTAGGGCGCGCCCGGCATGAGCTGATCAGCGAGTCTATGAGACTCGGCTGATCACAGAACGGAGTAAGGGGTTGATCCCGACCCCTTACAACATGATCAGCTGTCAGCCAATGATCGATCACCGGCGGCTGTGCGAGGGACATCAGTCCCGATCGTGGACAGCCTCTGCAGAGGCTTCTGTGCCCACCTGTGCCACCTACCAGTGCCCACCAGCGCCACCTACCAGTGCTCACAGTACCACCCATCAGTCCCCACAGTGTCACCTCTCAGTGCCCACAGTGCCACCTATAAATGTCACCAATCAGTGCCTCATCACCAGTGCTGCCTATAAATACCACCTACCAGTGCCCATCAGTGCCACCTACCAGCGCTCATCAGTGCCACCTACCAGTGCCCATCAGTGACATCTATCAGTGCCACCCATCAGTGCCACTCATCAGTGCCACTCATCAGTGCCACCCATCAGTGCCACCCATCGGGGCCCATCAGTGCCATCTTATCGGTGCTTATCAGTGCCGTCTTATCAGTGCCTATCAGTGTCGCCTTATTTGTGCCTATCAGTGCAGCCCATCAGTGCCCATGACTGCTGAGGCACAATGAGCCCAGGTACAATTAACCGTAACATGGATGTATAGACAAACCTTCCCCCTTGCCCCCTCACCCCATCAATAAACACACTTACAACCATTAGGTTGGAAAGGGCACAGCTTTATTAAATCCAACACATAACATGTGAACACTTTTCAACCAGTGCCAGTCACAGTTATACTGTGAGCACATAATTCCAAAAGGAGGGCCTGTCCTTACCATAAGTGCTGGACAGGCCGCCTAATTCCGATTTCCATCAAGGGCATAGCTCATTACAGCCATTTTATGCTGGCAAGGTCAAGAAACCGAAGCAAGCTGTGACATACCATAGAAAAAAAGGGGCGCGAGGGTGGGCAGCTCTTCCAAACACGTTTCCTGAAAGACCCAGAATTCCCTGGGGCATAACTTTTACAGAGCTCAGGCCCAGCCCACCCCCCCCTAACAACCAATCCTTGGTGACCACTCAGCCACCTTGTCCCACGCCTGGCCATGCCCCCCATCAGTCAAGGCATTCTTTTACTAAGGGGCTCAAGAGGCCTTCATCAGTGCAGCCCATCAGTGCAGCCTCATCAGCGAATATCAATGAAGGAGAAAAATTACCAGTTTGCAAAATTTTATAACAAACTATGAAACGTGTTTTTATTTTTTTTTTTATTTTTATGTTTTTTTAAATAAAAACCCAAGTGGTGATTACATACCACCAAAAGAAAGCTCCATTTGTGGGAAAAAAATGATAAACATTTGAGTACAGTGTAGCATGACCACGCAATTGTCATTCAAAGTGCGACAGCACTGAAAGCTGAAAATTGGTCTGGGCAGGAGGGGAGGGGGGGTTAAGTGCCCGGTAAGTAAGTAAGAGGCATAGGTGTGCGCACAGGGTGTGCCAGGTGTGCCTGGGCACACCCTAATTGCTTTGTGTGGTGCATATTCCCCCCTGTTTAGACCACTGGTATTTCATCCCCCAAAAAAATCTTACAAAAGAAAATAATTTTTTGGAAAAGAAAATAAACAAAATTACACTGTCCGCTGCCCTACTGACACCATCAGTACATATACACATGCATATGTATTTGAGCTTTGGGGTGCACACCCTAATGCAAGAGGCTGCGCACACCTATGGTAAGAGGTTAAAAACGAATGGAATGATTAGTAAAACATACAGTATGAGAATGATTTCCTCTATCAGCAGTAATGATTATAGATAGTCGGTGTCAGCTGTGCCATTGCAGCGCCAACATTTTCTCGAAAAACAGAAAAAGAAGATATCCTTAAGTTCATATATAATGCATATGTCTGCTCTCACTTGCAGTCATTTAACCTCTGTACATGCAGTTTGATGAGAGGTGTCTGTAAAGAGCCCCACCAGCACACATTATTGGCGCGCCAACATCAAAGTCTTCTTCAAAGCCACGTGACTTTTCTTTCATGTGAAGCTGATTTCCATTTCATAGAGATGAATAGATCGGACTATATCTAAATGATAACTCTCTCATATTATGTCTACAGTAACAATATTCCATGTGATTTTATCGCCTGTTTACTTTAATGTAATATAAAGATTTGAGTTGTGAAGGAAGCTTCCAGTTCCATGTTGCTTTAGATTTCCATAGATGATACAACGTTGCCCCCCCCTGCTGGTCACAAAAAAAAATATTCATCTCAACTTGCAAAAAAAAAAAAAAGGGTTCTTTATGGTAAAAGCCTTAGAAATGTAAAACGTTTTTTCAGAGGAGCTGTCTCTAGGTGATTCTGTAGATAGATTAAGAAAGGATAAGAGTTTATCAAAAAAGTGCAGATATCAAAACTTCCTCAATAATTCAAAAGTTTCATTTATCATGTGAAAAAATACAAAAAAATGATACAGCCTTTAGGGGCCTGACACACCAAAGTTCTATAAAACTATTTTTTGGTGAGATGACTTCTTTTTTAATGTGCTGCTTTCGATGTGGTCACAGTATTGGATAGACCAATGCAGGAATCAGCAACCTTTTCCACATTAAAGGGGTTTATTTAAAATAAAAAATTGAATAGCTATTTGTGTATCGAAAGTTTGTTCTGAATAGGGCAAAATCAAATGTCCGCAGGCTATATTCATGCATGTTATTTATTGAAAAAAAGAAAAACTGTGTGGATGAGGAAAATACTGCATTATGACCACTAGATGGAGCTGAGGAGCATTCCTATGATACTCAGCGATCAATCAAAATATACAAAAATAGCATAAACATATAAATGTTCAAGGTAAAAAAAAACAGTCCCACAGGGATGTTTTTAAAAATGATGAGTAGTTTCAGCAGCCAGAAATCAAAGATGGATTGAATCACCTTCCCTTCACCATAGAGGCCAATCACCCATACCCAAAAAATATGTCCTCTTACCAAAACTCAAGGACCTCATAAAACATTCAGGTCAAACACGCTTCGGGGACTCTCGCCTTATGGCAATGTTCCAGCTGGGATCCTGACAGCCACAAAGATAACGTCTCAGGAGGTATTCCAGAATAGATGTCACCAACTCCCAAGTGTGTTGTATATATGAATAAAAAACACTATATAGTGTAAAATCTTTAAATGGCCTCTTATTAAAAACAAATGTTACTCATTTAAGTAAAAAGAACATGCGCATGTCTCCATCAAAACAATCCCGGCAAAGTAAGATGGCATCCGCCTCCACTTTCGGGTAGCACAATGACGTGACCAAGCCGCTCAGCCCTACGCATTTCGTCACCACAGGACTTCTTCTGGGGCACCCAAGAGACATGTGCATGTTCTTTTTACTTATGTGAGTAGCACTCGTTTTTAATAAAGAGTGCGTTTAAAGGTTTTACACTATGTAGTGTTTTTTATTCACTTATACAAAACACTTATGCTGCGTACACACGATCGCACATTCCGACAACAAAATCCATGTTTTTTTTCCGTCGGATGTTGGCTCAAACTTATCGTGCATACACACGGTCACACAAATCTTGTCGGAAATTCCGAATGTCAAGAACGCGGTGACGTACAACACGTACGACGAGTCGAGAAAAATGAAGTTCAATAGCCAGTGCGGCTCTTCTGCTTGTTTCCGAGCGTGCGTGGAATAGTGTACACACGATTGGAATTTCCGACAACGGAGTTTGTTGTCGGAAAATTTGAGATCCAGATCTCAAATTTTGTTTGTCGGAAAATGTCCGATGGAGCCTACACGCGGTCAGAATTTCAGACAGCGAGCTCCCATCGAACATTTGTTGTCGGAAAATCCGATCGTGTGTACGCGGCATTAGTCTGAAATACCTCCTGAGACGTTATCCTTGTGGCTGTCAGGATCCCGGCTGGAGCATTGCCATAGGGAGAAGGACCCTAAAGCATATTTGACCTACCTGTTTTCAGAGGGCCCTTGAGTTTTGGTAAGAGGACATCTTTTTTTGGGTGTTGGTGATTGGCCACTATAGTGGAGGGAAGGTGATTCAATCCATCTTCGATTTCTGGCTTGCGAAAACTACTTACCATTTTCAATATCATCCCTGTGGGACTGTTTTTCACGTTGGACATTTATATGTTTATGCTATTTTTGTATATTTTGATTGTGTTTTGACTCATCCCTTTTGATATTGCAACACTTTGTATATTCATAAGTTTTGGTGACAAATATCTCACTATTGTGTTTGCAATTTTTACTTGTATATTAAAACAATCGCAGTATTTCTTTTGTTTTTTTTACTATGATTCTTAGGAACCTCCAGTGACCATAATGCTGTATTTTCCCCATTCACATTTTTATTTTCAGTACGGTAAATAACATTTAGATGTGCATAGAATATAGAACATTCGATTTTGCCCTTAGCCATTGCACCCTAGTGGGTTCTCAATTACAGCCAGCGACAGGGGTTGCCAATGCCTGAACTACTGTGTATCTAAAGCCATAACATTATTTTTCTAGTTATGGATAGTGTATGGAAGAGATAGACCATCTGTCACATCTTTATTTTTGGTCCCCACCTGGGAGATTCAACTTCAGTAGAAACCCATGTTTGTCCAAAACTGGAAGGTAGCTGTCAGTGCCAGATCAATGAGTTGTAGGTTGGAGATTCCCCACCCTGTAGGTTCATGTACCCAAGGGAGTGGGGATGCTCGTGACATCATTAATCTAATATGGCATTGACTAATCTATTAGGTGAATGTTAATGACCTTTTATGGCCATGTGGTCAATGATGTCACTAGCATTCTCGCTTCTTTATGAAGGTGCTGGGTGGGGAAGTCCCCTGCCCACAGCTCATTGGTCCAGCACTGACAGCTGTCCATGGGTGCAGCCAAACCCAAGCTCAAGCTCACTCCTAATCATGACCTTATCATGATCCTGGTTTTTGGACATTCAGCTGCAGGCTGGTGAGCTATCACTTGAAGTGAAAGTATTAATGAAGAGGATCGTTGGTAAGGGTCGTTGGTATTAAGTTGCTGGTTCATCATGATCTACAATACTGAATGATGTCATTAATGTTGGATTTACTTCATAGTACTAAAAAAAATACTTTTTCTACTATGTACAGTATGTTTTTTATTTACTTGGTCAACTTTCTTTAACAGGTACCCCTTACTCAATCACATGAGGGCTAAATATCTGGGGTCTCCGTATTTTAAAGGGGGCAACCAGATTCCAATAACTCCTCCTCACAGACTCCCATGTCTATCAGGCCAGAGAATGTGAGGATAAGGCCCTATCCCCATCGAAATGGGGGTACCCTCCTTATGTTAAGGACATGTATCATGCTATGGTTTAGGAGAGGGAGGACTTAGGATAGGGATAGGAGAATGTTTTTTTAAGGAAGAACCCCTTTACGCCTTTTTTTTATTGCTGGGCATTTGGCGCGGTAAGGTTCAGCAGGGGATAAACCGAATTCTTTCTGCCCCCTCCTTTCCTGGGCACCCAGACCACATGCCCAGGTAAGGGTCTGGTAAGGATTGTTTAATTGTTATGGTTTGGCATCCCCCCAAAAATCTAAATCAGACCCTTAACCTAGGTAGTGGTCTTACATGGATTTTTAAGGGGGACTCAGTCTCAACAAAAATAAATGCTATGCCCACAACTGAAAAGTTTAAACCAGACAAACTGCCATGGAGTCTGCCGGCCAGGAAAGGCAGAGGTATCTGCATCTCCCCTTCCACATGGACATACCAAGCCACATGCCACTAATATGGGTAGAGTAACTTACCAGTAGGGCTCCCTGGCCACTTTCACTTTGTGCCTATGTAGGTGGTGGTGGGGTGTGAATGTAAGTTGTTGGGCCCAGAGGATTAGGAAAGATTTCACAATACCCAAGTATCTGGGAAGTTTTTTCACTCAGATGTAGTAGAATAGTAGAACCATTCTGTCAGCGATGCACAATCTAATTTTTGAGGATAAATTTGGCTTACAGATTCCAATCTTTGATGATTACCGAGAGGAAACATGAAATGGATTTTACCTGTTTTTATCTTCACTTTGAACTTAAAACTTCTCAAGCAGAATGTCTGTCATTAAATCACAGCCAAGTAAATGGATAATTAGACCAGGCAGAGACTCGCAGGACCACTCTACCCGCTTGCTTTAGAGAAATAAATGCTATTTGGCGCTAAATTCATTGAAAATTATATTCATTCATTATTAATGTGTCATTATGGAGATGAAAAACATTAATTACTGTAAAGTGTGAGAAGGGAATGCAGGCTGGAAAAGTGGATTAGTTTAGATTAGAGTGAAAGCAAAGAGATGATGCCTGTATCGTATTCTCTCCTCATTGTTTGATGGCTTCTTTTGAAAAATAGCTCCAGACATATATATATATAAAGCATTATTTATTTTCATATAGATATTCCTTATTAGCAATACCAGAATATTGCTGACTGACCGCCATGGAGGCAACCAATATCACAATGACTCTTGGTTAAAATTTGTAGCAAAGCACAAACGACGGCCTGTTCCTCTGATTTTTGCTCTACAGAGCCTTCACATTCAACACTTCTGGGTGTGTCAGATGCCTGGTCCCCTGCTGTGTGCCGTGTTTTCTACAGGACACAACAGTGATGTAGGGTTCAAAGAAAGGAAGCACAGAACGCAGCAGGTGATGCAGACATCGGACACTCCCAGAAGTGTGAAATGTAAGAATTGTTCGGGTGACCATAGCTCTTGTACAAAGCAAAGATCATAGCAATAGGCAGTGGAGTGAGATGGATGCTACACTCCCGGCCAGCCCATGTGAGATGAAGGTAAGGAATGGCCCCAGCCGTTGCTCTTTTAAAAACCATGCCTTCTAATGTGTTTTGCCCTCCCAACCTGGGCTTAGTCATATCAATAGGCAGGAGGATATCTTGATATAAAATATCTGTATGGTATAATGTAGTGTAGTGATCACCCCCAAAGGAGCCGCTGATGTTTGGGTTCCCTTGTTTCGGTGATAATCACTCTTCAGGCAGTACTGAACCCTCTGACACACCAAGGATGAAAGAGAGGCTGTTTTTTTTTTTTTGGAAATGTGTGAGGCAGAGCAAATAACAGCAACAATAATACCAAACAATGGCAAACAGAGGCCAAAGACAATTGCACCAAAAATACAGTTTGAACACAATATTATTAAAACCACTAATGAAGGGTGTCCAAAATTTGGTTCAAGGGGGCAAAGTCTATACCTCCTAGCCCCATGTCCTAAGGGGTTGCCCTAAATATGGGAAATTCAAACAAAGCTATAAGTCACAATCCCTTTTTCTCACCCTCCCACTGGCCAGTGGTACGTAACTGTCAGTGCTGGGGCCCAAGACTACGTTGGAGCACTTTAAACTGAGTTTTTGTAATTCTAATGGGAAAGCGGTAATACTATTCAGAATGAATCTATGGGGGTCCCAAAAAGGAATGAAGTTGCCTATTTAAGGAGAAGTATAGCAAAAAAAATGACGGTCCACCAAAAATGGTGGTCAAAGGCCTCTTATGACTATGAAATCCTTCACAAAGTCTCGTCCCTCTCGTGAGTGCTCAGAACACTAGATACACAAACAGGCTAACTCTCGTGGTCTCTGAGAGTGATGCCAGTAGTACTGAAATAGCAGCGACCCCGGATGAAGCAGCTGGCATTCTGGGTGCAAATGTTCTCTCTTATAGCTCACTGGGCATTGCAGGCCTATGGCAACGCAGATCTGGACATGGCAACATCAGCGAAGTCCCACCTAGGCGGGAAACCAACCATGGTGCACAGTTCCTCACTTCATGGGTCCCTCCAGAGCACGGTCCTCTGTACAAATTCAAAGGTCCCTCTGGTACTGGTGGTCTCTGGGCAGGTGGAACAGTTCAGTACTGACCCAAAACTCAACAGCCTTACCAGCAGGACACTTCTCTCCTTGGCTCCCCACGTAAGACTGACTATTGGGCAGCATGGGCTTCCAGTCCCCTTCCTCTATACACTTCTCCTGGGACTTGTAGCCATAGCCTTCCTCAATGTAAAGTCTCCGGCTGGAGACTACATTCCCAATATTTTCCTGTGGCTCCTGGAGGTAATGGGCCTGCTTGCTTTTAGCAATTTGTGATTTGGATTACATGCTTTTATCAGTGAGAAACACTAGAGTGAAACTGGAGTAGTAATTTCTCCAGGAAAAGTATTGTAGCCCTTCTGTAACAAATTTCTTATGCATTCCCGCTAGACCGTTAACATAACTTTATGTCAATTTTTGTTTAATTTAACATAAATCTACTTTATTTCTCCACCTGCCTTTCTGAGCTGTGTTTTCCAAGAGAAATCTGTAAAATAGTTTTCAGATCTTGAAGAACCCCTGCTTAAACCAGTTCATCAGGGGGCAGTGAGAAAAATACTCCTTTCACTGGTGGTCAGTAGGAAGAATACTCCTTTCATTGATGGTCAGCGGGAAAAAAGTCCCTTACATTGGTGGCCAGTAGGAAGCATACTCCTTACAGTGGTGATCAGTGGAAAGAATCATCCTTATATTGATTTTCAGTGGGACGAATTCCCCCCCTACATTGGTGGTCAGTGGGAAGATTTTTCCTTCCATTTATGGTCAGTATGAAGAATATCCTTTGCATCGGAGGTCAGTGGGAAGAACGTGCCTTACATTGGTGGCCAATGGAAAGAATGCTTCTTACATTGGTAGTCAGTAGAAAGAATGCTTCTTAGATTGCACACAACAAAAAACAAAATAGCCCATGTGACTTTTGCACACCTCAGACATGAAGGGTAAAATTTATAAAGAATTTATTAACAAAATGTTTAAAAACAACACATAATACACAAATAAACAGTTAACATCAGTGCAAGGGTGAATTTGCATAAAACTTTTTTTATATATAGAAAACCTTTCCATGGAACCTAGATATACCATGAGGATATCTGCCAACAGACTGGAACAACTGTGCTGTAGGTCTCGACGTGTTTCGCGAGAGAGATCTTGCTTCTTCGGGGGAAGCACAGGGAAGTAAAGTTGATGGAAAAAACCCCAGTCTACTAATACTGGATAGGCGGTAGACTGTGAAGTAAGCGAGGGATTGATGTATTCCAATACAAATAATCACTAAAAAAGGTATCAAAGTATAAAAATGTAACAATATAAAAATATATAGTACAATGCCACTGGTTTTACCAGTCTTCCCCCGGGAGCTGTGACGGGGCGGGGGATGTGTAACAGTGAAGAGATCAAAGACCAAAATCCAAAAAATGTGTGTCAAACCAAAAGAGGGTTAAACCCCACACCCTAAGGGGAGACAGACCAAAGTATCCGGTGGCCGGTTCCGAGATGAACTGCTTCTATGATTAGTGGCCAATCAGAAGAATGCTCCCTTACATTGGTGGTCAGTGGGAAGAATACCACTTACATTGGAGGTCAGTGGGAAGAATGCCCCTTACATTGGTGGTCAGCGGGAAGAATGCTTCTTACATTGAAGTCAAGAAGAGGGATGCCTGTTACATTGGTGGTTAGTGGGAGAAGTGCTCCCTTCATTGGTGGTAAGTGGGGAGAATCCCCCTTACAATGGTGATCAGTGGGAAGAATGCTCCTTACACTGGTGATCAGTGGGAAGAATTCTCTTTACATTGGTGGTCAGTGGGAAGACTGTTCCTTACATTGGTGATCGGTGGGAATAATGCCCCTTACATTGGTGGTTCGTGGGAAGAATGCCACTTACATTGGTGGTTAGTGGGAAGAATGACCCTTACATTGGTGGTCAGCGGGAAGAATGCTCCTTACATTGAAATCAGTAGGAGGGATGCCCCTTACATTGGTGGTTAGTGGGAGAAGTGTTCCCTCATTGGTGGTCAGTGGGAAGAATGTCCCTTACAATGGTGATCAGTGGGAAGAATGTCCCTTACAATGATGATCAGTGGGAATAATGCTCCTTACATTGGAGGTCAGTGGGAATAATGCCCCTTATATTGGTGACCAGTGGGAAGAATGCCCCTCACATTTGTGATCAGTGGGAAGAATGCTCCTTACCTTGCTGTTCAGTGGGAAGAATGCTCTTTACATTGGTGATTAGTAGAAAGAATGCCCCTTACATTGGTGATCAGTGGAAAGAATGTTCCTTACATTGGAGTTCAGTGGGAAGAATGCTTCTTACATTGGTGATCATTTGGAAGAATGCTCCTTACATTGGTGGTCAGCGGGAAGAATGCTCCTTAAGTTGGTGGTCAGTAGGAAGAATGAGCAGAATGCTAATCTTACACACGGCTAAAAAATCATTGGTGTCATGACCCTGGCTTTGCCCCCCAGAACTATACAGCCACAATCGACAAGGAGGTCAATTGGCTATAGGCCAGGGAGCCCCTACCAACTTTTGGAGGAACCCTCTGGTTCCACTAAACCCTGGTTGAGAATGGCTGGTCTACACATTCTTTATCTAACTCATGGGGAACATCCAAACTAGGTCATTGTGTATTATTGTATGAGTGTTTCTCTTCTACCTGAACTACTGGTGGGGCGGGGAGGGAGATATCGCTCTAGGCATGCAGCGATCTCCAGCGTGGCGTGAAATAGAGACGCTTACACAGGCACCTTCCACGGAAATGGGCAGAAACAGCTAATTTGCTTTCACCATACATGTTTCTGATCACATCATTAATCATAACCTTCCACTTGACTCCACTTTCCTTACTCAGAACTTGTAGAAAACTGTCATATTAACTCCTCTGTGTCCAAGCTGCAAGTATTTTGTTTTTGCTGGAGTTTTGATGTGTTTATGGTCCTATTTCTACCAGAACTTGCTGTGTGATTTGTATACAGGACAAGAGAACTGTTATGCCACCTACACACGATTGGACTTCTCGACGGAAAAAGATATGACGGCTTTTCCGATGGGATTACGCTCAAGTTTGCCTTGCATACACATGGTCACGCAAAAGTTCGCTGAACTTTCGACCGTCAAGAACGTGGTGACGTACAACACTATGACGAGCCGAGAAAATGAAGTTCAATGCTTCCGAGCATGCATCAAATTGTTTCTGAGCATGCGCAGGAATTTTGCGCGTCGGAATTGCCACAGACGATCGCATTTTCGGATCGGAACTTTTCCCGACCTAAAAATTGAGAACATGCTCTCAATCTTTTGCTGGCTGGAATTTGGCCAGTAAAAGTCCGATGGAGCATAAACACGGTCGCATTTTCCGATGAAAAACTCTCATCGGTCTTTTGCGGGCCGAAATACCGATCGTGTGTACGCGTCATTACTGTGCAGAGCCCATACATACAGAATAAGAAAAGAAACTGAGAATTACACCCAGTACACAGGTGAAGAGAAGTGGTACTGAGCAGTAGCTAAACGATTACACTCTTAAATCCCCTATGGAAACCAGAATGTGACATAATACAACTACAGCCTCCCCCCATGCAGAGATTGCCAGCTACAGGACAACAGTCCTAAGCCCCTAGCTGCCTAAGAGGATCCAAGGCAGATAAACCCGCGGTACCCACTAACACCACTCATAGTATCCGCTATTGCAGTTCCAACTTTTTGAAAGAAATGTCTATCACTCGCTGCCACGCCCAAACAGGGATGTAAAAGAGTTTACAGTATACTGTAATGGCTGTGCAGAGATTGTCTGGCTGCAGGACAACAAGCTCCCGTCGTCTAAGGGGCTGTACACACGGCCAAATATCGAGTGGCATTGAATGTTTCAATAGAAACCGGCCGACATTCGACCCCTGTGTATGGCAGCCATTCTGACTGTCAAAGGGGCTTGACCGAAAAAGGCCAATGGCACAGAGCGCTGAAGGGTGTTTTCTGGCGGGGGGGGGGGGGGGGACATGGCATTTGTATACCACTGTCCAGCTGCCATTGCAGCTTAAGGGGGTTGGTTGGGGGAGGGAGAGGTGGGAAGACAGTAAATCTATTTCTTAATAGTTTTAATACTTCAGTGGTATGAAAGCTGCAGTTCCCAAATGCAACCACATTTTGTTATTAATGAGAGCTGGTGTCACACACCATATGACACCCAGTCAAAGGGTCTCAAGGGAGTGGTGGGGTATTTTATCACCCCCAGCAGATACAACTTACAGCCAGCTATTTCTAATAGATCTATTTTTCCATCTGACAAAGTTTTACAATCCAGCAACCAATATATGGTTTAACAGAATGAAATTACTATTCGGTAGAGACCAAAGGTAATATGGATCTTATGTACATCTCACATAGAAGATCTAATGCATCTCACTAACCTTCTGGACCTTATAATATAGGCTTTCCCTCAAGGTTATGGAGATGAGAAACAGGAGTGTTCTGTAATCCTGTCCTAGGGTGACAACCCTGTTCCTAGATAAAGTACGTTGTCACCCTAGGACTGAAAGTGTGTTGGCTGAATTACCAGGTGAAAAAGAAAAAAAAACCCTCTCCGGGATACCTAGTGTAGCACAGCCCCCTTGAAGACTGCTTGGCTTTACCTGCTCATCTGCATCGCCATGACCCTGTGAACATTCCAACCCACCTGACATTCTGGGTTCAGACATCCTTGCAAAACCTTTAAATAATAAGACAACACTCAATATGTTTATATTTTGTTAACCTTTACTGGAATGCTTCAGATAAGATATAGTTGTACAACAAGGGTAATGGTTCAACTGAGCTTTGATTAACAGCACAAGGTCAGTAGAATGATTCCCCCAGTAAAACAATTAAGACAGTTGGCAACAAGAGGAAACTACATGTACAGTGTTGTGTCACTTGAACACAGCCTGAAAGAATAAGAAAAGTTAAGCATAGATTCTGACAATACTTCTAGAAGGAGAAACCTGTTTAACATTTTTATCCTAAAGCGGGATTCCACTGTCTCTAAGTTTTTTTTTTTTTTGGCACAATGACATATATTTATATTTAAGAATAAGTAACTCACGTATTCCGATTTTCAAGATCTTTGCTGTCCGTTTTCTCCATAAAATGAAACTTATAAAATATACTCATCACGGTTTTCATCTTGCCTGTGGGCATGTGAAGCCCACAGGCATCCTCTTCCGGGATACGGTGCTGCTGATCGACCAGCATGCACCGCCCGTTCTATTCAGGATCTCGCGCATGCGCAGTAGAGGTAAATCGGAGCGCCGTCAACAGCTCCAGTTGCCATCACAACGAGCGGCGTCGTAGGAAGTCCCGCCCCGTTGTGATGGCAACGGAGATAAGCAAACACAAAAGGAGGATCAATGAGCGAGACATAGAGGAGAGAGCGGCGCTGGTGTTTGAGGAAGAAAGGTAAGTATAAAAATCTCTTGTTTAATCCTGATAACATAGGATTTTTTTCTGTTGCATTCTCTTTGGGCACAAACATATGGAACAGGCGGCCGCACTGACTCCTGGGAACAATGACACAAGATCCCAGGAGCCAGTGCGGCTTACAGGAAGTGAGTAATTAGCCGCTCTGGACACGCCCCTAACCTCAGCCTGTGCTTCCTGCACAAAACAAAGACAGCTTCAAGAACAATGGTAAAGCCTGTAAAAAAAAAAAAAAAGTGCAGTTTTGTCATTAGGACATTGCGGTAATCAGCTGCAGTTAGTGTAGGGTGGAGCTCCGCTTAATGAGAGATGAAGCTAAACAAGGATGGTATAAGGGCCCTTTAAGCAGCAATGACAGAATGTTCCCGTTGCAGTCGGAGCTTACTAACTGTATCCAATAAGGTGTAGTAACAGAGTGGTAGTATCTCTTATGCTTACTGCAGCTAAGAATGCTTATATAAGTGTTTGAATAAAAGTGCAGTGAAGTGTTCCCAAAGTAAAGCTGTCTGTGCAGTTTCGCAGTAAACAACCAAGGAAAGACTTGCAAAGGTGAGCGATTGCCCTCTCACCAACGACCAGGCCGATCAAGCGCCTTCCAGATAGCAACCTCCAAGTAGATGTCCCAGCTGCGGACCCACCTGTGATGATCACCTGAATGCGGAACACGAAGTGTGGGTTGCTGTATGGTCAGGTTGGTGCTGGTCAAATGTCCGATGAACAGCAGGCAGCGATGGACACCTTCTTGGTTGGGCAGGAATGTTGTACTCATCGTGCCAAGCTGCGCTCTTGCTCTCCCTGCACAGGGAGATCCCTCACACACGAGGCCTGGGAAGAAGAGAGCCTGGGGCAGGTTTCTGGTCTCTTTTATAGCCCTTCCCAGCAGTCTCCCTGATGGTAGCAAAGATTCCTGTGATATGTGGTCCAGGTGTATAGCCATGCAGGGGGGATAGCCACCTGGTGGAAATACTAATCCCACAATCCCTTTGGTTAGGCTCACAAATATGACGTCAGTTTAGTAACACCGGGCACTAGAGGGATAATATAATATACAGATAGGGCAGGGAATGACTGTTCGTTGCAATTGTAGTCCATATTGCTAAACTAGAAATGATCCCTTGTAGTGGGGCTGCAAGAGAGGGGCTGTGTGATTGGGAGGCTCTGAGGGGAAGGACTGTGTGATTGGCGGGCCCTGGTTGAAGAGAGTATTGTGTGATTGGGGGGCTCTGTGTGAAGAGGGTACTGTGTGATTGGGGGTTCTGTGAAGGAGGACTGTGTGATTGGGGGGGGGCTCTGAGATGGGGGGAGTCTGTGGTGATGGGGAGATTTTGATACGATGGAGGGACTCTGATGTGATGGAAGTAATCTCTCAAGGAGGTACTCTGATGAGAAGGGGGGCTCTGATGTAGGGTGGGGCTTTAATGTGATGGAGGGCTTCTGATATGAAGGGGGAGAGGGTTTTGATGTGATGGAGGAACCTCTGATATTATGAGGGGCTCTGATGTGAAGGCGAACCTCTTATATGATCAAGGAACTCTAAAGTAAAGATTAATTAATTAAGTTGGTTGTGTGCATTGCCCCAGGCTCAGGTTTCCCATTGATAAGTAACACGTACATTTTAGAGTGGGGTGCCTCGGGATTTTTAATTAATTGAAAGGGTGCCATGAATGAGAAGAGGTTGAAAAATGCTGAAATAATGCGCATGTGTTAATGTGTGTTATGGCATGAGTTAACATGCCTTGTGTTAGGGCATGCCCAAATGGAAGTAAAATAAAAAGCATGACCCTTCTTAAAAAATGCAGCGCACCACAACACACAATATATGTGCATTGGGATCTACTGTCCAATGCATTGGGGTGCCATTCACAATATGCAATGCACATACAGCAGGTGCATTGCTTTGCACTGTGGTAATGTGCCTCAATGCGTTACTTTAGTGTGCGTTGCCACAACATACAAATGCGAATGAGCCCTGAAAGAAAACTAACATAGCCACCACATCTGAAGACTGGTAAGCTGAAACATGTTAGATTTTGTGCTTAGGTTTTGATACATCTTAGAATCCTTTGATCAATGACTGTAGTGTGGGGCCCTTTAGCCCCCTTAGGGCAAAGGTGTTAAAAACACTGTGGTTCTTCCTAAAGGGCATGCTGAGACCCACAGTCCCTCGGAGAATGCGCATTGATGGTAAAGATGTATTATTTGTTGCATTTGGCTCTTGATCACATCAACGTACCCCTTCTATGTTATGAGTAGGAGAAGTATTTGATCCCCACCACCCAATGTATATTTCCTATTAAATATGAAGCTCTCCCATCATGGAGCTGTCTACATCTTCTCATTACTGTCACTCCAGCAGCCGGAGAACATGTAGAAGCTGTGGCATCAGACGTCTCCTCCACGGAGTCATGTCACTGTGATTCTAGATCGCAGTTGTGTTATGTTCAGGAATAACATGTGCTCTGACTCAACTGTCACCGCCAATGACATTTCTCAAGCAATGACCATGGTGTCATGTGGAGGACTTGTACTGTATTGTGCTGTATTCCCAACCAGTGCAACATTCCTGGAGTTCACAGATGTAAAGATCTTAAAGCATCACTCAAAATTCATAATTGAGTTTGGGGTAGATTCATTCTGAAATTTAATGTGGTTATATGTTGCCTTTCCTGGTAGCAAATAGAATATACCATTGATAATAAGACAAGGATCCAGAGGATGACCTCTAATCCCTATGCCGGGGATGGTTCTGCCTAAGGAGCAATGTTACAATAACAGATTTTTAGTCTGTATTAAACCGTTTCTCTGCTGGCCAGCACATTGGGGCCCAGATGCGGCATTAATGTGTTCAAGATAAGTTCCCCCTAAACCAGGTATAGAATGCTACTCATTAATGGTATGTAATACGGTACAGCCACAAACTCCTGGGATGATAGCAGGTCTCCCTCTGTTCTCCTTTGGCAGCTCAATAAAATGAGCAGTAGAGGCATTCGCCCCAATGATCAGGGGGTAGGACCAGCCAACAATTATGACGTTCTCCACAATGTTCAGGTGACAGCACCAGTAATGCCGCGTACACACGAGCGGACTTTACGGCAGACTTGGTCCGGCAGACCGGACTCCGACGGTTAATTCGATCGTGTGTGGGCTCCAGCTGACTTTTTTTCCCAAAAGTTCGACGGACCTAGAAATGAAATGTGTTTCAAATCTTTCCGACGGACTCGAGTCCGGTCGAAAAATCCGCTCGTCTGTATGCTAGTTCGACGGACTAAAACCAACGTAAGGGCAGCTATTGGCTATTTGCTATCAACTTCCTTATTTTAGTCCGGTCGTACGTCATCACGTACGAATCCGTCGGACTTTGGTGTGATCGTGTGTGTCCAAGTCCGTCCGTCCGTAAAACCAGCGCACCTACGCTACAAAGTCCGTTGGAAAGATCGTCGGACCAAGTCTGCCGTAAAGTCCGCTCGTGTGTACGCGGCATCAGTGACAGTGGTGTTCCCCCCAACCTCACATGCCTGACGAAGGGGTCCTAAGTGACTCTGAAACGTTGCTCTATTCTTTGGATGTGATCATGCATTAAATAATTCGCTTGGACGCTTCCATGTTGATCCATGGTGTGCTGGCGACCATTTTCCTTGTGACTTCTGAACCAGTTCCCAGCTGGTTGTTACTGCAGCACCCAATCCCTTGAGAGCTTTTCCAGGAACGTGTGCAATGGGAATATAGAGTACTCCCCAACCATTAGATGGCACTCTCCCCAACGATCCAGCAGTGGCACCAGTCAGTGACAGTGACATTCTCCCAAATAATCAAGCGGCACCAGCCAGGGACAGTGGCATTCTCCCCAACCATCAGGCAGTGGCACCAGCCAGTGACAGTGGCATTCTCCCCAATGATCAGGCAGTGGCACCAGCCAGTGACAGTGGCGTTCTCCTCAACAATCAGGCATTGGCACCAGCCAGTGACAGTGGCATTCTCCCCAATGATCAGGTAGTGGCATCAGTCAACGACAGTGGCATTCTCCCCAATGATCAGGCAGTGGCACCAGCCAGCGATGGTGGCATTCTCCCCAACAATCAGACAGTAGCACCAGCCAGCGACAGTGGCATTCTACCCAATGATCAGGTAGTGGCACCAGCCAGCGACAGTGGCGTTCTCCCTAATTATCAGGCAGTCGCACCAGCCAGTAACAGTGGCGCTCTACCTAATGATCAGGTGGCACCAGTCAGTGACCGTGGCTTTCTCCTTAGCGATTAGACAGTGGCACTAGCCAGTGACCGTGGCATTCTCCCTGATGATCAGGGAGTGGCACCAGCCAGCAACAGTGGTGCTCTCTCCAATGAACAGGTAGTGGCACCAGTAAGCGACAGTGGCATTCTCCCCAACGATCAGGCAGTGGTAACAGTCAACGACAGTGGCATTCTCCCCAACAATCAGGTAGTGATAACAGTCAGTGACAGTGGCATTCTCCCCAATGATCAGTCAGTGGCACCAGCCAATGAAAATGGCATTCTCCCCAACAATCAGACAGTGGCACCAATCAGCGACAGTGATGTTTTCCCCAACGATCAGGCAGTGGCACAACCAGTGACAGTGGCACTCTCCCTAATGATCAGGTGGCACCTGCCAGTAACAGTGGCGTTTTCCCCAATGATCAGGCAGTGGCACCAGCCAACAAAGGTGGCGTCCTCCACAATGTTCAGGTGGCAGCACTAGTCAGTGACAGTGGCGTTCTCCCCAATCATCATTGCCTCTCGGGGGGATCAGGAATTAACTTTTTCCCCTGCTGTAGCAAATTGGATCATGCTTTGCTGGGGTTTTTCACCTTCCTCTGGATCGACTTTGGGTATAGGATTATGTATATGGGATTGTATGATATATATATATATATATATATATATATATATATATATATATATATATATCAATTTTTTTTTTTATTGGTTGAACTAAATGGACTTTCTTGAACCTGACTAACTATGTAACTATTATACGGCACCAACCAGCAACAGTGGCACTCTCCCCAACGCCAGCCAGTGACTGATGTTCTCCCCAATGATCAGGCGGTGGCACCAGCCAGCGATAGTGGCAATCTCCCAGCCATCAGGTAGTGGCACCAGCCAGCGACAGTGGCATTCTCCCGAACGATCAGACAGTGTCACCAATCAGCGACAGTGGCACTCTCCCCAATTATTAGGTGGCACCAGTCAGTGACAATGACATTCTCTCCAATGATCAGGCAGCGGTACCAGTCAGTGATAGTGGCGTTCTCCCCGACAATCCGAAAGCAGTACCAGCCAGCGGCAGTGGTGTTCTTTCCAATGATCATGTGGCGTTCTCCCCAAAGATCAGGCAGTGGCATCAGCCAGCTATAGTGGCATTCTCCCCAATGAGTGGGGGACAGCATCTAGGGTTGCCACCTTTTCTTCAATCCAAACCCGAACACTTTAGCAGCGCTAAGAAATTTATTTTAAGGGGGAACGCTGTGGACTCTGGTATAAAGGGGAACTCTAATGTAAGGGGGTTTCTGCTCACCAAAGCTCTCACTTTAGAGTTTCCAGCATTTCCCCTAAATCAGGGTCCCCAAAGCCCCACTTACATCAGAGTCCACAGGGCACCCCTTATATTTAGGTCCCTCTTATCTTAGTGTACACACTCGCTCAGAGGTAGGAGAGAGAAGGAAGGAAGGGGGGAGACTTTAGGCATTAGATGTTGAGCTCACTCACCCGAGGATGGAGGCTCAAGCATTGACACCTTTCATCCCCGATGCATCTGCTGGTTTCTGAGCTTCAAATTTCTAGCCCAGGCATCCCTTTCCCGAGCATTGAACGCTGGGGAATGGAGTGCAGGAGGGCAGACAGAGGGGTAAGGGCAGAAGGAGCAAGAGGAAATCAAGCCCTCTCTCCACTCCTGTCCATGTATGGGGTGGGGCCCGTTTGCAGTCCCGATTGTGGTACTTAGTTAATAGGGGAACTGCAGTTCATTCTCAATAATGGAGGTCTGAAACCCGGACACACAATTCCAAACCCGGACTGTCCGGGTGAATCCCGGACAGTTGACAACCCTAAAAGTATCAACCAGCAACAGAGGCATTCTCCCCACCAATCAGGCGGTGGCACAAGTCAGTGGCAGTGGTGTACTCCCCAGCGATCAGGGATCGGTACCAGTCAGTGGCTGTGGTACTTTCCCCACCAATCAGGCGGTGGCACCAGTCAGTGGCAGTGGAGTCCTCCCCAGCAATCAGGCAGCAGTGCCAGTCAGTGACAGTGGAGTCCTCCCCAGTGATCAGGCAGCAGTGCCAGTCAGTGACAGTGGAGTCCTCCCCAGTGATCAGGCGGTGGCAGTGGTGTCCTCCCCAGCGATCAGGCAGCAGTGCCAGTCAGTGGCAGTGGCACTTTCCCCAACAATCAGGCAGTAGCACCAGTCAGTTGCAGTGGTGTTCTCATATACCAGGAGATGTCTACCACTCCAGTCTCTCAAATTCTCTCTCTGGAGGAGTTCTGTAAATATCAAAAGCATTGATGGATGGGGGCTCTATCTGACTTGTTGCAGCTTCTAATGCACAATGTGAGAAGCTCACAGAGTGCAGTGAAATCAGAGTAAACCACAATTGTGCAAGTCTGAAGGGAAAGCTGGAGGTCAGATTTAATGCAAATGTGTATTCTCTATGTATAGAAATAAGACATCTGGATGTATGGACAATAGTCATCCTTGTAATTTGGACCCAGAGGAAGCTGCGCAGTAACTCAGACGTGGTCCAGCACCCAGCCTCAGGCTTCAATGTAATGATGTATGTAGAACATCAACTGTTGGTATGGGAATGGGAAGGAACTAAGTAGGGAGGTCAGAGTGTCAACATCACGTTATACACAATTAACTTCCAGCTACCTTCTCAGACAATCAAATACAATCCCTTTTATCCTTCACCTCACTAGCAGCATCTTTATATGCTTCTGGAATGTGCTTGGGGCAAACACACAACAAGTAGGAACAACGGGCAACAAATCCTTGAAGGCATATAATCTCTAGTCAATGTAATAAGCTTTAAGTGGACCTATCATCAGACGTACGCTATATTACCAAAAGTATTGGGACGCCTGCCTTTACCAACTTCAATACCGGGCCAATTCTGACACTTTGCTCCTACATGTAAAAATCATCATTTTTTTGCTAGAAAATTACATAGAACCCCCAAACATTATATATGTTTTTTAGCAAAGACCCTAGAGAATACAATGGCGGTTGTTGCAACTTTTTATCTCACACAGTACTTGCGCAGGAATTTTTCGAACGCGTTTTTTTTGGGGAAAAAAACAGTTTTGTGTTTAAAAAAAAAACAAAACAGTAAAGTTAGCCCAATGTTTTTGCATTTTGTGAAAGATGAAGTTACGCCGAGTAAATAGATACCTAACATGTCACGCTTCAAAATTGCACACACTCGTGGAATGGCGCCAATATTCGGTACTTAAAAATCCCCATAGGCGACGCTTGAAATTTTTTTACTGGTTACATGTTTTGAGTTACAGAGGAGGTCTAGAGCCAAAATTATTGCTCTCGCTCCAACGTTCGCGGCGATACCTCACATGTATGGTTTGAACACCGTTTTCATATGTGGGCGGGACTTAAGCATGCGTTCGCTTCTGCGTGCGAGCACACGGGGACAGCGGCGCTTTAAAATTTTTTTTTTTTTATTGTTATTTATATTTTTTTTTTCTTATTTTGATACTTTTTTGAAAAAAAAAAAAATTGATCACTTTTATTCCTATTACAAGGAATGTAAACATCCCTTGTAATAGCAATATGACATGTCAGGTGCTCTTAATAGTGAGATATGGGGTCAATAAGACCCCATATCTCACCACTAGGCTGGGAAGCCTGAAATAAAAAAAAAAAATAAAACGATCGCCGCTTCCCAGCCGAAGCGGCGCCATTTTTTTGAATGGAGAGGCCGGGCGTCACGTCATAACATCGCGCCCGGCCTCCAAAGATCATAGAGACTCCGGGGACCATCTGGTCCGCCGGAAATCTCTATGATCTACATCCGGCGCCGGCGGATCCGCTCTCCGCCTCACCGATCGTAACGGTGAGTCGGAGCAAGCGCCTCCCATAGGAACGATCAAGTGGCGGAACGGCCGCTATGATTGTTCCTATGGTGTAGAGATTCGCCTGCTGAAACCGGCAATATCTGAATGATGTCTGTAACTACAGGCATCATTCAGATATACCTGCTCAAAGCCCAGGACGTCATATGACGTACGTGGTATTGAAGTGGTTAAATGCACATGCACTGTAATGGCATCTCAGTCTTAGTCGGTAGGGTTCAATATTGAGTTGGCCCACCCTTTGCAGCTATAACAGCTTCAACTCTTCTGGGAAGGCTGTCCACAAGTAGGGATGAGCTTCGTGTTCGAGTCGAACCCATGTTCGACTCGAACATCAGCTGTTCAATCGTCCGCCGAATTGCGAACGATATGGGCCGTTCGCGCCAAATTCGTGTGGCGCATCACGGCCCATAATTCACTGCGGCATCGCAGTGCATTGCTTGCTGATGATTGGCCAAGCATGCACTATGACCCGCATGCTTGGCCAATCACAGCGCCGCCTTAACAGAGAGCCATAATTGGCCAAAGCCAAGGAGGCTTTGGCCAATTATGGCTCAGGGGATTTAGTACACGCCCCACACTATATAAGGCCGCCTGCACGGCGGCCCTGTGCAGTGTGTTCCGGTGTGCTTAGAGAGAGAGAGAGACAGTGTCATTTCATTTGAGTTAGCTAGATTAGGCAGGACAGTCAGTCAGTTAGCTGCACTTAAAGTGTATTGTGTATATATATGCATCCCAGGTGTTGCATATATATATATATACACTGTATTCAGTTTAGCTAGATCCGTTCCTGTTATCTTCTAGACTATTTACATTTAGTGCAGTGCGTCCTGCTCACAGTGTTCAGCTAGATCCGTTCCTGTTATATTCCTACTGACAGGCAGGCTTGTCTTGTTACAGTATTTTGAAGAAAATTACTGGTGTTCTTTTGATCCTATTAGTACCACAGTCAGGCAGCTAGACTATTTACATTTAGTGCAGTGCGTCCTGCTCACAGTGTTCAGCTAGATCCGTTCCTGTTATCTTCTTACTGACAGGCAGGCTTGTCTTGTTACAGTATTTTAAAGAAAATTACTGGTGTTCTTTTCATCCTATTAGTACCACAGTCAGGCAGCTAGACTATTTACAGTTAGTGCAGTGCGTCCTGCTCACAGTGTTCAGCTAAACCTACAAGTTAGTGGGGTGCGTCCACCTCACAGTGTTCAGCTAAACCTACAAGCTAGTGGGGTGCGTCCTGCTCACAGTGTTCAGCTAGATCCGTTTCTGTTATCTTCTTACTGACAGGCAGGCTTGTCTTGTTACAGTAAATACAGCTACCTGAAGAAAATTGCTGGTGTTCTTTTGATCCTATTAGTACCACAGTCAGGCAGCTAGACTATTTACAGTTAGTGCAGTGCGTCCTGCTCACAGTGTTCTGCTAAACCTACAAGTTAGTGGGGTGCGTCCTGCTCACAGTGTTCAGCTAAACCTAAAAGTTAGTGGGGTGCGTCCACCTCACAGTGTTCAGCTAAACCTACAAGCTAGTGGGGTGCGTCCTGCTCACAGTGTTCAGCTAGATCCGTTCCTGTTATCTTCTTACTGACAGGCAGGCTTGTCTTGTTACAGTAAATACAGCTACCTGAAGAAAATTACTGGTGTTCTTTTGATCCTATTAGTACCACAGTCAGGCAGCTAGACTATTTACAGTTAGTGCAGTGCGTCCTGCTCACAGTGTTCTGCTAAACCTACAAGTTAGTGGGGTGCGTCCTGCTCACAGTGTTCAGCTAAACCTACAAGTTAGTGGGGTGCGTCCACCTCACAGTGTTCAGCTAAACCTACAAGCTAGTGGGGTGCGTCCTGCTCACAGTGTTCAGCTAGATCCGTTCCTGTTATCTTCTTACTGACAGGCAGGCTTGTCTTGTTACAGTATTTTAAAGAAAATTGCTGGTGTTCTTTTGATCCTATTAGTACCACAGTCAGGTAGCTAGACTATTTACAGTTAGTGCAGTGCGTCCTGCTCACAGTGTTCTGCTAAACATACAAGTTAGTGGGGTGCGTCCTGCTCACAGTGTTCAACTAAACCTACAAGTTAGTGGGGTGCGTCCACCTCACAGTGTTCAGCTAAACCTACAAGCTAGTGGGGTGCGTCCTGCTCACAGTGTTCAGCTAGATCCGTTCCTGTTTTCTTACTGACAGGCAGGCTTGTCTTGTTACAGTATTTTAAAGAAAATTACTGATGTTCTTTTGATCCTATTAGTACCACAGTCAGACAGCTAGACTATTTACAGTTAGTGCAGTGCGTCCTGCTCACAGTGTTCTGCTAAACCTACAAGTTAGTGGGGTGCGTAATGCTCACAGTGTTCAGCTAAACCTACAAGTTAGTGGGGTGCGTCCACCTCACAGTGTTCAGCTAAACCTACAAGCTAGTGGGGTGCGTCCTGCTCACAGTGTTCAGCTAGATCCGTTTCTGTTATCTTCTTACTGACAGGCAGGCTTGTCTTGTTACAGTAAATACAGCTACCTGAAGAAAATTGCTGGTGTTCTTTTGATCCTATTAGTACCACAGTCAGGCAGCTAGACTATTTACAGTTAGTGCAGTGCGTCCTGCTCACAGTGTTCTGCTAAACCTACAAGTTAGTGGGGTGCGTCCACCTCACAGTGTTCAGCTAAAGCTACCTGTAGAAGGTTGGTGGTGTTCTCATACTACAGGCAGGCAGTTGATTTTGCTAGCTGCAGTATCAGTACATATATATATATATATATATATATATATCCCAGCTTAGTGCAGCTACAGGCCATTAGTATGTCTGGAAGGCCAAGAAGGAGAGGCAGACAGTCACAAGCCAATAAGAGAGGGCAAGCAGGCTCTGTGTCTAGTGCTGGTCGTGGAGACGGTGCATCCTCATCAGCACGTGGCCATGGGACACGCTTGGCCTTTTTTTCGGCAGCTGGCCATGTTGAGCCGCAACATGCGGAAGACTTGGTCGAGTGGATGACCAAGCCGTCCTCATCCTCCTCATCCTCTCTCACCCATGCCCAGGGTACTTTGTCTGGCAAAGCAGCGGCCTCTTCCCTCGGCTCAATGTCATCAGTGACTCCTTCCCTAGCCCCACCATGTCCTCCTGAGGAGTCCCTCGAACTGTTTGACCACAGTGTTGGGTACATGCTCCAGGAGGATGCCCAGCGTTTGGAAGGCTCTGATGATGATACTGAGCTCGATGAAGGCAGTAACACGAGCACGGACAGAGGGGGTGCCCAAGAAGGACAGCAATCTGGCAGTCATGCTCCCCCTGCTGCAGCATACTGCCAGGTTTGCTCCAGTGATGAGGAGGGAGGGGATGATGAGGTCACTGACTCAACGTGGGTGCCTGATAGGAGAGAGGAGGAGGAGGAGGAGGAGGAGGCGGCACATCACCAACGAGGCAGGATGCCCTCCAGGGGCCAGCCTAAGGGCAGCACATTGACTGCATCACACCCCAAAGCTCCACATGTGCAGGGCGCTGCAGTCTCTGCGCGTTATTCAAAAAGTTCTTTGGTGTGGGCCTTTTTTGAGACGAGTGCATCAGATCGCACCGCTGCTATTTGCAACATATGTCTCAAGCGTATCTCGCGTGGCCAAAACATCTCCCGCTTGGGTACCACATGCTTGACCAGACATATGTTGACCTGCCATGCAGTTCGTTGGCAAGCGTATCTAAAAGACCCACACCCAAGAACAAAGAGGACCTCTGCTTGCTCCTCATCAGCTGAGATTTCCAACCCCACTAGACCTTCAGTCTTCTCTGAGACCTGCACTGAGAGGAATGAAGGTGTAGAATTAGGTGTGTCACAGCCACGTACTTGTGGGCAATCTGATTTTGGTACACCGACGTCAGATTGTACCAGGCAAATTTCCCTGCCCCAGCTGCTGCACCGCCGAAAGAAGTTTGCTCCCAGCCATCCACATGCCCAACGGTTGAATGCTAGCTTGGCAAAATTGCTAGCACTTCAACTGCTGCCTTTTCAGTTGGTAGACTCTGCCCCCTTCCATGAGTTTGTGGAATGTGCGGTTCCTCAGTGGCAGGTACCCAAACGCCACTTTTTCTCACGGAAGGCGATTACGGCTCTCTACCAGCATGTGGAAGGCAATGTCCATGCCTCGCTGGACAGGGCGGTCAGCGGTAAGGTGCATATTACCGCTGACTCATGGTCCAGCAGGCATGGACAGGGACGTTACCTAAGTTTCACGGCGCATTGGGTGACTCTGCTGGCAGCTGGGAGGGATGCAGGACAAGGTGCAGTAGTGTTGGAGGTTGTTCCGCCACCACGCCTCCAAAATGCTAATGATTGTGACACACCTCTCTCCTCCACCCCCTCCTCTTCTTCTTCCTCCATGGCCTCTTCCTCGGAACCAGCGGTGCTCCGTAGTCGTTCAAGGGGCTACGCAAGTACGCAGGCCAAAAGATGCCATGCGGTGCTTGAGCTGGTGTGCTTGGGGGACAGGAGCCACACTGGGGCAGAGGTTCTGTCAGCTCTGCAGGGGCAGGTTCAGAGGTGGTTGACGCCACGCCAACTTAAGGCAGGAATGGTGGTTTGCGACAATGGCACCAACCTCCTCTCTGCCCTCCGACAGGGACAAATGACCCATGTGCCCTGTTTGGCTCACGTCCTTAACTTGGTGGTGCAGCGGTTCTTGGGCAGGTACCCGGGCTTACAGGATGTCCTGAGGCAGGCCAGGAAAGTCTGTGTGCATTTCCGCCGGTCATATAATGCCAGTGCTCGGCTGACGGACCTCCAAAAGGAGTTTAACCTGCCCAAGAACCGCCTAATCTGTGACATGCCCACCAGGTGGAACTCAACGTTGGCCATGCTGCAGCGGCTGCACACGCAGCAGAGGGCCATCAATGAGTACCTGTGCGACTATGGCACCAGGACAGGGTCAGGGGAGCTTGGTTTTTTTTCCCCACGCCAGTGGGCCATGATCAGGGATGCATGCACTGTCCTGTCACCATTTGAGGAGGCCACGAGGATGGTGAGCAGTGACAGTGCATGCATCAGTGACACTGTCCACCTTGTCCACCTGTTGGAGCACACGCTGCGTGGAATAATGGACAGGGCACTTGAGGCAGAACAGAGGCAGGAAGAGGAGGACTTCCTTAGCTCTCAAGGCCCCTTTTATCCAGACAGTGTTCCTGCGTGCCCGCCGATCACACAGGAAGAGGACGAGGAGGAAGAGGAGGAGGAGGAGGAAGATTGTGTCAGTATGGAGGTGGAGCCTGGCACTCAGCATCAGCAGCAGTCTTTAAGGGATCAGTCCCAAGAAACACATGGACTTGTACGTGGCTGGGAGGAGGTGGCTGCGGACCATGTCGTCCTTAGTGACCCAGAGGACTCCGGACCGAATGCCTCAGCAAACCTACGCTGCATGGCCTCCCTGATCCTGCAAAGCCTGCGTAAGGATCCTCGTATTCGTGGTATCAAGGAGAAGGACCAATACTGGCTGGCAACCCTCCTTGATCCACGTTACAAGGGTAAGGTTGCGGACCTTATCTTGCCATCGCAGAGGGAGCAGAGGATGAAACATCTTCGGGAGGCCTTGCAGAAAGGTCTGTGCAACGCGTTCCCAGAGACTGGGAGGTTACAAACTCCTGTTTCTGGACAACGTGTTGCTGAGGCTTCGGTCAGTCAAAGAAGGAGCGGTGGAGAAGGTGGCCGTCTGACCGATGCGTTCAGACAATTTTTTGGTCCGCAGCCCCAAGGTATGATCGGTTCCAGCAACCATCGCCAGCGTCTGTTTTACATGGTGCAGGAATACCTAGGGGCAAGATCAGACTTGGACACCTTTCCCACCGAAAATCCTCTGGGTTACTGGGTCTTGAGGATGGATCACTGGCCAGAGCTTGCACAGTATGCAATTGAGCTACTGGCCTGTCCTGCATCCAGCGTTCTTTCGGAATGCACATTCAGTGCTGCTGGAGGCGTGGTAACCGATCACAGGGTGCGTCTGTCCACTGACTCGGTCGATCGACTGACCTTCATAAAAATTAATGAGTCTTGGATCACCACCAGCTACCAAACACCTGATGCTGATGTAACCGAATAATTTTTTTTGAAATCTCAGATCCCTTCAAAGACTGCCTATGCTGATGCTGAGTGACTATCCCTGAGTAATTATCCTCTTCCTCCTCAATCATCACGCTGATAGCTTGTAAGAACATTTTTGGTTCTGGGTGCCACCACCAGTGCCTAAGGCACAATTTTTCAGCCCCTGTTTAACAGGGGCGTGTAATTACGATTTTTGATGTAATACTTTGCAGCAGGGCTCGTTCCTGCATTCCAACTAGAGTGTCTGTGAGGGGTTGCAGTGTTGTGGCACCAGCACCAGTGCCTAAGGCCCAATTTTTCAGCCCTTGTTTAACAGGGGCATGTAATTACAATTTTTGATGCAATACTTTGCAGCAGGGCTCGTTCCTGCATTCCAACTAGAGTGTCTGTGAGGGGTTGCAGTGTTGTGGCACCAGCACCAGTGCCTAAGGCCTAATTTTTCAGCTCCTGTTCAACAGGGGCATGTAATTACAATTCTTGATCTAATATTTCACAGCAGAGCCCTGTGAGGGCTTACAGTGTTGTGGCCACAGCAACACCTAAGGCCCAAATTTCTGCTGAGTATATAGGGCAGGACCCTACTTTCAAACAACTAACTTACAAACGACTCCTACTTGCAAACGGAAGGAGACAACAGGAAGTGAGAATAAATCTACCCCTAGGAAGGGAAATTCTCTCCTGTAAGAGTTAATATGGGAAAAACATTTCTCCTTTCCACTGATGCTTTCCAATCCATTGGGACAAAAAGTGAGGTGAAATCTTCTGAAGAGGAGGAAAGACAGCAAAACAAATGTCACAGGGGTGATAACCCTTCCCTATGTTTTCCAAAAAGCTTAAAAAAGATTTTTTGGCTGGAGCTAAACACGTTAAAAATGTACTCGTTCTAAATTACAAAGAGATTCTACTTAACAACAAACCTACAGCCTGTATACTGCTGTTCAGAGTATATAGGGCCTGGTGGCCCCATACCTTTCCTTATTTTAATTTGGGTGCGGAGTTCCCCTTAATATCCATACAAGACCCAAAGGGCCTGGTAATGGACTGGGGGGTACCCATGCCGTTTGTCTCACTGATTTTCATCCATATTGCCAGGACCCGACATTACATTAAACCCGCAAGCAGTTTTAAATGAGATTTTTTCCTTTAAAAATGACATTTGGTGCAGGGACTGTTCTAAACACGGGAAACACGCGTCACTTTACAGGCATACTATAGACACCCCTCAGGTACGATATTTAAAGGAATATTTCACTTTTTTTTTTTTTACTTTAAGCATCATTAAAATCACTGCTCCCGAAAAAACGGACGTTTTTAAAACTTTTTTTTGCATTGATACATGTCCCCTGGGTAGGACCCGGGTCCCCAAACCCTTTTTAGGACAATACCATGCAAATTAGCCTTTAAAATGAGCACTTTTGATTTCGAACGTTCGAGTCCCATAGACGTCAATGGGGTTCTAACGTTCGTGCGAACTTTCGGTCCATTCGCAGGTTCTGGTGCGAACCGAACCGGGGGGTGTTCGGCTCATCCCTATCCACAAGGTTTAGGAGTGTGTCTATGGGAATGTTTGACCATTCTTCCAGAAGCACATTTGTGAGGTCAGCCACTGATGTGGGCGAGAAGGCCTGGCTCGTGGTCTCAGCTCTAATTTATCCCAAAGGTGTTCTAAAAAGTTGTGGTCAGGACTATGCAGGCCAGTCAAGTTCCTCCACCCCAAACTCGCTCATCCATGTCCTTATGGACCTTGCTTTGTGCGCTGGTCCAAATCATTTGGTGGAGGAGGGATTATGGTGTGGGATTGTTTTTCAGGGGTTGGGCTTGGCCCCTTAGTTCCAGTGAAGAGAACTCTTAAGGCGTCAGCATACCAAGACATTTTGGACAATTTGGGATGAATTAGAGCGGAGACTTCGAGCCAGACCTTTTCGGATCACCATCAGGATAATCCAGGATCATCCCCACAGCCAGGAGATACAAGAGCCATGGGGAGGTCATGGACAACCGGTGACGGTCCCCTGTACTCTACAGCTTCCTCGGCTTCTCCTCCTGGCCAATCTGATCCACCTCCTGTCCTGATTGGCCGGGAGGAGAAGCTGGAAGACAATAGCAAATAATAATTCGCCATGAGCCCACCCTTTTTCAAGCCAATTAGAGCCTCAGGCTCTAATCGTTACATAGTTACATAGTAGGTCAGGTTGAAGAAAGACACAAGTCCATCAAGTCCAACCTATGTGTGTGATTATGTGTCAGTATTACATTGTATATCCCTGTATGTTGCGGTCATTCAGGTGCTTATCTAATAGTCTCTTGAAGCTATCAATGCTCCCCGCTGAGACCACCGCCTGTGGAAGGGAATTCCACATCCTTGCTGCTCTTACAGTAAAGAACCCTCTACGTAGTTTAAGGTTAAACCTCTTTTCTTCTAATTTTAATGAGTGGCCGCGAGTCTTGTTAAACTCTCTTCTGCGAAAAAGTTTTATTTCTATTGTAGGGTCACCAGTAGGGATGAGCTTCGTGTTCGAGTCAAACCCATGTTCGACTCGAACATCGGCTGTTCGCCCGTTCGCCGAATTGCGAACGATATGGGCCGTTCGTGCTAAATTCGTGTGGCGCGTCACGGCCCATAATTCACTGCGGCATCGCAGTGCATTGCTGGCTGATGATTGGCCAAGCATGCACTATGACCCGCATGCTTGGCCAATCACAGCGCCGTCAGTAGAGAGAGCTGTAATTGGCCAAAGCCAGGGTGGCTTTGGCCAATTATGGCTCAGGGGATTTAGTACACACCCCACACTATATAAGGCCGCCTGCACGGCGGCCCTGTGTAGTGTGTGTTCCGGTGTGCTGAGAGATAGAGAGAGAGAGAAACAGTATCATTTGATTTGAGTTAGATAGATTAGGCAGAACAGTCAGTCAGTTAGCTGCACTTACAGTGTATTGTGTATATATATGCATCCCAGGTGTTGCATATATATATATATACACTGTATTCAGTTTAGCTAGATCCGTTCCTGTTATCTTCTATCTAGACTATTTACATTTAGTGCAGTGCGTCCTGCTCACAGTGTTCAGCTAGATCCGTTCCTGCTATTTACATTTAGTGCAGTGCGTCCTGCTCACAGTGTTCAGCTAGATCCGTTCCTGTTATCTTCTAGACTATTTACATTTAGTGCAGTGCGTCCTGCTCACAGTGTTCAGCTAGATCCGTTCCTGCAATTTACATTTAGTGCAGTGCGTCCTGCTCACAGTGTTCAGCTAGATCCGTTCCTGCTATTTACATTTAGTGCAGTGCGTCCTGCTCACAGTGTTCAGCTAGATCCGTTCCTGCTATTTACATTTAGTGCAGTGCGTCCTGCTCACAGTGTTCAGCTAGATCCGTTCCTGCTATTTACATTTAGTGCAGTGCGTCCTGCTCACAGTGTTCAGCTAGATCTGTTCCTGCTATTTACATTTAGTGCAGTGCGTCCTGCTCACAGTGTTCAGCTAGATCCGTTCCTGTTATCTTCTAGACTATTTACATTTAGTGCAGTGCGTCCTGCTCACAGTGTTCAGCTAGATCCGTTCCTGTTATTTACATTTAGTGCAGTGCATCCTGCTCACAGTGTTCAGCTAGATCCGTTCCTGCTATTTACATTTAGTGCAGTGTGTCCTGCTCACAGTGTTCAGCTAGAGCCGTTCCTGCTATTTACATTTAGTGCAGTGCGTCCTGCTCACAGTGTTCAGCTAGATCCGTTCCTGTTATCTTCTAGACTATTTACATTTAGTGCAGTGCGTCCTGCTCACAGTGTTCAGCTAGATCCGTTCCTGCTATTTACATTTAGTGCAGTGCGTCCTGCTCACAGTGTTCAGCTAGATCCGTTCCTGCTATTTACATTTAGTGCAGTGCGTCCTGCTCACAGTGTTCAGCTAGATCCGTTCCTGTTATCTTCTAGACTATTTACATTTAGTGCAGTGCGTCCTGCTCACAGTGTTCAGCTAGATCCGTTCCTGTTATTTACATTTAGTGCAGTGCGTCCTGCTCACAGTGTTCAGCTAGATCCGTTCCTGCTATTTACATTTAGTGCAGTGCGTCCTGCTCACAGTGTTCAGCTAGATCCGTTCCTGCTATTTACATTTAGTGCAGTGCGTCCTGCTCACAGTGTTCAGCTAGATCCGTTCCTGTTATCTTCTAGACTATTTACATTTAGTGCAGTGCGTCCTGCTCACAGTGTTCAGCTAGATCCGTTCCTGTTATTTACATTTAGTGCAGTGCGTCCTGCTCACAGTGTTCAGCTAGATCCGTTCCTGCTATTTACATTTAGTGCAGTGCGTCCTGCTCACAGTGTTCAGCTAGAGCCGTTCCTGCTATTTACATTTAGTGCAGTGCGTCCTGCTCACAGTGTTCAGCTAGATCCGTTCCTGTTATCTTCTAGACTATTTACATTTAGTGCAGTGCGTCCTGCTCACAGTGTTCAGCTAGATCCGTTCCTGTTATCTTCCTACTGACAGGCAGGCTTGTCTGGTTACAGTATATAAAGCTACCTGAAGAAAATTACAGGTGTTCTATTTGATCCTATTAGTACCACGGTCAGGCAGCTAGACTATTTACATTTAGTACAGTGCGTCCTGCTCACAGTGTTCAGCTAGATCCGTTCCTGTTATTTACATTTAGTGCAGTGCGTCCTGCTCACAGTGTTCAGCTAGATCCGTTCCTGCTATTTACATTTAGTGCAGTGTGTCCTGCTCACAGTGTTCAGCTAGAGCCGTTCCTGCTATTTACATTTAGTGCAGTGCGTCCTGCTCACAGTGTTCAGCTAGATCCGTTCCTGTTATCTTCTAGACTATTTACATTTAGTGCAGTGCGTCCTGCTCACAGTGTTCAGCTAGATCCGTTCCTGCTATTTACATTTAGTGCAGTGCGTCCTGCTTACAGTGTTCAGCTAGATCCGTTCCTGCTATTTACATTTAGTGCAGTGCGTCCTGCTCACAGTGTTCAGCTAGATCCGTTCCTGTTATCTTCTAGACTATTTACATTTAGTGCAGTGCGTCCTGCTCACAGTGTTCAGCTAGATCCGTTCCTGTTATTTACATTTAGTGCAGTGCGTCCTGCTCACAGTGTTCAGCTAGATCCGTTCCTGCTATTTACATTTAGTGCAGTGCGTCCTGCTCACAGTGTTCAGCTAGATCCGTTCCTGCTATTTACATTTAGTGCAGTGCGTCCTGCTCACAGTGTTCAGCTAGATCCGTTCCTGTTATCTTCTAGACTATTTACATTTAGTGCAGTGCGTCCTGCTCACAGTGTTCAGCTAGATCCGTTCCTGTTATTTACATTTAGTGCAGTGCGTCCTGCTCACAGTGTTCAGCTAGATCCGTTCCTGCTATTTACATTTAGTGCAGTGCGTCCTGCTCACAGTGTTCAGCTAGAGCCGTTCCTGCTATTTACATTTAGTGCAGTGCGTCCTGCTCACAGTGTTCAGCTAGATCCGTTCCTGTTATCTTCTAGACTATTTACATTTAGTGCAGTGCGTCCTGCTCACAGTGTTCAGCTAGATCCGTTCCTGTTATCTTCCTACTGACAGGCAGGCTTGTCTGGTTACAGTATATAAAGCTACCTGAAGAAAATTACAGGTGTTCTATTTGATCCTATTAGTACCACGGTCAGGCAGCTAGACTATTTACATTTAGTACAGTGCGTCCTGCTCACAGTGTTCAGCTAGATCCGTTCCTGTTATCTTCCTACTGACAGGCAGGCTTGTCTGGTTACAGTATATAAAGCTACCTGAAGAAAATTACAGGTGTTCTATCCCAGCTTAGTGCAGCTACAGGCCATTAGTATGTCTGGAAGGCCAAGAAGGAGAGGCAGACAGTCACAAGCCAATAAGAGAGGGCAAGCAGGCTCTGTGTCTAGTGCTGGTCGTGGAGACGGTGCATCCTCATCAGCACGTGGCCATGGGACACGCTTGGCCTTTTTTTCGGCAGCTGGCCGTGTTGAGCCGCAACATGCGGAAGACTTGGTCGAGTGGATGACCAAGCCGTCCTCATCCTCCTCATCCTCTCTCACCCATGCCCAGGGTGCTTTGTCTGGCAAAGCAGCGGCCTCTTCCCTCAGCTCAATGTCATCAGTGACTCCTTCCCTAGCTCCACCATGTCCTCATGAGGATTCCCTCGAACTGTTTGACCACAGTGTTGGGTACATGCTCCAGGAGGATGCCCAGCGTTTGGAAGGCTCTGATGACGATACTGAGCTCGATGAAGGCAGTAACATGAGCACGGACAGAGGGGGTGCCCAAGAAGGACAGCAATCTGGCAGTCATGCTCCCCCTGCTGCAGCATACTGCCAGGTTTGCTCCAGTGATGAGGAGGGAGGGGATGATGAGGTCACTGACTCAACGTGGGTGCCTGATAGGAGAGGGGAGGAGGAGGAGGAGGAGGAGGCGGCGGCACATCACCAACGAGGCAGGATGCCCTCCAGGGGCCAGCCTAAGGGCAGCACATTGACTGCATCACACCCCAAAGCTCCACATGTGCAGGGCGCTGCAGTCTCTGCGCGTTATTCAAAAAGTTCTTTGGTGTGGGCCTTTTTTGAGACGAGTGCATCAGATCGCACCGCTGCTATTTGCAACATATGTCTCAAGCGTATCTCGCGTGGCCAAAACATCTCCCGCTTGGGTACCACATGCTTGACCAGACATATGTTGACCTGCCATGCAGTTCGTTGGCAAGCGTATCTAAAAGACCCACACCAAAGAACAAAGAGGATCTCTCCTTGCTCCTCATCAGCTGAGATTTCCAACCCCACTAGACCTTCAGTCCTCTCTGAGACCTGCAGTGAGAGGAATGAAGGTGTAGAATTAGGTGTGTCACAGTCAAGTACTTGTGGGGAATCTGCTTTTGGTACACCGACGTCAGATTGTACCAGGCAAATTTCCCTGCCCCAGCTGCTGCACCGCCGAAAGAAGTTTGCTCCCAGCCATCCACATGCCCAGCGGTTGAATGCTAGCTTGGCAAAATTGCTAGCACTTCAACTGCTGCCTTTTCAGTTGGTAGACTCTGCCCCCTTCCGTGAGTTTGTGGAATGTGCGGTTCCTCAGTGGCAGGTACCCAAACGCCACTTTTTCTCACGGAAGGCGATTCCGGCTCTCTACCGGCATGTGGAAGGCAATGTCCATGCCTCGCTGGACAGGGCGGTCAGCGGTAAGGTGCATATTACCGCTGACTCATGGTCCAGCAGGCATGGACAGGGACGTTACCTAAGTTTCACGGCGCATTGGGTGACTCTGCTGGCAGCTGGGAAGGATGCAGGACAAGGTGCAGTAGTGTTGGAGGTTGTTCCGCCACCACGCCTCCAAAATGCTGATTGTGACACACCTCTCTCCTCCACCCCCTCCTCTTCTTCTTCCTCCATGGCCTCTTCCTCGGAACCAGCGGTGCTCCGTAGGCGTTCAAGGGGCTACGCAAGTACGCAGGCCAAAAGATGCCATGCGGTGCTTGAGCTGGTGTGCTTGGGGGACAGGAGCCACACTGGGGCAGAGGTTCTGTCAGCTCTGCAGGGGCAGGTTCAGAGGTGGTTGACGCCACGCCAACTTAAGGCAGGAATGGTGGTTTGCGACAATGGCACCAACCTCCTCTCTGCCCTCCGACAGGGACAAATGACCCATGTGCCCTGTTTGGCTCACGTCCTTAACTTGGTGGTGCAGCGGTTCTTGGGCAGGTACCCGGGCTTACAGGATGTCCTGAGGCAGGCCAGGAAAGTCTGTGTGCATTTCCGCCGGTCATATAATGCCAGTGCTCGGCTGACGGACCTCCAAAAGGAGTTTAACCTGCCCAAGAACCGCCTAATCTGTGACATGCCCACCAGGTGGAACTCAACGTTGGCCATGCTGCAGCGGCTGCACACGCAGCAGAGGGCCATCAATGAGTACCTGTGCGACTATGGCACCAGGACAGGGTCAGGGGAGCTTGGTTTTTTTCCCCACGCCAGTGGGCCATGATCAGGGATGCATGCACTGTCCTGTCACCATTCGAGGAGGCCACGAGGATGGTGAGCAGTGACAGTGCATGCATCAGTGACACTGTCCCCCTTGTCCACCTGTTGGAGCACACGCTGCGTGGAATAATGGACAGGGCACTTGAGGCAGAACAGAGGCAGGAAGAGGAGGACTTCCTTAGCTCTCAAGGCCCCCTTTATCCAGACAGTGTTCCTGCGTGCCCGCCGATCACACAGGAAGAGGACGAGGAGGAGGAGGAGGAAGATTGTGTCAGTATGGAGGTGGAGCCTGGCACTCAGCATCAGCAGCAGTCTTTAAGGGATCAGTCCCAAGGAACACATGGACTTGTACGTGGCTGGGAGGAGGTGGCTGCGGACATTGTTGTCCTTAGTGACCCAGAGGACTCCGGACCGAATGCCTCAGCAAACCTACGCTGCATGGCCTCCCTGATCCTGCAAAGCCTGCGTAAGGATCCTCGTATTCGTGGTATCAAGGAGAAGGACCAATACTGGCTGGCAACCCTCCTTGATCCACGTTACAAGGGTAAGGTTGCGGACCTTATCTTGCCATCGCAGAGGGAGCAGAGGATGAAACATCTTCGGGAGGCCTTGCAGAAAGGTCTGTGCAACGCGTTCCCAGAGACTGGGAGGTTACAAACACCTGTTTCTGGACAACGTGTTGCTGAGGCTTCGGTCAGTCAAAGAAGGAGCGGTGGAGAAGGTGGCCGTCTGACCGATGCGTTCAGACAATTTTTTGGTCCGCAGCCCCAAGGTATGATCGGTTCCAGCAACCATCGCCAACGTCTGTTTTACATGGTGCAGGAATACCTAGGGGCAAGATCAGACTTGGACACCTTTCCCACCGAAAATCCTCTGGGTTACTGGGTCTTGAGGATGGATCACTGGCCAGAGCTTGCACAGTATGCAATTGAGCTACTGGCCTGTCCTGCATCCAGCGTTCTTTCGGAACGCACATTCAGTGCTGCTGGAGGCGTGGTAACCGATCACAGGGTGCGTCTGTCCACTGACTCGGTCGATCGACTGACCTTCATAAAAATGAATGAGTCTTGGATCACCACCAGCTACCAAGCACCTGATGCTGATGTAACCGAATAATTTTTTTTGAAATCTCAGATCCCTTCAAAGACTGCCTATGCTGATGCTGAGTGACTATCCCTGAGTAATTATCCTCTTCCTCCTCAATCATCACGCTGATAGCTTGTAAGAACATTTTTGGTTCTGGGCGCCACCACCAGTGCCTAAGGCACAATTTTTCAGCCCCTGTTTAACAGGGGCGTGTAATTACAATTTTTGATGTAATACTTTGCAGCAGGGCTCGTTCCTGCATTCCAACTAGAGTGTCTGTGAGGGGTTGCAGTGTTGTGGCACCAGCACCAGTGCCTAAGGCCCAATTTTTCTGCCCCTGTCTAACAGGGGCGTGTAATTACAATTTTTGAAGCAATACTTTGCAGCAGGGCTCGTTCCTGCGTTCCAACTAGAGTGTCTGTGAGGGGTTGCAGTGTTGTGGCACCAGCACCAGTGCCTAAGGCCCAATTTTTCTGCCCCTGTCTAACAGGGGCGTGTAATTACATTTTTTGAAGCAATGCTTTGCAGCAGGGCTCGTTCCTGCGTTCCAACTAGAGTGTCTGTGAGGGGTTGCAGTGTTGTGGCACCAGCCCCAGTGCCTAAGGCCCAATTTTTCTGCCCCTGTCTAACAGGGGCGTGTAATTACAATTTTTGAAGCAATACTTTGCAGCAGGGCTCGTTCCTGCGTTCCAACTAGAGTGTCTGTGAGGGGTTGCAGTGTTGTGGCACCAGCACCAGTGCCTAAGGCCCAATTTTTCTGCCCCTGTCTAACAGGGGCGTGTAATTACAATTTTTGAAGCAATACTTTGCAGCAGGGCTCGTTCCTGCGTTCCAACTAGAGTGTCTGTGAGGGGTTGCAGTGTTGTGGCACCAGCACCAGTGCCTAAGGCCTAATTTTTCAGCTCCTGTTCAACAGGGGCATGTAATTACAATTCTTGATCTAATATTTCACAGCAGGGCCCTGTGAGGGCTTACAGTGTTGTGGCCACAGCAACACCTAAGGCCCAAATTTCTGCTGAGTATATAGGGCAGGACCCTACTTTCAAACATCTAACTTACAAACGACTCCTACTTGCAAACGGAAGGAGACAACAGGAAGTGAGATGAAATCTACCCCTAGGAAGGGAAATTCTCTCCTGTAAGAGTTAATATGGGAAAACAATTTCTCCTTTCCACTGATGCTTTCCAATCCTTGTTCCACAAAAAAACCCAAATTTTCAAAAAACATTTTTCATTGGGACAAAAAAGTGAGGTGAAATCTTCTGAAGAGGAGGAAAGACAGCAAAACAAATGTCACAGGGGTGATAACCCTTCCCTATGTTTTCCAAAAAGCTTAGAAAAGATTTTTTGGCTGGAGCTAAACACGTTAAAAATGTTCAAAATTACAAACAGATTCTACTTAACAACAAACCTACAGTCCCTGTCTTGTTTGCACCGCCTGTATACTGCTGTTCAGAGTATATAGGGCCTGGTGGCCCCACACCTTTCCTTATTTTAATTTGGGTGCGGGGTTCCCCTTAATATCCATACAAGACCCAAAGGGCCTGGTAATGGACTGGGGGGTACCCATGCCGTTTGTCTCACTGATTTTCATCCATATTGCCATGACCCGACATGACATTAAACCCGCAAGCAGTTTTAAATGAGATTTTTTCCTTTAAAAATGACATTTGGTGCAGGGACTGTTCTAAACATGGGAAACACGCGTCACTTTACAGGCATACTATAGACACCCCCCAGGTACGATATTTAAAGGAATATTTCACTTTTTTTTTTTACTTTAAGCATCATTAAAATCACTGCTCCCGAAAAAACGGCCGTTTTTAAAAGTTTTTTTTGCATTGATACATGTCCCCTGGGGTAGGACCCGGGTCCCCAAACCCTTTTTAGGACAATACCATGCAAATTAGCCTTTAAAATGAGCACTTTTGATTTCGAACGTTCGAGTCCCATAGACGTCAATGGGGTTCTAACGTTCGTTGCGAACTTTCGGTCCGTTCGCGGGTTCTGGTGCGAACCGAACCGGGGGGTGTTCGGCTCATCCCTAGTCACCAGTATGGTATTTGTATATTGAAATCATATCCCCTCTCAAGCGTCTCTTCTCCAGAGAGAATAAGTTCAGTGCTCGCAACCTTTCCTCATAACTAGGGATGAGCCGAACACCGCCCGGTTCGGTTCGCACCAGAACCTGCAAACGGACCGAAAGTTCGCACAAACGTTAGAACCCCATTGACGTCTATGGGACTCGAACGTTTGAAATCAAAAGTGCTCATTTTAAAAACTAATTTGCATGGTATTGTCCTAAAAAGGGTTTGGGGACCAGGGTCCTACTCCAGGGGACATGTATCAATGCAAAAAAAACTTTTAAAAACGGACGTTTTTTCGGGAGCAGTGATTTTAATGATGCTTAAAGTAAAAAAAAAAAAAGTGAAATATTCCTTTAAATATCGTACCTGAGGGGTGTCTATAGTATGCCTGTAAAGTGACGCGTGTTTCCCGTGTTTAGAACAGTCCCTGCACCAAATGTCATTTTTAAAGGAAAAAATCTCATTTAAAACTGCTTGCGGGTTTAATGTAATGCCGGGTCCTGGCAATATGGATGAAAATCAGTGAGACAAACGGCATGGGTACCCCCCAGTCCATTACCAGGCCCTTTGGGTCTTGTATGGATATTAAGGGGAACCCCACACCCAAATTAAAATAAGGAAAGGTGTGGGGCCACCAGGCCCTATATACTCTGAACACCAGTATACAGGCGGTGCAAACAAGACAGGGACTGTAGGTTTGTTGTTAAGTAGAATCTCTTTGTATTTTTGAACGGGTACATTTTTAACGTGTTTAGCTCCAGCCAAAAAATCTTTTTTAAGCTTTTTGGAAAACATAGGGAAGGGTTATCACCCCTGTGACATTTGTTTTGCTGTCTTTCCTCCTCTTCAGAAGATTTCACCTCACTTTTTGTCCCAATGGATTGGAAAGCATCAGTGGAAAGGAGAAATTTTTTCCCATATTAACTCTTACAGGAGAGAATTTCCCTTCCTAGGGGTAGATTTCATCTCACTTCCTGTTGTCTCCTTCCGTTTGCAAGTAGGAGTCGTTTGTAAGTTAGTTGTTTGAAAGTAGGGTCCTGCCCTATATACTCAGCAGAAATTTGGGCCTTAGGTGTTGCTGTGGCCACAACACTGTAAGCCCTCACAGGGCCCTGCTGTGAAATATTAGATCAAGAATTGTAATTACATGCCCCTGTTGAACAGGAGCTGAAAAATTAGGCCTTAGGCACTGGTGCTGGTGCCACAACACTGCAACCCCTCACAGACACTCTAGTTGGAACGCAGGAACGAGCCCTGCTGCAAAATATTGCATCAAAAATTGTAATTACACGCCCCTGTTAAACAAGGGCTGAAAAATTGGGCCTTAGGCACTGGTGCTGGTGCCACAACACTGCAACCCCTCACAGACACTCTAGTTGGAACGCAGGAACGAGCCCTGCTGCAAAGTATTGCATCAAAAATTGTAATTACACGCCCCTGTTAAACAGGGGCAGAAAAAATGGGCCTTAGGCACTGGTGCTGGTGCCACAACACTGCAACCCCTCACAGACACTCTAGTTGGAACGCAGGAACGAGCCCTGCTGCAAAGTATTGCATCAAAAATTGTAATTACACGCCCCTGTTAAACAGGGGCAGAAAAAATGGGCCTTAGGCACTGGTGCTGGTGCCACAACACTGCAACCCCTCACAGACACTCTAGTTGGAACGCAGGAACGAGCCCTGCTGCAATGTATTGCATCAAAAATTGTAATTACACGCCCCTGTTAAACAGGGGCAGAAGAAATGGGCCTTAGGCACTGGTGCTGGTGCCACAACACTGCAACCCCTCACAGACACTCTAGTTGGAATGCAGGAACGAGCCCTGCTGCAAAGTATTACATCAAAAATTGTAATTACACGCCCCTGTTAAACAGGGGCTGAAAAATTGTGCCTTAGGCACTGGTGGTGGCGCCCAGAACCAAAAATGTTCTTACAAGCTATCAGCGTGATGATTGAGGAGGAAGAGGATAATTACTCAGGGATAGTCACTCAGCATCAGCATAGGCAGTCTTTGAAGGGATCTGAGATTTCAAAAAAAATTATTCGGTTACATCAGCATCAGGTGCTTGGTAGCTGGTGGTGATCCAAGACTGATTCATTTTTATGAAGGTCAGTCGATCGACCGAGTCAGTGGACAGACGCACCCTGTGATCGGTTACCACGCCTCCAGCAGCACTGAATGTGCGTTCCGAAAGAACGCTGGATGCAGGACAGGCCAGTAGCTCAATTGCATACTGTGCAAGCTCTGGCCAGTGATCCATCCTCAAGACCCAGTAACCCAGAGGATTTTCGGTGGGAAAGGTGTCCAAGTCTGATCTTGCCCCTAGGTATTCCTGCACCATGTAAAACAGACGCTGGCGATGGTTGCTGGAACCGATCATACCTTGGGGCTGCGGACCAAAAAATTGTCTGAACGCATCGGTCAGACGGCCACCTTCTCCACCGCTCCTTCTTTGACTGACCGAAGCCTCAGCAACACGTTGTCCAGAAACAGGAGTTTGTAACCTCCCAGTCTCTGGGAACGCGTTGCACAGACCTTTCTGCAAGGCCTCCCGAAGATGTTTCATCCTCTGCTCCCTCTGCGATGGCAAGATAAGGTCCACAACCTTACCCTTGTAACGTGGATCAAGGAGGGTTGCCAGCCAGTATTGGTCCTTCTCCTTGATACCACGAATACGAGGATCCTTACGCAGGCTTTGCAGGATCAGGGAGGCCATGCAGCGTAGGTTTGCTGAGGCATTCGGTCCGGAGTCCTCTGGGTCACTAAGGACGACATGGTCCGCAGCCACCTCCTCCCAGCCACGTACAAGTCCATGTGTTTCTTGGGACTGATCCCTTAAAGACTGCTGCTGATGCTGAGTGCCAGGCTTCACCTCCATACTGACACAATCTTCCTCCTCCTTCTCCTCCTCCTCCTCCTCCTCCTCGTCCTCTTCCTGTGTGATCGGCGGGCACGCAGGAACACTGTCTGGATAAAGGGGGCCTTGAGAGCTAAGGAAGTCCTCCTCTTCCTGCCTCTGTTCTGCCTCAAGTGCCCTGTCCATTATTCCACGCAGCGTGTGCTCCAACAGGTGGACAAGGGGGACAGTGTCACTGATGCATGCACTGTCACTGCTCACCATCCTCGTGGCCTCCTCAAATGGCGACAGGACAGTGCATGCATCCTTGATCATGGCCCACTGGTGTGGGGAAAAAAAAACAAGCTCCCCTGACCCTGTCCTGGTGCCATAGTCGCACAGGTACTCATTGATGGCCCTCTGCTGCGTGTGCAGCCGCTGCAGCATGGCCAACGTTGAGTTCCACCTGGTGGGCATGTCACAGATTAGTCGGTTCTTGGGCAGGTTAAACTCCTTTTGGAGGTCCGTCAGCCGAGCACTGGCATTATATGACCGGCGGAAATGCACACAGACTTTCCTGGCCTGCCTCAGGACATCCTGTAAGCCCGGGTACCTGCCCAAGAACCCGCTGCACCACTAAGTTAAGGACGTGAGCCAAACAGGGCACATGGGTCATTTGTCCCTGTCGGAGGGCAGAGAGGAGGTTGGTGCCATTGTCGCAAACCACCATTCCTGCCTTAAGTTGGCGTGGCGTCAACCACCTCTGAACCTGCCCCTGCAGAGCTGACAGAACCTCTGCCCCAGTGTGGCTCCTGTCCCCCAAGCACACCAGCTCAAGCACCGCATGGCATCTTTTGGCCTGCGTACTTGCGTAGCCCCTTGAACGACTACGGAGCACTGCTGGTTCAGAGGAAGAGGCCATGGAGGAAGAAGAAGAGGAGGGGGTGGAGGAGAGAGGTGTGTCACAATCATTAGCATTTTGGAGGCGTGGTGGCGGAACAACCCCCAACACTTCTGCACCTTGTCCTGCATCCTTCCCAGCTGCCAGCAGAGTCACCCAATGCGCCGTGAAACGTAGGTAACGTCCCTGTCCATGCCTGCTGGACCATGAGTCAGTGGTAATATGCACCTTACCGCTGACCGCCCTGTTCAGCGAGGCATGGACATTGCCTTCCACATGCTGGTAGAGAGCCGGAATCGCCTTCCGTGAGAAAAAGTGGCGTTTGGGTACCTGCCACTGAGGAACCGCACATTCCACAAACTCACGGAAGGGGGCAGAGTCTACCAACTGAAAAGGCAGCAGTTGAAGTGCTAGCAATTTTGCCAAGCTAGCATTCAACCGCTGGGCATGTGGATGGCTGGGAGCAAACTTCTTTCGGCGGTGCAGCAGCTGGGGCAGGGAAATTTGCCTGGTACAATCTGACGTCGGTGTACCAAAATCAGATTGCCCACAAGTACGTGGCTGTGACACACCTAATTCTACACCTTCATTCCTCTCAGTGCAGGTCTCAGAGAGGACTGAAGGTCTAGTGGGGTTGGAAATCTCAGCTGATGAGGAGCAAGGAGAGGTCCTCTTTGTTCTTTGGTGTGGGTCTTTTAGATACGCTTGCCAACGAACTGCATGGCAGGTCAACATATGTCTGGTCAAGCATGTGGTACCCAAGCGGGAGATGTTTTGGCCACGCGAGATACGCTTGAGACATATGTTGCAAATAGCAGCGGTGCGATCTGATGCACTCGTCTCAAAAAAGGCCCACACCAAAGAACTTTTTGAATAATGCGCAGAGACTGCAGCGCCCTGCACATGTGGAGCTTTGGGGTGTGATGCAGTCAATGTGCTGCCCTTAGGCTGGCCCCTGGAGGGCATCCTGCCTCGTTGGTGATGTGCCGCCTCCTCCTCCTCCTCTCTCCTATCAGGCACCCATGTTGAGTCAGTGACCTCATCATCCCCTCCCTCCTCATCACTGGAGCAAACCTGGCAGTATGCTGCAGCAGGGGGAGCATGACTGCCAGATTGCTGTCCTTCTTGGGCACCCCCTCTGTCCGTGCTCATGTTACTGCCTTCATCGAGCTCAGTATCATCATCAGAGCCTTCCAAACGCTGGGCATCCTCCTGGAGCATGTACCCAACACTGTGGTCAAACAGTTCGAGGGACTCCTCAGGAGGACATGGGGGGCTAGGGAAGGAGTCACTGATGACATTGAGCCGAGGGAAGAGGCCGCTGCTTTGCCAGACAAAGTACCCTGGGCATGGGTGAGAGAGGATGAGGAGGATGAGGACAGCTTGGTCATCCACTCGACCAAGTCTTCCGCATGTTGCGGCTCAACATGGCCAGCTGCCGAAAAAAAGGCCAAGCGTGTCCCATGGCCACGTGCTGATGAGGATGCACCGTCTCCACGACCAGCACTAGACACAGAGCCTGCTTGCCCTCTCTTATTGGCTTGTGACTGTCTGCCTCTCCTTCTTGGCCTTCCAGACATACTAATGGCCTGTAGCTGCACTAAGCTGGGATATATATATATATATATATATATATATATATATATATATATATGTACTGATACTGCAGCTAGCAAAATCAACTGCCTGCCTGTAATATGAGAACACCACCAACCTTCTACAGGTAGCTTTAGCTGAACACTGTGAGGTGGACGCACCCCACTAACTTGTAGGTTTAGCTGAACACTGTGAGCAGGACGCACTGCACTAACTGTAAATAGTCTAGCTGCCTGACTGTGGTACTAATAGGATCAAAAGAACACCAGCAATTTTCTTCAGGTAGCTGTATTTACTGTAACAAGACAAGCCTGCCTGTCAGTAAGAAGATAACAGAAACGGATCTAGCTGAACACTGTGAGGTGGACGCACCCCACTAGCTTGTAGGTTTAGCTGAACACTGTGAGGTGGACGCACCCCACTAACTTGTAGGTTTAGCTGAACACTGTGAGCAGGACGCACCCCACTAACTTGTAGGTTTAGCAGAACACTGTGAGCAGGACGCACTGCACTAACTGTAAATAGTCTAGCTGCCTGACTGTGGTACTAATAGGATCAAAAGAACACCAGCAATTTTCTTCAGGTAGCTGTATTTACTGTAACAAGGCAAGCCTGCCTGTCAGTAAGAAGATAACAGAAACGGATCTAGCAGAACACTGTGAGCAGGACGCACCCCACTAGCTTGTAGGTTTAGCTGAACACTGTGAGGTGGATGCACCCCACTAACTTGTAGGTTTAGCTGAACACTGTGAGCAGGATGCACCCCACTAACTTGTAGGTTTAGCAGAACACTGTGAGCAGGACGCACTGCACTAACTGTAAATATTCTAGCTGCCTGACTGTGGTACTAATAGGATCAAAAGAACACAAGCAATTTTCTTCAGGTAGCTGTATTTACTGTAACAAGACAAGCCTGCCTGTCAGTAAGAAGATAACAGAAACGGATCTAGCTGAACACTGTGAGCAGGACGCACCCCACTAACTTGTAGGTTTAGCAGAACACTGTGAGCAGGACGCTCTGCACTAAATGTAAATAGTCTAGCTGCCTGACTGTGGTACTAATAGGATCAAAAGAACACCAGTAATTTTCTTCAGGTAGCTTTATATACTGTAACAAGACAAGCCTGCCTGTCAGTAAGAAGAGAACAGGAACGGATCTAGCTGAACACTGTGAGCAGGACGCACTGCACTAAATGTAAATAGTCTAGCTGCCTGACTGTGGTACTAATAGGATCAAAAGAACACCAGTAATTTTCTTCAAAATACTGTAACAAGACAAGCCTGCCTGTCAGTAAGAAGATAACAGGAACGGATCTAGCTGAACACTGTGAGCAGGACGCACTGCACTAAATGTAAATAGTCTAGAAGATAACAGGAACGGATCTAGCTAAACTGAATACAGTGTATATATATATATATATATATATATATATATATATATGCAACACCTGGGATGCATATATTTAGACAATACACTTTAAGTGCAGCTAACTGACTGACTGTCCTGCCTAATCTAGCTAACTCAAATGAAATGACACTGTCTCTCTCTCTCTCTATTTCTCAGCACACCGGAACACACTGCACAGGGCCGCCGTGCAGGCGGCCTTATATAGTGTGGGGCGTGTACTAAATCCCATGAGCCATAATTGGCCAAAGCCTCCTTGGCTTTGGCCAATTACGGCTCTCTGTTAAGGCGGCGCTGTGATTGGCCAAGCATGCGGGTCATAGTGCATGCTTGGCCAATCATCAGCAAGCAATGCACTGCGATGCCGCAGTGAATTATGGGCCGTGACGCGCCACACGAATTTGGCGCGAACGGCCCATATCGTTCGCAATTCGACGAACGATCGAACAGCCAATGTTCGAGTCGAACATGGGTTCGACTCGAACACGAAGCTCATCCCTACTCATAACTAAGATCCTCCACACCCTTTATTAGCTTTGTTTGTCTTTTGCCCTTCTTTGTACTCCCTCCATTTCCAGTACATCCTTCCTGAGGACTGGTGCCCAGAACTGGACAGCATACTCCAGGTGCGGCCGGACCAGAGTCTTGTAGAGTGGGAGAATTATCGTTTTATCTCTGGAGTTGATCCCCTTTTTAATGCATGCCAATATTCTGTTTGCTTTGTTAGCAGCAGCTTGGCATTGCATGCCACTGCTGAGCCTATCATCTACTAGGACCCCCAGGTCCTTTTCCATCCTAGATTCTCCCAGAGGTTCTCCCCCTAATGTATAGATTGCATTCATATTTTTGCCACCCAAATGCATTATTTTACATTTTTCTACATTGAACCTCATTTGCCATGTAGTTTCCCACCCCATTAATTTGTTCAGATCTTTTTGCAAGGTTTCCACATCCTGCGGAGAAGTTATTGCCCTGCTTAGCTTAGTATCGTCTGCAAATACAGAAATTAAACTGTTTATCCCATCCTCCAGGTCCCACCCCTGACCATTCCGAGTACTCCCCATTTATCACCACCCTCTGAACTCGCCCTTGTAGCCAGTTTTCAATCCATGTACTCACCCTATGGTCCATGCCAACAGACCTTATTTTGTACAGTAAAGGTTTATGGGGAACTGTGTCAAATGCTTTTGCAAAATCCAGATACACCACGTATACGGGCCTTCCTTTATCTAGATGGCAACCCACCTCCTCATAGAAGGTTAATAGATTGGTTTGGCAAGAATGATTCTTCATGGATCCATGCTGATTACTGCTAATGATACCGTTCTTAATACTAAAATCTTGTATATAGTCCCTTATCATCCCCTCCAAGAGTTTACATACTATTGATGTTAGGCTAACTGGTCTGTAATTCCCAGGGATGTATTTTGGGCCCCTTTTAAATATTGGTGCTACATTGGCTTTTCTCCAATCAGCTGGTACCATTCCAGTCAGTAGACTGTCTGTAAAAATTAGGAACAACGGTCTGGCAATCACTTGACTGAGTTCCCTAAGTACCCTTGGATGCAAGCCATCTGGTCCCGGTGATTTATTAATGTTAAGTTTCTCAAGTCTAATTTTAATTCTGTCCTCTGTTAACCATGGAGGTGCTTCCTGTGTTGTGTTATGAGGATAAACACTGCAGTTTTGGTTACTGAAGCCCCCCGACTCACTCGTGAAGACCGAGGAGAGTAATAAATTCAATACCATCGCCATCTCTCCATCCTTTGTAACCAGATGTCCTTCCTCATTCTTTATGGGGCCAATATGGTCTGTCCTCCCTTTTTTACTATTTACATACTTAAAGAATTTCTTGGGATTTCTTTTGCTCTCCTTCGCTATGTGTCTTTCATGTTCGATCTTAGCCGTCCTAATTGCACCCTTACATTTCTTGTTGCATTCTTTATAAAGTCTGAATGCTGAGTATGATCCATCAACCTTGTATTTTTTGAAGGCCTTCTCCTTTGCTTTTATATGCATTTTTACATTGGAGTTAAGCCATCCAGGACTTTTGTTCGCTCTTTTAAATTTATTACCCAATGGGATACATTGGCTAATGCCCTTATTTAATATGCTCTTAAAGCAAACCCATCTCTCCTCCGTATTCTTTGTTCCTAATATTTTATCTCAATTTATGCCTTTTAGCAAGGTTTGTAGTTTAGGGAAGTTGGCTCTTTTGAAATTTAGTGTCTTTGTATTCCCTTTAGGTTTCCTATTTGTGTGATTTATACTGAAACTAATTGACCTGTGATCGCTGTTACCTAAATTGCCCCGTATTTCCACATCCGTGATCAGGTCTGTATTGTTGGTAATCAGTAGATCCAGTAATGTTTTATTTCTAGTTGGTGCGTCTACCATCTGACCCATAAAATTGTCCTGCAAGACATTAAGGAACTGGCGAGCCTTAAAAGAATGCGTGGTTCCCTCCGCCCAGTCTATGTCTGGATAATTAAAATCCCCCATTATGATAACACTTCCCATCCTTGCTGCTAATCCAAATTGTGATATGAGATCTGTCTCCACTTCCTCCCTCAGGTTAGGGGGCCTATAGCATACTCCCAGTATTATTTTCCCCTTAGCTTCATCCCTTTGGAGCTCTACCCATAAGGATTCCACCTCCTCCCTAGCTCCCTCAGTGATGTCATCGCTCACATTTACTTGTACATTATTCTTTATATATAGGCATACCCCTCCCCCTTTTTTACCCTCTCTATCCTTGCGGTATAGGGTATACCCTTGAATGTTTGCCAGCCAATCATGAGAGCCGTTGAACCAGGTCTCTGAAATTCCCACAAAATCCAAATCCTCCTCGTACAACAGTATCTCTAGTTCACCCATCTTGTCCGCCATGCTCATTGGTGAACATGCCACATAGTTTAGACCGGTCGCATATTGTCCTCGTATTGGGTGTTTCGAGATTGCAACTAGGACTTGCTACTATACTTACCTTGTGTTTTTGTGCTTTGGTTAACCTACCACTAATGCCCCCAATACTACCCTCTGGAATATCTTCCGCGCTGGCTATCTCTGTCTCTGGACCCTCCCCCCCATTGCCTAGTTTAAAAACTCCTCTAACTTTTTGGCCATCTTCATTCCCAGCAGATCTGCACCCTCCTCATTTAGGTGCAGTCCGTCCCTTCTATAGTACCGATTATCGACTGAGAAGTCGGCCCAGTCCTCCAGGAACCCAAACCCCTCCTTACTACACCAGCTCTTCAGCCACTTGTTTACTTCCCTAATCTCCCTCTGCCTTTCTGGTGTGGCTTGATGTACCGGTAGTATTCGTGAGAATACTACCTTGGAGGTCCTTTTCCTCAATTTAGCTCCTAAGTCCCTAAAATCGTTCTTTAGGACACTCCATCTGTCTCTGACTTTGTCATTGGTGCCAACGTGCACCATGACAGCCGGGTCTTCCCCAGCCCCTCCCAGTAATCTGTCCACAAGATCCGTGATGTGCCGAACCCGAGCGCCCGGTAGACAACATACTGTTTGGCGCTTCAGGTCTTGGTTACAGATTGCCCTCTCTGTCCTTCTAAGAATTGAGTGCCCTACCACCAGAATCTGTCTTTCCTTTCCCTTCGCTGCCCCCCACTCTCACTGGAGGAGTTCTTCCCCCGGCAGCTAGGAGAGTCCCTCAGCTCCAGCAGTGCTGGTCCCTGACTGGTTTCACCAATGTCACTCAATGGAGCGTACTTATTGGGATGCTCCAGTCCTGGATCGGCCTCCCTAACACTTCCCCCTCTACCCTTCCTGACTGTCACCCATCTACTCTTTGCTAGTGCCTGCACCTCTTTGTCTCCACCCGCCTCTGTGCAGGCCCCTGCCGGCACCTGCCATGTACGTTCCTGGCTCTCCTTTAGTATGGAGGGACTTCTCAGTGGTGACAGTTGCTTCCCCAGATTCAGAACCTGGGCTTCCAGGGAAACAATGTGCTTACATTTTGCACAGCAGTATTCGCCCTCGATCGGATGATCAAGGAACGCATACATGCAGCAAGATGAACAAAGAGTCGCCTCTCCACACCCGCCGGGCATCGTACCTATTAAATTTAGTGAGGATTGGGGATTTTACCCTGTCCAAATTACCTAACAGCTAGCTTCCTGGCACTAATACTCAAGACAATACACAGGTACACAACAAGACAATACACAGGTACTCAAGACAATACACAGGTACACAGGTACACAACAAAATACACAGGTACTCACAGACCTACGTGCACTCGCAATACTCAAGTATACAGTACACAATACACAAGTACTAACGATCCACACACACTACTCAGACAACACTCAGGTACTCACACTACACAGGTACTATGACCCCTGTTATAACCTCCTGTTTTAAACTCTGGTTTTTAACTCACCACTTAGACCAGTTCCACTTACACAGAGTTCCAACAGCCTCACAATGAGCAGGCTCACTTATGAGTCCTACACAGAGTTATATAGGCCTCAAGCACCTGTGAGCAATTAACCACTCCCCTTAATTGTTAGTCTGAAACCAACTAATCATGTGGCTTGCAAAAAAAAAACCTTCTGGCACCCTGTGGGGGGGGGGGCGCCCTTGCACCCCTAATGGACCGGACGCCCCTGTTCCAAGGTCACCATCTATTTCCTGGACTGAAGTGCTGGCCTCAGAGATGAAACGGTCATGTGGAGGCCCAGCTCTTGGCTATGTTTTTCACCAATGCCTGACACAGATCAGCCCCTGCTGCAGCCTCACACCTTTTGACGTGCCATGAAGTTATAATGTGGCGATCTGATCACTGACGGGAGGAGACTGAGAAAAGGCCCCTGGGGGAGGGAGGAGAGACTGAGGAAAGGCATCTTCTTGCCTGCAGGAGACTAATGATGTCAACTCAGCCGAGGCAAAGTCACCTTATTGGGGATTCAGGGACAGCTTTTTTTTTTTAAATAAAAGGAGGGATTTTTGGAAAATGATGGATATTGTGACTTTTCAGGAATTTATGCAGACTGATTAAATAGATACTTTACAACTTTTAAAAAGTTAAAGTGTTACTAAACCCACAACAGTAAAATCAGTCTGTATATGCAGAATAGCATGCTTGTTATACTCACTGTGGATTAACCCTCTGCATTGTTTAAAAAGGCTGTTTGATCCTGTCTTCTCTGATTCTCCTCTTCTTCTACTGTCCCCAATCTATCTCCTAATAAGTCAGGGCCTTTGGAGTCACTCTGCACATGCTCAGTTTGGTGTGTATTGCTAGAGGGTTTTTTTTTCTTGGGGGGGGGGGGGTGCATGTAATCAGCACAGAGCCAATTAGCACTGTCCAGACAGAAGGTCAGGGTTCCTGCAGCCTCATAGGACAATCAGAGTAGAAAGAAAACTCCTCCTACAAGCTATAACCAGACACTGATAGAAGTCACAAGACTGCTATATAATGCTGATGAGAAAAGGTATTTAGCAGTTTATATTTACTAAAATAATTGCATTTCAATGTTCTGTGTACTGTGGGACACCAGATATAGTGAATGCAGGGTCCTGGGGAGCCCAGATATAATGAATGCAGGCTCCTGGGGAGACCAGATATAGTGAATGCAGGGTCCTGGGGAGACCAGATATAATGAATGCAGGCTCCTGGGGAGACCAGATATAGTGAATGCAGGGTCCTGGGGAGACCAGATATAGTGAATGCAGGCTCCCAGGGAAGACCAGATATAGTGAATGCAGGCTCCTGGGGAGACCAGATATAGTGAATGCAGGCTCCCAGGGAAGACCAGATATAGTGAATGCAGGCTCCTGGGGAGACCAGATATAGTGAATGCAGGCTCCCAGGGAAGACCAGATATAGTGAATGCAGGCTCCTGGGGAGACCAGATATAGTGAATGCAGGCTCCTGGGGAGACCAGATATAGTGAATGCAGGCTCCCAGGGAAGACCAGATATAGTGAATGCAGGCTCCTGGGGAGACCAGATATAGTGAATGCAGGCTCCTGGGGAGACCAGATATAGTGAATGCAGGCTCCTGGGGAGACCAGATATAATGAATGCAGGCTCCTGGGTTTAGTAACACTTTAAATATGCCTATGTTTTTCCTTTCTTGGCTCCTCCTTCCCTCCTCATCCACATGATGAAGACATTTTTCCATTTTCATGACATACATCATTTTGGACCCAATGATATCATCACTGGGTCTCTGTGTTGCTCTATGCAATGCAGGCAGCTTCTAATGCACATTGTGAGAAGCTCACAGTGTGCAGTGAAATCAGAGTAAGCCATTTCAGTCCAGGAAAGGAGTTGGTACAACTGTGCAAGCATGAAGGGAAGGCCAGAATAAAGATTTGATAACAGTAGATTACAGAATACTTTATCCCCCCCCCCCCCCCCCAGACATCGATCGGTGCGTTCATTGCCGCACTGACATGGTGCATCCCCTGAGGTGGCATTAAACTATCTCTCACAGGAAGCACAATCTGCGGTTATACGTTGATCAGAAATCCCCTGCAAGGCTTTGCTTGGCTGTCTTTTCTTTTCATTATAATTTTAGAAAATAAATAATTTCATGCACTATTTCATAGGAACAAATGGATTTTCTTCATTATTATAAGTCATCTCATAGGTACTGTATGTATCACAAGCAGCAAGACATGAAATGAGCAGGGGAAAGCATAGGCGATGCTAATCGTAAATACCCCTACAGTGTGACATACATTCATTTAAAGGGCAACTCCACTCATAGCTGTTATTTTCCATTTCACATGGTCAACCTGTCACATGGGCTAATGGAGACTGCCATTGGCATTTGCAATATTCATTACCCAGGCATGGTCCATAGATGTCACCATTAGGAAACCCATCCTGAGAAATGCCATGCAGCTCAGATAATAGGTACAGGAACTCCCCCCTCCCGAGCCACTTCTTAGTTTCTGCTCCCTACCCACCTCTGAACAACGTGCCTTGGTTCCATCTCCTGTCCACCTCTGAGCACCATCCCTTGGTTCCACCTCCTACCCATCTCTGAACACCGTCCCTTGGTTCCACCTCCTACCCACCTCTGAGCACCATCCCTTGGTTCCACCTCCTACCCATCTCTGAACACCGTCCCTTGGTTCCACCTCCTACCCACCTCCGAACACCGTCCCTTGGTTCCACCTCTGAGCACCATCTCTTGGTTCCACCTCCTACCCACCTCTGAACACCGTCCCTTGGTTCCACCACCTACCCACCTCTGAACACTGTCCCTTGGTTTCACCTCCTACCCACCTCTGAGCACCGTCCCTTGGTTCCACCACTTACCCACCTCTGAACACCGTCCCTTGGTTCCACCTCCTACCCATCTCTGAGCACCGTCCCTTGGTTCCACCTCCTACCTACCTCTGAGCACTGTCCCTTGGTTCCACACCCTACCCACCTCTGAGCACCATTCCTTGGTTCCACCACCTACCTACCTCTGAACACCGTCCCTTGGTTCCACCTCCTACCCACCTCTGAGCACCGTCCCTTGGTTCCACCCCCCACTCACCTCTGAGCACCGTCCCTTGGTTCCACCTCTTACCCACCTCCCAGTACCACCCCTTTTACAGAATACAGAACCCAGTATCATTTTCTGCTACTAAGTGATTTGCACTATACATTTGCAGAACGAAAAATTTGTTTCTTTTCATTTAGGTTTTACATATATTTGTTTAATTCGTTTTTGGAATTCGTTTCGTTTATTCAAATTTGAATCTTCTGAATTTGGAAAAATTTGAATCGATTCAAATTCCATTTGAAACTGAATTTATTCTGTTTGAAATTTGAATTTTGGAAGATGGTTATATTCTTTCTATTCCATTCAATTGCTTTTTCTATTCTATTCTTTTATTTTCTATTCTATTCTATTTCTTTTCTATTATATTCTATTCTTTTCTATTTTATTCAATTTCAAATTTATTTTATTCGAATTTTGGAAAACTATTATATTGTTATATTCTTTCTATTCTATTCTATTGTTTTCTATTGTTTAGTCTATTTTAGTCTTTTCTATTCTATTATTCAATTTTCTTTTTGGGTTCGAGCCCAAAAGAGATTTGGGTCCAAAAGACAGACAGAGGGTCTGAGTAAAGAGGAGGAACAGATAGTTTGGGTCCAGAAGAGGCACAGAGGGTTTTGGTCCAGAAAATGCAAAGAAGGCTTGAATCCTGAAGAAGGGCCAGAGGTTTTTGATCCAGAAGGACAGCAAGTTTGGATCCAGATAAGGGACAAATGGTTTGGGTCCTGAAGAGGGATCACGGTTTTGGTTCCAGAAGACAGACAGAGATTTTGAGTCCAGAAGTGGAATGGTGGGTTTGGGTGCAGATGAAGAACTGAGTGTTTGAGCCCTCAAGAGACACAGAAGATTTGGGACCAGAATAAGAACAGAGGGTTGGGGTTTGGAAGAGGGACAAATGATTTGGATTCAGAAGAGGGACAAATGTTTTGATCCTGAAGAGGGACAGAGGTTTTGAGTCTAACAGAAAGACAGAGAGCTTGAATCCAGAAGAAGGACAAATGGTTTGGGTCCAGTAAAGGGAGTAAGGTTTTAGGTCCAGAAGAGGGACAGGGAGTTTGGATCCAGAAGACGTACAGAGAGTTTGGGCCCAAATAAGGGACAGATGGTTTGGGTCGGAAAGAGGGATCAAGGTTTTGGATCTAGAAGACGGACAGAGTTTGGGTCCAGAAGTGGAAAAGTAGCTTTGGGTGCAGAAGAAGGGGGGCCAGGATCGGCATTTTCACGGAGCTCCCGCTTGTTACCCTGAATTGATCGTGTTCCCGGTGCAGCAGGCTCATTTTACCGGATGCCCGAAGGTTCCAGTATTGCTAGCAGTGTTGCCAACCTACCAAATTGAAATTTACTGACACTACACCCAAAATTTACTGGAACAGTCACGTTTTTACTGGCATATTTAAAAGTTACAAAATGACAGTGCAAATTTTAGTATTTAGGCTACAAGCAAGTACAATATGCAATAAGCAAAGTGATTTAAGGTAGATATTAAGGCAAAAACATATTACTTATTTTGTTTTCGATATAGTAAATAAGTAGCTCAGGGACAAGAATCGATAGGGCAAGAAAGTAGAATGGGCAGCACAAACACATGCAATTGACTCTCACAGTGACACAGACAGCAGTGTACAGCAGCACAGATGATAATGGCACCTAACCAACATGACACCTCCCCTCCTGAGTCACAGTGACCCTCTCTTTCTCCATGCCAGGTGGTTCCTTCAGCCTACCTTCTGTTCCACAGACCTGCACATGAGGCTCAGTCTGCTCCGTTCCCTTGCACCATGACTTCACGCGACACACTGCTGGCACAGTCCGAACACACTGTAGCAGGCACTCGGATGGTCTTGGCCAAACGTCATAGCCATATTTCTTATTGGAAACCTTTTTCTTTCACTGGCATTTACTGGCAGGAGAAAAGTGCCCATGTTTTACTAGCTGCCAGTAAAAATACTGGCGGTTGGCAACACTGATTGCTAGTGACCCTCCTGGCCCGCTTGGTTCATTCAGATCCATGATGGTTACACGTAAGAGCAGGGAGGAAGCACAGCACATGGAGCAGCAACATGGTGCGGCTACAGCCCTCCCACAGCGCGGCCCACGTGGCACGGAGAAATCCAAGGAAACAGTGAGTAAACCACCCAAGACCCCTAAAGCTAATGCTGGGGATCCCCCTAGAGGTATGCGTTATTACGCACAGAAACTGTCTGGGCCGCCTGATCCCTTGGAATCCCAGGAGGTGGAGGATGTAGCCAAGGGTGAGGCCACAGAGCAGGAGGAGGTGGAGGGAAATCTGGCACTGGATGCCATTACAGACCAGCCAGAGCCACCAGCAGTGAGGATAGAGGAAAGAGAGGATGGAGGGGACGAGGAAGATGAACAGCCGACCCTTGCTGAGATACTGAGGGCAGTCAACAGGTGCACAGCCGTAGTAAACATATTGCAAGACTGTTTTGGAGGATTAAAGGAGGAGGTGGTACTGATCAAACAAGATCTCCAAAAAAATCGGGTGCAGAAGAAAAACAGAGGATTTAAGCCCTTAAGAGACAGATTTGGAAGAGGGGCAAATTATTTGGATCCAGAAGAGGGACAGATGTTTGGATCCCAAAAAGGGGCGGATATTTTGGGTCCAGCAGAAAGACAGAGTTGCTTGAATTCAGAAGAGAGACAGATGGTTTGGGTCCAGAAGAGGGAGGGAGATTTTGGGTGCAGAACAGGGAAGGAGGTTTTGGGTCCAGAAGAAGGACAGGGAGTTTGGGTCCATATAAGGAACAGATGGGTGGGTTTTGGAAGATTGATCAAGGTTTTGGGTCCAGAAGACAGACAGAGGTTTTGGGTCCAGAAGTGGAACAGTGGGTTTGGGTGCAGAAGAAGAACAGAGGGTTTTAGCCCTTAAGAGACAAAGAAGATTGAGACCAAAAGAACAGAGGGTTGGGGATTGGAAGAGGTGCAAATAGTTTGGATCCAGAACAGGGTCAGATGTTTGGATCCTGAAGTGGGACAAAGGCTTTGGGTCCAGAAGGACAGGGAGCTTGGATCCAGAATAGGGACAGATGGTTTAGATCCAGAGGTGGAACAGTTGTCAGCTCCATTTGAAGCTTTCTAATAAAACACAAACATAAGACAGGGAGTAAGGCTGTCACGTGGCTGGTTCAATGCTCCATCTCTTCACATGAAAGGCCTCTCCTTCTGAAAGAAGTATGAAGAGAAAAGGAGGAAGAACAGCTGGGGAAGGTCGCTGCTGAAATCTCCGTAGACAAAGTGAGACCGCAGGCAGCACAGACTTGAAAAGACCTCAGCAAGTTTAATTGACAGACTGAACCCTAATAGCTCTTCACAAGAACTCAGTGAAATCACAGCTAAACATCGTGCCAAATGAGTGTGATTTGCTACAGTAGTTATCCTGAGCGCAAACCGTCTATGCTTTGCGGGCTCGGATAAATCTGAATTCAATAACCCAAAAAATTATTATGCAATATGACTGTTATAAAAGAACAGTGGGAGCGTACATCTTTTACAAGCATTCATCTAGAGAAGAACCTGGGCATGAGACAATTAAACTCATTCAAAGGTCTATTGCCAAGGTGGCTTTTTGCATGCAAAGCAGGGACTTTTACACCCTTTCCTGGCAGTGCAGTGCCTAAGTGGTTAGCAGTGTTGCCATGCACCATCATGATTGTAAATTCAGCCCACAAGATCTCTCTCCCACGCCCAGAGTATAGAATATGTGTGGTTATTAAAGTGTATTTCCAAGCACTGCTCAAATTGACCCCATGTGGAAGGCTGCAGCTTTTATTACTTCCCATGACGCCATCACCAGGCTTGTAAAATTCTTGCAGGGGTAACTGCTGGATGCTCAGTTCCCATTGACATAGGCACGCCCCCAGAATGACCTCTCCCAAGAGCCCTTTCCCTACACATGGTATGTAGGAGAACTCTTTGGAGTTAAGGTAGCAGCATTGTGTTAGTCCGGTGTCACACTTGGAGACCAATAGCTATAGCAGTGGAAAACTCCCACTGACCAGCAGGGTAAGTATACAAACAGGTCACCCTGGCAGGATTATAAAGGATTAATATAGGTGCAGCGGTCTAAATACTAACTGGTATTCACCAGAGCTCCTGATAATGGATATGGGTTTTGCTGCATGTTAGTACCAGGTCGCAGTCCTCAGGATCACCCCACAAAGTGGTGAGGAATCCAGGGTCCACTTGCAGACATAGCAGGTTGGGATCAAGCAGAGGCATAGTCAGTAAACAAGCCAAAGGTCATTAACAAGTGGTTGCAGGTCAGGATCAAGCAGAAATGTAGTCAAGGAACAAGCCAAAGGTCAGTAACGAGTGGTAGCGAAGATACAGAAGACAGCAGGAGGGACAAGAGCAAGATATTGGCTGTAGAGAGCTCAATAATCTGGCTAAGAGAAAGTGTAAGGGCATGGCTTAAATGGGAAGTTCATGAAAGAGCAAGTTTTCAAGGTTCAGGAGAAACAAGACACAAGGCAAGGTTTGTTTTAAGAGAGCTGTCCAGCATCTCAGGTGGTTTAGCAAGAAGAGTTACTGCCAGACCCAGAAATGGTCCTTGGTTCAGATCCAGGTTCTAATATTGGAAAATAAATCAATATTTGTAAGTGGGAAGAGATAGAGGAGCAGGGGTGGGTGGAGTCCTGTAGTCCAGCATGGGCACTGGTTGGGTAGCTCTCCGCTTACACATTGCACCAGCCCTTGAAAAAGTGCCACGGCAAGCACAAAATATGTTGAAATAGAACCTGTTGTTGCTGGCTGTGTTAATAAAGGTAGAATATTATTTTACATCTAGGTATGCATTGTTCCTGATGTTGGATTGCTTTGGTGAAGACCTGCACCAAAGCCAGCACCTGAGATGTGATTGTTGAGTGTGGTGCCTGATCTCACCTATGGGTACTGTTTGAGCTTTTACTGCAGAAAGGGCAATGTATTAGCTTAGTACAAAAAGTTAGACGTTTACTGGACTTCTAGTAGATGCAATTCTGTATGTCTAGTCCAGGGACATTATGTAAGATCCTCTGAGGTGGAGACTAAAAGAAATGGTTCCAATTGAAATTGTATTGGAAATTATGTTATTGATCCTGTATTATTTGTAAAAGGCTGCACTGTATATTAGAGTTGTATAAATAATAGCAACAGTGCAAGTAAAGAATTTGTTGATTCTTCGGGGGCGGAGACTGATGTAAGCTATTCCGTTTTTTCTCAGTTCTCTGTGCTGAGGAGAACACCAGAACTACATAAATGAGAGTAGCTACTGCTTAAAATACAGACACAAGTGCAATAATCAATAGGCTCACATCTGAGAAGTGCTTCATCAGATAGTTGAGCTGGAAGTTTCAATTAGACAAACAAGCCTCAAAGCAAGCAAGAGACAGTATACTAGCCTCTCCCTCAATTGCAGCACTACAGCCTCCATCAGTCTCTTCCCCATTAGACAACCCTCATTATAGGGCTCAGCACTGACATCCAGTTTGGACGATGGAACCACTCCATGCGCTGGAGAACACAGCATCTGACAAGTGTTGAATGCCAAAGAAGCTGATGAAAGCTGCAGCGCTGGAACAATTGGAAGGTGGGAAAAATGGGTCACAAAGTAGTGCTGCTGCTCCTTACATTGGTGGTCAGTGGGAAGAATGTCCTTTACATTGGTCGTCAGTGTGAAAAATGTTCCTTACATTGGTGGTCAATAGGAAGAATGCTCTTTACATTGGTGGTCATTGGGAAGATTGCTCCTTAGATTGGTGGTCAGTGGGAAGAATGTTCCTTACATTGGTGATCAGTGAGAAGAATGTTCCTTACATTGGTGATCAGTGGGAAGAATGCCCCTTACATTGGTGGTCAAAGGGAAGAATGTCCCTTACATCGGTGGTCGGTGGGAAGAATGTCCCTTATATTGGTGGCCAGTGAGAAGAATATCCCTTATATTGGTGGTCAGTGAGAAGAATGTCCCTTACATTGGTGGTCAGTGGGAAGAATGTTCCTTCCATTGGTGGTCAGTGGGAAGAATGTTCCTTACGCTGGTGTTCAGTAGGAAAAAAGCTCCTTAAATTGGTGGTCGTGGAAAGAATATTCCTTACATTGGTGGTCAATGGGAAGAATGTTGCTTACTTTGGTAGTCAGTGGAAAGAATGCCCCTTACATTGGTGGTCAGTGAGAAGAATGCCTCTTACATTAGTGGTCAGAGGAAAGAATATGCTAACTAAACCCTAGTTTTTAACACAGACTGTTGGACAGGTTAATTCGGTTGGTCAGCAGACTGGTTGGTGAGTTGAGCTATGGAATGTTCTGTTTTTGTCTTTCACGTGTTTGCCCTTCCATGTGCTCATTGCTGTGAAGGTCAGCTATAGGTGGGGGGCAGGGGCCATTTGTTTGTTACAGAGGGAAGAATGTCCCTTACATTAAGAAGAATGTTCCTTACATCGATGGTCAGTGGGGAGAATGTTCCTTACATTGGTGATCAGTGAGAAGAACGTCCCTTAAATTGGTGGTCAGTGAGAAGAATGTTCCTTACATTGGTGATCAGTGAGAAGAATGTTCCTTACATTGATGGTCAGTGGAAAGAATGTTCCTTCCATTGGTAGTCAGTGGGAATAATGTTCTTTACATCGGCGGTCAGTGGGAAGAATGTGATGTTCCAATGGTGATCAGTGGGAAGAATTCTCCTTATTTTGTTGGTCATTTAATTGGTGGTCAGAATGCCACATTTGAAGACAGTTAAAAAGATCATTGATGTCATGCTGTTGGCTCTGCCGAGTGGCATAGGTCCCAGAACTATGTAGGCACCATGAAAAGGGAGGTCAATCAGCCATAGCTGATTGCGACCTCTGAAGGAACCCTAGTTGAGAATAGTTTCCCTAAATTATTGAATTCTTTATTTAGAAAAGCCAATTCAAGGCAAAAATAGCGGTGAAAAAAATCCCAATACCGATAATTTTTGCAATGAATTCTTCATCATCAGGGGAAGTGGCAAGGGCATGTCCTTCCCCTATATGATTTCTATTAAAAGAAGTCCCTCCTATTAATCCCATAAAACTGGGAGGTCTGCAATACCAATATTGTTAGGAGGAAGATGTAAATACTGCTTATTATCCCCAGCAGCTAACCTGAAAAAAATAAGTTTGACTTAGTCTGTGAATTGATGAAAACAGATCTATAAAGATTTTACTACATAATAAAGTAGAACATTACGATAGGAGAAGCAGGAGAACATAATATAGACATAACTATTATGCCATTCACCAATAGATATATTACACTCAGACCTTACATAGTTAACATTTTTGTCTTTCAAAAGTTTTTTTTTCCCCATGTTTTCTTGGAAGAAAGTAGCTGCCCCCTAGAGGATTATCTTGAAAATGATATATAAAAAAATTAATTAATTAATTAATTTAAAAAAAAGATCACAGACAGTACTCAGATATGTTCTTGAAAATTGAAAATACAATTTTTTTTTAGGCTTTATTTGGCTAAAAAAAAAAAATCTCATCAGTGTCACTTAGTAATGTTTGCTCCTGATTTGACATTGACCCCCTACTTCCGATCAGGGGTTAATGCATATAGTCAAGCAAAAATATTTTACGATTACAGGGGATGGGCATTTGTAAAGAGTGTTTCCTCACAGTGCTGGGTCAACAACATCTAATTTTTGATGGAAATGTAGCAATGACATAAAGCAGCCATGCTGGGAAATAATCAAATGCTTTGAGATGTATTTATATAAAAAAAAAAAAAAAAAACAGAAAATAAAAAAAATGCAGTTTGTCCAATGAAGGTGCATGTACAGCACATATGTTTGTGCAAATCTGGTAAAAGAATATTATTATGGCATTTTCTATGCTTGACGAAAGCTATTCATTGATTTAAAATTGAAAATATGGCATTTGGCCACTAGATGTCACTATGTACCATAGATTATGATACCTAGCTCCATCTAGTGGCCAAGTGCAGTGTTTTCTGTTTTAAAGTTAATTTCACACAAATTAAAGTGAACATATCCTTTGTTATAATCTTGCATCTGACCTCCGGCCTTTCCTTTAGTCTTGCACAGTTGTGCCACCTCCTCTCCTGGACTGAAATGGCTTACTCTGATTTTACTGCACACTGTGAGCTTCTTAAACTGTGCATTAGTAGCTGCAGTGAGTCAGATAGAGCCCTCCTCATTTGCTGGCTGGTGGATGTCCAGCATCATCAAGGCCTTTTCTCCTGAGCTTGCTTGTTCCTGGCCCGCCTTAGATTTCAGTTCTTTTGATCATGGAGGCTCAACGCATGTGGGCGTTACCTATGCAGATACAGCCTGTCTAGGAGCGCCCACTCTTATCCATCAAGGCATTTTGATAGTTGCATAACCCCTTCAAGAGGGAGCCCACTGCTGCTTTAGGACTGAGGGCTCTTGAGAGGAGTACTGAGGGATGTTTTCAGGAAGCAACCTACAGCACCCTGCCGGCCCCTCCCACCAGTCATGATCTGCCTGCATTTCATAGAGAAGCACCGAGACCCAGCAATGAGATCACTGGGTGTAAAACAAGGTATGTAATGAAAATGGAATCAAACTTAATCAACATGTTGATGAAGGGGGATGGAAGAACCAAAATATAAGCTAATCAAACCTTAAGGACAAAAAAAAATACAAAAAAATAAAAAACATTTTTAGTTCGTATTTTTGAGTTCCAGTTTAATTTCAGCTAGTTTGCAGAAAAAAAAGCTTCTGGGTATATAATGGATATAACAAACCCTCCCCCTTTCTTACTTTTCTATGCAGGCTTTCAATTAGAGAGAGCTTGCCTGAAGCACATAGCTGCTTCTGGATATGTGAGAGTGCTAGCACCTCAAGTGGCCGGATTGGAGAATGCACTCCTGGGAAGAGAATCTTCCACACAGCTTGTGATTCTGCTGTTTGGGATTTTATATAAAATCTTCAATACAGTATCTATGGTCTTTGTTAATTCTGACTGATACGATGTTGCTTGGAATGAAGATCTTGACATTGGATAGTGGTCAACCCTAAAGTGCTTCAGCCCATAGGACCTTTTATTATATGAAAAAAACCTTACAGAAGCACTCAGTTATATTATAATATTGACACTGTATCAGGATAGGGAACATATAGATGGATCCTTTCGTCAGCATATTGAACATATTGTAGCGAAGGGTTCAGAGAACATACAGTGTAGCTGTAGGAGGCCTTCCACGCCTGGTGGGCTGCTGCCCCCATGTGTTCAATGTCTGGTATCACATGATTCACTGTGCGCATAACTGCCAACACCGAGCAAATAATTTGTATTTAAATATTCTCATAAAAACTCAGCAGCTAGTAATTACATCCTCACTCAGAAAATTACACTGGAGCTAAATTATACTGACACAAAACCACGCCATACATATGAATATCTTTAAAGCTGAACTTCAGTACTAAAAAAATAAATAAAATGGGAGCCCTTTTTTTTGTTGTTGTTGTTGTTGTAGTGTGGGATGATTGGAATAGGAGATAATGTAGGAGATCCTGTGTAGGTGATAGAGGAGATAGAGGAGAGAGAGAAGGCTATAGAAAGGGAAGATAACTCAACACACGGCCATTAATGTCTAAACTGCTGGCAACAAAAGTGAGTACACCCCTAAGTGAAAATGTCCAAATTGGGCCCAAAGTGTCATTATTTTGTGTGGCCACTATTATTTTCCAGCACTGCCTTAACCCTCTTGGGCATGGAGTTCACCAGAACTTCACAGGTTGCCACTGGAGTCCTCTTCCACTCCTCCATGATGACATCACAGAGCTGGTGGATGTTAGAGACCTTGTGCTGCTCCACCTTCCGTTTGAGAATGCCCCACAGATGCTCCATAGGGTTTAGGTCTGGAGACATGCTTGGCCAGCCCATCACCTTTACCCTCAGCTTCCTTAGCAAGGCAGTGGTCCTCTTGGGGACGTTATTATGTTGGAATACTGCCCTGTGGCCCAGTCTCTGAAGGGAGGGGATCATGCTCTGCTTCAGTATGTCACAGTACATGTTGGTATTCATGGTTCCCTCAATGAACTGTAGCTCCCCAGTGCTGGCAGCACTCATTCAGCTCCAGACCATGACACTTCCACCACCATGCTGGACTGTAGGCAAGACACACTTGTCTTTGTACTCCTCACCTGGTTGCCGCCACACACGCTTGTGCAATTTTCGGTAAATCACACCTAGGCAGGTACCGGTCAGAAAAAGGTATCCACTTCCAAAAAAAGGTCTAAATATGTTAGAGAAGGAAGGATTGTCAGATTAGCAGTACCTTCACTGAAGGTACCCTTTAATGAGCATTTGTCCCTTGCAGTGCAGGGAGGCTCCACTTCAAGGGTAGTTTTTTTCAGCTGCCCAGAGTGGGGCTTTAGGCCTGGTTCACAATGATGAGGTGCGGAATTCATAATGAATTCTGCACGGTTTCCACACCACATCAAATTTGCACGCCACTCATGCGAGCCTCTGGGGGTGTGTATGTTAAGTTAACGACAACCCGAAATTGGTTCATAAATGCAGTGTGATTTTCAGAATCAGATGGGATTCTGGTGCGGCAAAAAAAAAAGAGTACTGCACGATTTTGGGGCGGATGCCATGCAATTTGAGCCATACAGAATGAATGGCTCAAATCACACTGCTGTACAATCGCATGTGATTAGAACAGGAATGCTGTGCGATTCCTGTCCAAATCCCATGTGGTTCTCCACATCGCATAAGTGTGAGATCAGTGATGAAATTTTCAATTGAGGGGATTGTCCTTCAATTGAAAATTTCAACACCTGCTAAGTAGAATGTATGTTATGGGTGTTAAAACGGCCACATTCCAATTTACGGAGGAGGATCGTGATAGTTGTTAAAGAGAATTTGGGTGCCCATTTGCCATAGATGTTTGCTTTTCAATTGGAGAGAATCCTTATGTTAAGCTGTTATGACTGCTCTATAATTTGAGGGTCATAATCCTCTGGTAAGCCTCCTTTTTTACCCTATCATTATAGTCTGCACCCTACTTCCCACCAGACAACTGAAGGAAAACTAGTGAGCATGGTACCCTCCGACAACAACAGCCTGTTGCTGAGGAGACACAAAAGGAGGGTGGTGAGAGGATCTTTGTTAGTCTGGTTGCTGACTTTAAATACATCCTTCCTCTTTTAAGGAACTTACACTTCAGTTGCATGTATGCCAAATTGTCCTAATGCTCTTCTGTTCTGCTGGATTAGACAAAAACTGCCACACTGCCTGGCAATCCAACTCATTTCCATAGTGTCTTAAAGACGCCTACTACCTTCAAGCCTATCCCACTGGGTGCAGAACTATAAACACTTATGCCGCGTACACACGACCGGACTTTACGGCAGACTTGGTTCGGCGGACCGGAGTCCGTCGCACAATTCGATCATGTGTGGGCTCCAGCAGACTTTTTTCCCCAAAAGTTGGACGGACCTAGGAATGAAACATGTTTGAAATCTTTTAGACGGACTCGAGTCCGGTCGAAAAGTCTGCTCGTCTGTATTCTAGTCCGACGGACAAAAACCGACGCTAGGGCAGCTATTGGCTACTGGCTATGAACTTCCTTGTTTTAGTCCGGTCGTACGTCATCACGTACGAATCCGTCGGACTTTGGTTGATCGCGTGTAGGCAAGTCCGTTCATTCGGAAAGTCCGTCGTAAATTCCGTCAAAAAGTCCGCAGGACAAGGTCTGCCGTAATGTCTGCTCGTGTGTACGCGGCATTACATGCATAGAAATATCTCTGTCATGCAAGCCAACGTCTTCAAGGGCCCCAACATAGCCGGCAGAAGAGTAACTTTAAGGACTGTATTCAGTTTATTTGTTCCTGAGGGAAGATCAGTTTACTAATTTAAGTTTTTAATAACAGACCTGGGCTTAGCCCCTCATTGCGCTCCCAAGTGAATTAGCCTATAGCCAATTTGTTTACCCACCTGTGTCACTTGCTGCGGCTCATTCTATGAGGAGAGCTACAGTTTATTCTGTTGGGGTTAGAGTGCATTCTGGGATTTAAAATCATTGCAAGGAACCCTCTATCTATCTATCTTTTCAAAAGTATTGAGACGCCTGCCTTTACACATGAAATTTAATGGCATCCCAGTCTTAGTCCGTAGAGTTCAATATTGGGTTGGCCCACCCTTTGCAGCTATAAAAGCTTCAGCTCTCCTGGGAAGGCTGTCCACAAGGTTTAGGAGTGTGTCTGTGGGAATGTTTGACTATTCTTCCAGAAGCGCATTTGTGAGGTCAGACACTGATGTTGGACAAGAAGGCCTGGCTCGCAGTCTTCCCTCTAATTCATCCCAAATGTGTTCTATCGGGTGGAGATCAGGACTCTATGTCTTTATGGACCTTGCTTTGTTCACTGGTGCGCAGTCAGGTTGGAACAGGAAGGAGCCATCCCCAAACTGTCCCCACAAAGTTGGGAGCATGAAAATGTCTTGGTATCCTGACGCCTTAAGAGTTCCCTTCACTGGAACTAAGGGGCCAAGCCCAACCCCTGAAAAACAAACCAGCACCATAATCACCCCTCCACCATATTATTTGGACCAGTACACAAAGCAAGGTCCATAAAGACATGGATGAGCGAGTTTGGGGTGGAGGAACTTGACTGGCCTGCACAGAGTCCTAACCTCAACCCGATAGAACACCTTTGGGATTAATTAGAGTAGAGACTGCCAGCCAGGCCTTCTTGTCCACATCAGGGCCTGACCTCACAAATGCGTTTCTGGAAGAATGGTCAAACATCCCCATAGACACACTCCTAAACCTTGTGGACAGTCTTCCTAGAAGAGTTGAAGCTGTTATAGCTGCAAAGGGTGGGCCAACTCAATAGTGAACCCTACTGACTAAGACTAGGATGCCAATAAAGGTCATGTACGTGTAAAGGCAGGTGTCCCAATTCTTTTGACAATATTATCTATCTATCTATCTATCTATCTATCTATCTATCTATCTATCTATCTATCTATCTATCTATCTATCTATCTATCTATCTATCTATCTATCTATCTATCTATCTTATCTATCTATCTTATCTATCTATCTTATCTATCTATCTTATCTATTCTAGACTGACATGAGGCATTTATTGGACCCCCCCGATGGATATATCTGGCCATTACAAGGACAATATGTTTAGATTCTCTGTAGTTTCTCCGCCATTTTCCTTTTCCTCGGCCCCGGGACAGTAACAGCTGCCTCACCAGATGACTGCCAGATCTGTCCTCTCCCCCCGGGACAGATTAGTGAAAATGTCATTTTTTATTTTCCTAATTCTCCGAATACTCTCCTGGATGTGAGGATATGAGAGCGATCACTCTGCAGACACTCTCCATATCTCCCCTCCACCGAAATCCCACATTAAAGAGCTATTCCATAATCGTTTAGTCTTCTGTATATTTTTCTTTGCTTTCTTTATTTTCTCGTATGATCCTGTTTCATTTCCCCTTTTCACATTTTACCACTTTACCTAAACTCTAAAGCATTCTATTAATCAATGGCAGTACTCTACTACTATGATGGAATGTACCACACTTTCCTTGACTGGGTGTCATTTAAACTCCAAACTTTCTGTTTTGAGCGTTTTAAAAGTTTTATCAACTATTTTATATGATTATTATTTACTGTCTGCATAGAATTCCCATTTTACAAAAAAATTTAACTTAGTTTCTTACATCATTCAGCCCCCTCCTCCTGTTGTGTCGCAGGAGCTGATACATGATCACAATGTCAACAAAGCTGTTAATCATAACAGCCCTGTTTCCTATACCGGTGAGCTGTGATTGGCCTAAAGCTATTACATGGTACCTGGGCCAATCACAGCACACTGTACCATGTGATTAGCTGTAACCAATCACAGATCACTAGTAATCAATAGAAATGTGCACTGCTGAAAAATTTGTTAGTTTTCGTTTCATTTGTTTTTTGTTTTGTTTTTTTGTTTTTACGTTTTTCGGGTCATTCATTATGATTGCAATTCGTAAATTAGAAAATTCATACATTCGTAAATTAGAAAATTTGTTTGTTTTCATTTCATTTCTTTTTCTTTTTTCGTTTTTCGGGTCATTCATTATGATCACAATTCGTAAATTCGTAAATTCGTAAAATCGTAAATTTGAAAATCCGAAAATAAGAAAGAAAATCCAAAAATCCGAAAATAAGAAATAAAATCCAAAAATTCAAAATAATAACTAACTAACTAATAATAACTATTGATTAAATTATAGGTATTGGAATTTCCTTTCAAATTTGGCTGTTAGTGAACATAACGAATACGAATTTATCCATAGTTAAAAATGATCTGAAATGACGAATGCCGCATCTAAACAAATGAAACGGAACAAATTATTAATAAATAATAATAAAAAGTTTTTATTATTATTATTGTACTTTATTATTATTACTTTGTTATGTTCCTTTCGTTTAGATACGGCATTCGTTATTCCGGATAATTCGTAACTTCGGATAAATTTGTATCCGTTACGTTCACTAGCAGCCAAATTTGAAAGGAAATTCCAATACCTATAATTTAATAGTTAGTTATTAGGATTTCAGATTTTCGATTTTTCGAATTTACGAATTTACAAATTTTTTTTTTTAATTTACAAATTTACGAATATTCGGAAAAGATTTGTTAAATGGGTTTTCGTTACGTTTTCGAATTTGTCAAAATCCATTAAAAACTGAATTTGGAACAAAACGAATTGCACATGTCTAGTAATCACAGCTGTTATGAATGAAACTCATTTGTGACAGTTCAAAGCATTGCTGTTACAATGATCATCAAGTGTAAAAAAATCTAATAAAAATCCCTGATCACCCTCATAGTAGTACAGTATTACTATGGTGACATTGAACTACTCTGATGAAACTATGTAAAAAAAAAAAAAAAAAAAAAAGTTAAAATAAAATAAAATGTAATTTATACAATTGAATAAAAAGTATTTAAAAATATTTTTTATAGTTATTTTTTAACATACTGTAACCAGTCAGTGTCCCTGATCACTGCCACACCAGTCATATGATGACGCTGTACTTTGCTGGTGACAGTATACAAAAAAAATGTATTTCATTTCTTCATTTTCCACAAAAAATTTACAAAAATTACCACTTCAAAAAAAAAAAACTTGTCATGCCTCTTCACTAAATACCTCAGACTGTCTACTTTCCAAAAAAGGGTCATTTTGGAGGTATTTGTACTTTCCTGGCATTTTAAGGACCTCAAGAAATGAGATAGGCCAGTCAGTACATCAGGACTGATCAATTTTCAAATATATACAGTATTCCATAGTTTGTAGACGCTATAACTTTCACACACAACAATTGATATACACTTTTTGGGATTATTTTTTTACTTTAAGATATGTAGCAAAATAAATTTTGGATATGTTTTAATAAAAGAAAGTAGAACATATAATTTTTTTTTTCAAAATGTTCTGCATTTTTTCATTTATATAGCATAAAATAAAAAACCCAGTGGTGTTCAAAAACCACCAAGAGAAAAGTCTATTTGTGTGAAAAAATATATAAAAATGTCATTTGGGTTCGGTGTTGCAGGACCACACAATTGCCAGTTAAAATAACACAGTGCTGAATAGCAAAAAATGCCCTGGTCAGGAAGGGGGTTAAACCCACCGGAGCTTAAGTGGTTTATCTGTGTTGGTGGACTGATGGTGTGAGATCCTTTTTTTCTTGCAGTACTTTCATATCCAGCCTTGTTCCTCCCATAAACCAATTCTTCTTCTGGCTGCTGTTCAGCGGTAGAAGTGAGCGTGTGGACATCAGCTATAAGGTCTTCAACTTTGACTGTCTCTTCAAACAGCACGTGCAAGACTGGGCCATCCCCATGTAAGTGCGGTTCGTATAATTCCCATGTAAGTGGAAAGCAAAGGACAACTTTTTTTGCTTTGGATAGTTTTGGGAAAGCAAAGAACCTCTGTTAGGTTTTTATTGCTGTCTGTGTTCCTGCTGGGGAAATTTCCCCTTACATCCTCCTCCAGTGTCCAGGCATAGGAAGTAAGAGACATCTCTAAGGAGGTTACAAATATTATTCTAAGATTTGCACCCATGAACAATATTATTCATCTCTTTAGTACATCTATAGCATTCATAGGTGCTTGAATCACAGCAAACCCTACCTTATAGACCCCCAACTGATTTATGGTGGGGTAGGGGAGTGAAGGCAGGATAGGTCTCCCTGACGAGATGGGTTTTCAAAGATCACCTAAAGGTAGACAAAGTAGGATAAAGATGGACAGATTGGGGTAAGGGGTTTCAGAGGATAGAAGAAGGTCTAGAGAGGTTCTGGAGGCAAGCATGGGAGGTGGTGATGAGGGAACCAGATGGCAGGAGATCTTGGAAGGAGGGAAGAGAATAGTTTGGTTGGTATTTTTTCATAACTATATTTTTATTGAGTTTCGAGGAAAATTAACAACGCAAATGGAAGAGGCAGCAGCAATCGTGACAAGTAGTGTGAAGAGAAAATACAATCTCCAAGGACACTACAAAATCGTATGTTACAGAATAGATAACATAAGTCAAAAATAACAATAAACAGGTAAATAAAAAGTTAGTTAGGCAGCAGAACCAATGTTGAATACCGACAAAGAGGCTTGACATATATAGAGTGCAAAGGGCCTATAAGGAAATTATACATAGTATAAGATGGCCAAAAATAGTGGAAATTCAAGATAGTTAATCACCATACTCAGACTGGTTCCAGAGTTCCCAAATTCTGTTGAATTGTGGAAGGGCATCATTAACAGTAGCAGTTAGGCATTCCATTCTCCAGATTTCAGCTGCAAGATGTAAGAACAGAAAATGGGATGGTGGATCAATAGACATTCAGCACAAAGGAATGGATATTCTAGTGGCCAGTAGTATGTAGGAAATCAGGCATTTAACAGGTTTTGCAATGTGGGAGAAGGGAAGGCCCAATAAATAGCGGACAGGATCTAACGGAAAAGACATACAATAGCACATTTCGAAGTAACGTCATTGCATCAGTCCAGAAAGGTTGTATTTGAGAACATTTCCAAAAAAATATGGTAATGAGAGCCCACTTCAAGACCACAGCGACTCCATGGATTGGTTGATATTTTGAGACATGGTTATTAATTATATTTTAAGATCAAAACTTTGAAAGGATATATTAAAAAAATGCTGTCAACTACACCAAAAAATAAATAAATGGGAAATTTAAAAAAAGAAAAGATAAAATATCTCACAAACCAGTTAATAAATATTCTATGACAGGATTTCAGTATACCAATGTCAACAAAAAACAGCATAATACATAGGCAGTTGATAACTGTGTCATTCACATAGGTCCATACTTTAGAGGATAATTCTATTTTAAAGGGGTTGTAAACCCTCATGGTTTTTCACCTTAATGCATTCTATGCATTAAGGTAAAAAACCTTCTGTGGTGTTGCAGCTGCCCCCCAGGGCCCCCGTTTTACTTACCTGACCCTGATCTTTCTACGGCCCGGGAACGAGCACACAAGCTCTAGCTGGTGTCTCGTGTCCTGAGTGGATAGATTGATAGCAGCGCAGTCATTGGCTCACGCTGCTGTCAATCAAATCCAATGACGTGGCGCTGGGGGGGGAGTCCTGCATTCTGTGTGAATGGACACAAATGCGCTCTCGTCCACCAACGAGAGCGCTTCTCCAACGTAGACACTTGATGTGGGGAGGAGCCACCAGCGCCGCTGAGGGAGGTAAGTATGACATGTTTGGTCTTTTTTTATGAAAAAAAAACAAGGGTTTACAGCCCTTTTAAGATCAAAACTTTGAAAGGATGTAAAAAAACAAAACAAAAAAAAAAAACCCTGCAAACTACGCCAAAAATAAAAAAAAATTGGGAAGTAAAAAAATTGATAAAATATCTCACAATTCAATTTAGTAATTAGTTCATGACAGGATTGCATTATATCAATGTCAACAAAAAACAGCATAATAAGTAGGCCGTTGATAACTGTGCCATTCACATAGGTCTTTACTGCAGAGGATCTTAAACCAGTCATAGACGGTTTGAATCTTGGCTGGTTCAGCAGGAGCTGGCTGAGATTCGAACCATGTATGGGCAGGCTGAATGTACCCAAGTTATTGCAAGTGGCTGTTATAATCACAAAGCCGTCCCCGCCGGGAAAAGACAATTACTCGGCAGGAGGGATTACCCTGTCAACATTGACTGTGTTGATGGGGGAATCAAGCAAATTTCCCTCAACAATGTCCACCTCCCACATTCCATGACCAATTAGTCATAAGTCAACCAACCCATCATGTGTCCATGTGTTCGGAATTCATCTGTGCAAACAACAGATAGGGGGCCAGGTAGTAACACTGCAGCACTGTGAGCCAACACCGTTAACCGGTTAGCTGTACTCCTGCCATCTTGTTTTCCATTTACTCACAGATTGTTGTATCTTATAGAGAAAAGACCAAGGAAGCAATAATGCAGCTGAAATCCTGGTTAGAGAAGAACCCACGTGTGAGGGCCCATTTTCCCGTAGAAGTCCGCTTTGCCCAAGGAGATGATATTTTATTGAGCCCATGCTTCAATCGAGACAGCTGCTATATGAACATAATTATGTACAGGTAAGACTATTATATAAGGAACAGTTTTTAGAAGGCTTGGAAAGAACATAGATGATTGTAAAATTACAGAAGGTGATTATTTGGCACTACTGGACAATGTAGCTGTAAGAGAACCACAACATTTTCTAAGAACCTGGTTCCTAAAAAAAATAATCTAAGAACATTCAATCCAAAGAGAAAATACCTTAAGAACATTTAATCCTAAGAGAAAAGAGCCTAAGGACATCTGATCAAAAGAAAAAAATACCCACAGACATGTTTGGGGCCCGCAAACTAGGGACACAGGACTAGTAGAGATCAGTCCAATAAGCTCTGTGCAAATCAGTGCTCCTATTTCTACTTCTGACTGCTGAGATCCAGGGGCCACACAAAAATTGCCAAAGCCAGCGGGTGTCCTTGAGTCACAGGTGGTCACCAGGGGCCTACAGGCTCTAGAGATGGAGATCCAACCCTTGGTATACCACTTTAACGGCTTGAAAAATGGATTCTCTTATTCAGTCCAAGGTTACACCAGCAACACACCAACCTGTTAATTAAACTTTTATTAAACACATTTCACATCTAAAACTCCATCTGTATATCTGGAAATTGAGAGGATGTGTTTAATTAAGGTGTAATTAATGGATTGGTGTGTTGTTGGCATAAATAGATTTTGGCTTGAAGTGAGAGGTACCGTCTGCCACTATGGCAGCCTTATCGAGCCTTAAGGGAACAGAGTGGGGGCTCTCTCACCAACTGATCTTCAGTTAAGACTGGAAGTGGTTTTGTGTTAAATAAATATAAAAAAAAAATGTCCATATAGTAAACTTTGGTGAAAGTTGTTTAAAAGCTGAACTAAAGTAAACTTTCAAAATAAGAAACATGGAATTGCAAGTTAAAATTCTGCATGCATACCAGTGTTAATTTCGTTAAAGAAAACATTTTCCTTAGCGCCATTTTTGCATTGACGAAAACTAAACGAAAAGTCTACCACATTTTCTGACGAAAACTATGACGAAAATCAATTTTTCATTACCGAACAAAAACGAAACGAAAATGTGAGGCAGGGACGTTTACCCTTGGAACTTCCAGTTTCCACAGAGCTCCGCCTGCTTTCTCTGGATGGAGCTCGGCATTTGTAGATAGGAGGCTGTCCAAGCGGATGGTTAGACCATCAATGGCTGTTATCTGCAGCCTGAAGGGAAATGTTCTCTTGGGATGGTGAGGGCTTGGCTGTGTAGTTAACCCTCTCACACACTGCCTCTGTAGATACATGCCTGCTGGACTGATTGGATTTCTACTAGTCCAGTGAGGTAAGGGCTCTGTGTCCCGGAAGATGGAGTGCTCTGATCACACTGATCCTACAAGGACTGTGGGCTCTCGGCTGTCTGTGGACATACAAATAATGCATTACAATTGAACTAAACCCATTCGATTTTAGTCGACTAAAATGTACTGGAGATTTAGTCGACTAAATACGACTAAACCTAAAACAATTGCAGGTGACTAAAATGTGACTACAACTAAAATGGCATTTTAGTCTTAAAGTAACTGAAAAAGCCTTTTTTTTAAAAAAATAACAAACATGTCATACTTACCTCCACTGTGCAGCGCGTTTTGCACAGAGTGGCCCCGAACCTGCTCTTCTCGCGGCTCCTCCTCACATCTGATAACCCCCTCGGAGAAGGGCTTCCCCGAGGGGCTTACATTGCGGGCGCTCTCCCGAGTCCAGAATTTGCATTTATAGACACAGAATGCCGGACTCGGGCCCCGCCCGCATCTTTGGATTTGATTGACAGCAGCAGGAGCCAATGGCTGCGCTGCTATCAATCTATCCAATCAAGAGTCAGGAGCCCATGGAGAGAAAGACAGCGTGTCCCCGCTGACTGAATGAAGGGGTTCAGGTAAGTAAAACGGGGGGGCTAAGGGGCCGGTGACTGCCAGGTGTTTTTCCATCTTAATGCATAGTATGCATTAAGGTGAAAAAACACAAACCTTTACAACCCCTTTAAAGGAGTTGTAAAGGCAGAAGGTTTTTTTATTTTAATGCATTCTATGCTTTAAGATAAAAAAACCTCCTGTGTGTAGCAGCACCCCCCAATTACTTACCTGAGCTCCTTTTCTCTCCAGCGATGTCCACAATCCCCTCAGCCATCCAGTACACTCCTTCTGATTGGCTCAGACAGAGCAGCTGCAATCAATCAAAGTCAGCCAATCAGGGGAGAGAGGGGGTGGGGCCAGGTTGGGGCTCCGTGTCTGAATGGATACACGGAGCTCTGACTCAGCTTGGGTGACCCCTGTAGCAAGCTGCTGGCTGAGGGGCACTCAAAGGAGGGGGGGGACTAGGAGCAGCAAAGAGGGACCCGAGAAGAGGAGGATCGGGGCTGCTCTGTGCAAAACCAACTGCACAGAGGAGGTAAGTATAACATGTTTTTCTTTTTCTTTTTTTTTTAAGAGCCTTTACAATCACTTTAAGACTAAAACGAAATCGAATTTGGCTGCCAAAAATGAAAACTGATGCATACCTGTAAATCTGTGTTCTCTTTTTCTCTATCCATAGTTTATATTACCATTAGGGATGAGGTTTTCGTTCCCTGCTATCTTGAGCTCCAGGTGAATCCCAACGGTTTGACATTTGTGTTCCTGCCAAATTTTTGTGCAGATTTACCCAGGAAAATGCTATAGGCAGCAGGGTTAGAAGGGCCAATAAAGGACTTTTGGTTAAGCCCTTTATTGGGTGGAAATGGAGAAGGCATAGTGTCTGTGTATTAGAAGCTGTTGTAGGGAACGGATTGGGAAAGCTGACAATTTTTTGTTTCTGTCAAAGTTGGGGTATTTTCAAGTTTTTATTTATTTTGAGGGTTTATTCATTTCTGTTGTATGTATGTAGATAAGGCCCTTTTTTAGGCTGAACAGATTTTTTTTTTCTTTTTGCTGCAAGGGGCTTTTTTAAATTTTGAGGTGTTCAAAGTAAAGCATTCACTTACTGAACATATGCTCTTGTAATCGCCTTTTGTTCGCAGCTGCATCCTTTGGAAGAAAAAAAAGTGCAAGAACAGTTACGTCACTTCACATTATACCAATCACATTCAACGCACCTCGTTCATCCCCATAGATAAAATAAATGTTAGGTATACACTGGTTAGGCCTTTTATCCCTTATTTAAAAATGTCCTTTTGCTGGATATGTTTACACTGCTGAATCCCTTGCAATATCTTATTTTTTGTACTAAAATTCCAACTTGTGCACTTTACCTTCGTAAACTCTGTCCTGCAGCTTCCCAGTTTTACACTGCTGTATCATCTGCCTACTTTTTATCTCCAGTATATTTCAGCCAATTCTTCCTCATTAAAACTGTCCCGCTGCTACCCAATTAAACACTGCTGTGTTAACTGCTGTCTCCGAATTCTTGTACTAAAACAATTGCTTACACTCTTTATGTCAGGCTTGGAGACCAGTAGCTATAGCAGTAGAGAGGCTCCCACTGACCAGCAGGATAAGTATACAAGCAGGTCATACTGGCAGATGCAGGGTTGAAGCACTAACCGGTATTCACTAGAGCTCCTGATGGTGGAGATGGGTTTTGCTGCATTTTAGTACCAGGTCTCAGTCCTCAGGGTTGTCACACCAGTATTTGAGTAATCTGGGGTCCAGTAGCAGATATAGTAGGTAAGGATCAAGCAGAAGTGCAATAAGTAAACAAGCCAAAAGTTGATAACAAATGGTTGCAGTTTGGAATCAAGCAGTAGCGTAGTTGAGGAACAAGCCAAAGGTCGGTAACAATTGGTTGCAGGTTGGGATCAAGCGGAAGCGTATTCGAGGAACATGTCAAAGGTCAGTAACAAATGGTAGCGGATGGCAAGCAGGAGTGACAAGTGTGAGATATTGGCTGGAGAGCACAATAATCTGGCAAACAGGAAGTGCAAAGGATTAACGTAAATAGGAAGTTCATGGGAGGTGCAAAGAGTTCAAGGTTCAGCAGAAAAAAAGTTTGTCCAAAGAATTGACCAGGGAGCTGTCCAGCATCTCAGGTGGCTCAGCAAAAAGAAGAGGTTGCAGGTTCAGATTCTGGTCCTCTAGTATCGTTCTCCTTTATTAGAAATGTCCTGCTCCTGGCCAATTTTACACTGCTGTACAATCTTCAGACTCTTAATCCTTAAAGTGGTAGTAAACTCTTTTTTGTTATTTTTACTAACAGGTGAGCTTATAATAAAGCTTACCTGTAGGTAAAGATGGAAGCCTTAGTCGCGGTGACAGAAAGCCGCTGGAGGCCTTCGTTTAAAGGTAAGTCTTTCATGTAAGTCTTTTCATTCTAGTAAGCTGTGCATACTAGCATATTATGATATTTTTCTTTTTTCTTAAAGACTTTACTACCGCTTTAAAGAGAGCTTGAAAAAAAGACGACCAATTGCTGTATGTAAGCCAAACTAATTGTAAAAGAAAAGCCAAATATGAGCTGCCAGTGTACAGAGGCACCAAGACTGTAAAAATTATACTGTTCCACCACATACAGATTTAGGTTACCAAATACCAAAGAATGGTATTTAAATGATTTGTGGCTTGTCACTGTTGTCCTCAAAGCCACATGAAACAATACTCCCCCACTCTATGGTATGTTTTTTTTTCCATGGGTACATGTTGTTGTATATGTGTTTAGCACATGCTTAATTAAAGTGTAAGTAAACCCCCTATTGTTTTCAGCCAAGGAAGCTGCCATCTTGGCCTCTGTTTAACCTTCAACTGCCATGATGCTGCACATGTGATCAGTTATGACACCAGCCATTGGATGGTCTGACAGTTTGTTTGAGAGCACAACCAATAGGAGTGTTACATTTTCGGCACGTGCCGGAAATGAAACTGATAAATAGATGGGATTACTTCCGCTTTAAGGCAATGGCCAGTTGGGGGCAAAATGTATGCAGAGCCATAAGTGCTGTGCACTTCTACGTTTGTTTGATAACATGAGCACATACTATATATCTAAAAAAGAAAAACTCTAAAAAGACTATAGACATCTTTACATTTTAAAGCTTTTTTTTTTTTTTTTTTTTTAAGGCCATATGGAAAAGATGTCCCACATGGAGAATACTGGCTAGAATATGAGAATATTATGAAACGTGTTGGAGGACGACCTCACTGGGCTAAGGTAATACAAGCTTTAAGGGGGATTTCCATGTGAGCTGTGGATTTGTCCTATCATATCTTCCACACCTTGACACTTAGGGGTGCATTTACAAAAGGCAAATAGACTGTGCACTTTGCAGGGATATTTGTACTCTGTAAGGGCATTTTCTCCAGAGCTTAGTAAGTGAGGGTAAACTTCCCTTTTGCAAAGAATATCCAATCACAAGCAAGAAAAATAAATTTAACAGCATTGCTTGCACATGATTGAATAATGGAAGTCAGCAGAGCTTCCCCTCATTAACCGCTTGCTGAATGTATACTGTATAATAAGGGCAGCAAGGCTGCTCTCCTGGGCAGGATTGTGTACATGTACGTGATCCTGAACTTCCAGGTCTGGGGCGCTCCCGTGCGCCACCAGTGACCCGCTCCCGCTGTGTTGACCAGCTGATCGTTCGGGACACAGGCAGAATGGTGGTCTGTAGAAAGAAAAGGTTGTGATCCTAGCTGCTGTAGCAATGTGTAAATCTGACAAGTCGACCGTCAGCTGTCAGATGGAAATGATCAAGTGCCTGTAGGCAGGTGCCTACTTTGGGTAATACCTGGTTATGTCCTAACTCATTTTGTAATTTACAGTATCTTTTGCTGTTTAAACCTATTTAGTATGTAGTTTGGTACCAGGCTGCCCAAAAGGGGTTAATGCTGCCAGCTTCTGGGTGTTCGTAGCTCTGCCCCCTTATGGTGAGCTATAAATACAAAGGCTGGGTCCTTGGATGGGGAATTGCATGGAGGACTGCCGCCACATGTAACTCTGTTCTCACCTTTGGGGCTCCCCTTTGGTGGGTACCCAGTCGAGGTGTTGAAGGCAGATTCCTGGACTTTATTCAATGGACTTTGCACTATTCATAAGGTATGATCTGTGGCAGCCTGAAGTTAGAATCACTGGAGCAATGTATGGAGGAATTATGGGAAAGGCTGTTTTGTACTGACATGTGACTAAAAAAGATTTCTGGTAAACATTCTGAAGTTCCAAAATGGTGCTTGGTTTGATTTACTTCAAAAGGGGTGCATGACTGGTGTATCAGGGCTTAGAATGGAGATAAATAGAAGTTAGTGCAGGTACATTACAAAGATCTAACCTGCAGTGGAAGTAGAAAAGGCTATATTGCCATTGCTACGGGCAACCAGAGTAATGTGGGGTGCTTAAGCAGCCAGCCAACAGGGAGTCATTGGTGACCTGACAAAGGTGACAGAAGGCCCTGGTATTGAGGGGGGCTTGTGAGCTTGGACCCCTCCCTTAGCGACTGGTACCCCATATACCAGGACAGATATCATGGCACAGGGCGTCCTACAGTAGGTACCTAGCCTGAAAGGTCACAAAGGAGGAGTAGACAAGAGAGTGAAAGTCCTCGAAGGGAAGAAGTTCAGGAACATGAGGAGAGATGATCTCTTTGTGTTAGGAAGAAGTCTCGTAATGTCACTGGGAGTGAGGTGACATATTGGACTGTGCTGGTGGAGTGTGGTACAGACTCCGCAGTACCCATTTGGAATTGTTGCATTCACTGGGTGAGGTTAAAGAGCAGCCAGAAATGAGGTGTGCACAGTAAAGAAGGGAAACAAACAGGAAGGTTAACTGTGAAAATAGAGAATGCTTGCTTCTAAGATGGAGTGCTGCCTTAACAATGATTTCACGTAAACATAGCCTCAGCCTGTAAGTTACAGGGAGTAGTGAGAGTTACTATCAAGTCCCTACTTGTCCGTGTTAAGCCCCAACCACACTCCTGTACAGTTCTTGTCCAATCAGAGATTGCTTTGCATTCATAGAGAGAATGGCTGACCTCCTGTGTTTAGAATGCAGCAGGGCAGCAGCTTGGTACAGGGCCCAGAAGCTAGTGGCGATCACTGGAGTCGCAGTGCCCACTAAAGTAATTTCCAGCTTCTAGAGGAATCTCACAGGTATGGCATATGCATAACCAGGGCAGTTCTGGCACCTCTAGCACAGAATGTATGTAATTTCAAGGGGTACTAGTGTGTGCTGGAGGGTCTAATGATGCTGGCTTCTGGGGGATCTAAGGTCGCCGGGGGGATCTATTGTGGGGGGTCTAGTGTTGCTGGGGAGTTTTAATGATGCTGGTGGAGGATCTATTGCTGCTGGGGGGTCAATTGTTGCTGGGAGGGATCTACTGTTGAGGGAGGGGTCTATTGTTCCTGGCTGCTGTAGGGTCTATTGATGCTGGCTGCTGAGAGATCTGTTGTTGCTAGTGGGGATCTATTGTTGCTGGGGTGGGGGTAGGTTTTGTGGCGGCTCTATTGTTGCTGGGTGGATATTTTGTTGCTGGGGGGTCTATTGTTTATGTGGGGGGTCTATTGTTGTTCGCAGGGGATCTAGTTTCTTGTTTTTATTGTTATCAGTGTCAAAATATTATACAAATGACATCCATACAACTTACTTAGTTCAGTATTCTCTAAAAGGGTTCTTATTGGGGGTGTAACCAAGGAATGGTGCTAGAAGGTAGGTAGGGGGCGGAGACTAGGGGTGATTCGGAAGGGGAGAATACCTGCACCTATTCTAGAGAAAAAATGCCCTGTGCAGAACAATGTAAAAATATTCATACCTAGAGTTCTTTTTTAACTTAACCACCAGATTTAACCTAACCCAACCCTTGAGCATGAACCTAGCCCCTAAACTAACCTTAGCTTTAACACAATCATAGATGGGCTTCACATTGTTTCAAATTCATTGCAGCACACACATAGGTGTAAATGGGCCCATATAATTTTCTTACTACACTAAAATGTAGTACATGTGAACTAGCTGTACAGGAAAGAATGGGACTTCTACTTAACTTGGGCCATTGAGAGGCAGCGGGAAGCGGTTAACATAGAATTTCAGGTCTGCAGTTTCATGTGTTTTAAATTGAAAATACATCAGAAAATATTAGTGCATATCCACTTATTTTTTGGGGCTAAAAAATGTGTAATCCATGTCTGTGTTCTTGTCTCAGGCTCATACTTGTACCCGGAAAGACTTCGAGAAGATGTATCCTGCATTCGCCAAATTCAAAAACTTAAGAGAGAAGCTGGACCCGACAGGGATGTTCCTCAATGCTTATCTGGAAAAAGTCTTCTACTGAGAAAGAGAAAAACTGTTCCCGATAATAACTTCAGCCAATAATCCATCCACAACTACATCACCAATGCACAACAAAACATAATTACAGTTTTATTGTTGAGTTATATGTCATAGCACCTGCTTGGCAATACAAGGAACCCCAAGGATCAGTTCACTGAACACTCACCCTATTAACACATTCCAGTAAATGTGCTGGATTGAAGAGAATCCAAATTAATATTAATGTACATATATAAAGAAATAATTAAGGAGGTTAATCTGTGTTGATGGAATTACATTGTGTGGGGGACGTGTTATGGTTCTAGGCTGCTGCCTTTCTGATCATGGTAGACAAATCGTTCATTGGATGACCTATTCTTGGATTTGGAGCCCTAAGCTCGTAGGACAAATGTCCATCTCATTTGGTGATTCCTTTAAAGTATTTATCGATTAAGAACATCAGATAGAACCAACTTTTGGAGTAAAGTCTTTCCTCATCTTCAGGGTTTTAAACAAATGGTTCGTAGTTAGATTTGGACCTTGGCTTCCTTCAATGCTATTAGGAAATGTTGGCAAGTCAGCCTATTTTAGCTTTAACTTAGACTTTCTAGTGAACTCTGTTAAGATTTAACTACAAACCATTTGTTCAAACCCTGAAGTAGGGAAGGCTTTTTTCCAAAATGTGATGGCTACATGTGATGTTCTTAATAAATATTTAAAATTAATCACCAAACGAAGTTTACATTTGTACTAGGTGTTCCTAACCACATCTAAAAGAATAGTTCATTTTATAAACAATTTGTCTAGAAATCAGTCTTTGTACTAGGTGTTTCTTAGCACAAATCCAATCAGTATTATTCAGAAACTCTAGTGGAACTTGAGTGACCCAGACTGGATTTTGCAAGGAATTTTGTTTTGGTGTGGTAATGTAAAATGTCCCCTTTCCCTATATTCTTTACTGTCACCATTTTAGTTTTGAGGGCTGAGTGGTAAGAGATTAGAAACCTCTGGTGAGTATTTTTTTTTTTTTTTGCTGGTATGGAGAAAGTCTACCAAGACTGAGTCCAAAATTATTAACATTGGTGTTAAAGAAGAAGACAAAAAACAGCCAACACATTATGGAGGCTCAAAGATCTCCCATTTCTTCTTCCTCCACTCTGGTAATTGCTTTGTAGCCCTGAAAAAGGGAGAGAGCTTTGAGTCCCCAAAACGCATTGGATGTTTTGTTTTCTTGTATGAATCAACACTAATATTAATGATTTTTGGAATTAGAGTTCCTTGGTTTGGCACTCTTATTAAAGGTTTTCTATACCTGGATTTTAAACTCTGGGTCCTTTTCCTAAGGGGTACCCTGGTTATAGGTAAGAGCAGTCTCACCAGACCTATTGCCCCAGAATGAACGCATATACCATCATCAACCATGAATCCCTGAAAAGTCAAATCTAGCACCTTAATGATACATTTTCTAGGTTTTTATTGCTGTCTGTGTCCACATTTGTGTAGTAGCCCTGGACCAGGCTTGGTATTGGTAAATACACAATGGAGTGAGTTTTCCTTCCAGGGGACTTTTACCCAAAAAAGGTACTGTGTAGTAAGACCTAGTTGTGGTCCTGGGCTGCTGCCTCTCTGATAGTGAAAAAGAGAACGCTCAACATTAATCTCTGGGATGGGTTTGGAGTCAGTCTACAATGGCGAGAAGATCTTACAGACCTAATGAGGGGGAAAGCTTTTGCCCTGAAACACGTTGGGTTTTCCCATCATTTGGGACCAATAAACAGTTTAAATGGACCCGCGAGTCATATGAACTTTTGTCATTAAAGTGTTAGTAAAGTCTTGTTTTTTTTAAGTGAAAAATAATAAACATGTTATACTTACCTGCTCTGTTGCAGTTGATTTTGCACAGAGCAGCCCGGATCCTCTTCTTCTCGGGTACCTCTTCTGTGCTTGTGGCACCTCCCTTCTGTTGAGTAGCCCCACAGCAAGCAGCTTGCTATGGGGGCACCCGAGCCAAGTCATAGCTCCCTGTGTCCATTCTGACACGGAACCGTGGCCCGCCCCGGCCCCCTTTCTATTCTCATTGGCTGACTGACTTTGATTGACAGCAGCAGGAGCCAAAGGAGCCGTGCTGCTGTCTCAGCCAATGAGAAGGGAAGTCCAGGGCAGATGAGACATTCCTACAACAGCTGGATCTAGATGGACCTCAGGTAAGTATTGGGGGGGCTGCTGCATACAGAAGGCTTTTTATCTTAATGCACAGAATGCATTAAGATAAAAAAAACTTTCTGACTTTACAATTACTTTAAGTGCTCCTCTATACCTATCCTAGTGGATCATCACCCTTGTCACCAGGATAGAAAATAAATTAAAATCTAAAATTCTGAGTTTTCACATGAACAGAAATAGAGGGGACACTTGATTTCTTGCTTTGGTGACAACTGTCTTAAAGGGGATTTCCTTCATTTTGGAGAGATTGCCTCTCACTTCCTGTTGTGTCTTTAGGAGACGAAGAACCCCCTCCCCCAATGACATTCAGATGGTAAGAAGAAAACTGGTTTTAACAATCTACTCCTCTATTTAGAATAAAAAAAAATGTTTTTTTTACATTAAAGGAATCATGTTAAGGGAGGAACTATTGCATGCCACCCTTTAAAAAAGTGATATAAAATTGTACCTGCAATAGATGATTAATTATACTCTCCTGTCCTGTCATCCATCCTGGAATCCTCTTGAAGAGCTCAAGAATCCTCACATTTGACACATCAGGTCACACCAAATGACTGACCCCCAACTGTAGGCTAGGATTCTTCCTGTCAGTGCAGAACATAGTTACATAGTTGGTAAGGTTGAATAAAGACACCAGTCCATCCAGTTCAACCTGTGTGGGTGTGTGTATTATGTCTCTACTACCACTTTTCATATCCCTGTATATCGTGTTCAATATACAGGTATGTACTGTATATTATGTTTTTTTAAATTAGTGACATTACCTGCTAAAACCACCAATTGTGGAAAGGAGTTCCACATCCTTACCGCTGTTATGCCCTGTACACAGGATAGGATTTTCCGATGGAAAATGTGTGATAGGACCTTGTTGTTGGAAATTCTGACCGTGTGTAGGCACCATCAAACATTTTCCATAGAAATTTCCAAAACACAAAGTTTGAGAGCTTGCTATAAAATTTTCCGACAACAAAATCCGTTGCCGGAAATTCCGATCGTGTGTACACAAATCCGACGCACAAAGTGCCACGCATGCTCACAATAAATTAAGAAACAAAAGCTATTGGCTACTGCCCCGTTTATACTCCCGGTGTACGTGTTTTACGTGACAACGTACAGAACGATCTGGTTTTCCGACAACTTTGTGTGACCGTGTGTATGCAAGACAAGTTCGAGCCAACATCCGTTGGAAAAAATCCATGGATTTTGTTGTCGGAATGTCCGATCAATGTCCGACCGTGTGTACAGGGCATAACAGTAAAACAAAAACTCTTACGCAGTTTAAGGTTAAACCACTTTTCATCCAACATCATCGAGTGGCCACATGCCTTCTTGAGTGAGCTGAGACTTAAAAGTTTCCTCCCAATAGAATCACCATTGAGATATTTGTATAGAACTATCCTATCTCCTTTTAAATGTTTCTTCTCCAGGGAGAATAAGTTTAGTGTTTGTAGTCATTCCTCATAATTGAGGTCCTCCAGTCCCCTTATTACCTTTGTTGCCCTTCTTTGGACTCTCTCCAGTTCCAGCACATCATTCTTGAGGACTGGAGACCAGAACTGGATGGCATACTTCAGATTGCGGCCAAACCAGAGCTTTGTAAAGTGGTAGAGTTAGATTAAACCACAGCACAAGGCAGGGGGACTAAGCATCTAATACACTCATAAATGTCGGATGTGAAGATTTGGATAGAACAACAGATACAGATGGTTCCAATAAATACTGTATGTCAGCTAACATGTTGAGTGTTTGATGAACAGACCTTTGGGACGTTTGCTCATCCATAGCACACTGTTGCAGAGAACCTATTAAATGGGTTTTACATATTTTTCAGCCATCTACTGCTTTTTATTTGTGTATTCGAGATATATTTATGAAACTATTCATGGTTCTCACGAACCACGTAGGAAAATAAATATGATACATTTTACATTAATAACCAGATGTTCGCACTTTGAGTTTAATAAAATTGATATACATTGTTCTGCATCTTTTTTCGGTGTATTTGAATGTAGCACACTCAAGCCTTAGAACAGAAAGTATTCATTCCATCACATATCCCAAAAATAAGAGGATTATTCCTCATTTCAAGACAGTGGGTGGAGTCATGGAAATCACTCCTTTATGCTTCGATGACCATTCCAGAAGCGCTGGTGCATATATACGGTGTGCAGCTACAGTTTATTTTTATAGAGCCATTTATTCTAAACTGTTTCAGGCTTGTTGGCAATCATCAGTGCAGTGAATGAAAACCATTGCTCCTATGAAGTAGAGCAGTGGTCTCCAAACTGTGGCCCACGGGCTGAATATGGCCCTTTGCTTGCCTTTATCTGGCCCTTGGAGCACCATTTCTCCCACTGATATGAGGGACTATTCCTTCTATGGACACCAACTATGAGGCACCGTGCTTTCAATGATGGGGCACAATTCCTTTCGATGACAACTGTCAGGTCACCTTGAGACTAGGTGACAGATGCACTCTGTAGGAGTCAGAAGTGCACCGCTAGATAGTGGACCCTAGGACTGACTGCTGAGGATTGAACCCTGAGAGGTTCAGGAAGCAGGTCTACTGGATCACTAACACAGATCCCACTGGGAGCTAGAGCATAGATTCCCCAGGGTGCAGAGTCTAAGAGCCAGCAGGTGTTCACCAGAGCCTTTAGTGGTAAGGATGGACTGCGCTGCAGTCTGGCTCCAGGTCGCGGCCCCCAGGGTCTCACAGCTCATGCTCACGGTAGACTACAGGAGAAGAGGAAGGAGGCAGCAGGCTGGAACAACAAGGAAAGTAAGGGACAAGCCAAGGTCGGGGCCGCAAGCAGACGAGGACAACAGAGTTCACGCCAAGGTTCAGGGTCACAGGCAAACAGGGATGGTCGGGGACACGCCAAAGGTCAGGGTCACGAGCAGACAGGAATAGTAAATAACAGGCCAAAGTCGGTAACTGGAATCAGATGTAGGAAACACAGCAAGTACACATGAAAGCTAACAATGGTTGATCAGCACTGCTGGCTTGCAGTGCACAGGTTAATATAGGGTTCCCTGATAGGGCCTGGGGTGGGGCCATGCTTAGAGGAGAGGTTATAAAACCAGTCAGGTGAGAGGTAGCTGATCTTTAGAGATGAACACATGGAGACAGGTAGGCTGACAGAGAAACTCTATTGCATAACCATGACAACAACATTGGGGCATAATTTATCACGGTAACTTCAATGATTGGACACTATTTCACCTTTTTTTGCCGGGAAATTTTCTACTCCAACTGGCCCTCCTAAAGTCTAAAGGACAATGAATTGACCCTTTATTTAGAAAGTTTGGAGACCCCTGGAGTGGTGCAACTTTTTTAACCTAAAGGATTCCTTAAAAAAATGTACCGTATATATTCAGTCAAATAAGCGCATTTACAATTTGCCTGCTTTAAATTTCGCTTGTTCAGTTCACTCCTCGCTAAACTCCACCATATTCTTTTTTATTCTAAGATCAGTAGGTTGCCCAAAACAATCACTCTCTAGCAGTAGATAGAAAAGGCTACGTGCACATGGTCTATTTGGCCCATAAGCATCAAACACCAGCATTTCAGGTGCTGGGAGGTGAAAGTACAGTGTCCAGCCTTGCTGCCAGCAGCCTCTTAAAATCTTTGACTTCCTGAAATGTGTTGGTTGAAATACAAGGTACTCATATGCAGTACTGCATTCGGCCCTACAGCCCTAAATGGGAGTAACATTTAGCTCAGGGTCCAGCTGGCATGTATTTCAGCCTCTAATGGATTTTGACAGGCTACTGGAAGTGGGGCTGAGTGCTACCCAAAAATGCCAGGATTTGACGTTGATAGGTTAAACCGCCCATGTGCAAGTAGCCTAAAAGAGCAGTTCTGGCAGCTATACTCACCTAATCTCTGGCAAGACTCCCGCAGACTCACTGATCTAGCTCTGCTCCTCTATATCATACACAAGTTTTCTTAAAAAAACAATTTGGGGGTGGAAGGAATGGGGATGGGTCATTACATTCCAAAACCATGGTCGTTCTATTGGAGTTGGTCCACCTTTGTGCTATTAGCCTTAACTCTTCTGAGAAGACTTTCCACAAGAAAATTAGTTCCCATTTGAGGCTTGGTACTGATGTTGGAAGAGAAGACCTAGCCCTTAATCAACTTTCCAATTCAGCCCAAATGTATTCAGTAGCATTGAGGTCAGCACTCTGTGTAGAGCACCCAATTTCTTCTCACCAAACTGGTAAAACCATGTCTTTATGGAGCTGACACAGGGCACAATCATGCTTTTTTTTTTTTTTGCTGTAGCATCAACAGTAGCCTCTACTGGAAACACCTGAGTTCAATAACTTTTGACCATATAGCAATGGTTCTCAACCCCTGGGCCGTGGACCATTGCCGAGCAGCCTGTCTCCCTCCTTCCGGGCCTCCAGATAGCTGCAGATCACCTAATCTTTCACAGTGTCTTCCAGCTCTCATAGTGGCCTGCAGTACCCCTCAATCTCTCACAGTCCCTCCTAAGAGTGCTTAGTCCCCACAGTGCCTGCCAACCTCCCACAGGGCCCCCTACTTCCAGCAATACCTAGTTTGCTGCAGAGACTCAGCTCCTTCATAGTTCCCACCAACAGTGCCCCACAGTGTCCACCAGCCCCTGCAGTGCCCTCCAATCTCCCTTATTGCCCCTGAAAACCCTCAGCCTCCTGGAGAGACAACCAGAACCCTCCAGAGACCCCATTCCACACAGTTGCTCCCTCCAAAAAGCTCATTCCCTATTGTGACACCAAGTCTGCTGCAAAGTCACCTAACCCCTTCCAGAGCCTTCATCTCCCCACAGTGAAACCCAGCCCCATCCAGAGCCTTCCAGAAATTCAATACATATTTTGCATTCCTATACGTTTATTGTGTGAGTATAAACTTTTTTTTAGGGGGGGGGGGGGGCATGAAAGGTTTTGGAAGAATTTACCAGTCCCTGGTCCAAAAGAAAATTTTGATGGTCCCTAGGGGCTCTGCCGCAAATCAGCATTGTGGTGGATGTATGCCACCCAATGTTGTTTCCAGTGTTGTCCTCAATAAGCGCTGACAGTCGATACTCCTGTGAAAGAGGGAGGCGCCGGTAGTAGTGCTGAAGAAAGAGATAGGTGAAAAGCCGGAAGATCGGAAAAGGCGGAAATGACGTATTGCGTACCACGTATGCCCTGCTTATGCATTTCGTCACACGGACGTCATCTGAGGCCTGGATTTTTACAGGTCCCCTTTAAGGTATGCTCCTCCTATTTTTGGAGCATTATGGGAGTACCTATTTAAGGTGGATGGTGCTGGACCACTGGGTCTTCTGTCTGGGTAAAGCTAAGGAAAAGAAAGAAGAAATGAGAAAGGGAGAGGAGTCTGCACTGGTGTCCCAGACTGAAACTATGGACACTGCCATATGGTGTAGATCTTTGCAAAAATGGAGGCTAAGTTGTAATGCAATTCTGCAATAGCCCTACTGCCCACTTACAAAGGAAGAACATGTATATAGTGCTTTCTTGGTTGTAATATCATTATCATCCAGTAGTTTTGCTTATAAGCATATAACGGTAATTCTTTCACCATTGTTTGTCTTATATTGTTTTGGTAAAAGTTTGGAGAATGTTTGTAGCAAAAACGGGCAAAAAGTGGCAAATAAACACCCATTGCTTTTTTGACCTTTATAAATAAGTATGTGGAGGATTCTGGGGCACCACAGATAACTATAAATCTGCAAGCTGAAGCATGCGTTGACAAAGAGACATAATCCACAATGTTCCTAGCGTGATAAAATATGGATAAAGCAGAGAACAGCATCTGAAGAATTTCACGGAGAACATGCTCCACCAGAATGTCTAGCAAATAAATCAAACAAATGTGTGACACTCACATAATGTATTTTTTATTATAACTGAGACCCTCCAGTCTTAAAAAAGAAAAACACATTTTTGAGCAGTTACATGAATGAATGTCTGCAGGAAATGGACAGAGAAGTCAACTTACAGAAAATGTGTTTTGTTTTGTGTATGTTTTCTTTATTGTGTTCCCAAAAAAAGTGGAACTTTAAAGTGTATGTAAGCCCCAGAGAAAAACATATGTAGCGTTACCCATGCAGGAGCCGCTTGAGTATATTTGGTTCCGTACTCTGCCTCTCAACCCCAAGAACAGTCTCAGCCCCTCTGACACACCTGGCGATAATATTAGTGCGAACACCACAAATAAATCAGTACAAAATATTTTACAGCGCACACATACAAGAATGACATTTCCTGCAAGGCTAGCTAAAAACACCTGAACATATTCAAAAAATACAGGGGTTTGGTCACACTATATGGTCATATAGTACTAAGCCCACTTACTGCGACAAAGTACCCCGAATTAGTGGGTCCTACTCTAGTAATAGAATGGAAGATCCTTTGTCTCAACCATGGGAGCTGAACTCCTCTATGTGGGAGAACTGAAAGGGATACATCCTATGCACTGGTGGCCACTAAATAAGAGGTAATGAGGAGGGGGAGGGGTGCTCCAGCCCAAAAAAAACTGGTCAGGGTCTATTCCAATATACAAAAACATATTTGGGGGGCTTAGTACTATATGACCTTATAGTGTGACCAAACCCCCGTATTTTTTGAATATGTTCAGGTGTTTTTAACTAGCCTTGCAGGTAATGTCATTCTTGAATGTGTGCGCTGTAAAATATTTTGTACTGTTTGTAGGTCTTATAGCAGCACCATCTTGAATTTAAACGCATTGTAGGCTGTGCCCCCCAAATATGTACTTGCCAATCAGATGAGAGACTGCGGATCACCTGACCCGCTATTCCTCCAAGTCATAGAGAGGAGCATATATAATCCATAGACTGTCCGACGTCTGATTGTCACCGACCTCCTCTCTATGCCTATGGAGCTACATTGATCCAGGTTGGAGACCGCATCTAATTAGCTATACAGAGCCTGGGGGTGGCTCCACAGCGTGGTTTGACACAGCTAATCACTGTGTCACGTGCTCTAAGGTGAGCGCAATCACTTTGGGGGGTCACCGAGGCACACCGTGGCATGGTTTTGCGACACTTGGATCAAGCACGCTGGATAACACTTCATTTGGACATTTAATGTTATTTTTGGACACTAATATATATACAACCTTTCTGGATATTTTTGGACACTGGTATATGCACGTTTTTGGGCGATGTTTTGCACAGATACTTCTATAGATTTAATTAATTTATATAAGGTTCACTTTTTGCTTACAATATAGTATATGCATGTTGCACTCTATAAGAATTATTACACGTTTTTTATGAATTTATATATACATTATGTACACAGTATATTTATTTGTGATTTCATGATTGCATGTTGGAAGATTTATATTTAATTTATGTGCACATTGCACTTTTGAGCAATTGTGTGTAAATACCTTTTATAATCCTTTAGTTAAACAATTTTTTGGTATTATAGTCACGTTGAGTAGTTCACATGATAATACTCTAGCGCAGCACAACCTTGTTCTATATAGAAATGGTCTTTACCATGACATTTCTCAGGAATGGAAACAAACAGTAGCAGTATAGCTTAACAGTAGGCAAATAAGTGGTGGCCCATCCATTAGGGGCGTCCGAGAGCCACCCCCTCTATCCACGGGCCGGGACACCCAAATGCTCTAGCCATGGCCGCCACCCCCTATTCATGCGTCCGGCCCTTTCAGGATGCCGGGCGCATGAATTATAGCGGCGGGGGGTGTTTTTTTTAATCACCCGATTAGAGCCAGAGGCTCTAATAGGCTTCAAAATAGGGTGGCTCGTGGTGCAGAGCACTGCGCCAGGAGCCCACCTAGGTGTTACAACAGCAAATGAATGTTCACTATTGAAACACTGATCCTCAATCCAGCCAATCAAAAGCAGGTCTGAGACCCATTTTCCGAATGGCCGAAAAGAGAAGAGTCCCAATTGGCAGCCGAGGAGGATGAAGGAACCCGAAGCCGCCGCTATACTTGTGGAGAGCAGAGGAAGGGAAAGCCATCCCCACCACCGCCCAGTGGTACTGTCTACCGCCCCCCCCAAAAAAAAAATTACCACTGGCCGCCACTGAGACAAATATATCTCAAGTAAATTATTAAATAAGACTCAGCTGATCATAGATTGGAGTAAGGGGCCGATCCCGACCCCTTACCACATGCTCAGCTGTCAGCCAATGACAGCTGATCATGTGATGTAAACAGATCCGGAAATCTGCAATTTTTTTTCCTGACAGCGAGAGGAGAAAAAAAAACCTGATCATCGGCTACTGTCAGAGGGACATCGGTCCCGAACAGCTAGAGCAGTGTTTCTCAACTCCAGTCCTCAAGGCGCCCCGACAGGTCATGTTTTCAGGATTTCCATTTTTTTGCACAGGTGATTTGATCAGTTTCACTGCCTTAGTAATTACCACAGCCATTTCATCTGAGGGAAATCCTGAAAACATGACCTGTTGGGGCGCCTTGAGAAACACTGAGCTAGAGTCACTGCTGCCTCATCTGTGCTCACCAGTGCCACCTGTCAGTGCCCACTAGTGCCACCTGCCAGTGCAAATCAGTGCTGCCTATCAGTGCCCACCAGTGCTCCATACCAGTGTCCACCCCATGCCACCTATCAATGCCCACCAGTGCCACCTATCAGTGCGGCCTATCAGTGCCTAATCATCAGTGCTGCCTATCACTGTCACCCACCAGTGCTTATCAGTGCCACCCATCAATGTCTATCAGTGCTACCTATCAGTGCCACCTATTAATGCCCTTCAGTGCCACCTATTAGTGCCCGTCAGTGCCACCCATCACTGCCAAATATCAGTGCAACCTATCAGTGCCCACCAGTGCCACCTCATCAGTGCCCATCAGTGCCGCCTATCAGTGCCTATCAGTGCCTATCAGTGCAGCAAATCAATGAAGGAAAAAAATTACCTGTTTTCTAATTTTATAACACATTATGAAAACTTTGAAAAGGTAAACAGGTCCAGAAGAACTTAACCAGTACCAGGTATTTACCAAAGCAGCGCTCCTATCATTAATTAATATGACTGGCTTACATATGTTAATACACATATGTGGACAAAGACAAACACATTGGAATGACAGGTGGTGATAAGAAAAGTCCAGAAAAGACACAGGCAGTGTTTCTAGTGTTGATTGATATATGTGCACCTTTCACCTGAATGCTCACACCTGTGCGTCACACTCTCCTCATGGGTTTAAACTCACCAGAAAGTAATAGTTTTCAAGCCTCAAATCACTTTAGCTGTTGCCATCCGCAATATGAACTGGATCAGTGCTGCATACAATCTCCACAGGTATTCGGATATATGAGAAGAAAAACTCCACATAGTATAGTTCCATTTTACCTTTTATTACAATCCTCCAATCGTTAAAAAATGACACCATAAAACAATCTGCATCAAAGCTGGTCAAATGTTTCAGTGTCAGCGTTATCATCAGTCTTACTGTAGAGCCGGAGGTGGTCAGAGATAGTCTCAGTGAACTGGACAGCCTAAGTTCATTCCTTCCGGTTGTCTCTCTCAGGCTGTGGAACGCAAAATGTCACTTTCGGTCGCCGTAAGGTCATGCACTGATGCGTTTCGTCATTACTACTTCATCTGAGGGCGTGGCCTTACAGCGCGGCGTCCTGGAATTTATTTCAAAATTTCTGAGCTAAATTAACTCTCTCAATGCCAAAACCACTCTATTAATAGGTGCACACTAGCGGTGACTTGAGTAATGCTCACAGAATTCCAATCTCTTAGTACCTTAGTGACAGCGGCCGACACTAAACATTAGACTTTTACAATCTTCGTTTATAGTTCATGTAAACCTATATACAAATATCACAGGTACCTTTTATTAAATACCATATTTGCTTATCTGTATCTAAACATAATACAGATATCATTAATTAAATCACCTATTTTCTTATCAAGATTTCATTAAACATCACTATTACTCAAAAAAATCAACAGTAAAAACACTAAAATGATGTCAAAATTAACTATTTAAAAAAAAAAAAAAAACTCTATTCCTCATAAAATTAAAAACTAAAAGGGGAACTCCTTTATTGTACAGTGCAAATAATCTAGACTTCTCCACAGTTTCTACATATAAACAGATTGTACTCAAATCTCAAATATGGGCAAATTTCGCGCCCATAGCTACTCCTCTCTTTTGGGTAAAATAATTGTTGTTAAACCAAAAATAATTGTGGGAAAGACAGAAATCTAAAGCATTCCGCAAAAAAAACTTTTTGTGTATAAGATAAATCCTCTCTTTTGCTCAAGGCCCAATTAAGGGCCAATAGAGCATCCTCATGTTGGATTACTGTGTATAAAGATGTAACATCTGATGTAACTAAAAAAAACTCATCTTTCCCAGTTAACTACTTCTTGCAACAACTGTAGCAGATTTTTAGTATCTCTAAGGTAGGCTTCCGTGACTACAATGCTTTTCTGTAAAAATTGGTCTAAATATTTGCCCATCCTTGATGTCACGGATCCTATCCCATTAACAATGGGTCTAGCGGGGGGGGGGGGGGGGGTTACTAAATCTTTGTGGATCTTAGGGAGGGTGTAAATGGTTGGTATACAGCTATGACTTGGTATAAGATATTTATTTTCTTTTGTGGTTAATACATGTGACTGATAACCAAATTCTACCAACCAAGGCCTCCAACTCAGACCTGTATTGGGAAGTGGGGTCTTTATCTAGTTTACTATAGGTGTCTACATCTGATAACATTTCTGTTAACTGATTATTGTAGCATTCTTTAGACAGAATAACTACTCCTCCACCATTATCTGCTGGCCTTATTATTATGTCATTCCTGGTTTCTAACATCTCTATCCCTTCTTTGATATATCTGGGATTCACATTCTTTTTTAGGTACCAGTTGGTCTAAGTCATGCAATACCAGGCTTTTAAAGACTTCCAAATATTGTGTAGCTTTATTCGATGGATTAAACAGTGATCGATTTTTTAGGCCACTGTCCACCACCACTGATGCACTTCCACTTGCACTGACTGGATTGAAATTTTTATTCAAAAAATATTTTTTAATACTGAGTTTCCTCATGTATTTATGAACATCCATATACACATCGAATTTGCCAATGGGTCTCTTCAGGCCGCATTTCAAACCCTGATATTAGTCTCCTTATGTGTTAATGTAACATTACTCAAATTAAAGATTCCCCCTACTCTGTTTCCCTCCTTCTTTTTTTGGACCCTAAGTCCCTAAGACCCTAAGAGGAAGTTTTCTCAGCCACAAGGCCCAAAGGAAAGAAGAATCAGGGGCTGAAGGGCAGGGGCTTCTCTCCTTTGGGCCTTGTGGCTGAGAAAAGTTCTTCTCCCAAGGTGGTTGTTCTCGCCACTGTGGTTTCCTGTATATAGGTGTAAACACGGCTGTTTTCAAAAATGTTGGTCTTTTTGTTTGTTTAGCAAAAAATAAAAACCTGAGTGGTGATTAAATATCACCAAAAGAAAGCTCTATTTGGGTGAAAAAAATGATAAAAATGTCATATGGGTACAGTGTAGCATGACTGCGCAATTGTCATTCAAAGTTTGACAGTGCTGAAAGCTGAAAATTGGCCTGGGTAGGAAGGGGGTTTAAGTGCCCAGTAGGCAAGTAGTTAAAAACCAGTTAAGGACCAGGCCTTTTTCTGACATTTGTTGATTACAAGTTTAAATCACTATTTTTTGCTAGAAAATTACTTTGAACCCCAAACATTATAAATATATATAAAAATATACATAAATATTTTAGCAGAGACCCTAGAGAATAAAATGGAGATCGTTGCAATATTTTATGTCACACTGTATTTGCGCAGCTCTGTTTTGAATGCAATTTTTTTGGAAAAAATACACTTTCATGAAATAAAAAATAAAAAAACAGTAAAGTTAGCCCAATTTTTTGTATAATGTGAAAGATACCTAACATGTCATGCTTCAAAATTGTGCACGCTCATGGAATGGCGCCAAACTACGGTACTTAAAAATCTCCATAGGCGATGCTTTAAAAAAATGTTTTACAGGATATCTGATTAGAGCCACAGAGGAGGTCTAGTGTGTAGTTTGAACACCGTGTACATATGCAGGCGTGACTTACTTATGCGTTCGCCTCTGCGTGCGAGCTCGGAGGAATGGGGAGCTTTAAAAAAATGTTTCTCTTTTTTCTTATTTATTCTAATTTTTATTTTTACACTGTCCCTTTAAAAACTTTTTTTTTGATCACTTGTACTCCATTTACAAGGAATGTAAACATCCAACATCCCTTTTAATAGAATTAAGCATAACAGGTCCTATTTATTGGGAGATCTGGGGTCAAAAAGACCTCAGATCTCACATTTACACTTAAAAGCAAAAAAAAAAAAAAAAATGTAATTTTATGCTTACTAATAAAAAAAAAATTGTCCCTTTAAGGCAGTTAGGCGGAAGTGACGTCAGACGTCGCTCCGGTCCTCCAAGGGCATAGAGTCGAGTGGGGGCCATCTTCCCCTCACTTGACTTCCTGCCCATCGCTCCACAAGATTGGATCGTTTCCACCGCTACCGACGTCTCCGGTAAGTGGGGGAAACGACCAGGAAGCGGCAGGTGGCACCTCTCTTGCTGCCCATAAAAGTGATCCCATGGTGAATCCGCTGCCGGGACCACTTTTATGTGAAAGACGATTGCCCACTGTTTAAAAAACTACTGGGGTTATGGTATCTAGTTGCTGCCACAACCACAGTATATAACGTCAAAGTTATGACGTATACATACAGTGAGCGGTCCAGAAGTAGTTAAATCTTGGCCTTATGAATCCAGGCAGGTGGAGGGCAGAGGAATGACCCTTTCTTATGTCAGACCTCTACCTTCTGTCCCCAGACACCACAGTCCCAAATAACCATAAACACTGCACCTAATTCAGTGTTTGTTAGTGTTATGCCGCGTACATAACACTTTTTTCTTGGATGGTTTTTCGGACGGAATTCCGCTCAAGCTTGCCTTACATACACATGGTCACACAAAAGTTCTCTGAACTTTCGACCGTCAAGAACATGGTGAAGTACAACACTACGACGAACCGAGAAAATGAAGCTCATGCTTCCGAGCATGCGTCAAATTGTTTCCGAGCATGTGTGATTTTTTGCGCGTCCAAATTGCATACAGACGATCGCATTTTCGGATAGGAACTTTTCCCGACCGAAAAATAGAGAACCTGCTCTCAATCTTTTGCTGGCTGGAATTCCACCAGCAAAAGTCCGATGGAGCATACACACGGTCGCACTTTCCGACCAAAAGCTCTCATCTGAGTTTTGCTGGCGGCATTTCCGATCGTGTGTACGCGGCATAACTCCCAAGTTCAGATTACCCCGCTCATACACTACATATACTGAGCCCTGAGTATGTGTGTGTGTGTGCCCGTATGGCACCAGTAACGTCAGTCCCTTGGGAAAAGAAGGCCTTGAATCTTCAGCTAGCCACTTTAGTTGGTGCACTTAGATATGCTGTTTGGTAGGAGTGATGCGAAGCGTACCGTGTAACTTCTGCAGCAGAAAGAACACTTTTATTGCCTGGCAGAGGATGAGCGCAACACAGTGTTCTACTAGTGTTAGCAAAAATAGGCAATGTTGTCTGCATGCAGTGTCTCTGTAGGATGGGCAAGTGTCCGCTCACCAGCCCTGCAACCAAAGCCCGAAGGAAAAGTCCTGGCAGGCAGGCCCTTCAGGTAGCCCAACTGGCTACCTCACAACCGGAACACTTCATGCCATCTGTACAGGTGTGTCTGGAGAAGAATGTACCTGGGATCCCCCTCTCCTGGAGGAGAGAGGGACAGAGGGATTTAAGGTCCAATAGAGGGGCAATAGAGTCATGAAAGCTGGTGCATGGACTTTGCCTGTGAGTACTCCTGGAAGTAAGGGAATTAAATATACATAACCTCAGGGGTTTTGGAACCTGTGTATTTGGTCCAATAGTCATGGAGGTGAGAGATTGGACAGTCATGGAGGTGAGAGATACAGAGAGGTTTGGGTTCAATAAAAGCACAGCTGCGGAGAAGAGAGAGACAGAGAGATTTGGGTCTAATAGAGGGATAGTTGTGGATGAGAGAGGGACTGAGGGATGAACTTGGGTCCAATAGACGGACAGTCATGACGGAGGCAGGAAAAGATTAGTTTGGTTCAATAGAGGGACAGTTGGGATGGAGAAAGGGACAGAGGGGCTTGGGCTCAATAGAGAAGGGACAGAGGGATTTGTGTGCGAAAGAGAGTTTGCTGTGTTAAAGAGAAGGACAGAGTTTTGAGCCTAATTTCGGGACAGCTGTAGAGGAGAAATGGATAAAGGTTTTTTGGTCCAACAGAGAAACTGTTTGGAGGAGACAGGGACAGAGGGATTCCTGTGGAAGAAGAGAACAGTTGTGAAGAACAAGTTGTACTGTAGGCCTAATGAAGGGTGACCCATTGAACCCCCACGTTGTATTTTTATGATATAAGATTCTAAAGAAAATGAAATCTGGATGAATATTACATTTTTTGGTGGGGGCGGAGCTTCAAATTCATTAATGCGGTTGCGTGCATCGTCGCACACTCAGGATTCTCATTGATGTACAAACTTCATACTTTTAAAGGGTGCCGCAACTGAATAGGTGTGAAAAAACGCTGCCCTACTCAATCCATACCTAAACAATAACGTTTTGTCTTCACATACACTTCGAAGTTCAACCTCAATTTCCCTTGTCTGCAGTTAGCAGTGCCGCCACAAGAGGGCAGTGTCCTTCCAGCATGAGCTAACATTTCTGCATGACTACATCAGCAACACTGAACATTAAAAAAAAATTAGGACTGAACATTTTTGAGGCTCATCAATACATCCTATTTTTTTTCCTTCTAAAAAAAAGTGGGAGGTTGCATTGTGTGGTTTGTCAAATAAGAAATAAAACCATCTTTTCTTTTTTTTCTTTTTTTTTTTTTTCTTCCTCCCAAAACAAGGTGACTGCAAAACTCCACTTCTCAAACATGTGAGTGGAGAAGAGGCATGCAGACAGGACAGGGGAAGCTTGGCTGAACTTATCTCACATACAAGTTGGATTTCTGGAGCAAAGTTTGGGAGAAGTCCTTCACCCATGTTGCAGGAACACTTGTGATCTGCACTTGGTGGAGTTGAACCGTCAGTGTGAGGAGCCCCGGAACTTCTGGGAGAGCACCTGGTAGGACAGGTGAGTGGCCTTATTTTAAGAATTTTTTTTTTACTTTTACAACTTTTTACTTAATTGGAATAATAATTTATTCTCCTGTGTTTGGTTAATGATAATACTCAGTATATAAATTCATTTTTTTTTAATGTTGTTTTTATTTATTATTTTTTATTATTACACAGGATTTATATAGCACCAACAGTTTGAGTGCTAGTTTGCACAGTGCTTTACAATATAAAGAGAGACAGTACAGTTACACTACAATAAAATACAAGAGGCTTATAAGGGCCCTGCTCATAAGAGCTTACAATATAATATTACTTTTTTTTTTACAAGCGGGCCAAACTGTCCGGAAAAAGTGATAGTTACAGGGTTAGGGCAAACCATAAAATATAGCTTGGAGTGCTTACAACTGTTAGCTTTTATGAAACCTTTTATTAACTGGAAGAGTCAGCATGCAAGCCAAGCCACTAACAATTTAATATTTGATTTTTATTTACACATGCAGGCCAAGCTGTCCAGAAAAAGTGACAGTTGCAGGGGTTGAGACAAACCATATAACACAGATGGAGGTGCTTATGACTGTCAGCTTTTATGAAACATGTTATTAACTGGGAGGGTCAGCATGCAAGCCAAGCAACTAGCAATTTATTTATTTTTTCACATGCAGGCCAAGCTGGTCAGGACAAGTGACAGTTACAAACCATATAACATAGCCAGGGGTGCTTACATTCGTCATCTTTTATGACATGAGAATAGGAGGGAATGGGTCCTGGTGGGAACGGCTCCTGGAGGAAACGGGTCCTCGGAGGAATGGGCCATGAAGGCAAAGGGTTCTGGTGGGCATGGGTTCTGGTGGGAATAGGTTCTGGTAGAAATGGATCATGGTGGGAGTAGGTCCTGGAGGGAACAGGTCCTGGTGGAAGTGGGTCCTGGAGGGAAAGGGTTCTGGTGGGAATGGGTTCTGGTGGGAATGGATCCTGGTGGTAGTGGGTCCTGGAGGGAAAGGGTTCTAGTGGGAAGGGGTTTGGTGGGCATAGGTTCTGGCGGGAATAGGTCCTGATAGAAATGGGTTTTGGTGGAAATGGGTCCTGGTGGGAATGGGTTCTGGTGGAAACGGGACCTGGTAGGAATGTTTCTTGGTGTGAATAGGTCCTGGTGTCCTGGTTGTAGGAATGAGTTCTAGGGGGAATAGTTCCTGCTGGGAATTGGTCCTGGTGAGAATGGGTCCTGGAGGGAATGGGTTCTGGTGGGAATGGGTCCTGGTGGGAATGGGTTCTGTTGGGAATAGGTTCTGGTGGAAACGGGACCTGGTAGGAATGTGTCTTGGTGTGAATAGGTCATGGTGGAAATGGGTCTGGTGGGAATGAGTTCTGGTGGGAATGGGTCCTGGTGGGAACGGGTTCTGGTGGAGTGGGTTCTGGTGGGAATGGGTCCTGGTGGGAATGGGTCCTGGTGGGAATGGGTTCTGGTGGGAACGGGTCCTGGTGGGAATAGCTTCTGGTGGAAATAGGTTCTAGTGGGAATGGGTCCTGGTGGTTATGGGTTCTGGTGGGAATGGGTCCAGGAGGAATGGGTCCAGGAGGGAATGGGTCCTGGTGGGAATGGATCCCTGAGAGAATGGGTTCTGGTGGGAATGGGTCCTAGTGGGAATGGGTCCTGGTTGTAATAGGTGCTGGTGAGAATGGGTCCTTGTGGGAATATGTTTGGTTGGGAATGGGTCCTGGTGGGAACGGGTTCTGGTGGGAGTGGGTTCTGGTGGGAATGGATCCTGATGAGAATGGGTCCTGGTGAGAATGGGTTCTGGTGAGAATGGGTCATTGTGGGAAAGGGTCCTGGTGGGAATAGGTGCTGGTGAGAACAGATAATGGAGGGAATGGCTTCTGGTGGGAATCGGTTCTAGTGGGTCCTGGTGGGAATGGGACCCACTAGAACCGATTCTAGTGGGTCCTGGTGGTAAAGGGTCCAGGGGGGAATGGGTCCAGGTGGGAATGGGTCCCGGTGGGAATGGATCCCAGAGGGAATGGGTTCTGGAGGGAACAGGTCCTAGTGGGAATGGGTCCTGGTTGGAATAGGTGCTGGTGAGAATAGGTCCTAGATGGAATGGCTTCTGGTGGGAGTAGGTTCTAGTGGGAATGGGTCCTGGTAGGAATGAGTTCTGGTGGGAATGGGTCCTGGTAGGAATGTGTCCTGGTGGGAATAAGTTTGGTTGGGAATGGGTCCTGGTGGGAATGGTTCTGGTGGGAGTGGGTTCTGGTGGGAATGGGTCCTGGTGGGAATGGGTCCTGGTGGGAACGGGTCCTGGTGGGAATAGTTGCTGGTGATAACGGATCCTGAAGGGAATGGCTTCTGGTGAGAATAGGTTCTAGTGGGAATGGGTCCTGGTGGGAATGGGTTCTGGTGGGAATGGATCCAGCAGGAATGGGTCCAGGTGGAAATGGGTCCAGGTGGGAATGGATCCCAGGGGGAATGGGTTCTGGTGGGAACAGCTCATAGTGGGAATGGGTTCTGGTTGGAACAGGTGCAGGTGAGAATGGGTCCTGGAGGGAATGGCTTCTGGTGGGAATAGGTTCTAGTGGGAATGGGTCCTGGTGGGAATGGGTTCTGGTGGGAATGGGTCCAGGGGGGAATGGGTCCAGGGGGGAATGGGTCCTGGTGGGAATGGATCCCGGAGGGAATTGGTTCTTGTGGGAACGGGTCCTAGTGGGAATGGGTCTTGGTTGGAATAGGTGCTGGTGAGAATGGGTCCTGGAGGGAATGGCTTCTGGTGGGAATAGGTTCTAGTGGGAATGGGTTCAGGTATGAGTGGGTCCAGTGGGGGATGGGTCTAGGTGGGAATGGGTCCTGGTGAGAATGGGTCCTGGAGGGAATGACTTCTGGTGGGAATAGGTTCTAATGGGAATGGTCCTGGTGGGAATGGGTTCTGGTGGGAATGGGTCCAGGGGGAATGGGTCCTGGTGGGAATGGGTTCTGGTGGGAATGGGTCCAGGGGGGAATGGTTCCAGGTGGGAATCCGTCCTGGTGAGAATGGGTCCTGGAGGGAATGGGTTCTGGTGGCAATGGGTTCTGGTGGAAATTGGATTTTTGGTCTGTTGTGGTATGCTGGGCAGCTCCTTCAAATGAATGGGCTGCCCTAACACAACGTGCCACACAGCACATATTAACATTTAACATACCACAGAGTACGAGGCTACTGGGAACGGATCCTGGTGGGAATGGGGTTTTTTGTTTATTGGGGTGCATTGGGCAGTGCCCAGCAGTCCCTTCAAGTGTAAAGCCTGCCCCAATACTATGTGCAACAAAACACATTACCACACGTGCATTTAATGCACTGCAGAGTACCAGGCTCTGAATTGGATTTTTGGTCCATTATGATGCATTGGGAAGTCCATTCAAATGAACGGACTGCCCTGACACAACACATGTTAATGCGTGCACGTTTACCGTAACGTAGAGTAGCAGGCTGCTGTACATGGTTCATTGAGCAGCCCATTCAAGTGAACGGGCTGCCCTATCACAAAGCGTGATACAACACATGTTAACGTGCGTTTGTTTAAAGCGCCATAGAGTGCCAAGCTGGAATGGGTCATGGAGTGAATGTGATGTTTAGAAGTGAATGGGCTGCCTTAACTCAACTTGCAACAAATTTACAACAACTTACAAATCAAGCAACTGATCAGCAGATTGTATGAAGGCTGCAGCACCCAGGGAGTATGTGAGTCTGCAGCATCCTCTGGCCAGCAGTGAGGAGCATGCACGCCTAAAGGGATGCTGTAGATGTATTCTATCATACAACACTCAAGGCACAGCATTGCAAATCAAGCAACTGATCAGCAGATTGCGCAGCTAAAGTCTGCATTATACTGTGGCCAGCAGTGAGGAGCATGCATGCCTGAAGGCATGCTGGGGATGTGTTTATTCATGCAACATTCAAGACAGAGCATTAGAAATCAATTAGAAAGCAGATTGCACAGCTAAACTTTGCAGAACCCAGTTGTCTTTTTGGAGTCGCAGCACCTCTTGGATATACATTTTTAGGAGTTACATTTTGCCTATCTGTGTTTCATTGAGAAGATTTCACTTCACTTCCTGTCCCAGAGACACAACAGGAAGTAAGGGGAAACTCTCCCTAAAATGGAGGAATTACCTTACCAGTTCTTTCCATTATGGAGGTTCAGCATCATATGTGAATGTTGCCTAGGGTGGTCTGCATGCAGCTACAGGCTGCCTAGGAACTCCCACTCACCCACTGACCTACACCCATCAAGGCGTTTAATTATTTGCAAAACTCCCCCCAAGAGCCAGCCAACTGTTTGCTTGCCAGCCCCGTTGTAATATATTAACCACTTGCTTACTGGGCACCTAAACCCCCCTCCTGCCAAGATCAATTTTCAGCTTTCAGCGCTGTCACTCTTTAAATGACAATTGCGCGGTCATACAACACTGTACCCAAATGACATTTTTATCATTTTTTTCCCACAAATAGAGCTTTCTTGGTGGTATTTGATCACCTCTGCGGTTTTTAATTGTTTGTTAAAAAAATTTTAACAAAATTAAATTTTTTGTTAAAAAAATTAAAAAAGACAGGATTAAAAAAAAAAAAAAAAACGTTTTTATATGTTGTTAATAAATTTTGCAAACAGGTAATTTTCTCCTTCATTGATGTACGCTGATGAGGCTACACTGATGGGCACTGATAGTCTGCACTGATGGGCACTGATAGGCTGCATTGATGGGCACTGATAAGGCGGCACTGATGGGCCCTAATAGGCGGCACTGGTGGGCACTGATGAGGTGGCAGTGGTGGGCACTGATAGGTGCCATTGGTGGGCACTGAAAGGTGGCACTGATGGGTGGCACTGATGGGCGGCACTGAAGGGCATTGATAGGTGGCACTGAAGGGCACTAATAGGTGGCACTGATAGGTGGCACTGGTGGGTGGCAGTGATGAGCACTGATGGGTGGTAGTGATGGGCACTGATCGGCACTGGTATGTGACACTGATAGGCAGCACTGCTAGGTGGCACTGATGAGGCACTGATTGGCACCACTGGTGGGCATTGATAGGTGCCAATCATGGGCATTGATAGGTGGCACTGATTGCTGGCACTTATGTACTGGTGGGCACAGATTGGTGGGCACTGATTCGTGGTACTGGCAGGCGCTACTGGTGGACACATATGAGGAGACTTCGCCTCTTGCTCTTCAGGACATAAGCCGGTGATCGGCTTTTTTTTCTTTTCACGCTGTCAGCATAAGAAAAAAAAATGATTATCGATCTTCTGTTTACATCACATGATCAGCCGTCATTGGCTGACAGCTGATCACGTGGTAAGGGGTCGGGATCGACCCCTTACTTGGATCTGTGATCACTCGAATCTCATTGACTCGGGTGATCACAGCGTGCCCCCTTCAGGGGGGCTTGGCGAGCGTGCAAAGGGGAGGACGTCTATTGACGGCCTCCCGGCAAAGCAGATCAGTGCTGTAGGCGTCATTCGGCTATAGCGCGGATCTGAAGAGGTCAATAAAGTTAAAGTGGTTCTAAACGTATAAAGTTTTTTTTACCTTTTTTATAGTTCCGCCCGTAGGCCGTCATATGACGTCCTGGACTTTGAGTGGGGATCTAAATGATGGGGGCAGCTGCAGACATCATCCAGATATCTTCTTTTAGAGATGGCAATTCTGTGCACCGTAATAACAATCATAGCAGCAGTTCATCCACTTTATCGTAAGGTGACCAGATTTTTAAAATGAAATCTGGGGACATTTTTTTTTTTATTGGCAAATAGTAAACTATATTTAAAATTTTATAAGCATATTTTCCTCAAATTATATATGCAGTGTATGTGGTATGTGTTTATGTAATGATTGTATGATATATACGTTATTTCTGGATATCATTTCATACCAGCCCCATAACATTATTATGCCAGCCCAACTGCATAACGTCATTATTTTCTTGTTCATAAAAGGGAAAACCATGCATTTTAAAGCACATTAGAAGAGTGTATTATACTCACCAGTGCTTATCAGCCTGGCCTCATCGGTGCCCATCAATGCAGCCTCGCCAGTGCCAATCAATGCAGCCTCACCAATGCCAATCTATGCAGCCCCACCAAATCCAATAAATGCAGCCTCACCAGTGCCAATCAATGCAGCCTCACCAGTGCCTTCAACGCAGCCTCACCAGTGCCAATCAATGTAACCTCACCAGTGCCCATCAGCTCAGCTTGTTCAGTGTCCATCAATTTAGCCTGTTCAGTGCCCATCGATGCAGCCTGTTCAGTGCCCATCAATGCAGCCTGTTCAGTGCCCATCAATGCAGTCTGTTCAGTGACCATTAGCTCAGTCTGATCAGTGCCCATCAATGCCACCTGCTCAGTGCCCATCAATGCAGCCTGCTTAGTGCCCATCAATGCAGCCTGTTAAGTGCCCATCAATGCAGTCTGTTCAGTGCCCATTAGCTCAGTCTGATCAGTGCCCATCAATGCAGCCTGTTCAGTGCCCATCAATGAAGCCTGTTCAGTGCCCATCAATGCAGCCTGTTCAGTGTCCATTAGTTCAGCCAGATCATTGCCCATCAATGCAGCCTGTTCAGTGCTCATCAGCCCAGCCTTTTCAGTGCCCATTATCTCAGCCAGATCATTGCCCATCAATGCAGCCTGTTCAGTGCCCATCAGCTCAGCCTTTTCAGTGCCCATCAGCTCAGCCTTTTCAGTGTCCATCAGCTCAGCCTGTTCAGTACCCATTAGCTCAGCCAGATCATTGCTCATCAATGCAGCCTGTTCAGTGCCCATCAGCTCAGCCTGTTCAGTGCCCATCAGCTCAGCCTGTTCAGTGGTCATCAGCTCAGCCTGTTCAGTGCCCATCAATGCAGCCTGTTCAGTGCCCAGCAGCTCAGCCTGTTTAGTGTCCATCAATTCAACCTGTTCAGTGCCCATCAGCCCAGCCTGTTCAGTGCCCATCAATGCTGCCTGCTCAGTGCCCATCAATGCTGCCTGCTCAGTGCCAATTAGCTCAGCCTGTTCAGTACCCATTAGCTCAGCCAGATCATTGCTCATCAATGCAGCCTGTTCAGTGCCCATCAGCTCAGCCTGTTCAGTGCCCATCAGCTCATCCTGTTCAGTGCCCATTAGCTCAGCCAGATCATTGCTCATCAATGCAGCCTGTTCAGTGCCCATCAGCTCAGCCGGTTCAGTGCCCATCAGCTCAGCCTGTTCAGTGGTCATCAGCTCAGCCTGTTCAGTGCCCATCAATGCAGCCTGTTCAGTGCCCAGCAGCTCAGCCTGTTTAGTGTCCATCAATTCAACCTGTTCAGTGCCCATCAGCCCAGCCTGTTCAGTGCCCATCAATGCTGCCTGCTCAGTGCCCATCAATGCTGCCTGCTCAGTGCCAATTAGCTCAGCCTGCTCAGTGCCCATCAATGCAACCTGATCAGTGCCCATCAATGCAGCCTGTTTAATGCCCATCAATGAAGCCTGTTCAGTGCCCAGCAGCTCAGCCTGTTCAGTGCCCAGCAGCTCAGCCTGTTCAGTTCTCAGCAGCTCAGCCTATTCAGTGCCCAGCAGCTCAGCCTGTTCAGTTCTCAGCAGCTCAGCCTGTTCAGTTCTCAGCAGCTCAGCCTGTTCAGTGCCCAGCAGCTCAGCCTATTCAGTGCCCAGCAGCTCAGCCTGTTCAGTTCTCAGCAGCTCAGCCTGTTCAGTTCTCAGCAGCTCAGCCTGTTCAGTGCCGAGCAGCTCAGCAGCCATCAGCTCAGCCTGTTCAGTGCCCATAAATGCAGCCTGTTCAGTGCCCATAAATACAGCCTGTTTAGTGCCCATAAATGCAGCCTTATCTAGAGGAGAGGAGATAGATTATACAGAATGGGGATCTCCTGCTAACCCTGTGTGGCTGCTGTTCTCAGACGACGTCCTGCCTCCTATAAAAGACATCACCAGTGTGCTGCCTATCATAGGAGGCAGTCCAGGAGGCGAGACTTCCTCTGACAGTTGAGTAAGTGGGAGATCCCCACTTTGTATAATCCAGCAGCGCTCGAAAGCCCCCCCCCCCCCCACACCATCCGAGACAGCCCAAGCCCCAATGGGCCCAGTGGGACTTAACTTAAATGTAGATTAGGGTTATCCAGAGGTGTAACTAGAACCTTCAGGGCCCTGGTGCAAAAAAACCATGGTGGGCCCCCATAATTTATTTGGTCCCGGGGCCCTTTTCTCTGGTCCCATGGCCCTCCCCACTGATCCTGGGGCTCTTTACTCCTGTTGCGGGCCCCTTTTATTATGGTCCCGCAGCAGTGCCTTTTCATGTGTTCTGCAGTGGGCTCCCTTCCTACATCTTGGGCCCACCCTACGGTGACAGAAAGCAATATATATGTCGCCAGCACACCAGGGAACTCCATATAAGGGTCCAACGCAGTGGCAGAATTACCAGGGTTGCAAAGGTCACACTTGTGATCAGGCCCTGGTGTTCTGCTGCCATTGGAGCACCTGCTTTTGATAGCGCTGTTCTGACTTCTCTATCTCCATGGCAGCGGTGGCAGTCTGGTTACATTATTGGTCTGATGGGTGCATGCGGGGGAGGGCTGGCACTATTGGTTGTAGACAGCTGAGTCCCACATCGGTCACCTGGAAGCAGTACTATTGTCATGCCGAGATGTGATCCAGGTGACGCTCCCAGTCGGATCTAATAAACACAGTATTTATAAGAATCAAAAGTACAATCATACTGTATATATCAAAAATATGTTTAGCAGCCACGTGGGCTCCATGCCAGTAAAGTTGGGGCTCTGATCAATTAAATTACTATTTTATTTCATATTAGATCTGACTGGGAGCATCACCTGGATCACATGCCGATCAGCATGTCAGAGATGGCTAGGCAGTGCTACCCCTGCAAACTGACCTGCGGAAGGCTCAGCTGTTTACAACCAATTGTACCCGTGCTTCTGCACATGTGCCCATCAGCCCCATAAAGTAACCAGCACTGGGTCCTAATGTGCTGCCATGGAGACAGAGACCAGCGCTGTCTATTACAGGGGCAGGACCGCAACCCTGGTTGTTTGGCCACTGGTCCACAGTGGGAGGATTCCCCCATCCACTTTGAATGTGTAGATGGGGGAATTGGATCGTATAATTTTTTTTTCAGTGTACTGATTGAACAAAAAAAAAAAAAAGCAATTAAAGTATTTGCTGCATAAAAGTGCTAAATGGAAATTGGAAGAACAAAGGGGGTTAGGGAGATAGATAGAGGAGAGAGGGGAGGTAGATAGGGACAGTTCACTGATCCTGCACACAGCTGTATGTCAGGATAGGAGAGTGGGCGGGGGACCTGGCAGACACAGGGGGAACAGGGACAGGAGGAGGAGCTGTATGCATCGCTCACCTCCTGTCAGTTGCTGGGAAGGGGGAGTGAACTCGTTGAGCTGTGTGAGACGAGTGTCAGAGACACTCCGCTCAGCTGCAGCCACCGGCCCCTAATATGCAGACTGATTCTCCTGTCCTACGGACGGGAGAAAGCAGTCTGTTCTCTCAAACTGTCGGTGACCAGACTTCCCCGGCCCTGCAAAGCAGGGACAAAAACGGGGACAAACTTCCTCCAGGGACTGTATGCTCAGTCTGGGGACTGTCCCCGGAAACCGGGGATGTCTGGTCACCCTACTTTATCATTCCTACAGGCGGCAGGAGGGGTTGTCCCCCCCCCCCCCCCTCCTGCTGCCCTCCGGTGCTTCTCTGGGCTCATCCCTGCGATCGGCGAGCCAGAGAACGAATCGGTCACCGCGGAAGTGAAGAATAGAGATTTCCGGTGACCAGATGGTCCCCAGCAGGGCCGGACTGACCATTCGGGCACTCGGGCACTGCCCAAGGGCCCCATGCCACTAAGGGGCACCATCAGGGTTGTCAGCCTCAATAAAACCAGGGACAGTATGTAAAAATCTGTGTTTTTTTAAAAATCCCAAGATTATAGCTGCCCCGCCTCTCCAGTACCTTTTCAGTGTGTGTATGTGTATTCTGTGTGTGTATACTGTGTGTGTATACTGTGTGGCCCCATAATCTATTGCCTGGGGGCCCCATAATCTCCTATTGCCTGGGGGCCCCATAATCTCCTATTGCCCGGGGGCCCCATAATCTTCTCCTATTGCCCGGGGGCCCCATAATCTTCTCCTATTGCCCGGGGGCCCCATAATCTCCTATTGCCCGGGGGCCCCATGAGTTGTCAGTCCGCTCCTGGTCCCCAGTCATCTCTATGACACTCGGAGGCCCGGGCGCGACATTATGACGTCACGTCCAGGCCGTCGGAAGTAAACAAAGCTGGGGAAACAGCTGAAAAGAGAGTTTTTTTTTTTTTAATCTCAGCTTTTCCAGCCTGAAAGAGAGATGTGGGGTCTTATAGATTAAATCTTATAGATTCTAATTTTTCTGTTGATCATTTTTATTCCTATTACAAGGAATGTGCATGACAGGTCCTCTTTATGGAGAGATGTCGGGTCTTATATGTCACACACATTCCTTGTAATAGGAATAAAAGTGATTGAAACATTTTTTTTAAAGAGAAAGTGTAAAAAAAATAAAATAAAAGTAGAATAAAGAAAAAAAAAAATTCAGGCGCCCCCGTTCCCGTGTGCTCGCGCACAGAAGCAAACGCATAAGTAAGTCACGCCCACATATGTAAACGGTATTCAAATCACACATGTGAGGTATCACTACGTGTGTTGGAGCAAGAGCAACAATTCTAGCCCAAGACCTCCTCTGTAACTCTAAACTGGTAACCTGTAAAAAAAATTAAAACGTCACCTATGGAGATTTTTAAGTACCAAAGTTTGGCGCCATTACATGTTAGGTATCTATTTACTCGGCTTAACATCATCTTTCACATTATACAAAAAAATTGGGCTCACTTTACTGTTTTTGTTTTTTTTAATTCCTAAAACTGTTTTTTTTTCAAAAAAAAAAACGCGTTTGAAAAATCGCTGCGCAAATACCGTGTGACATAAAAAGTTGCAACGACAGCCATTGTATTCCCTGGGATCTCTGCTATAAAAACATATATAATGTTTGGGGTTTCTGAGTAATTTTCTAGAAAAAAAAAAAATGTTTTTTACATGTAGGAGCGAAGTGCCAGAATTGGCCTGGAGGGGAAGTGGTTAAGGTAAAAAAAAAAACCCTTCCGGTATCAGCCCTCCTACACACTTACCTGGCTTCTCTTCCGATCCAGTGCTGTGCCCAAGAGCAGCATCACTGCTTTCTCGCTCTCTCTCCTTACAGGCACAGAGGCCATTGGCTCCTGCTGCTGTCAATCAAATCCTAAGAGGAGGGATTAGGGGTGGGGCCGAGCTACACTGTGTGTGTCTGGGAACACACACAGCCTTGCTCAGTACTGAGCCCACACATCTGCCCCCATAGCAAGCACGTGCTATGGGGCAGACATAAATGAAGAGGACCAAAAGCGCTGGCGGGGGGACCCCAGAAGAAGAGAATCGGTGGGGCCACTCTGTGCAAAATCTATGCACATAGCAGGTAAGTATGACATGCTTATTATTTTAACCCCTTGGCGCCTGATGTAACACAAATATGCGGTCCTGCTGGACTGGGCTTTTTTCCACGGGTTCTGCATATTTACGCATCTCCCTTTGTGCACCGTTCAGTGCGATCCCACCCGGGGTCTCACTGAAAGACCACGCACCCTGTTCTAACGATCGGGACCCGAAACGTCCGATTCCGGGTCAACTGATCGCTGTGATAGCCTCTGATTGGCTATCACAGTGATCAGTCACTGTGAAGCCTGAGAAAATGCGGCGCTATTGTGCAGCCCTCTGGAAGTGTTGGGGGCCACACTTGTGCCTTTTTTAACCACTTGCCGCCCACCATATAGCAATATGACGTGGCCAAAGTGGTTGCGATATCCTGACGTCGCCATCACGGCAATCGTTGCAGTGTGTCAGTCTGACACACCACAACTCCAATGTAGGTAAAGAGTCTCTGACAGAGACTCTTTATCACGTGATCAGCCCTGTCCAATCATAGCTGATCACCATGTAAACAGGAAGAGCCGTTGATTGGCTTTTCCTCACTCGCGTCTGTCAGACGCGAGTAGAGGAGAGCCAAGCGGCTGCTCTCCTGACAGCAGGGTCTGTGCTGATCGATTATCAGGGCAGTCCCCTGAGGATGCCCGCCCAGGACCACCAGGGACGTCACCAGGACCATCAGGGATGCCTACCACTAGACACCACCAGGTTTGCCACCCATGGCCACCAGGGATACCAATCAGTGCCGAAAATGGATGCCAATCAGTGCCCACAATGAGCATCACTGACTTGCAGGCATTATTGTTTGGCACTGATTGGCATCCATTAGTGTACATCAGTGCCGCCTATCAGTGCCCATCCTTACCGCCTATCAATGCCCATCTGTCACGCCTATCAATGCCCATCAGTGACGCCTTTCAGTGCCCATCAGTGCCACCTATGCGTACCCATCAGTGCTGCATATCAATGCCACCTATCAGTGCCCATCAGTGCCCGTCATCAGTGCCCATCAGTGCCACCTCATCAGTGCCACCTCATCGGTGCCCATCAGTGCCGCCTTATCAGTGCCCGTCAGTGTAGCCCCATCAGTGAAGGAGAAAACTTACTTATTTACAAAGTTTTATAACGGAAACAAAAAAAAGTTGTTTTTTTTTTCAAAATTTTCGGTCTTTATTTTATTTGTTTAGCAGAAAATAAAAATCCCAGAGGTAATCAAATACCACCAAAAGAAAGCTCTATTTGTGGGGACAAAATGATAAAAATGTAGTTTGTGTACAGCGTTACATGACCGCGCAATTGTCATTCAAAGTGCGACAGCGCTGAAAGCTGAAAAATTGGTCTGGGCAGGAAGGTGTATAAGTGCCCTGTATTGAAGTGGTTACTTTTCAAGTTGACCACCACTGCTTTAGACTGTAAAGGCTTTCCAAGCATCACCTATGAATTTTGCGATTCCACGTGTGCGCAAGGGGATAACATCGTGATTTTTTTTTTTTTGCACAAAAACATTTCTGTATATTTTTCCTGAAAACATGCATTTGATAAATAGCTGCAGAAAGATTATGCAACGTAAAAGAAATTGCGGCAGCAACAGCTTTCAGGAAATTAAAAGTTGTTTGGGGAGGGGTCAAAGTAATTTCTAGCAAAAATAAATAAAGATTTTTAAAATGTACAAAAGTGGTTAAGGGTTAAACTACAAAAGTATGTGTGTGTAGCATGGTTTGCCCTTGGAGTCCTAAACACGATAGCAATTACAAGCGCTATTATAACAATTGCTTCGTCAGGATTTTCGATGTATTGTCAGGCTGCCAATTCATCCATTTCCCGATAAGCCCGCCACCAATACGTTTCACACGCTCTAAGTTCATTAGGAGCCCCTCTCTGTATTGGTTTCATTAATTTCCTTGCCATTTACACCCCCAGGCTGGCCTCCATCACCTGCACAAACAGAGGAATATTAGATATAATTAAAGCGTGGCGCTCTATGTACTCTCTGGTGGCTGATTTTTTCCGTTGTGAAAACAAGGTCAGATTACAAACAATTATTGCTAATTTCCTGCATAAATACACCGACTTATTAACGCAGCTCTCCAGCCTTATATAACTAGATAAAAATAACCCATTAAAATCTTTTTCTGCCTTATTTATTGCCAATCTAGACATTTCCCCGCAGTACTTTTTTTCTGCCACTAGATGTCCTTATTCTGATGGTCACCATCATTCAACCCACCCACGGACCCACCCCAGCCTGTGATTAGACAGTAAAAGGAGCAGCAGCAGACTGATGAGCTCATATTTCTGTCAATCTGCTCTCCCATCCTATCAGCATGCTTCTTGAACCCATTGGCTCCTTATGCTGCTTCCTACTCTTACACATTAGCTCTGCTGTGTAAGGGACTGCAAAAGGGTAATAGCAGGCCACATGCAGGTACTTGCATTTTTTTTTAAATGTGTTATAATGAACACAGAGTAGCATTCATTTGTGTCATTTATATCTGCCTGGAGTTCAACTTTTAATGAACAATTTTGATGTTTATTTTAACTCCTCCAAGAGTTTGCTATGAATTTTTGGGGGCCTGTGTGCTGTTTTTTTTAAGAAGAGGGTAATGAATATAATTTTGCCGGCAATGCCAATTTTGCTGTAGCGCCGCATCCTACAGCAAGAATGAGAAAAAAAATGTGCATAAAGTATAAAGTCCCACCCAAAACATACCAGACCCTTTGAGTCTGGTATCAATTTTAAGGGGGTACCTCACACAAACAAACAAAAATGTAAAATGTGTGAGGTCCCTCAAGACATCCAAACCAGACCTTTTTAAGTTTTAAGGGGGACACCATGCAAAAAAAAAGTGTGAGGCCCGTTAAATCCATACCATATCCCTAATCTGAGCATGCAGTCTGGCTGGCCAGAAAGGGGAGGAACAAGCATGCAGCCCTTCCCCCAACAAACCATACCTGACCATATGCCCTCAACATGGGGGGTGCCATGGAGGGGTGCCATGGGGGAGCCCCCCTAGCAAAGTACCTTGTCCCCATGTTGATAAGGACAAGGGCCTCATCCCCACAACCCTGTCCAGTTGTGTGTGGTGGTCTGCAGGTAGAGTGCTTATCGAAATTTGGAAGCCCCTTAATAAGGGGGCTCCAAGATACTGCCCATCCATCCATGTGAATAAGTATGGGGTACATAGTACTCCTGCTCAATCACTAAAAAAAATAATTGTTAACTATAAAAAGACACACACATGTTTGACAAATCCTCCACAAATAAGTCCCTCATTGTAAAAACATCTAACAATGCCCTCTGACCCCCCGGAAAAAAAGCTCCAGGTGGTACTCATAGCCCAATGACAGCTCCCCGAACTGTCATTAGCTATATAAAGGAAGGGGTGGGGATGGTGTTGATAACATTACCCAGATATGGGCATTGACCAGTGATGTCACTGCTATTTCCACCCCTTTGCTTCAGCGGTGGGCTTAAGATTCCTGTTGATGCCAGTGGTTCCTAGGGATGTCGCAGATGCAAACACCTGGGGCTTCCTTAGGAACCACTGTTAGTGGGAAGTAGTAGAGCCACCACTTCTTTATATGATTTTTCTGCTCCCACTGAACAAGGGGGCTGAGCGAGCAAAGGTTTGGGCATTCATCCGAGAGCTTGAGCAGCCAAAGTTCGGACCAAACCATTGGCTCATCCCTAAACATGGGAGGACATAGGCCTTACATTGAGGATTGTATAGCTGATGTGTGAGTACCACAATACCCCCTTCCTTGCGAAGTCTCAATCTGATCTACTGTGTACCATGTATATACAGTATTTCACAAAAGTGTGTACACCCCTTACATTTTTGTAAATATCTTATTCCAACTTTTCATGTGACAACACCCTTAAAATGACACTTTGCTACTTTGTAAAGTAGTGAGTGTACAGCTTGTATAACAGTGTAAATTTGCTGTCCCCTCAAAATAACTCAACACACAGCCATTAATGTCTAAAACTCTGGTAACAAAAGTGAGTACACTTCTAAGTGAAAATGTCCAAATTGGGCCCAAAGTGTCAATTTTTTGTGTGGCCAAGATTATTTTCCAGCACTGCCTTAACCGTCTTGAGCATGGAGTTCACCAGAGCTTCACAGGTTGCCACTGGAGTCCTCCTCCACTCCTCCATGACGACATGATGGAGCTGGGGGATGTTAGAGACCTTGCGCTCCTCCACCTTCCATTTGAGGATGCCCCACAGATGCTCAATAGGGTTTAGGTCTAGAGACATGCTTGGCCAGTCCGTCACCTTTACCCTCAGTTTCTTTAGCAAGGCAGTGGTCATCTTGGAGGTGTGTTTGGGGTTGTTGTCATGTTGGAATACTGCCCTGCAGCCCAGTCTCCGAAGGCAGCGGATCATGCTCTGCTTCAGTATGTCACAGTAGATGTTGGCATTCATGGTTCCCTCAATGATCTGTAGCTTCCCAGTGCCGGCATCACTCATACAGCCCAAGACCATGACACTCCCACCACCATGCTTGACTGCAGGCAAGACACTTGTCTTTGTACTCCTCACCTGGTTGCCGCCACACACGATTGACACCATCTGAACCAAATACGTTTATCTTGGTCTCATCAGACCACAGGACATGGTTCCAATAATCCATGTGCTTAGTCTGCTTGTCTTCAGCAAACTGTTTTTGGCTTTCTTGTGCATCATCTTTGGAAGAGGCTTCCTTCTGGAATGAGAGCCATGCATACCAGTTTGATGCAGTGTGCGGCGTATGGTCTGAGCATTGACCGGCTGACCGGGGACCCCTTCAACCTTTGCAGCAATGCTGGCAGCACTCATACGTCTATTTCCCAAAGACAACCTCTGGATATGACGCTGAGCACGTACACTACTTCTTTGGTCAACCATGGTGAGGCCTGTCCTGAGTGGAATCTGTCCTGTTAAACCGCTGTATGGTCTTGACCACCATGCTGCAGCTCAGTTTCAGGGTCTTGTCAATTTTCTTATAGCCTAGGCCATCTTTATATAGAGCAACAATTCTTTTTTTTTCGGATCCTTAGAGAGTCCTTTGCCATGAGGTGCCATGTTGAACCTCCAGTGACCAGTACAAGAGAATGAGAGCAATAACACCAAATCTAACACACCTGCTCCCCATTCACTCCTGAGACCTTGTAACACTAACAAGTCACATGACACCGGGGAGGAAAAATGGCTAATTGGACCCAATTTGGACATTTTCCCTTAGGGGTGTACTCACTTTTGTTGCCAGTGGTTTAGACATTAATGGCTGTATGTTGAGTTATTTTGAGGCGACAGCAAAGTTACACTGTTATACAAGCTGTACACTCACTACTTTACATTGTAGCAAAGTGTAATTTCTTCAGTGTTGTCACATGAAAAGATATAATAAAATATTTACAAAAATGTGAGGTGTGTACTCACTTTTGTGAGATACTGTAGATAAGTACTTCTGTGCCACATATGTGGACAGTTTCTGTTTCATCACTGTGTTATAAAGATTGGTGCCTTTATTAATCACAGCCAATACCTGGGGGGGGGGGGGAGCAGTAATTTCTGGGGTAGGAGTACTGGTAGGGTAATGGAGAGATTAGTCCAGGGTGGTGGACGGTATCTTTTCTTGTTGCACCTTCTTTGTCACCTGTGTATCATGGACCTCAGTGTAAACGCAATTCACTTGGAACCACATTTCTACTGAAGCCTCAAATTAGGCGAAAGTGTACTCCTGCTGAGGCTTCGAGCCATTTAGGGAAGAAGAACAATGTAGTAGAACCAGTGAGGTGGCCAATCCTCCAGAAGTCATCCTTGCAAAACTATAAGCGTCTGGGACTGGAGAGCTAGCTTAACAGCTCCAGTCACCAGGAGGCATTACTTGGACCACCTCTTACAAGCTTTAATGTGAAGTTGTGCTTTGCCCACATTGGTTTGCTTAACCTTCCGGCAACACACAAGTATCCACTTTTTTCTTCCCAGCTGCTCAATTTAGCTGCCAAGAAGGAAAGTCCTGGATAATCTATGAGTTCCTGGAGTTCCTACAGGGCTATGGACTCTGCTGTGACAGCACTAATGCATGGAGTAAGTCACAATCTACTCTGTAACTTGAGTTGATGGGTACTTCCTTCAACTTCTGGGGCTTAACAGGGCATGTAAGTATGTCCTGATGTGTGAAAGAAGAACAAAGAGAATGTTCACCTGGGTCTGAAAACCATACTGTAGCTGCTGACCTTTACAAAACACATACTTACTAGCCCAAGAAGTCCAGCACTGTTTTCCTACAACCCAAAGCCTTCAGCACTGTCTTTGATCCCATGCTGCCATCTTGAATTTGGGTGTCGACTTTCTGATCAGTCACAGCTGGCACCTTACAGCACATGCGTGAGATGTGCTGACTGAATGAGACTGTCCTGAAGACACCTGGGATGCATGTCATGATGCAAGGAGGCTGTGGGCAGGAGGTGGGATTTCTTGGTGGACCCAGCAAAAGTTATCCTTGACTAGCTTGAGAATAAAGAGTTGGGAGCAGGTACTTGCTACCCCCCATGTGTAAATGGAAAAATGGAGGGGATCTAGGCAATCTCTAAAAGAAGAATGCTTGTAGGCAGGTGCAGTCTATTTTCTCCACTGTAGGTGGTTATCAACCACAACTGGAGAGAAATTTAAGAAGAAAATGGCTCCTCTATGGCTTCCTGAGTCACTGAAGAAGTGATCCAGGTGTGGCTCTGACAGCCATCTTGGTTCAGGCATAGCCTATTTAAGGCCCTGGCTCCCAGGCTTGGTGAACATTTCATGTGTGGGTAGTGTAGGGACAGGTGGTTCCAGACACGTAGGTAGATGATAGGGACACGCCATCCTTCCTGGAAACCTCCCAATTTGGATACTGACTGGCCAGGCTGCATTCCGCCCCTAAAGACGGAAGCTGTCTGCACATCTGACACCTGCTCCGCTACACATCGCTGTTATTTGCTGTGAGTGTTCTTGATTGTGTGTCTTTCCATCGGGTTGTTGTGAATTACTGGATTTTGCATTAATACAAGTCCTGTTCTCTGCAACTGGACTCTGTGTATTTATTGCCTCTGCACCACACCGCTCCTCCCCACATGCTTTAAAGCAAACTGGGTGCTCTTGCTTATTTTCTGAATGTAGTGGAGGGGAAAAAATGAGTGCAAAACTACGGGCACCTTGTGAGTTAGATCCTTTCTCTTTGGCAGAAAACACATCCCCAAAATGTTGCTATAGTAAGCTAACAGACTTTCTGTTCTTGTTTGAGGAATTTGGTGTTCCTTCTTGGCTCAAGCTTCGAGTTTAGAAATATTCTTAGGTTGATATGCATGTTTGAGATCTACTTACAGAGTTCCAATAATAATCCAGCCTGTAGACTGTAAAGGTCATTCCAAAAAGCCTTAATCTTTCATTTCTTGTAGTGGTTCACGGTTGAGTTTGAGATGTGTTTTGGATCCCTTTCTTGGAAGAGTGAACCTGCTTTCAGCTTTGCTTTTTATTGACTATGGGATATTACAGCCTCCAGGATTCATTGATACTAAGTAGAATCCATTCTTCCCTCTACTTGCACAGTGTTTCATGTGCCACTGGCTGCCACACAAAGCCAAAGGATAGGAACCCATTAGGAGCTTTAAAGAAGAACTCTCATTTCAATTTTTTGTCCCATAGGAAACACTGTACATCTAGTACTTTGTCCCTTTTCAACACGCTGTGTAAGTCTAGCTACGAGGCTGCCTGACAATAACTGCTCAACATCTGATGCTTGTCTCAGCTCCAAGTTCTTACCCAAGACAAGCAGCAGCAAAAAGAATGTGGGGAGGGGGGCACGTCAGCCTCCCACTGGGCTTAAGGTAAACATCTTGGGGGAGCCTGTGTCTGACTGGACATCTCCTGAGATTTGGGCAGCCATCTTGGACTATATATAGCCCCCTACTGGGTCATTTTGGCACTCCCACAGTGTAGATGATGTATTGACAGGGACAAACATCTAATGGTTAGGAAAAGGTAGGCAAAGTCTAGGGGAAAGCTTTTGAAGAAAAGGGATATATTTGGGATGGTCCCAAATATTACTTTGGGGAAAGACCTTCTTTGTGACCACACAACTGGTCCAATAATCAGGGGCTGCAAAAATATCCATTTTAATTTGAGATTTTAGTTCTCGGTTAATATTTTAGTATTACGTCTCACCAGCACTCCCCACCCCAGTTTGCGTGGGTCACCTTTTCTAATGAAAACTTTGGCACATATAATGTTTATTCGAAACGTTCTCTGAAACCCAAATCCTAAAATAATATGCTGAGAGTCAAATAAAACACACCGTGGGTCTACATTCCCATTCTGGTTTGGATAGGGGTATCATAACATAACCGATCGTTCCTAGATAACTCCAAAGCTGAATTGGATGCGTCCGCTAGCCTGGACGTATTCCGTTCTTCTGATAAATAGCCGGATTTCTCATATCCAGGAGATAAAAAGATTAGACCAAAGGGCAATGACCGCTAAATGTATTTTTTTTTCCAGACTAACAATGAAAATTACTTCTTCCTTCCATCCCTCCTCACTCTATTTACATAAACATGAATTTGATCTTTTCTCTGCTATGTTTATGTGATTCGGCAAAGACATAACTTGATATTGTGATATTTTTGATCTGATAATTAAAATTTTCCTAATATATATTTAAAGGGCAACTTGGGTAATGCATTAAACAATAAACTCCTAATGCCATTGAGGAAATGTTGCGTGCTTGTTCATTTAGGAACTCCCATGTCATTCACCTTTAAGAGTATTGTTAATGAGCAGGAAACTAGGAAGAAAAAAATGTCTGGAATTTCTCTTTAAGTCATGTCTTCTCTATATGTTTTCTACATAGACTCAGCCAAGCACAATGGAAAATAAAGCCATGTATCTCCATACATTTGATGAGAAAGAGAATGGATCTGTGTTCGAAGAGACCTTTGATGGGAAAAATCTCTCCAAGATGAACCTGTGTGATGGATGTAAGTACTGGTTTGCTTATGTTCACTGAAATAATCCAAAGCCACCACATTCCTTTTACATAGAGAAAGGGAGTGTTAGAATCCTAGCAGTTTTTGTCTTTGCCATCTGTGTTCCTTGGGAGGATTTTCATTTACTTCCTGCCCTATGGACACAAAAAGAAATGAGAGGGGGAATCCTCTTTTACACAATTGAACAGGTATCCCCATTGAAAGAATGCTTCTCCATACCTTGTATGCCTAATGGTGAGTGCTTAGAATGGAAAAATGGTGCACTCCAAAGTGTCGATTATGACTGAGAATATGCATGTGGTGGAAAGAGGGGGTCACTCTCAACACCCTGTGGAGCTCAATTCTTGATACCAGGATGGTGTGGTTATCATAGTGTTGCTCAAAAGAAAAAACATAATTTGACTATGTGGCAGAAACATCCATGGATGGATGGAGTGATGGGTGGTGCTACATAATACTATTATTCTTCATATGATAATTTTAAACAAATATGTGTGTGTGTGTCTTTGGGCTTAAATCTGCACCCTAGCCTTTCCCTCACTCTTGCACAGTTTTACAAGCTTGTAGGAAGGTGCAGCTTAGTCCGGTAGCAGTAAACACAAACTTGTATTAATGCAGAATCCAGAAATTCACAACAAACCCAGGTGGAAGGCATCAAACCAGGAACACTCTTGGCAATTTTAGCAATGTGTAGCAGAGCAAGTCTCCGATGTGTCGACAGCATCTGTCCTGAGGGGCGGAATGCAGCCTGGCTGGTCCGTATCCAAATGGGGAGGTTTCCAGCAAGGATGGTGTGTCCCTATCCTTTCCCTACTTGTTTGGAACCTCTTCCTGATGTTAATTACTGTACTTGTCAGACGGGTGACCTATCCCTACACTATGAAGATATTTGCCAGCACACCATGGAATGACATAGATAGCGTCCAAACGTGTAATTTATTGCATGATCACAACACAAGGAGAGTGCAACGTTTCGGAGTTGCGCAGGACCCCTTCGTCAGGCATGTGATCACATGCCTGACGAAGGGGTCCTGTGTGACTCTGAAATGTTGCACTCTCCTTGTGTTGTGATCATGCAATAAATTACATGTTTGGATGCTATCTACGTCATTCCATGGTGTGCTGGCAAATATCTTCATTGTGACTTGAACCAGTATCCAGCTGGTTGTTGCTGCAGCACCCATTTTCGTGAGCTTATCCAGGAATGTGTTCGATGGGACTATGAAGTACTATCCCTACACTACCCACATGCGAAATGCGCTCCAAGCCTGGGAGCCAGGGCCTTAAATAGGCTCTTCCTGACTCAAGATGGCTGCCAGAGTCATATGGGGCATCATCCAATAAGATAGCTTCCCCAATGATCCAGGAAACCATAGAGGAACCAAGTTCCTCTTAACTTCCTCAATTCTGCAATGCCGCTGCAGAAGAGTGCCACTTACAATGAAAAAAGTAGACTGCACCTGCCTAAAGGCTCCTCTCCTGTACTGAAAGTACTTATTCTGATTTCACTGTACACTGTGAGCTTCTCACAATGTGCATTAGATGCTGCAGCAAGTCAGATAGAAAACTCCTCATTTCCTGCTGGTGATTGTCCATCATCGTCTAGTCTTTCCTCCCACTCTACGGTATGTAATGAAAATGGTTGTATTTTTAAAAAAATGGCATAAGCATGTGGTTGGTAGGGGCAGGAGAGGCAAAATATCGGCAGATTAAACTAGAGCTTCAAAAATGTATCTAGAACTTTTTTTTTGGGTGGGGGGGTTAGGGTGGGTAAGTGGTGTCCCCATTGGGGAAGGCAAACACTTTCTGTCCATAAGAACCTCATGAAAGTACAATATACCCCAGTCATAAAGGAGTTGAAGTGAACCTGTGCTGCGTTAGATGCTGGCAATGAAACTTCATATGGAGATTGTAGATGTACTGGCTAACTCCAGTGGGGATCCAACAGCTTCAAGAATTCTTGTGCAGATCTCAGCTTCCAAAAATGTTCTACATGGCCATGGTGGACATCTCCCAATAGTTCACCAAGCAGCCCTCATTGCAGCCCTCATTGCTTCATGGAATGTGGTGCCCAGGTTCATTTTTTTCAATCCTCAGAAACTCTAGAGAAGGATTTGGAGGCTGTCGAGGTGTAATGAAAGGTAGCCAGAAAGGCTTACAGGAGTCGGATAGTGCTTTCTATTTATCTATGAACTCAGCTTGTTACTTTTTCCCCTACTGATATGTAAAGGTTTGGGTTCTGGGACCTAGCAAGATACTGTCTACATGACAGCCCAGGAACCTGCATCTTTAAAAAAAAAAAAAAAAACACCCATATTCGTCCCAATGCAGCTTCGAAGACTTTCAGTTTATAACAGGTTCTCCTAAACTCTACACCTGTGCATGCCCTGCTGTGTTTCTCTGTAGTTTATGAGGTTCTTCTTCCACATACCAAAAGCTTACAAAAAAATAGTCTTGATGCTTAGCTAAGCCGTTTTGAGTTACACAATCCTTCGTTTGAAGTGTTTCTGCCCATTCCATTAGACATTCGAGGTCAGTGAACGTGTGAAGATCGCTGCTTGTGCCAAGGACTGAACTCTCATGCTCAGACAGAACTCAGCAAGGGACTTTGAGAGCTGTGTTCCCTGGAAGGAACATGGTATGTCTTAGCCATGGGCGGGCAGCTGGAGAGGGTTACACCAATGTAAGACAACATACCAGCACCCACCATGTCTGCCATATGGGAAAACACAGGGATCAGGTCTGGTGTAAACATCTCTTAGGCCAAGACTGGCTGATGTAACGGTTATTTTTACTTTGGTTCTTACTGGTGACCTCATACCAAAGAAATGTTTTTTTAATTTTTTTTTTGTTTTAAAGAGACTTTGAAACCTGCTAGAAATTGATTGAATTCATTTCTATAGCATATTCTCCAGAACATCAAGCAGAGTGATAAGACCATACATCAGTTCCTGCACCAAACTAGATTATTTTTATGTGGACTTACTGTATGTACATTAGTATCAACCAAACAAAAGCCTTCATTTTTGAAACCAAGGTCCTGCCTTTGTAGGGCAAAATTACTAATCACTGAAATCCCATCTTTAGGCCAATTTGCCACCCCACCCATTCACGATTATTTAAAAAAAAAAAACCTTCTAACCCACTTTTTTGCTTACCTGTCCACTGTTAATTGTCCCTCAACAGTGCCTCTTCCAGTGGAGACTGGTGATCAAGTTCTACAACCTGTACTTGCACCAACCAGTCCCCCCGTCAGTTCTGGAGCATGGGAGGACCTTGTGGATGGACAGCCAATGGGATGGTTTTGCCATCACACAAAGAGGGCTGTGGATATCATGACATCACCGCCCCTCCTCTCCACCTCATCCAATCCGAGAACACCTTCTATTCGTTGAAAAAAATACAAGGCACTCTATTAATGGTGGCAGTGCCAGGCGAGTGACCCCCTGTGGTTAGTGTGCAGTGCGGTAGACCTTTAGGATTACAGTAGACCAAAATCGGAATCATTGACATTTCTGCCAAACACTGCTTCCAGAAAACAGTGCACTTCTCTCATCTTACACATAGAAAACAGAAATGTATTTTGTATTTGTTTCTTTGACAGGGTTTTGCTTCTCCTGTTTTCAATAAATACTGTATAGAGGAAGATATTCAGAGACAAACATACTTGATAAATATTTTACATAATTCAAGTTGGCAGAACTATCAGATGCAGATCCAACATTTTTTTACCGCTCATACGCCAGGGACACACATCGTTCGGCCAGAGTGTGTCAGCTGACTATCAGTATTAGGTTAAAATGCCTTTAGATGGATCAGTAGAGGTAAAGAAGCTCAGATTCTACACAAAAATCATTTGAAACATTTCCTACAAGAGAAGAGTTATTATGATGACCTCTCTGGTGTACTGTGTACCTTCCTTCTATTCTTTGTAATAGAAGAGGTATTATACTCCCGTCTCCCCTCTCTGGTGTCCTGTGTCTCCTACTACTCCTCATTTCCCTGTAATAGAAGTAGTATATTCACCTCTTAGATGTCTAATGTCTCCTACCTCGCCTCCGTTCCCTGTAATAGAAGAGGTATTATACTCCCCTCTCGGGTGTCCTGTGTCTCCTACCACCCTTCTGTTACCTGTAATAGAAGAGGTTATAAACTCACATCTCTGATGTCCAGTGTCTCCTACCTCTCCTCCATTTTTTGTAATAGAAGTAGTATATTCACCAATTAGGTGTCTCATGTCTCCTGCCACATCTTCATTTTCTGGTATAGAAGTGTTACTATACTCAACTCTCCAGTGTCCAGTGTCTCCTATTTCCCTTTAGTTCTCTGTAAAATAACAGGTAGTATACTCACTTGTGAGTTTTCTCATGACCCCCACCTCACCTTTATTCTCTGCTTATAGCAGAGGTGCTATACTCGACTCTCCAATGGTCCCCTATCTTCTACCCTTCCTCTATTTATTGTAATAGAGTAGGTATTGGTTTCACCTCTCTTGTGCCTGCGTCTCAAACCACTCTTCCATTCCCTGTAATAGAAGAAGAATTATACTCCCCTCTCTGGTGTCCTGTGTCTCCTACCTCCCGTACATTCCCCGTAATAGAAGAGGTATTATACTCCCCTCTATGGTGTCCTGTGTCTCCTACCTCCCCTCCATTCCCTGTAACAGATGAGGTATTATACTTCCTTCTATGGTGTTCTGTGTCTCCTACCTCCCCTCCATTCCCTGTAATAGAAGAGGTATTATACTCCCCTCTATGGTGTCCTGTGTCTCCTACCTCCCCTCCATTCCCTGTAATAGAAGGGGTATTATACTCCCCTCTCTGGTGTCCTGTGTCTCCTACCTCCTCCCCATTCCCTGTAATAGAAGAGGTATTATACTCTCTTCTATGGTGTCCTGTGTCTCCTACCTCCCCTCCATTCCCTGTAATAGAAGAGGTATTATACTCCCCTCTCTGGTTTCCTGTGTCTCCTACCTCCCCTCCATTCCCTGTAATAGAAGAGGTATTATATTCCCCTCTCTGGTGTCCTGTGTCTCCTATCTCCTGCCCATTCCCTGTAATAGAAGAGGTATTATACTCTCCTCTCTGGTGTCCTGTGTCTCCTACCTCCCCTACATTCCCTGTAATAGAAGAAAAAGTATACTCCCCTCTCTGGTGTCCTGTGTCTCCTACCTCCCCTCCATTCCCTGTAATAGAAGAGGTATTATACTCACCTCTCTGGTGTCCTGTGTCTCCTACCTCCCCTACATTCCCATAATAGGAGAGGTATTATACTCACCTCTCTGGTGTCCTGTGTCTCCTACCTCCCCTACATTCCCGTAATAGAAGAGGTATTATACTCCCCTCTCTGGTGTCTTGTGTCTCCTACCTCCCCTCCATTCCCTGTAATAGAAGAGGTATTATACTCCCCTCTCTGGTGTCCTGTGTCTCCTACCTCCTGCCCATTCCCTGTAATAGAAGAGGTATTATATTCCCCTCTCTGGTGTCCTGTGTCTCCTATCTCCTGCCCATTCCCTGTAATAGAAGAGGTATTATACTCTCCTCTCTGGTGTCCTGTGTCTCCTACCTCCCCTACATTCCCTGTAATAGAAGAAAAAGTATACTCCCCTCTCTGGTGTCCTGTGTCTCCTACCTCCCCTCCATTCCATGTAATAGAAGAGGTATTATACTCCCCTCTCTGGTGTCCTGTGTCTCCTACCTCCCCTCCATTCCATGTAATAGAAGAGGTATTATACTCCCTTCTATGGTGTCCTGTGTCTCCTACCTCCCCTCCATTCCCTGTAATAGAAGAGGTATTATACTCCCCTCTCTGGTGTCCTGTGTCTCCTACCTCCCCTCCATTCCATGTAATAGAAGAGGTATTATACTCCCCTCTCTGGTGTCCTGTGTCTCCTACCTCCCCTCCATTCCATGTAATAGAAGAGGTATTATACTCCCCTCTCTGGTGTCCTGTGTCTCCTACCTCCCCTCCATTCCATGTAATAGAAGAGGTATTATACTCCCCTCTCTGGTGTCCTGTGTCTCCTACCTCCCCTCCATTTCATGTAATAGAAGAGGCATTATACTCCCCTTTCTGGTGTCCTGTGTCTCCTACATCCCCTCCATTCCCTGTAATAGAAGAGGTACTATACTCCCTTCTCTGGTGTCCACTGTCTCTTACCTCCCCTCTATTGTCTATATTAGAAGTAGTACAGTAAGTCACCAATTAGGTGTCTCATATTCCCTGCCGCACTTCCATTTAATGTTATAGAAGAGGTATTATTTGTCCCCATCACCTACCACCCCTCCATTCCTTGTAATAGAAGAGATATTATACTTCCCTCTCTGGTGTCCCCTGTCTTCTATCCACCCTCTATTCTCTGTAAAAGAAAATGCATTATACTAACCTCTTCAGTGCCCCATGTCTCCTGCTTACCCTCTGTTTCCTGTAATAGAAGAGGTATTATACACACCTCTTTGTCTATAACCATCCCTCCATTTCCTGTTTTAGAACAAATATACTCACCTCTTCAGTGCCCATTGTCTCCTAATTTCCCTTGATTCTCTGTAACAAAAGAGGTAGTAAACTGCCTGCTCTAGTGTCCCTTGCCTTCCACCCTACTCAGGCTCGTGTTTCCTATAATAGAAGAATCATTATACTCACTTCTTGATGTTCCCCTTCGTTCTCTCTCTTGATTGTCCCCCGTCGTTCTCTCTCTTGATTGTTTCCCTTCGTTCTCTGTAAAATAAGTAGTATAGTTAGCTCTCCGATGTCCCATGTCTCCTAGCTCACCTTTGTTCCCTGTAACATAAGAGGTGATATACTCGTGGGCAGGGTTTACAAAGTGACCTGGAGAGTTGGTGGCTCATGCCCCTAGAGGCTGCCAATGGTACTGTATATGCCTAAACGGTATAGCATTAAAGCGGAGCGGCACCGAAAAAAAATTTTTTAAAAGTCAGCAGCTACAAATACTGCAGCTGCTGACTTTTAAAACATGGACACTTACCTGTCCAGGGCGCCCGCGATGTCGGCACCCGAGGCCGAAGCGTCTCTCCGTCCTCGGGTGCTGCCGCCTCCATCTTCGGTAAGGGAATCAGGAAGTGAAGCCGTGCGGCTTCACTTCCCGGTTCCCTACTGCGCATGCGCGAGTCGCGCAGCGCAATACGAATGGTCCCTGCTGCCTCTGGGACCCGTGTGTTTCCCAGCAGGCAGCGGGGGGGGGAACAGGATGTGGCGTAAATACCCGCAGATTCTGCGGCTATCTACGCCGGAAGTGGGTACAGATACCTGTAATATACAGGTATCTGTACCCCCCTCCCCCCTGAAAGGTGCCAACTGTGTCACCGGAGGGGGGGAGGAATCTAATGAGTGGAAGTTCCACTTTTGGGTGGAACTCCACTTTAAGGTGTCACTTTCCATAATGAGCAGTTTTAATTTCGACAACTAAAACGTTTTCGTCAAGGATTTCGGCATTTTTGCAGTGATGAAAACAAAACAAAAATCGCAGCACATTTTCGTCCACTAACATAAACTATGACGAAAATCAGATCCGTTTTAATTAAAGAATGAAAACAGGATGAAAATGTGAGGCAGGGACATTTACCCTCGTGAACTGACTTCCGTTTTTTCACGGAGCTCTGCCTACTTCTGCAATCTGTTCCCAGCAAGCAAGCGTACCGATGCCAGAGACCTGAGAGTGAGGGTAAGAGCAGAGCAGCACTGTGCATTACAGGCCAGCCAGGCTGAGGCCTCCTGAGTCCCGACTCCTGACGAGATGACCTCCCACCAGGCACCCAGAGCAGAGCAGACTGTGAGTGTACAGTAATTGTGGTTACAATTACAGTAGGGTTGCCACATCATCCCTTTAATCCAGGACACACATTAATTACACAGGTTCTGTGGCTGATTAAGGTGGCAATTAAACTCACTTGGTGCCTTATCTGCATTAAATCAGCTTCAGAACCTGTGTAATTAATATGTGTCCTGGATTAAAGGGATGATGTGGCAACCCTTGGCCTGAGGCCTCCCCTCCCTTCCCCTTCAGACCACGTCTGTCCAGAGCACACTGTGCAACTTTGCATTACAGGCCTCCTCTGACCACTGACAGTGGCATCCAGAGCACTGTGCATTAGAGGCCATCCCTCAGACCACCGTCCAGCACTCTGCAGCATTACAGGCCTCCTCAGACCACCGTCCAAAGCACTGTGCGGCATTACAGGCCTCCTCAGATCATCATCCAGAGCACCGTGCAGCATTACTGGCCTCCTCAGACCTCCGTCCAGAGCACTGTGCATCATTACAGGAGTCCTCAGACTGTCCAGAGTGGCTAAATCTGTATCTGTGAGTTTGTTCAAACCTTAATACCAAAAATAATAACATATTAGATTTTTTTTACTCCAGGAGTATATAATGAGTTTGGAAATTCTAGAGAAATGCTTAAAAAATGTATTACAATTTAACTAAACACATTCGATTTTAGTTGACTAAAATTATTTTATTCAACTAAAATGTATTCGGGATTTTAGTCAAATAAAATACGACGACTAAAATGTGACTAAAACTAAAATGTAATTTTATTCCTAACACTAAAGCTACATCGAAATTTGCTGCCAAAATGAACACTGATAATGAGCAACATTTCTCCTGAGCAGACATTTGGTTTAACTCTTTGGTTCAGTGGCTTAGCTTATTCCTTTATTGCATTAAATATCACAGATAACCGATCATTACTAGGTTTCTCCCTCTATGCAGCATTTCTGAGCTGGTTCTGCGTAGCGTGCACCAGACTCCGCCAGCTCAGCATCTGTCACCTCATCCCAGTGACACTGATATGCATGTTTAACGCTTGCTCCTTCTTCGATTTTTATCACAGGAAGCTCTGTACCGCCAATTATCTCAGGAATTGTGGTGCTTAATACAAGAGGGAATGAAACCTATCGTAATGCCTTGAGGCTACTGTATTTGGTATAGGACAAGGTGGCAGACCCTTTTCTGCAGTTAGGAGTGGCGGCTACCTCAACCCCCTTGTGTTTCACAAGGTTACAGTAGGATGTTTCTAGTCCAGCATAAGGGGTTGTTAATGACCACTGGGGACCTGCTAACAAGTGGAAGGCCCTCAATGATACTGGGAGCGGCACAGATGTTCCTCATTTCCTATCTGTTAAAACAAATATCAACATAATAGTGAGGATAAATCTCCATTCTTCTGATGTAGCCAGCTTGTATGGCAAAATTTGTCAAGTTGTATTGAGGTGTTTCCCACCTACAGCGTTGCACAGAATTGTTTTTGGCACATAGCCACCTGCCGTTGAGAGGTGAATGTTCACCCACCCATTATAGTATGAGGAAAATTTGTAGATGGTTGATGTGATCTGTGTCCATACCATACTTTCAGCAGACTCCCTTCTAGAGAAAGAGGTAACCACTGCCGTATGGGATTTTCTGCATTTGAAGTTTAGTGGTCATCACTTGAGATTCTGGTCAATACTACATTAGACCAGGGTTTCTCAACTAGGGTTCCTTCAGAGTTTGCTAGGCGTCCCTGACCAATGAGCAATTTCTACCTCTCAGATAAGTTCCCACTGACACCATTGATCTTTTTAGTTATCTGTAAGGGGGTGATTCTTCCCAATTACCACAAGTGTAATGCCGTGTACACACGACCAGTTTTGCATTCGGAATAAACTCCGAAGGTTTCTCCGACGGAACTCCGATGGAATTCCATTCAAGCAGTCTTGCCTACACACGGTCAAACCAAAGTCCGACCATCCAGAACGCGGTGAGGTACAGCACGTACGACAGGACTAGAAAAAGGAAGTTCAATAGCCATTAGCCAATGGCTTCTGTCTCGTACTTGCTTCAGAGCACGAGTCGTTTTTGGGCCGTCGGAACAGCATACAGACGAGCGGTTTTCCCGATAGGAATTGGTTCCGTCGCAAATATTTAGAACATGTTCTATTTCTAGGTCCGTCAGAATTTTCAAAAAAAAAATTCAGATGAAGCACACACATGATCGGAATAGACGATGAAAAGCTTCCTTCGGACTTTTTCTGTCGGACATTCCGCTCGTGTGTACGCGGCTTTAGGAGCATTCTTCCTACTGATCATCAGACTTATGTAACATGAGTTGTAGATATAGGAATTTTTAGCAGGTTAATTCAAGGGCTCCTTTGTATTGAAAAGGTTGGGAAAGGCTGCATTCAATCATATGAATGCTTGTGATCTCACACTGAAACTGCTGCATTGATGTCCATTTTTAAAATACATATAAGGGATCCAATTGACCTGTGCTATAATGTATTATTTGTGTCCTTGGGTCCATACCATACTTCCGGCAGGGAAAGGGGGAGTGCCTGCTCAATGGGATATTGTCTCTTTGGAACAGTCATCATTTGGATAACCTTTGCAGCAATACATCTGATGATTAATGTGTTTACAATGATTGCTGGATGGATTTACCATTTACAAACATTCATAAATTGGTGCTGACATCTAATAGTTTTAGTATTTGCAGATGTACTCATTCTTTACATACGGTATATATTCAATCCCTGGCAATACATTTTGTAACAGAAAAAAAGAGGATCTGTGCTAGCAGGGGGATTTATTTTGTTTTCAGCGCTTTTTTCGTATTTTTACTGAACAATAAAGCTTTTGTATTTCATTTAATTGCAGCTTTCTCTCTTAAATATATACAGTTTATATAGGTTTTGTTGATAGGATATGTATTTTTCTAGATATAATGTGTAAAATGTACACTGTAAATATCCTAGGCAGTCACATATTAAGGTTTTTGCATGTACAATTAAATTTGCATCATTACCCTTTGCTTCCAGATTTGAATTGGGTGTGTAGAGCCTCATTAAAGTTTTTTGGTGCTCCTGATAGCCATAAATACCTAAGAGTGGTTCAAATTAGAGATAAGCTTGTTTTTAGTCCAAACTTGGGTTCAGACCAAACCCAGAAGGAAGCTATCACTCCTAACCACTCCCACCCAATCAACTGTGGCCAGGGCATGTCCTGCTCCTTAGCTTCGCATGCACAAGGAGGCAGGAATTCTGGTGAAATCATTGACCTAATATGGCCACATGGCCATATTAGGTCAATGTCATTGACCTAATATGGTCATGTGGCCATATTAGGTCAATTATGTAACAAACATCCCTGCCCTTTTGTGTACGCACAGCTGTGGGGCATATTGACCTAATATGGCCATGTGGCTATATTAGGTCCAGGATGTCACAAGCATCTCCGCCTCTGTGTGTGTGCAACTGCCGGGCATATTGACCTAATAAGCCAAAAGGCCTTATTAGGTCAATGTCATTGTGACCATATTAGGTGAATGATGTCACACCCATTCCCACCCTTTGTGTATGTGCAGATGAAGGGCATATAAACTTAATATGGCCCTATGGGATGTCATAAGCTGCTGGTCAAATCAACAGAATATGGCTACATGGCCAAATTAAGTCAATGTCATTGCCTAATATGGCCAAATGGCTATATTACGTCAATGATGACAGAACATCCCCACCCTTTTGTATGCGTGCAGTTGCAGGGCATATCGACTTAACATACCCACATGGCAAGATTAGGACAATGTCATTGATCTACAATGACATTGTCTACATATCTACTTTGACCATATTAAATCAATGATGTCATGAGCATGTCCACCCCTTTCTGTAAATGCAGCTGCCATATGGGTACATAGCCAGACTATGTCAATGTCATTGGCCTACTACGGCCATGTGACCATATTACCTTAGTGATGAAAGAGGAACCTACTTTTTTGTGTACATGCAGCTGCAGGGCATATTAACCTAATATGGCCACATGGCCATATTAGGTCAATGTGATTGACCTAACATAGCCATGTGGCCACATTAAGTCAATAATGTCTTGAGCATCCCCGATCTTTTGTGTATACACAGCTACAGGGCATATTGACCTGATATGGCCACATGGCCCCAGTAGGTCAATATAATATAATTGACCTACTAAGACCACGTGATCATATTACATTACTGATGTAACAAGCTTTACTGCCCCTTTGTGCATGTGCAGCTGTGGGGAATAATGACCTAATATAGCCACATGGCCATTTTAGGCAAGTGACCTAATATGGCCATATTAAGCCATTGTTGTCTTGAGCATCCCTGATCTTTTGTGCCCATGCAGCTGTGGGGCACATTGACCTATTATGGCCACATGGCCCTGGTATTGACCTACCAGAGCTATGTGGTCCTATTAGGTCAGTGATGTCACAGGCATCCCTGCCCCTTTGTGTATGTGCAGCTGTGAGGCATAGTGACCTAATATAGCCATGTGGCTATATTGGGTCAATTATGTCACAGGCATCCCTGCCCCTTTGTGTACATGCAGATGCAGGGCTGGGAATGCTCTGGTTGCAGTTGAATGAGTAACATTGCACAGGAATGACAGCTTTCTTCCCGGTTTGGTTGGAACCCAAGTTTTAGCCAAACCAAGCTCATCCTTGGTTCTAATCCATCCTCACTCTATTCTAAAACAACTTTTGGTTGGTCTGTATGACTAAAAATTAAAAAGGATAATCACATGTGTAAAACTAACCTCTGACTTATTTATCTTGGTGACACCAGTGAAAGGTTCCTCTTTCTCCCCGTTATGTCACATGGATGGGAAACAAGCACGATTCTGCCCAAAGGGAATAAAGAGAAGCAACATCCTAAAGAAAAGGATCTAGCTCCTTCCCACTTTCTCTAAAATTAAAACATAAAAAGTTTTGACTGGGGGTGTGCTTTAAATGAGAAGTAACTATTAAAATGGACTCGACCTTGGACTGGACTTGATAGAGAATTCCAATGAGTCTCCTGAGCTGAGTTAACTGGGGTAGAGAACTGCTGGTCTGTAGCCCAATCCCGGCAGAACATTGTTCGATAGTGGAACGGGCCAGCTCTGTGGTTTTCCATCAGCCCAGTTTTCACCTCCCTGAAACTCCCCGTTAATTTAATTCTCCGGATTATCGCCAACTGCAGAGCTGAGCAACGGTGCATTCAAACCCTCGTATAGTTTTTAACACTTCATCTTCTTAATAATATTTTGGCAAACCACTCGCTCTACCGCCAAGAAACCCAAAATCAGAGTATAAATGGAATAAATGGTATCAGTGTTATAAAATGCTGAATTTTCTGATCATGGAGTCTTATATCCATGTACAATATACTTGTGACTGCACTTTCACTAAATCTCCTTTCCTGAAATACTCTTCTCTGCTGGAGGTCTCTGCTCCTTCCTCTATCTAACTCTTCTCTCCTGAAATACTCAAACCTGCTGGAGGACTATGCTCCCTCCGCTGTCTAACTCTTCCTTCCTGAGATACTCTACACTTCTGGAGGACTCTGCTCCCTTCTTTGTCTAACTCTCCTCTCCTAAAAAAACTCTGCACTGCTGGAGGACTCTACTCCTTCCTCTATCTAACTCTCCTCTCCTGAAATACTCTGCACTGCTGATGGGCTTTATTCCTTCCTCTATCTTATGCCCCGTACGCACGATCGGAAATTCGGCCAGCAAAAGACCGATGAGAGCTTTTGGTCGGAAAATGCGACCGTGTGTAGGCTCCATCGGACTTTTGCTGGCGGAATTCCAGCCAGCAAAAGATTGAGAGCATGTTCTGAACTTTTTCCGACCGAAAAATTGAGATTGGAAATTCCGATCGTCTGTACCAATTCTGACGCGCAAAATTCCTACGTATGCTCGGAAACAATTTGACGCATGCTCGGAAGCATTGAACTTCATTTTCTCAGCTCGTCATAGTGTTGTACGTCACCGCGTTCTTGACGGTCGAAAGTTCAGCGAACTTTCGTGTGACCGTGTCTATGCAAGCCAAGCTTGAGCGTAATTCCGTCGGAAAAAAACATCCAAGATTTTTCCGACGGAAATTCCGCTCGTGTGTACGCGGCATAACTCTCTTCTCATGAAATACTCTGCACTGCTGGAGAACTCTACTCCTTCCTCTATTTAGCTCTCCTCTCATAAAATATTCTGCACTACTGGAGAACTCTACTCCTTCCTCTATCTAACTCTCTTCTACTAAAATACTCTGCACTACTGGAGGACTCTGCTCCTTCCCCTAGCTCTCCTCTCCTGAAATACTCTGCACTGCTGCAAGACTCTACTCCTTCCTCCACCTAACTCTCCCCTCCTGAAATATTCTACTCTGCTGGAGGACTCTACCCTGCACTGCTGGGTCTGCTAGAGCGCCTAGGGACCTAGCCTGGAGTGATGGAGAGAGAGATGTAGAGCGGTCCCCGGGAGGAGAACAAGCATGGAGCTATGGAGAAGTGGGTTTCCTGTATCCGATAGTAACATACAAACATTGTCATTGGGAATGAGGTGACAAGACTGCTGGGTTGGTGGAGACTGGTATAAGCTCCGTGATACCAGCTCAGAAATGCTGCACACCTGAAGAGAGGTGCTCTCTAACCAAAGTTGTGTCTGCAGTGCTGTAGTGTCAACGGAATAGGAAGTATGGCCACAGCTTACAAGGTGTTAACTGTGCAAATTGTCTGTCTCACTTCTAAGTTTGGAATACCGCCTTAATGCTGAATTCACTGTGGCTTATGCATGCCGTGCACTCGTGCAGGCATTAGTTGGTTCAGTGTACCCACCTGGCAGGTCAAGCCCTGCCCACATGCGGTTTACGATTCACCTGTGCAAGGTTAGATTCCCCAAATTACCACTACGCAATCCAATATGGTCATCCAAATGTGGGATTTCTTAGCGTACAAATGCCGGTTCAGCAATGAAGTGTCCCTGGGAATGATTTGAACACATTAGTGGCACGAACGACCAATGTGAAGGATTATTCGTTAGTAAGCCTCCTGAGAACGGAAGGGACTGACTCTTCCAGGACAGATTAGTAAAAATAATAACTCAAATCCACAGATGATCATTCCACAGCCATATTTCCCTCAGCAGATGACCACAAACCACAAACCTTCATCATGGGCTGCCAAACAGCTGTTGGATAAAAAACATGAAATTCTACACGAGGACAGTTATCATTGTGTCAGCAATACAGAAAAACACTCATGACCCCCCAAACTGAATAAACTTACACAGCTCAGGTTGCCTTGGTGATGACTGTATTAATAATAAAAGTCCATACCTGGGAAATAATGGAACCTCCTGAGCTTGAGGTTCTGAGGGGGGACAGGACTGTTCCACTATAATGATGTGATCCCCCAAGACAAACAGCACTGACACAAAAATATACCACAGCACCGAATTGTGTTATTTGATGTGCAATATGAAAGCAATACCCCAGCAGTAAACAACATGCAATACAAGGGCAACAAATGTGCAATTGTGATAACACTGGGACAACTAATGGGCAATAATGACAACACTAAGGAGAAAAATAGCCAATCATGATAATACAAAGGCAATAAATGGTCAATCCTGACAACACTAGGGCAACAAATAGCCAATCATGACATTACAAAGACAGCAAATGGGCAATAGTGACAATACAAGGGCAACAAACGGATGATCGTGAGAATACTAGGGCAACCAATAGACAATTGTGACACTACTAGGGCAATAACTAGATATTGCTGACAATACAGCATCATCAAAGCGGCAATCATGACAATAAAAGCACAACAAATGGGCAAACATGACAATATTGGGGCAACCGATAGACAATCGTGACAATTCTAGGGCAACTGCGACAATACAAAGGCAGAAAATGGGCAATCGTGTTAATACAATGGCAATAAATGGTCAATCCTGACAACAACTAGGGCAACAAATAGCCAATCATGACAATACAAAGGCAGCAAATGGGCAATAGTGTCAATATAAGGGTAAAAATTGGGCAAGCATGACAATATCAGGGCAACTAATGGATAATTGTGACATGGCTAGGGCAACCAATAGACAATTGTGACACTACTAATATAATATAATAATATATAATTATTATATAATATATAATATAATATATATTAATATAGACAATACTTACAATACATTGGCATCAAAAGGGGCAATACAAGGACAACAAATGGGCAAGCATGACAATATTAGGGCAACCAACAGACAATCAGGACAATTCTAGGGCGACTAATAGCCAACTGTGACAATATAAAGGCAGCAAATGGGCAGTCATGATAATACAAGGGCAACCAATGGAGAATCTTCACAATACTAGGGCAATGGTGCACCAAGAGCTGAGTTTGGGGCGGCACATTTACATAGACTGCATCGAGCTGGTGTTCCCCAATGCAAGTAGTTCTCCAAATTTGGAGAAAGCTCCCACATACTATGAAATGGCTGGGCTTGCTAGATCCAGAATATTACATCTGAGTCATGTCATATCCCTGTAATTGCTCTACTGAGCAATGCATTGACTACAATCTGTTGGTGTTGTAATTAAACGTGGATGCTGTATATACTGTTGATGCAAGTGCATACTGTTGTTATGCTGTAATATTATGTTGTCATGTACAGTATAATTACATCATGGTTTTTAGTGTATTGCCCTGTAAATTTATGTTTGCACACTGACATTATTAATGTGATTAGACTGGTATAAGGATTGACTTTAGTCAGGTACATACAAGGGCAATACATGCAATTGTGACAACATTACAGCAACAAATAGCTAAATGTTACAATACAAGAGGAACAAAAGGACAATTGTGACAATACTAGAACAATAAATTGGCAAGGGGCAATAGTACTCGGGCTCCCTATTGACCACCAATATAAGAGGGGAGGTTATTGGGGGCTCCCTACTGACCACCAATATAAAAGGAGATGGTACTGGGGCTGCCCACTGACCACCAATATACGAGGGGATGTCACTGGGGTTTCCCACTGACCACCAATATAATATAAAAAAAGAAAAAGAAAATAGAATTGCCCGAATAATGTAAAAAACAAACACATAATAAAATTGTTTGCAAAGCTTTTTGTCAACTTTATCAATGCCCTGGGACAAGGCTGAGGGTGCCGTGGGGAATACTCAACCTTAAGGCGGACCTATACTCTTATAGATGAATCTACACCATGCACACTGGCACTATAATTGTTCTCCAGTTAACGCTCAGTTCCAGTAACAGTACACACCTTCTCTGTAATCTGCATTTAGAAGGGACACGCTGAGCCAATGTCCACATCCACCTGTCTAGTGGTTTCCATTACTAATTCCCAGTAGCGGAGTGGGCCCCACCATGCACTTAACTTAACTCTTGTGCTTCTGTGCTATATTATATATATATATATATATATATATATATATATATATATATATATATATATATATATATATATATATATATATTAATACACTGCCTGCACTGACAGAATATCGAGTAAACACTGAATATATAGTCTATGCCAAATGCAGAGTATATATATATATATATATATATCTATCTATATATATCTATATATAGATTGATATATATAGATATATCTATCTATATATATAGATATATATATATATCTATATATATAGATAGATATATCTATATATATACAGTGGGGACGGAAAGTATTCAGACCCCCTTAAATTTTTCACTCTTTGTTATATTGCAGCCATTTGCTAAAATAATTTCAGTTCATTTTTTCCTCATTAATGTACACACAGCACCCCATATTGACTGAAAAACACAGAATGGTTGACATTTTTGCAGATTTATTAAAAAATAAAAACTGAAATATCACATGGTCCTAAGTATTCAGACCCTTTGCTCAGTATTTAGTAGAAGCACCCTTTTGATCTAATACAGCCATGAATCTTTTTGGGAAAGATGCAACAAGTTTTTCACACCTGGATTTAGGGATCCTCTGCCATTCCTCCTTACAGATCCTCTCCAGTTCTGTCAGGTTGAATGGTAAATGTTGGTGGACAGCCATTTTTAGGTCTCTCCAGAGATGCTCAATTGGGTTTAAGTCAGGGCTCTGGCTGGGCCATTCAAGAACAGTCACGGAGTTGTTGTGAAGCCACTCCTTCGTTATTTTAGCTGTGTGCTTAGGGTCATTGTCTTGTTGGAAGGTAAACCTTCAGCCCAGTCTGAGGTCCTGAGCACTCTGGAGAAGGTTTTTTCATCCAGGATATCCCTGTACTTGGCCGCATTCATCTTTCCCTCGATTGCAACCCGTCGTCCTGTCCCTGCAGCTGAATAACACCCCCACAGCATAATGCTGCCACCACCATGCTTCACTGTTGGGACTGTATTGGACAGGTGATGAGCAGTGCCTGATTTTCTCCACACATACCGCTTAGAATTAAGGCCAAAAAGATCTATCTTGGTCTCATCAGACCAGAGAATCTTATTTCTCACCATCTTGGAGTCCTTCAGTTGTTTTTTTAGCAAACTCCATGCGGGCTTTCATGTGTCTTGCACTGAGAAGAGGCTTCCATCAGGCCACTCTGCCATAAAGCCCCGACTAGTGGAGGGCTGCAGTGATGGTTGACTCTCTACAACTTTTTCCCATCTCCCGACTGCATGTCTGGAGCTCAGCCACAGTGATCTTTGGGTTCTTCTTTACCTCTCTCACCAAGGCTCTTCTCCCCCGATAGCTCAGTTTGACCGGACGGCCAGCTCTAGGAAGGGTTCTTGTCGTCCCAAACGTCTTCCATCTAAGGATTATGGAGGCCACTGTGCTCTTAGGAACCTTAAGTGCAGCAGAAATTTTTTTGTAACCTTGGCCAGATCTGTGCCTTGCCACAATTCTGTCTCTGAGCTCTTCAGGCAGTTCCTTTGACCTCATGATTCTCATTTGCTCTGACATGCACTGTGAGCTGTAAGGTCTTATATAGACAGGTGTGTGGCTTTCCTAATCAAGTCCAATCAGTATAATTAAACACAGCTGGACTCAAATGAAGGTGTAGAACCATTTCAAGGATGATCAGAAGAAATGGACAGCACCTGAGTTAAATATATGAGTGTCACAGCAAAGGGTCTGAATACTTAGGACCATGTGATATTTCACTTTTTCTTTTTTAATAAATCTGCAAAAATGTCAACAATTCTGTGTTTTTCTGTCAATATGGAGTGCTGTGTGTACATTAATGAGGAAAAAAATGAACTTCAATGATTTTAGCAAATGGCTGCAATATAACAAAGAGTGAAAAATTTAAGGGGGTCTGAATACTTTCCGTCCCCACTGTATATATATATATATTAGACTTATACACTACCACTAACTGAATAACCTGCCTGCTGAATCTAAATCAAGCTATCTATCTGTCCACACTAACAACACTACACACGGCCGCTGTGTAAACAGTCTTATATAGTGTGGGGCGTGGACTTAGTCCCCTAGAGCCATGATTGCCAAAGGCACGCTGCCTTTGGCCAATTATGGCTCTCTTAGCAGAGCGCGCTGTGATTGGCCAAAGCATGCAGGTCAGGTGCATGATTTGGCCAATCATCATACAGCAATGCACTGCGATCTTGCAGTGCATTATGGGGTGTTCCGCAGCGCTCAAATTTTCCGCGATCGCCCGATGTTTGAGTCGAAATTATGTTCAACCCGAGCATCGAGCTCATCCCTACTGCCCATATGTTCCATCTATCAGTGTCCTTCAGTGCTGCCTATCAGTGCCCTTTAGTGCCACCTATCAGTGTCCATCAGTGCAACTTCATCAGTGCTTCCTCATCCTCTGCCCCACTGACCCCATCCTCTGCTCCATTGACCAAATGGAGAGGGCCAGACCCAATGAAGAACCCACCAAAAGACCAAAGAATTGGGAAAGGCATTAACTCCTACCCTCCCCGATGGGACAGCAACTATCTAACTATTTTAACCTGCATACACACTGATCAGACCCTTCCTAACATTTATATTCTCCCCAGCCATCTATTCTGAACCAACTTCCCAGGAATTTGATAGGGTCAGATAAATATTCATAACCCAGTGGTTAACTCCTCCTACTCTATTTCTGGAAGCTTCTTCCAGAGGCAGGCAGGAGCAATCAACTCCCAGGTTTAGGGATAAACCTGACCAGACCTCAAAAAAAAATTGTTGCTCAACTAAGTACAGCAGAGCTGTAAACTAAAAAACTAAATTTATCCAGCCTAGGGCAGGGCATATTAGTGTGGTCAATATGTTGTAGAATGATTTAAATAAGAACAAATAATATGTTATTTCTAGCCTATATGACACCCAGAGAAGATCATTTTAAGCACTCCTGCTCCATACAGAATTTTCAGTAATAATCTTGAAATTAAACCAATAATAACAGAAAAAAAACCCAGATATTAAAAATTGTAGTGTCTCCTTATATTAGCGCAGGCAGTGTAGAAATTCTCCCTCCTCGAATTGGTGGTCAGTGTAGGTAGGATATCAATTTACTATTTCTTACTGCTCAGGGAACCTCTAACAACTTCAGAAGAAACCCTAGTTGGGAAAAAATGGTGTAAGTAATGCTGGGCTTGCTTCTAAGTAATGATGTAGCCTAATGTGGCTGGGTTCAGTTTGGCACGCGAACAGACCATTTAGTTTACCCATTCGCCAAAGCGCAAAGAGCTAGAGTTTGGGGTGAACCCTGTATTACCCAACACTTGAACGTCATCCCTACTTAAAAGAGAGCCTTGCATGGTTTTGCAAAAGGAGTCTCATGAATGACCCCTGTAATAAATGTTTATTTGTAAAATTAAGAATTCATACCAAAATAATTAAAAACCATTTAAAAAGTTTTGTTGTTAAATAAAACAAAATTGGCAATAAAATAGATATGGGAAACGAGAACGCATACCAAAAAATTAGAGAAGCACTTTAAATATTTTCTAACACTCTCTATTCCGCTATATCCCCGGCTTCCAGAAAATGTTCATTACAGAATTTATAAATCCATTTTTACAGTGCGTCTGCCTGGAAACATCGACTTTACAGAACAATATTTGACTGGGATACGCATCTCCTCCAGCCAGAACACTTTAATCCAGAGACATTTTTATAAATGCTTTGAATGGCTGTTTAATCCTTTCACTTCATCACAATTGAAAATTACCACAGTTTTCACACTTGGAAACTTCATCTTGGTTTTATATTGAGTAGACAAGGTCTTAAATGCTGAAAGTAATATGTTTTAGGAAACTTTATCCAAAATGAGATTAAAGGACCAGCAATCCTAAATTACATTAGTTAAAAAAAAAAAAAAAAAACGATCATGGGGCCAGTTCTTTCAAAAGTGATATTTTAGGTATAGGTGGAGACTATAACTGGCAAGTGGTGGCAAGAGTCAGCCCTGGCTTCTAATATGTCTTGGATACTCCAACAGTGAGATATCCTTGCCATACTTCTCAGTTCTGATGCGGCTTGTTATAAAACAAACTACTTTTTTTTTCTTTTAAGGTGCATTTTGGAGCATTGGCAGCCCATTTAAATGAATAGCCTGGCAATTACAATGTATACTGCAATACACCACGATGTTGTGATGGGGCCCTTCAAGTAGATCTACAAAAGGGATCCCCAAACTCTTCAACTCATCAACCACTTCATAAAGTTTCAGATTATTAATCGACCCCTAGACAGGCTGGGATGTAGTTAGCTTAGACTGACTGTATAGTTTCCACCTGGTTTTTCCCTAAGCTTAAAGTGGATGTAAACCCTCACATATACCCAGAGTGAACAGCCTCAGATGATACACAGAGATGAAACAAATCCTCCTACATAAGTTTTACATGTATATCTGCAGTCTTCAGCTTTATATAATGTTTAGAAAGTGCACATTGTGTTAGAATGTTCACTTCCTCATTCAGCAGTAGCAGTGTAGTGTTGGATTACACTGGGAGACAGCTGATTGGAGGAAAGGCACACCCCCCTCCTCCACATAGGCAGAGACTTTCAGAGCTGTCCTGTGAGTAGAGCAGCTTTCTGCTAATCTATTTATAGCACCCACCCTGACACAAAATTCAGCCTGCTTTTATCACATGTGTCGGAGAACTTGTCAGAAGTTATCATGCTGATAACAGAAGAACGGAGCAGGAGAAAGCCAAAGGACTTAGTGCTTTGAAGAGAGATAAGAAAACACTGCAGATATATGTGCCCAGCTCAAATTTCATGAATCGAGTCGATATAAATATTTGGGACAGGCCATGTCCTCTCTCTCTGGGCTGATGCCTAGGAAGGTGCGGCAGGGTGGAGTTCTGCTGTTAGGCCCAATAGCCTGTTTGGGGCCTAATGTGTGCTGAAGTGGTCCTGAAGCTGTCCTGCCTGGTCTGGAGGAAGCTGCACCAAGGAGGAGACCGACCCAGGGGAGGCCCCTTGCTGAAGAGAACCAGGAAAAAAGCTGGCTCCTCAGAAGGGCCTGGTGACTCGCTTGGAGGACGCACTGAAATTTGGGAATGTGCTTACAGTGATGCCGGGTCGGCTTAAAGGTTATGACATTGTGAAGCTGGACATTGATCTGGAGAGTCTGAAAGTGATCTGCAACAGTATCTGGAATCCCTAACCCTCACCTCCTTAATCATTCTGCAATACATTTTTAAAAAGACAAAGCTGGCACCCAATATCCTTTCTCAGTCCCCCTATTTTAGCCATGGACTCAGTGAAATGTTATCCACCCTGGCATCTGGAGGTGCTATCCTGCCTATAAGGTCAGTGGGGGTGATACATTAATGATATATTGAATTCAAGTTTAAATAACAGTACTACAATTATATTTTTTTACCAGCCCCTTGGATAGCTCCATTGACCTTTGAGGTTCAGTACTGACCGCTTTGGGAAATCCTGGTCTAAACCCTTCTTAGATTATGTTTTGTTGGCTGTAGCTCTGCTTTTCTTAATCTACTGACATGTTTGTTTTCCAAGGTCACAGCTTTATTGAAATGATACGCATAATTTCCAACATATCAATTGTCAAAATAAAGCCTGTGCCAGTCACAGCCAGAGCATGCCTCAAACCCAGCATAACATAGCCTCAATGTTTGTCTTAAGCTGGCCATTCACTGTGCGAACTTCAGACAGTTCCCGATAAACCGATTGAAATCCATTAAATAGGTGGCCCTGTCACCTCCCTCCCACCCAATGTCCTTCGATGATAAAATTGAAGGAACCATACAGAACATTGTTGGCCAAACAATGGCTGCATTCAATCAGTGGTGCTGGCTGACAGAATATAAAAGCCTCAGAAGGAGATTTGTCTATCTGGCTGTATAGTGTGGATGAAGAAATTCGTTGGAGTTTCTTTCGTACAGCCCACAGGCAAAGCAAAAAAAAGAACAAAATCTAACAGTGTATGGCCAGCTTTGTCATGAGTGCTGGACAGACATCCAACTACCCCAAAACCCACTTGAGAGCCTAAATTAGCAAACAATTGCAATGGCAAGATCAAACCACCAGTAAAGCTCTGAGGAGCATCATCAGATGAGGGTAGCACAGGAAATAATTCTTCAAGCAGGTGGGGAAAGTTCAAGGTCAGTTTAAAGTTGTTAATGTACATACTTCTTTATATCCTATTTCGGCAGAAGATGTGTTGGTAGGGAGTTGGATGCAAAGGTAGAAAAGATGAGTCTTTAATAGGGATGAGCCGAACACCCCTGGCCCAGTTCGGTACGCAGCAGAACATGCGAACAGGCAAAAAATTTGTTCGCGAACACTGTTAAAGTCTATGGGACATGAACATGAATAATCAAAAGTGCTAATTTTAAAGGCTTATATGCAAGTCATTGTCATAAAAAGTGTTTGGGGACCTGGGTCCTGCCCCAGGGGACATGTATCAATGCAAAAAAAAGTCTGGTCTGGTATGAATATTAAGGGGAACCCTGAACCAAAATTTAAAAAAAGAATTGCGTTGGGGTCCCCCCAAATTCCATACCAGGCCCTTCAGGTCTGGTATGGATATTAAGGAGAACCCCACGCCAAAATTGAAGAAAATGGCGTGGGGGTCCCCCCAAAAATCCATACCAGACCCTTATCCGTGCACACAACCTGGCAGGCCGCAGGAAAAGAGGGGGGGACGAGCGAGTGCCCCCCTCCTGAATCATACCAGGCCACATGCCCTCAACATGGGGAGGGTGCTTTGGGGTAGCCCCCAAAGCACCGTGTCCCCATGTTGATGGGACAAGGGCCTCATCCCCACAACCCTTGCCTGGTGGTTGTGGGGGTATGCGGGTGGGGGGCTTATCGGGATCTGGAAGCCCCTTTAACAAGGGGACCCCCAGATCCCGCCCCCCCCCTGTGTGAATTGGTAATGGGGTACAAAATGTACCCCTACCATTTCACAAAAAAAGTGTCAAAAATGTAAAAAAAGCCAACACCGGTTTTTGATAATTCCTTTATTAATGTCTTCTTCTTTCCCCGCTTCTTCTTCCATCTTCTTCTGGTCTTCCTTCGGTTTTCTTTTTCTTCATCCATCTTCCTCTGCTTCTTCCTCCGGTCCTCTGATTCTAACTCCATTCTTCTCCTCCGGCATCTTCCTCCAGCTTCTAGTTCTCCGCTTCGCCCTCCGGACGATCGGCCTCAATGGGAGTCTTCCGATGTGTGACGCTTCTGTTCTTGTGACAGCTCTTATATAACTGAGGGCGGGGCCCCTCTAATGCATGGGGACTTCCCTATGTCTTTCCCTGTGGTGTCAGAGGGGGGCGGGGTCACCCGTCTACAAAATTAAATATATTGCAAAATTCAAGAATAAGGTAGTGCTGCTTCGGGTTGCCAGTTAGACAGCCTTTACATTCTTTGAGCAAAACTCATTGGAAGGAGGAGCTCAGGTGCATAAATGGGACTTTCATCATTTTTCGTTGCACTTTTTCATGTATTGACTATTTTGCTGCTATTTGTTTAGTCATAGATGCAGAGTCGTTCTGCCCCACTTTCATGTCATTTTTTATGTCTTGAGTTAAACTGAAGGAGGTTATCATTTTTTTCTGTGGTGTGGTGGCTAGGTTTTTTTTTTCATTTGTGGTTATTTTTGATAGTTTTTTTTTTTGGTTGGTTTTATTTACGTGGTGGAGTGGGTAGGGGTGGTGTGGTGGGTGATGGTAGTGGGGTGGTGTTACACATCATTTTTCTGTAGTATGTTCACATCTAGTGGCGGTTTTGGGCCACTGCAACTTGTTTACAATGTGATTTTGGTATCTTCCTTTGTCCTCTCCCCCTGTTTAGCACTAGTTAGTTTACTCCTAGCTAGACCCTCCCCACTTCTTTTATGTTCCCTCAATCTCTGTTTTTGTGTTATATTGAACTGCATTAGGTTATTATTGTTCTGTAGTATGCTGACATCTAGTGGCAGTTTGGACCAACTTCAACTTGTTTAAATATATCTCCTTCTGTCCTCCCGTCCTATTTAGTGCTAAATAGTGTAGTCCTAACCAGACCCACTCCCTCTTTCTTCCGTGTACCCTCTGTCAGTGTTAGTACATCACATGGATGGGGATCAGTAGTCAAATTGTGTTGGAATTAACATCTTTGTCTTATTGAAGAGTTAAGCTGCCTGTGAATGGTGCCTGTATGGTCGAGACAGACTGGGTCTTAGGAGAAATGCCAATTGCATCCTCGTTCTTTTTGTTGGGATCTTTAGGATGCAGTGCCAACACATGGTGAGCCTATAAGTCCTGTTGTTAGCCTTTGATATCACTTTCCCTTGCCCAGCCCTGCACAACTTGATCAACGAGGGCCCATAGGTCTAGTCTTGCTGTGAATACACCTATTGTATCCACGTCCCCTGCCCTGAAGTAGAGCAATAGGGAAGGGCTGATGAATAAAACTTCTTTTTCAGTACTTGGGAGTCTTTTGTAAAAGGCACAGTGGTGTTTTTGATATTATAGCTAACATGTGCTGCCAACAACTGTGTAAGTAGTGCTGGCCTTTCTTATGCAAACCTACATATTTTACATACTTTTGTTATTTTTGTTTTTTTTAAATAACCAACAGGTTTATACTTACCTGCACTGTGCTCTGCCCCAACACTGAACCCCCCCTGCTCATCTGTCCCACCATTGTAACCCCCTGCTCATCTGTCCCACCACTGTAACCCCCTGCTCATCTGCCCTATCACTGTACTGTACTGTGTTCTTCTGTCTCACCGCTGAACCTCCTTCTCATCTCTCCCACCACTGTACCTCCTGCACTTCTGCCCCACTGCTGTACCCCTTTCTTCTGCCCTACCACTGTACCATGTTCTTCTGCCCCACCACTGTACTCCCTGCACATCTATCTCACCTCTGTACCCCCCTGCTCTTCTGCCCCACCACTGTAACCCCCTGCTCATCTCTCCCACCAATTTACCTCATTTCTCCTCTGCCCTGCCACTGTACCCCCCTGCACAACTGCCCCACCTCTGTACCCCCCTGCTCTTCTGCCCCACCAGTGTAACCCCCTTCTCATCTGTACCACCACTATAACCCCCTTATCATGTGGTCTATCACTGAACCCCCCCCCCCTGCTCCTCTGTCCTACCACTGTAACCCCCTGCACATCTGCCCCACTATCGTACCCTCCTGCTCTGCTGTTCTACTGCTAAACCCCCCTGCTTATCTGCCCCACCGCTGTACCCTCCTACTCATCTGCCCCACTGCTGTACCCCCTTCTCATCTATGACATGCGTGATATGCAGAGTGTAGAAATGAAGTAGAGATGAGACACATCTACCTGTCCTGGCACATTCATCCTGCTGATCCGCCTCTCGCATCCAGCCCACGTGCTTGTATGTGATGTATGTGATGTATGTGATGTTTGGGATGTATGTGATGTATGGTATGTTTGCGATGTATGTCATGTATGTGATGTATGAGATGTATATCATGTATGTGATGTATGGGAGGTATGTGATGTATGGGATGTATGTGTTGTATGGGATGTATGTAATGTATGGGATGTATGTGATGTATGTGATGTATGGGATGTATGGGATGTATACGATGTATGTGATGTATGGGATGTATACGATGTATGTGATGTATGGGATGTATGTAATGTATGAGATGTATGTGATGTATGGGATGTATGTGATGTCACATACAAACATCTGGAATGGATACGCAATGATGAGCTCAGGTCAGGGGCATTTTCTGAAAGCAGTGGGTCTGTGTGCAGGATCATTAGTTGGGCCCCCGCAGCTGAGAAAAAGTGCGGTGTCGAGCGTCGCAGCAAAATTGGGTGTGATTTTCATTGCGCTGAATGCTGGCTGTGGCTTAGAGGGACACAAAGTCCCGGGGTTCAGTATTAAGTGATGCAAAGTTCAGAGTTTGAGAGTAGGTGATGTATGTGATGTTTGGGATGTATGTGATGTATGTCATGTATGGGATGTATGGGATGTATGTGATGTATGGGATGTATGTGATGTATGGGATGTATGGGATGTATGGGATGTATGTGATGTTTGGGATGTATGTGATGTATGGGATGTATGGGATGTATGGGATGTATGTGATGTATGGGATGTATGTGATGTATGTGATGTTTGGGATGTATGGGATGTATGGGATGTATGGGATGTATGTGATGTATGTGATGTATGTGATGTCACATACAAGCATCTGGAATGGATACGCAATGATGAGCTCAGGGCAGGGGCATTTTCTGAAAGCAGTGGGTCTGTGTGCAGGATCATAAGTTGGGCCCCCGCAGCTGAGAAAAAGCACGGTGGCGGGCGCCGCAGCAAAATTGGGTGTGATTTTCATTGCGCTGAATGCTGGCTGTGGCTTAAAGGGACACAGAGTGCTGGGGTTCAGTAGTAAGTGATGCAAAGTTCATAGGTTGAGAGCAGGTGATGTAGAGGTTGGTAGTAGTAGATGATGCAGAGCTGAGGGGTCAGTAGTAAGTGACATAAATATAGATAATTTTTTATTATTTTTTTTATTCAACAAAGTTCCCAGAAGCTCAACAGTAATTGCACAAACTGTCACCTGATTGGGATTTTCTCAATCGCAGTGAAATACCTTCTTTCTGAGATTGGTAGTGGCAACCAAGCGAGTCATCTTCCTCCAGATGGTGGGCGGGGCTAGCAGGACTGTGACTGTGACTGCACCCAATCTCTCCCCCATCACAAAAGCTAACGATTACAGCTACAGCAAAGTTAGAGAACCAATCAATGTTTCCCATCTTTTACAATGTGTGGGGGCACAGTGCCTCCCCCTGAGTGCAGGTGCGGTGTGAGGAATTCTGAAATTGGAATGCATTAGTGTCTCACTGACACTTCCCTGCGCTGCTCTGCTGATGGGGAGGGAGTCGGGTGCCGGCAAAAGAGGCTTTGAGTGCACCAATGCCGGGGGTTCGCCTGCCCCTGCTGTAGATGTTCACGGAGCCTTATGGCCCGTACACACGATCCGAAAATTGGAACGAAAAATACCGCTTTCGTTGCGATCGTTCGATAATCAGATCGTTAGTACAGAGCTTTTCGAGAGCCAATCACAACTGTTTATCTGATATTATTCGATCGGACAAGCACGAAAATTTTGCTTGTATGATACCAGATTGTGCGATTTTCGATTAGTCAGTAAAGTTGTCGTCCGAAAATACATTACAACACATGACATCTCTTCTGTCGTACAAGAATTTTCGTTACTTACCTTTTCATAACCTATTCAATTTCTACTTCTACGACTGTTATGCGATAAAAGTCAGACGATCTGTCATCCAATTTTGGGATCGTGTGTACGGGCCTTAACACACATATCTTAAAAGATAATAATATTTTATATTTTGATTTTCTAATCCATTACAATAACTCACATGACCACTCCGTGAAATGTGAATTCTCACGAATTGTTTACAAATAGTTTCATTTGACTTTTTTTTTTTTTTTTTGGCTTTTTGGCTTTTTGTCACTTGTTATTCCTCTCAAACACGCCGTAGGTTTTGTTGTGGTTTGGCCACGACTTTCTTTGGAGTAATGGTTTAATAGTTTCTTGGAAAGGCACAAAGGAGAACTCCATTTGTCATATTATTTAATCTATAGCCCGTGTCCCCAAATAAACCTCAACCAAGTAGGAACGCTTGGCCCCACGTCGGCACGTGATCTTAGCAAGATCGTAACACGCGCTTTATGTTGATCTGGTTCTAATTACCGGGAGATTTTTAAGGAAAGCGGGAGATTCTTTGCAAGGAAACATATGATTGGGGTTTTTTCTTCTAGCAGGGATAACGGCGATATATTACGGACATTAGCACTTCTATCAGGTCCTTGGAGAACAAAAGGCGATGTTGGCTCGCGTCTCCCCCAAACCCGCCCACTCGCTATCCTTGCAAAAAAAAAAAAAAAAATAGCTCGAGCCTGCAGCTGTAAAAGCAGAAAAACACAAAGCCTGATAGCATGATCCATATATGTTAAATCCCATCTGCGACCAAAGGGGAAAAGAAATATTTTTCCGATGAACATTCGAGTATCGCAGTTTCTCGGCATCGATACGGCCCATGCCAAAATATCCATTCTCCCCAGTTTTTGGAGGCATCTGGAAAGAGATGAACGGAATTCGACTCATTACCGCCTCTTAGGCCTTAATGTTGTTTGTTGGGAAGTCATTTATGTCACATTGTTTCATTTTACAGTGAGTGTTAAGAAGAAAACGCATGACCAGCGGTTTAGAAATGTTTATATTATTGGTTTTACTTTTCCGGACGGGCTAATATTATTTGGAGGGAAATAGTTTATTTAACATCAACCGCTACAACACAAGAACTTTTTTTTTTTTTTTTTCATTCGTCTCAGAGTCTGTTATTTAACCACTTCCATACCGGACACGTTCACCTCCTTTCTGCCCAGGCCAATTTCTTTCACACTTTGAGTGACAATTACTCAGTCACCCAATGAAATTTTTCAATTTTTTTTTTTAGACAGCTTTTTTTTTGCTAGTATTTATTCACAGCTGGGTTTTTTTTTTTTTTTTTTGCTATATAAAAGAAAAAATATCAAAAATGTGGGGAAAACATATTTTTTTCTTCGTTCCTGTTATAAAATTTTGCAAATAAATGATCTTTCTTTAAATTTAGGACAAAATGTATTCTGCTACATTTCATTGGTAAAGATAACCCATGTATATTATTTATTCTGTGTGAGAGTTAAGGAGTCTAAAAATTATGGTATATAGATTTAAAAATTGATCATTCCTGGTGTACTGATGGCCTGAAATGACAGGACAGTACAAATACCCCCCAAATGACCCCTTTTTTGGAAAGTTGACATGCCAAGGTATTTAGTAAGAGGCATGGCGTTTTCGTCACAATTTTTTGGAAAACGAAGAAATTACACATAATGCCACCAGAGCAGTACAGCTTCATCATCTGATTAGTGTAGCGGTCATAGGTGTGCGCAGCCTATTGCATTAGGGTGTGCACCCCAAAGCTCAGACACGTGTCTTTCTCTGCAGCCTCAGTTGAAAGGGACAGTGAATAAATGGGAAGTGCTCTGTGCGGAGTACTTCCTGGTTATTCACAAACGGTAGCATAGTAAACACATTGTATTATGCTTCAGTTATGAATGGACAAAGTGAGCGAGTGTACTCACTGTGTTCATTTAAAAAAGGAAGGGGCTGGTAAGTTACATATTTACTAACCCCTTCCCCTGCTCTCCATCCTGAAACATACCCTGCAGCAGCCGGGGGGAGAGGAGAGGAAGGAAGCCAGCAGCACTATGGGGTGGGCGGCCAATAAGGTGGGGAAAGCCCAGGCAGTAGGGGGAATTGGCACCACACATAGTTATTAGGGTGTGCCCAGGCACACCCCCTGCGCACGCCTATGGTAGCGGTGATCAGGGGCAGTAAGTAAAAGAAAATAGTTTTCATTTTTTTCACTTTTTAAAATGTTTTCACTATTTTTTTTTCTATTTAACAATCTTTTTTACATACTCTGACCAGAGCAGTGCAATGTTACCATAGTTACACTGTACTGCTCTGGAAAGGTGATGAGGATTTTTTTTTTCACTATGATTGCTTATTACAATGAGGATCTGATCACTGTTATAAGCAATCATTTTGTGTACTACTGTGATAGCTGTGATTGGCCACAGCTATCAAATTGTACAGCTCTGCTGTGATTAGCCCCTGACTAATCACAGAGATCACAATAGTATACAATGAATGGCTATGAATGAAAACTATTGTGTGAATGGTCACAGCGATCACATGTTACCAGGGTCTGTCTTCGCTGTGTCTGGTGAACACCACGGGTGACAGATCATGCTGCTCCTGCATGGCCCCTATAGAGCCCATAATGCACGCACTTGGAAAATATATCATATGACATCCATCTAGGATGGTATCAGGAACCGTGAATCAGACCGAGACAAAAGTATAGTTAAATCATACTTGTTTAATAATAATAATAAGGTAAACAGAGCGCAGTCAAAACAAGCCAGAGTTCAGTAACCGGATTGGGTAGTCAGCCAAGCAAATGTCAGAGAGCCAGAGATAAACGTAGTGGTACAGCAAGCAGGATCAGGAGCCAGAAGGAACGCACAAGAAAGTCTCTGTGATGTTGACAAAGGCGAAGGCAGAGATCAAGTGAGCTTGACGACTTTAAGTAGGCAGGACTGACGAGCAGAATCAACAACAGCTGGGTAACTGTGGAGACAGATGGGAACTGGCAATTCCCCGACAGCTGAGTGGCCAGCTCAGAGAAGGAAGGGCTGAGCCCAGCCCTGACAGATGGTAGCCTATTGTAAAGTGATGGCTGGGCGGGAAGTGATTCAAGGAAAATGTTTGTCCCGAGGTTACAGAATGGCAATACTGTGGGTGGGCATGATGTGAAGCCTAGGTTGGGCTAGATATAGTCTCTGCTTTCTTGAACGTAAATCTTTTGCCTCAGCGCCTCAGTTTGCCAACACACCACCAATCTGCTGTTGAGTTTGATTAATTTTTTTCAGAGCCCACCACCCTCCAAAAGTACTCTGAACTGCCCTGAGGAAGGGGGAGGCTGTTCCCCTACAACGCGTTGGCTCTACTTGTAGTTGCGTATCTTCATTGAATGTTTTAACAATCCATCAAGTGAGACTTTTTTTGACACCAGATGCTCCTTCATATTCACCCAAGTTTCTTCTGCTGAAAGGACCCCGTCATTTTGTCAGAAAGGCAGCAGCCCCAGTCCCCAAGGGAGTCTATCACCACCAACCACCATTAGGCGACAACCTATGGGAAATGAATCCTTCCATACTCTCCATGGAAATACCTACCAGTAACCAGTCACCAGTTAAACTGGTCCAGCTCTGTCTCCCACTAACTTAAGATTGAACTTAAATCTGACTTCCGGTCTTCCCTTTAGTTGTGCCCAGTTGTACCGACTCCTCTCCTGTACTTAAATTGCTTACTCTGATTTCACTGCACACTGTGAGCGTTCCACAATATGAAGCTACAGCAAGTCAGATAGAGCCCGCCTCATTTCCTGGCTGGAAGATGTCCTCCTTGACTGTTCCTGCCCCCCTTTCCTTCATTGGATTTCAGTTCTTTCAATCAAGGAGGCTCATCATCACACTGAGCATGACCTAGGATGGTCTACATGCAAACACAGTCTGCTTCGGAGAGACCATTCCTCCAGATTAACATCGACCCATCCGGGCATGATTATATTTTGCTTAAAGCCAGCCCATTGCTTGCATGAAGGTTGAGTACTGAAACAGGGTGCTATGATATTTACAGCCTTTCTCCCCAGCTACAATCTGTCTGCATTGCATAGAGAAGCACAGAGCCCCAGCCATGTCATCACTGGGTCTAAATAAAGCAATGTATTGAAAACAGAAAGGATTTATATAACAAATTTGCATTAGCCTTACCAGACCGAGTCAGCTTGTCGAAATATTGTAGTCTTTGCATTTTTTTGGAATGGATGAGTGTTGAAATCCTAGCTCGTCTTCGATAAACACTATATTGTCAAAATTATTGGGACGCGTGCCTATACATGCACATTAACTTTAATGGCATCACAGTCTTAGTCCGTAGGGTTCAATATTGGGTTGGCCCAACCTTTGCAGCTATAGCAGCTTCCACTCTTCTGGGAAGGCTGTCCACAAGGTTTAGGAGTGTGTCTGTGGGAAAGTTTGACCATTCTTCCTGAAGCACATTTGTGAGGTCAGGCACTGATGTGGACGAGAAGGCCTGGCTCGCAGTCTCCGCTCAAATTCATCCCAAAGGTGTTCTATCGGGTTGAGGTCAGGACTCTGGGCAGGCCAGTCAAGTTCCTCCACCCCAAACTCGCTCATCCATGTCTTTATGGACCTTGCTTTGTGCACAGTCATGTTGTAACAGGAAGGGGCCATCCCCAAACTGTTCCCGCAAAGTTGGGAGCATGAAATTGTCCAAAATGTCTTGGTATGCTGACGCCTTAAGAGATCCCTTCACTGGAACTAAGGGCCAGGCTCAACCCCTGAAAAACAACCCCACACCATAATCCCCCCTCCACCAAATGATTTGGAAGAATGGTCAAACATTCCCATAGACACACTCCTAAACCTTGTGGACAACCTCCCCAGAAGAGTTGAAGCTGTTATAGTTGCAAAAGGTGGGCTAACTCAATATTGAACCCTACGGACTAAAGCCTGGTACGCACGATCGGATTTTCCGCAGACAAAACCTTGGACTTTTGTCCGAAGGCGTGTGCCTGGATTTTGTCTTGCATACAAACGGCAAGGAATTGTCAGCCAACAAACACGAACGTAGTGACATACTATGTGTGGTTTTTCAGATCTTTAGCGCCACCCTTTGGGCTCCTTCTGCTAATTTCGTGTTAGTAGAAGCTTGGTAAGTGTTGATTCGCTTTTACATTTTGCTCTTTTCATTTAGCACTTTTCAGTTTGCGCTTTTCAGTTTGCGCTTTTCATTTTGTGCTTTGCAGTTCGTTTCTGAACGGCCGTTCGTCCAGCCATGTTGTGGAATCGGAGGAGATAATGTCTTATTTATTATTGGCCTTGGAGTCATTGCTTTGACCCAAGTCCAGTCAAGGAACAGGAGGAGGAGGATTTCTTGGACCAAAAATTGGTTGCTTTATTAATCGTGACCAATTATGTCATATGCCTTTGCTGCGGGTGCTCCAGGGGAATAATTCAGATGATTTTTGGAATTATCTCCGAAAGACGGACCCCTGCTTTCACCAACTCTTGGCATTGTTGACCCCCTATATTAAGAAGCAGGACACATGCATGAGGCTTTTATTTTATTTTTTGGTTAAATAATAATGATTTGTTATATTTTCTATATTTTTGGATGCATAGAATGCACTTTTTGGTTAAGTTCTATTGGCAGAAAATCAGAAAAACGTCGGAAAATCCGATGGTGTGTATGAGGCTTTAGACTGGGATTCTATTAAAGTACATGTGTGTGTAAAGGCAGGCATCCAAATACTTTTGACAATATAGTGTATCTCTTTGAAGCGGACAACCAGCTGCCATATGATCGTTCTACAAAATAAAACATTATTAAAGTGTGATCATTTTGTCTTCACACTCATGCTTATGCTTTTAACTGACACACTGACCCTAGCCTTTGGGGAAACAGTGACAGTTTTTTTTTTTTTTTTATCTATTTGGCAGTCATTGGAAGTCGGTGGGTAGCCTAGATTTTGGTACTTTCCCAATGGTGTGTCCCGGCCACATGCTGTCTTGTGTCTGTGCTCATCAGATCTATCAGACACATGTCATGGACACAGAGGGAAAAGCTGGGGACATTAACTCAAACACTGTTAGTGGGAACAACTGTCTCCAGCTAGTTTGGGCAAAATTCCATCTCATAATGACATTTCTTTCAGGGAGAAAAAAAAAGAAAGAAAATAAATTAGGGAAATAATTTGAAACTGTTGAGCCAACAAAGGTTCCCTTCATCCAGCTGGCTCGCCAACGGGTCAGAAGCGCTTTTACTTTGTGTTTACCTCTGCCACCTGCTGGCCTGGATAGGAAACTGCACACATGAATGCTGTCCGTAACACTGGGCAACTTTGGCACAATGTAAGTATGTAAATGTGATACCTGATCACCTTCTGTTCAAGCTGGAAATCCATACAGTAGCTGAGCTACCATAGTGATGGGCACAATCTTTTGGGTGCTCTACCACGGGAGGGGGGGGGTAGCTCACTTGGCATAGCCACCATTAAATGAACGCCTTGCATTTTTCTCAATGAATGCAAAGCATTATTTGATTGGATTAGGCAGAGAGGAGGGGCTGTGATGGCACAAGCTCTACCTCGTCCAATCAGAGAACGCTTTGCATTAATTGAAAAAAATCTGAATGGAAGCCTTGCCAAGTGAGCGACCCCCTTTTGTTTACCAGGCAGCAGGGAAGCCACTCAGCACAGCACACCATGAGAGTGGACCTATCTCTGTAGTAGCATGGTCTGATTGGACATCAAACTCTCCAGAGACTTTGGCAGTCATCTTGAGTGAGGGAACCTTTTAAAAAGGAACCCTACGTCATTTTACCGCACTTCTGGGGTGCGAGTGGCAGGGAGAGGAACCCGCATATCACAGACAGTGTTTAGCACAGGGTCAGGTACCAGATGAAGAAGGATAGCTCAGTGAAGGCTCCTTCTTCAAACTCTGGTAAGCGAGGGGCCAGTACAGACTGTAAGAACATCCTTTTCCTATGCTCAGACAGGACACTACCCCTCATAACAGAAGCCGTCTTCTGGTAACATTTACTATAACTACCGAGACTGTATATTCTCAAGATTGCTTCTATCAGTGCTGAAGATCAAGTTGAACTGTTGCTGCCAACAAACTGTGCGCAATAAAAAACATCAATACCCTGTATATTGTGTGTGAGTACTTCCTCCCCATATGGGGTACCTAATTCGGGTTCCACCTGCAAGCTTCCACGGAGGCTGATACCAAGCTGGCTCAATGAAAGTAAACAAAAAACATCATTCCTGGAGTTCAGCTTTGAAGGTTACCTGTACCCTGAAAGATGTTCCCAAAAAAAAAAAAAAGGTAGGTAGTGGGCAAGGGACTAGTCATCAGTACTGCCTGTGGTGTTCCTTCAGCCGATGTTTTCCTCATTACTTACAATGCCATAGTCTATGATTGTCTATCAGTAGAGGTGACCAGCTTGGTAAAGGAGATGGGCTTTGTCTTCCAAATGTTAGAACGGACCCCCTGATGACTGGTGATCTCATGACTGTTGGGGTAATGATCAAAAGCCGAAGCCGAATTGCTATGACTTAGCATTTTTAGTCATCAGTTAGTTAGGGGTTTAGGTTTCCTTCCCATTCTGAGATAATATCTGGTAAGGTGGGAAAGAACGGAGGCTGTAGTTGTTTGTATCAGGTCACTTTTGTGGTACATTTTCATGGAAAGACAATTTATCCAATGGAATCAGGTCTTTGATAGAAATGTATCTGGCACACAGAAACCGTGGCTGGTTGGCAGCAGATATCAATAAACAGAGGTGGTGCATCCACTCCCAGCAAGCTGTGACCTTCCTCCAGTCCGCAGCATATATCCCCCACCATGGTTGGGACTGCCAGCATCCAAGCAACCAGTGGTGTGATTGCTCCAGCTCTAGCTGAAGAAGGATATGTCAGGTGGACCAGATTTCCTGCTCCACCTCCCAGCTTCAAACCTGCTGCTCTGCTGCCTGAAATGTAGGTAGATAGGTAGATTTAAATGGGACTTTACTAGGCCTCCTAGATTTAAGGGGGAAATCTGCTAGGCACTTCTGGATGTTAATCTAGACTCTTCTGGGCACTCCTGAATGAAAAGGGGGCGGGGGAGCTGATTGATTTATGAAGCTTATTTTTTTTAGCCTTGAGAATTTGTAAAAATACAATGTGACCCATGTACTGAAAATTTTGGAGAACCCTCTTCCACAGCATTACATGTACTGTAGTTGAGGCTTCCTATATCTAGCAAGCTGACCACCATTGCCCTAAGTACTCAAACATGGATCCTTCAAAGACATGTGAGCAGTGCCAGGCCCTGTATTTCATGACACGCGAGTGGGCATGTTGAAATCTATTGGTTCTAGTAATTTAGCAGCTAGTCCAGGCCGGGAAAAAGGTTAACAGTTGTTAGCTCAGTTCCCAGGCTTTTTAGTCTTAGCCAGCCCACCTGTGCAATAAAAAAGGGGATGACTGAGGTCTGAGGCCCTTTAGCCATTTGAAACATTTGTCCAGTTCATTTGGTTCTGTTCCTGTTTGGAGGTATGGGGTCTGCTGCGCCTTGTAGTCCATTAAAGACACCAGGACTTTTGGAGACATCCAAGCCATGGACAATGCCATGGTGGACTCTGACCTCACAGGGGTATGCCTGGGCAGTCACACTACAGTAATTCGTTTGAGGGAAAAGGACATTGTTTATATTAATCAGTAAACTGCAATTCGTTCAATTAAGTTAACCGTTATGAGCCTGGTCTGTAGTTATTCAAAGGGTTGCATGTTGGTTCTGGCATACCTAAAGAACCAAGGTCTGTAACACACTACAGGGTATGAAGTAACATCATTACACAAGGGTTAACTCAGCAAGAGAAGGAAGAGTAATGTTGTTGCGAAGAGTAATCAAGTATGAATTTGAGATTTAAAGCAATCAGTCATTAGGTGTGGTACCTGGTAAAGTGAGAGGTCCTCCCGTAACGAGGGGGTAGCTGTCTGGCTCCCTCTCTAGCGGTTGGTATCCAACAGTAACCGGATCCCAACTCAGGTTATGGAGCTCTACCGTATGGCCTGGTCACTAGGTACAGGAAGTGAAGTAGTTAATATATGCATGCATGAAGTCTGTGCTATGTGCTCAGCAGGACTCCATTCTGTTACTGGGAGTGAGGTAACAGAGGTACGCTGGACTGGTGGAGTGGGTGCAGGCTCAGCACTTCCCCCTAATGCAACATGATAATGATACAGTGTGTAGTGACATGGGACAGCACTTTTAATAGGAACTCGAGATTTACTAAAACCGGAGCACTCAGAATCTGGTGCAGGTGTGCATGGTAGCCAATCAGCTCCTAACTTCAGCTTGTTCAATTAAGCATTGACAATAAAACCTGGAAGCTGATTAGTTTCTATGCAGAGCTGCACCAGATTTTGTGCCATGTACACTATATTGTCAAAAGCATTGGGACACCTGCCATTTCATGCACATGAATTTTAATGGCTTGCTTTGTGCACTGGTCCAAATAATTTGGTGGAGGGGGGATTATGGTGTGAGGTTGTTTTTCAGGGGTTGGGCTTGGCCCCTTAGTTCCTTAGTAGGAAACTCTTAAGGCATTAGCATTAGCTAATTAGCATTCCTTCCTTCCTTAGGAACTAAGGAAGGAAGAAAACTCTTAAGGCATTAGCATACCAAGACATTTTGGACAATTTCATGCTCCCAACTTTGTGGGAACAGTTTGGGGATGGCCCCTTCCTGTTCCAACATGACCAATTCACAAAACAAAGTTAATAAAGACAAGGATGACCGTGTTTGAGGTGGAGGAACTTGACTGGCCTGCACTGTTGAGTCCTGACTTCAACCCGATAGAACACCTTTGAGATGAATTAGAGCGGTGACTATGAGCAAGGCCTTCTCGTGCAACATTAGTGCCTGACCTCACGATGCACTTCTAGAAGAATGGTCAAACATTCCCATAGACACACTCCTATACTTTGTGGACAGCCTTCCCAGAAGAGTTGAATTATAGCTGCAAAGGGTGGGCCAACTCAATACGTACTAAGACTGGGATGCCATTAAGAGTTCATGTGTAAAGGCAGGTGTCCCAATACTTTTGGTAGTATAGTGTCGTTTTAGTAAACAACCCCCTCTGTGTTTTATTACTGCACACAGTGCAGGCTCATCTATAAGTCGGTGACCTGCCTTTATGTTAGATTCTTCAAATGACTGCAGTCTCCATCTGGTACCAGGTACTAATGAGCGCACTCCGTGCGGGAGGTACCCCTACATGCAGGGCAAAGTGGGCTATGCCCACACACAGTACCCCCCACTAATTATTTTTAAAATTATTACAGGTACTTATAAGTTATGCAGCACTTTACATATATTGTACATTCACATCAGTTCCTGCCCTCAAGGAGTTTACAACCTAAGGCCCCTAATTCACGTACACTAGGGCCAATTAACCTGCCAGCAAGTCTTTGGAGTGTGGGAGAAAACCAATACAGATACTGGGAGAACACACAAACTTCAGGCAACATAGTGCCATGGTCGGGATTTGAGGTACCAGCCACTATCTAATTACTGTTTTCATAATATTCTCTATATGATAAAATAAATTGGTTCTCCAATCTCCAGTGATGTAAAAGAGGTCCCTGGTGTTCACCACAGGAGGAAACAAGGAACTCTATAGAGGAAAATACACCAAAGGAGGCCCTGAGCTGTAAAGGAAGCCAATTAGTGATTCACTTTACTGACATCTATACTCAAACCTGAAATATCGTTCCTGGGTGGAATGGCTCTTTACGTATAACACTGTGAACTAAGTTTGCAGTGAGCTCACTGACAGAGCGCAGATTGCTTTTTCCAACTCCATCCAAGGCATACAATGGTGTCATGCAGATATCTGCCCATTTATCTCCTACTCCACCCTCTTTAGCATCATTTTTTGGCACTGACCGGTCAAAGTAACCTAAGTCTGGATTTCCAAAACATGCCCTTCACAATGATATTAATCTGTATCCAGAAATGTCAAGCTGAGATCTTTTTTTTATATATTATAAAAGGTAGGGCTGACTTAGGAAAACCAGAGCAGATTTAACCACTTGCCGACCAGTGACGTACCTGTACATCGCTGGACTTTAAGTGGTTATACCGGGATGATGCCTGCAGCTGCAGGCATCACCCGGTACTGTTTTTTATATCTGGCGGTCAGTTTTCTTGTAAAAGCAAACCTAGCTTTCAAACCAACCACTGGATTGCTTTTACAAGCAGCGGGAGGGGACGTCCCCTTCTCCCGTTGCCTCCAGCGGCTTTCTCAGGCTCTCCCATCCCACCGGGAGACCCAAACCCTGGTGCTTCCAACAGCTGAACAGAGGGCCAAACAAAGACCGGATTGGCTTTGATTGGCTCTCGGCTATGGTAACCCAATGACCTGACAGCACTTCCGGTTTACCCAGATGTCAAAGGCGTCATTTTTAAAAATCAAAAGCATTAAAAAAAAACAGAGCTTGGTGTGATCAAATGTTTTTAAGGGGAGAGGAGTCTTATAGACCCCAGATCTCGCCATAAAGAGTACCTGTCATATGCCTATTGCTGTCACAACTGTTGTGACAGCAATTAAATTGATTAAAAAAAACAAAAATTAAAGCAAGAGTGTTAATATATATATATATATAACCATCCCGCATGCACGCGCAAACAGCGATCGTCCTCCCACGTGAAGTATCACTGCGAACGAGACAGATCATGGGAAGTAATTCTAACACTAGACCCCCTGTGTATATATAAAGTGGTAAGCTGTAAAGGATTTTAAAGCGTCGCCTGTGGATAGTAACATTTACGTTGTTTGTCGCTGTTGCACGGGTGTGCGCAATTTTAAAGAGTGACATGTTTGGTATCTATTTACTCAGCATAACATCATCTTTTATATTTGACAAAAAATTGGGTTATGTATTTTTGTATTAAAATGTAAAAGAATTGCATTTCAAAAACTGCTGCACAAATACTGTGTGATTTAAAAAATGGCAAAACCCACCAAATTTATTCTCTAGGGCCTCTGCTTTAAAAAATATATCATGTTTGTGGATTCTAACTAATTTGCTAGCGAAAAATACTAATTTTTACTAACATAAGTGTCAGAAAAAGGCCTGGGGGTCAAGTGGTTAAAGATAGCTTAAGCACTTGAATCTGTCTTTATCTGCCCCTGTCATCCCTGAACAAATATTGTGATCTTCTTGAGCCCGGGTTCACACCACAACGGGCTGCGGATCGCACAGGAGCGCTGTGCGTCCCTGTTCACCGTTTCAGGGACGAATCAGGGCCGATTCTATGCCTGAATTCGGCCCTGAAATGCAGCCAAAGACGCACAGCGTTTTTGTGCAGTGCGCACCGCAGCCGCCCCGGAGATATGTGAACTGGCTCCATAGGGAGCCAGTCACATTCTCCTGCTATGCGAATTAGAGGTGCGGAAACGCACCTCTAATTCGCATAGGTGTGAACCCGGGCTTAGTATTGCTATTGCAACTCTCTTTGAGTTTTGTTCCATCAACATTTTTTGGGGCTGTGGGTCTCCCATTATCTGTAGTTACGCCCCTGTATCTTAGACCCGTTCTTGTGCCAAAAAACAGCCCCTCTATAGCTGAGAACATTACATTAGATTGAGAAACAGGGGAAACCTAACAGTAACCTTGACCTCATGTGATCTCAATATCAGTGCAGAGATTAGCGTTGGGGTTAGCATTAGGCTTGGCACTCATTATCTACAAAGCTATTGATAATCATATCAGTGCTGAGATAATGACCACATGGCTTTGTTAGAAAGCAAAGCCATGTGATTTTTGTTTTCAAGTAAGGTTCCCCTAAGCTTTCCATGTGGTGAAATTTGAAGCTAATTATAATAAAAGTTTGGAACAGAGAGAAGTTAATCCTAATGGTAACCTTGACCCCCAGTGGTCACCAGTATCAAAGCAGAGAGAAGCGATAGGGTTAGCATTAGGGTTGGCTTTCTTTTATCAACAAAGTCATTGGTCATCATGTTATTGCTGCTGAGATCATGGCCACATGGCTTTGCTACAAGTAAATTTTACCTAACCGGTCCACATGGTGAAATGTAAAGCTAATCACAACAAAAGCTTGGAAAGGAAGAGCTTCACTTTAATGGCCACCTTGACCTTACATGGTCACCATATCAGTGAAGAAATGACAGTTAGTGTTAGCAGGGCTTTTTTTCAGCGGGAACTAGGGGGAACTCAGTTCCACCACCTCTGGCTCAGGTCTTCTGCTCCCTGCTCACCACTATCACTTGGTAACACTGAAGTCCAGCTTCTGCATTTACAAGTGATAGCTCATCTCCCAGTAGCTCCCACAGGTCAGATCTCCTGTGCAGATCCCACTAAGTGCAGGGACAGGGACAAGGGAGATACAGAACAGGTGCCCAGGGTTCAGTGCAGTCATGGGTAGGAGAGGGTGCGTGGTAGGCCGCACCCTCTGTGGTCTCCATTTTTTCCCTGGTGACCAGTTGTTGATGCTCCTACTGCATAATCTCCCTTGCAAGTGACTGTGGTATAGAATGCTGGGAGGTACTACAGCCGGATAGGTGTCAGCTTAATATTGCAACAAAGGTAAGATATATGACAGATGGTGGAGCTTTTAAGGAGGGGGAGAAGATGAGGGCAGTAGAGGGAGGGGGTTGTATGCAGAGGGAAGAGCTACTATTTGATGCCATTTGGCAGGTATGTGAGTGTGGCGGGCATGGTTGAGTTCCTGCACCTATTCTCTGAGAAAAGGGCTGTGTATGGTACATGAATCACAAAAAATTACTGGACAGAACTAGAAACCATATGTCATTATCATTACACAGGACCTCCTCTCCCACACTACCCCCATCATTAAACAGGACACCCTCCCTCCACAGACCCCTGCATTGCCCCCCTCCTTATCAGTTTAATTTTGATAGTCTCAATAAAATGTCAGGCGAACATCAGGCACACCCACTGAACCCTCCGGTGAAGAAGTTCTTCAGCAGGCTGATGGTCTGTGGCTTGTGGGACACGGTGAAGGAGAAGGGTCGGTGTGACTGTGCCCAGGACTGACAGGCACTCTCCCTGGACAAGGTTTTTCTTACTGAGCTGGCCAATCACCACACAGACTGCAGGCATAACACCCAACCAAACACCAGCGCCACCCAACATTCAATTCCGCCTTCATCTCCTGAGTGATAGCCAAATCCAATTGTCAACTATTTGCCGGCAGTATGGGTTCGAGGGGCACCTTCTTTGGGCCCCACAACAATGACTGGGCCTGGGGCAGCTGCCCCTTTTGCCCTGCATTAAAGATGGCCCTACTAGGTGGTCAAGAACAGTAGCACATCACCTCCACAGACAGAGCCTGGGTGGTAAGAAAGCTTTCTGAAGGTCACCCCAAATATTTATACCCTTCCCTAACATGCATCACTGACAATAAACCTCCTAGTGGTTGGTCAAGGAGACATACAGTACATATCCATAACTCTGATTATTGGATCCTCTTACACTATTGCCAGGGATACTCTCCTGCAGCAGGCAGAAAGAAACAGAAACCAGGTCTTAGGAGAAAATCAAGACAGACAACAGAACTATCAATTCATCTCAGGTTGGCTATGGCCTGGCAGAATTAAAGTTAAAGAGTCACTTCTGCTTAGAGCAGAGTGGCAATATACCTACTATGTTTCTTTATTTGATAAGCCATAGCAAAGCAGCTGTGGTTTTGTCCAGGTGTGGACAGATTGAGTAGAGGTTTTTGGAGGCTATGATCAAAGCAACATTAAACCCTCACAACAAAATACATTTTTCCCTTTAAGTCCCCCACAGGCAGCCCCAATGCAGGTTGCCTGTGTGTATGAGTGCATAGAGCATTGGCAGGTTAGGTATAGTCCAGGCCTGGTGGCTATGCTCAAGGGCAGGGGCATCCAAACTGCAGCCAGATGCAGCCCTTTGCTTGCTTTTATCCGGCCCTTGGAGCATTATTCCCCCCATTGTCAGCAATAGTGGGGCATAGTTACTGATACTGACAATGGGGCACTAGTCCTCTCACTGACACCAATAATGCACACTATTCCTCCCATTAATACCATGGAGGGGGCACTATTTTTACCATTGATACCAACCATGGGGCACAATTCCTCTCACTGACACCAATGATGGAGCACTATTGCTCCCAATGATACCAGTGATTGGGCACTATTGCTCCCACTGATACCAATGATGGGACACTATTCCTCCCACTGACACCAATGATGGGACACTATTGCTCCCACTGACACCAATGATGGGGTGCTATTCCACCCACTGACACCAATGATGGGACACTATTCCTCCCACTGACACCAATGATGGGACACTATTCCTCCCACTGACACCAATGATGGGGCGCTATTCCACCCACTGACACCAACAATGGAGCACTATTCCTCCAACTGACACCAATGATGGGACACTATTCCTCCCACTGACACCAATGATGGGACACTATTGCTCCCACTGACACCAATGATGGGGTGCTATTCCACCCACTGACACCAATGATGGGACACTATTCCTCCCACTGACACCAATGATGGGACACTATTCCTCCCACTGACACCAATGATGGGGCGCTATTCCACCCACTGACACCAACAATGGAGCACTATTCCTCCAACTGACACCAATGATGGGGCACTATTCCTCCAACTAATACCAGTGATGGGGCACTGTTCCTCCCACTGACATCAATGATGGGGCACTATTTCTCTCAATGACACCAACGATGGGGCACTATTCCTCCCACTGATAACAATGATGGGGCACTATTCCTTCCATTGATACCAACGATGGAGCACTATTCCTCTCACTGACACCAACAATGGGACACTATTCTTCCCACTGATACCAATGATGGGGCACTATTCCTCCCACTGATACCAACTATGGGACACTATTACTCTCCCCCCAATACCAATCATGGGGCATTGTTTAATCGAATTTTCTTCTCCCCCTGGCCACAGTCCAGCCCCTCTATAATTTGAAGGACAGTAAACTGGCCCTCTGTTTAGAAAATTTGGAAACCCCTGCTCTAGGTAATAGGAAGGGGTAGGGTAGCCTGCCCAAAGGCAGAAATGCAGGACAGAGACAATTAAATGGTTGTGTTTGCACCAAAGATAGAAAAAAGAGACAGGAAGGAATACAGAAAAAATGTAGATGAGGTATGCTGATTGAGTAATTTCTTCTTAACAAGGTCTTCATAACATTTTACAGGGTCTTTAAGGAAAATGTAATTATAAGGTGTTGGAACATACAATTGATGTTTTAGCAACAGTTTAGAACTACAACGAAATTAACTTTTCCTGAACTCCACGGCTGATCTTGTGCCATATGAGTCAGGGATTTTTAGAAAAGGGGCTGGTTTACATTTTCCATGCTGGTCTGTGGAATATTATGAAACATGTGATGTCAGCAATGGGATTGGAGAATTGGTGGATTTTAGAGAAGGGGTCTTAAGAAGTGTTAAGAAGTGCAACATCTGCAGCTTCACCAAGTGAAAACGAAATTCCCCTATACAAGGGCAGCCTCCTAACAGCCTGGAGCAATGAAAGTGGAGCCAAACCCAGCCACATCTTTTCACTATATCTTATTACCCAGCATATTTTATTATAAAATATTACCTATGATCAACATTTCCCTGATTGATTCTAAATCCTCTGTTCTCGAGACCTGCGTCATCTTTGGTAAGCCCTCTGGCTTCTTTTTCTGTGGAATTTACCTTTTGTAAAATTAAATTGAATTATTTCCCTGAGAGGCCAAGGACTCACAGGTGCCCCCTGGGAAGGTTACGTTACCAAAGTCTTCCAGGGAGAACTTTGTGAGATATCGTGAGGGACATCATGCCAGCCGTGCCTGATGCTGCTGAAACCATGGCAATGTATAAAAATAAAAAACAACAACAAAAAAAGAGAGACTTTTTTTCTGAAAACTCTTGAGATCTCCCTGGAGTTGGCACTGCCAGAGATGGCGTCCCACATTCCGCCTCATTGCTATGATGTTGCTAAGACACTCCCAACCATTAATGCTTGCCCAAACCATCACAGGAACTGTAACAAAAAAATAACAATAAATGTGCCAGATCTCATGCAGCACTTGTGAAGATGTCATCAGTGGCCTGGCCAGAAGGAACAAGGAAGAAATAGCCAGCCACATTTTTTGAAAAATGGTGGTGTGGATTGCAGAGCAGGTGCTGGGTTAGTTTACCTTTACCAAATACCTGTCTATTCAGGTAGGCGGTGCCTGTAGATAAAAAAAACAAACTGTGCAGCTTTGACCAAAGTTGAATAATGACCTTGCTATAGGTGTAGGCCATTCAGGTACCATCCCAAGCCTAAAGGAAAAACTCTCAGAGATGGTGTCACCCCCATCCTGCCTTGTTGCTAGGATGTTGCTAAGACATTCTAAGCTGGTACTGCTCACCCCAATCATAATGGAAGCAAGAGAGCTTGTACCTGTGATGGTGGGGATGAGCAGTAACGGCTAGCAGTGTCCTGGCAACAAAGCAGGGCAGGGGACACCATTTCTGGGAGTTTTTCAGCCAGACATTGGGAGGTAAAGTATGTAAATGGCCTTCACCAACATTAAGGGCTTTTTTCAACTTTGGCCAAAGCTGCACAGTTTGTTTTTATCTACAGATGCCCGTTACCTGCATAGGCAGTTTTTGGCAAAGATAAACTAACCCTGTAAGAGTTCCACAGCATGCGGCAGATTCAGGTAGTTCTTGCATGAACCACTTCGGTTTGGTTTGGAGGTAATTAAGACCAGCACTGAGTTGTGTACAGAGAGACACCAGTGCTCAGAGTTGGCCATGTTTGAGCTGGGAAGTTCATAAATGCGACAGCTTCCTATTGAGGGCTGATGGGTTAGTGAGATGCCGATGGTCGCTGACATCCTAGTAACCAACGAATCATCCCCAGCTCCATTCAGCTGCCAGCCCATAGATTCCCCAGTGAACAGCTAAATGTAAAAAAAGGGGTGGGAATGCTGGCTGATGTTATTACCCAAATATGGAAATTGGCTTATATAGTTAATGAGAGGAATCTTCTGGGCAGCAACTGAATGGGACCAGCGATACATCATTGGTTGCTAGGACTCTAGCACAGTTTCCAATAATGTGAAGAGAGCCGGTATCAGCCCGACTGACAGCGTCTGTTAAGAGAGCAGAAATGTGGCCTGGCCGTCCTGTGCCCAATGAGATGAGGTCCAAAGAGTTGCAACCCTACGCTTTCCCTCCTCGACAGGAACCTTTGCCTACTTCTAGTGCTGTCCCTAACATGCGGGGTACCTGTCTCTACTCTACTCACTCGCAAATGCATGCCAAACCTTGGTGCCAGGGCCTTAAATAGGCTCTGCTTGACTCAAGGTGGCTGCCAGAGTCACATGGAGTGGCAGCTTCCAACTGGATTGCTTCCCCGGTGACCCAAGAAACCATAGAGGAAATGTGTTCCTCTTGACTTTCTCTCCAGCTACAGGGCCGCTGTGGATGAGCGCCACCTGCTGTGGAGAAAGACTGCCTACAAGCTCCCTAGCAACCAAAGATGCTGTGTGGCCCAAGGGATGCACTGAAGATGGAGTCACCAGTATAGACATTTCAGCCTCAGTGATGCACCCATCCCCTTGCAATAAATTAATGTACCTGTTGCTGGCTGATACATAATTCTATCACGGGCACCAACATTTGTCATGCAAAAGAGCAACAGAATTTTAAACAATGTCTACAATCCTCCCTACGAATGTCTTTTCTGTAATAAAAAGCCTTCCTGCTTGAATTTTTTTAGTTTCAGACTACCACTTTAAAGTATTTACATGTTCGTAACAAATTTTAAAAGTGTTTTAAAGGCCCTCAAGATAACCACCTTGTTGTTACAGTTCGTAAGTGGTTCCGGTCGGCTGTGCCTTCCTGCTGTGCTTTATTGTAGGGTTGCCACCTTTTCTTTAAGCCAAACCCGAACACTTGAATGGCACAGGGCAATTTTTTTTTCATTGTATACACTATAGGATTATAAAAGACCTGGGACAACTTTGGGTGACCCAAGGAAAGTAGTAATGCTACGCTCATAGCGCGTGGTGGCAAACAGTGGGGGTGGCCAAAATGCTCTTGCTAACATCAACTCCCAGCCTCCCAGTGATGCAGAACCTGCGAACCGACAGCCCCCCGCAGCTTTGTGTGTGGCTATCACCTGATGTGAGACCGAAGAAGTTGAGAGGTCTCCCGTGCACCTCTGGTCTTTGAAGCCTCTGGAGATGGAGACAGAGACTTGGTGGACACCTAGTGGCATGGGTGCCAGGGGTGCGGAGCACCGTGCAAGCCTTGGTCCGAGATCCAAGCCAAGGTCAAGTCCAGTTTGGCAATGAAGTATAAAAGGGTTAATCAGAAGAAGAATGGTGGAGATCCAAGCTGGGGTCGGTTCCAATCTGGCAGCTGAACGGTCAAGGTACAAATCCGAGGTCAATGGCAAGCAGCAATCAAGAGTAGTCAAATAGGTTTCCAGGTCACAACAAGTTCAGACAGATCACACACTAGCACAGGAACAAGCTGGGACTGAAGATAATTCAGCAATTTGGCAGTGTCTGGGCTTATAGGGAAGTTTGAGGTCACTTCCTGTGCGCCTCCTGTGCATTTTCCCACCTTTTTACATCAGGTTGAGGTCACTTCCTGTGCACCTCCTGGGCATTTTCCCGCCTTTTTCCATCGGGTTGAGGTCACTTCCTGTGCGCCTCCAGGGCATTTTCCCACCTTTTTCCATCAGGTTGAGGTCACTTCCTGTGTGCCTCCTGGGCATTTTCCTGCCTTTTTCCATCAGGTTGAGGTCACTTCCTGTGCACCTCCGGGGTATTTTCCCACCTTTTTCCATCAGGTTGAGGTCACTTCCTGTGCGCCTCATGGGCATTTTTCTGCCTTTTTCTATCAGGTTGAGGTCACTTCCTGTGCACCTCCTGGGCATTTTCCTGTCTTTTTCCATCAGGTCTTCTGTGCAGGTGCGGGTTGGCGTCTTTGGCGCATGCTCAGATTTCCTCTTGCGGCAACATGCCATTGGTGCATGCGTAGTAAGCCCTGGACTCTTACAGCGCAGCTCACATGTATTGCATAGAGAAGCTCAGAGACCTAGTGATGACTAGGGATGAGCCGAACACCCCCCGGTTCGGTTCGCACCAGAACCCGCGAACGGACCGAAAGTTCGCACGAACGTTAGAACCCCATTGACGTCTATGGGACTCGAACGTTCGAAATCAAAAGTGCTCATTTTAAAGGCTAATTTGCATGGTATTGTCCTAAAAAGGGTTTGGGGACCCGGGTCCTACCCCAGGGGACATGTATCAATGCAAAAAAAACTTTTAAAAACGGCCGTTTTTTCGGGAGCAGTGATTTTAATGATGCTTAAAGTAAAAAAAAAAAAGTGAAATATTCCTTTAAATATCGTACCTGGGGGGTGTCTATAGTATGCCTGTAAAGTGACGCATGTTTCCCATGTTTAGAACAGTCCCTGCACCAAATGTCATTTTTAAAGGAAAAAATCTCATTTAAAACTGCTTGCGGGTTTAATGTCATGTCGGGTCATGGCAATATGGATGAAAATCAGTGAGACAAACGGCATGGGTACCCCCCAGTCCATTACCAGTCCCTTTGGGTCTTGTATGGATATTAAGGGGAACCCCGCACCCAAATTAAAATAAGGAAAGGTGTGGGGCCACCAGGCCCTATATACTCTGAACAGCAGTATACAGGCGGTGCAAACAAGACAGGGACTGTAGGTTTGTTGTTAAGTAGAATCTGTTTGTAATTTTGAACATTTTTAACGTGTTTAGCTCCAGCCAAAAAATCTTTTCTAAGCTTTTTGGAAAACATAGGGAAGGGTTATCACCCCTGTGACATTTGTTTTGCTGTCTTTCCTCCTCTTCAGAAGATTTCACCTCACTTTTTTGTCCCAATGAAAAATGTTTTTTGAAAATTTGGGTTTTTTTGTGGAACAAGGATTGGAAAGCATCAGTGGAAAGGAGAACTTGTTTTCCCATATTAACTCTTACAGGAGAGAATTTCCCTTCCTAGGGGTAGATTTCATCTCACTTCCTGTTGTCTCCTTCCGTTTGCAAGTAGGAGTCGTTTGTAAGTTAGATGTTTGAAAGTAGGGTCCTGCCCTATATACTCAGCAGAAATTTGGGCCTTAGGTGTTGCTGTGGCCACAACACTGTAAGCCCTCACAGGGCCCTGCTGTGAAATATTAGATCAAGAATTGTAATTACATGCCCCTGTTGAACAGGAGCTGAAAAATTAGGCCTTAGGCACTGGTGCTGGTGCCACAACACTGCAACCCCTCACAGACACTCTAGTTGGAACGCAGGAACGAGCCCTGCTGCAAATTATTGCTTCAAAAATTGTAATTACACGCCCCTGTTAGACAGGGGCAGAAAAATTGGGCCTTAGGCACTGGTGCTGGTGCCACAACACTGCAACCCCTCACAGACACTCTAGTTGGAACGCAGGAACGAGCCCTGCTGCAAAGTATTGCATCAAAAATTGTAATTACACGCCCCTGTTAGACAGGGGCAGAAAAATTGGGCCTTAGGCACTGGTGCTGGTGCCACAACACTGCAACCCCTCACAGACACTCTAGTTGGAATGCAGGAACGAGCCCTGCTGCAAAGTATTACATCAAAAATTGTAATTACACGCCCCTGTTAAACAGGGGCTGAAAAATTGTGCCTTAGGCACTGGTGGTGGCGCCCAGAACCAAAAATGTTCTTACAAGCTATCAGCGTGATGATTGAGGAGGAAGAGGATAATTACTCAGGGATAGTCACTCAGCATCAGCATAGGCAGTCTTTGAAGGGATCTGAGATTTAAAAAAAAATTATTCGGTTACATCAGCATCAGGTGCTTGGTAGCTGGTGGTGATCCAAGACTCATTCATTTTTATGAAGGTCAGCCGATCGACCGAGTCGGTGGACAGACGCACCCTGTGATCGGTTACCACGCCTCCAGCAGCACTGAATGTGCGTTCCGAAAGAACGCTGGATGCAGGACAGGCCAGTAGCTCAATTGCATACTGTGCAAGCTCTGGCCAGTGATCCATCCTCAAGACCCAGTAACCCAGAGGATTTTCGGTGGGAAAGGTGTCCAAGTCTGATCTTGCCCCTAGGTATTCCTGCACCATGTAAAACAGACGCTGGCGATGGTTGCTGGAACCGATCATACCTTGGGGCTGCGGACCAAAAAATTGTCTGAACGCATCGGTCAGACGGCCACCTTCTCCACCGCTCCTTCTTTGACTGACCGAAGCCTCAGCAACACGTTGTCCAGAAACAGGAGTTTGTAACCTCCCAGTCTCTGGGAACGCGTTGCACAGACCTTTCTGCAAGGCCTCCCGAAGATGTTTCATCCTCTGCTCCCTCTGCGATGGCAAGATAAGGTCCGCAACCTTACCCTTGTAACGTGGATCAAGGAGGGTTGCCAGCCAGTATTGGTCCTTCTCCTTGATACCACGAATACGAGGATCCTTACGCAGGCTTTGCAGGATCAGGGAGGCCATGCAGCGTAGGTTTGCTGAGGCATTCGGTCCGGAGTCCTCTGGGTCACTAAGAACGACATGGTCCGCAGCCACCTCCTCCCAGCCACGTACAAGTCCATGTGTTTCTTGGGACTGATCCCTTAAAGACTGCTGCTGATGCTGAGTGCCAGGCTCCACCTCCATACTGACACAATCTTCCTCCTCCTCCTCTTCCTCCTCGTCCTCTTCCTGTGTGATCGGCGGGCACGCAGGAACACTGTCTGGATAAAGGGGGCCTTGAGAGCTAAGGAAGTCCTCCTCTTCCTGCCTCTGTTCTGCCTCAAGTGCCCTGTCCATTATTCCACGCAGCGTGTGCTCCAACAGGTGGACAAGGGGGACAGTGTCACTGATGCATGCACTGTCACTGCTCACCATCCTCGTGGCCTCCTCGAATGGTGACAGGACAGTGCATGCATCCCTGATCATGGCCCACTGGCGTGGGGAAAAAAAACCAAGCTCCCCTGACCCTGTCCTGGTGCCATAGTCGCACAGGTACTCATTGATGGCCCTCTGCTGCGTGTGCAGCCGCTGCAGCATGGCCAACGTTGAGTTCCACCTGGTGGGCATGTCACAGATTAGGCGGTTCTTGGGCAGGTTAAACTCCTTTTGGAGGTCCGTCAGCCGAGCACTGGCATTATATGACCGGCGGAAATGCACACAGACTTTCCTGGCCTGCCTCAGGACATCCTGTAAGCCCGGGTACCTGCCCAAGAACCGCTGCACCACCAAGTTAAGGACGTGAGCCAAACAGGGCACATGGGTCATTTGTCCCTGTCGGAGGGCAGAGAGGAGGTTGGTGCCATTGTCGCAAACCACCATTCCTGCCTTAAGTTGGCGTGGCGTCAACCACCTCTGAACCTGCCCCTGCAGAGCTGACAGAACCTCTGCCCCAGTGTGGCTCCTGTCCCCCAAGCACACCAGCTCAAGCACCGCATGGCATCTTTTGGCCTGCGTACTTGCGTAGCCCCTTGAACGCCTACGGAGCACCGCTGGTTCCGAGGAAGAGGCCATGGAGGAAGAAGAAGAGGAGGGGGTGGAGGAGAGAGGTGTGTCACAATCAGCATTTTGGAGGCGTGGTGGCGGAACAACCTCCAACACTACTGCACCTTGTCCTGCATCCTTCCCAGCTGCCAGCAGAGTCACCCAATGCGCCGTGAAACTTAGGTAACGTCCCTGTCCATGCCTGCTGGACCATGAGTCAGCGGTAATATGCACCTTACCGCTGACCGCCCTGTCCAGCGAGGCATGGACATTGCCTTCCACATGCCGGTAGAGAGCCGGAATCGCCTTCCGTGAGAAAAAGTGGCGTCTGGGTACCTGCCACTGAGGAACCGCACATTCCACAAACTCACGGAAGGGGGCAGAGTCTACCAACTGAAAAGGCAGCAGTTGAAGTGCTAGCAATTTTGCCAAGCTAGCATTCAACCGCTGGGCATGTGGATGGCTGGGAGCAAACTTCTTTCGGCGGTGCAGCAGCTGGGGCAGGGAAATTTGCCTGGTACAATCTGACGTCGGTGTACCAAAAGCAGATTGCCCACAAGTACTTGGCTGTGACACACCTAATTCTACACCTTCATTCCTCTCACTGCAGGTCTCAGAGAGGACTGAAGGTCTAGTGGGGTTGGAAATCTCAGCTGATGAGGAGCAAGGAGAGATCCTCTTTGTTCTTTGGTGTGGGTCTTTTAGATACGCTTGCCAACGAACTGCATGGCAGGTCAACATATGTCTGGTCAAGCATGTGGTACCCAAGCGGGAGATATTTTGGCCACGCGAGATACGCTTGAGACATATGTTGCAAATAGCAGCGGTGCGATCTGATGCACTCGTCTCAAAAAAGGCCCACACCAAAGAACTTTTTGAATAACGCGCAGAGACTGCAGCGCCCTGCACATGTGGAGCTTTGGGGTGTGATGCAGTCAATGTGCTGCCCTTAGGCTGGCCCCTGGAGGGCATCCTGCCTCGTTGGTGATGTGCTGCCGCCTCCTCCTCCTCCTCCTCCTCCTCCTCCTCCTCCTCCTCCTCCTCTCTCCTATCAGGCACCCACGTTGAGTCAGTGACCTCATCATCCCCTCCCTCCTCATCACTGGAGCAAACCTGGCAGTATGCTGCAGCAGGGGGAGCATGACTGCCAGATTGCTGTCCTTCTTGGGCACCCCCTCTGTCCGCGCTCATGTTACTGCCTTCATCGAGCTCAGTATCGTCATCAGAGCCTTCCAAACGCTGGGCATCCTCCTGGAGCATGTACCCAACACTGTGGTCAAACAGTTCGAGGGAATCCTCATGAGGACATGGTGGAGCTAGGGAAGGAGTCACTGATGACATTGAGCTGAGGGAAGAGGCCGCTGCTTTGCCAGACAAAGCACCCTGGGCATGGGTGAGAGAGGATGAGGAGGATGAGGACGGCTTGGTCATCCACTCGACCAAGTCTTCCGCATGTTGCGGCTCAACATGGCCAGCTGCCGAAAAAAAGGCCAAGCGTGTCCCATGGCCACGTGCTGATGAGGATGCACCGTCTCCACGACCAGCACTAGACACAGAGCCTGCTTGCCCTCTCTTATTGGCTTGTGACTGTCTGCCTCTCCTTCTTGGCCTTCCAGACATACTAATGGCCTGTAGCTGCACTAAGCTGGGATAGAACACCTGTAATTTTCTTCAAGTAGCTTTATATACTGTAACCAGACAAGCCTGCCTGTCAGTAGGAAGATAACAGGAACGGATCTAGCTGAACACTGTGAGCAGGACGCACTGTACTAAATGTAAATAGTCTAGCTGCCTGACCGTGGTACTAATAGGATCAAATAGAACACCTGTAATTTTCTTCAGGTAGCTTTATATACTGTAACCAGACAAGCCTGCCTGTCAGTAGGAAGATAACAGGAACGGATCTAGCTGTACACTGTGAGCAGGACGCACTGTACTAAATGTAAATAGTCTAGCTGCCTGACCGTGGTACTAATAGGATCAAATAGAACACCTGTAATTTTCTTCAGGTAGCTTTATATACTGTAACCAGACAAGCCTGCCTGTCAGTAGGAAGATAACAGGAACGGATCTAGCTGAACACTGTGAGCAGGACACACTGTACTAAATGTAAATAGTCTAGCTGCCTGACCGTGGTACTAATAGGATCAAATAGAACACCTGTAATTTTCTTCAGGTAGCTTTATATACTGTAACCAGACAAGCCTGCCGGTCAGTAGGAATTTAACAGGAACGGATCTAGCTGAACACTGTGAGCAGGACGCACTGCACTAAATGTAAATAGCAGGAACGGATCTAGCTGAACACTGTGAGCAGGACGCACTGCACTAAATGTAAATAGTCTAGAAGATAACAGGAACGGATCTAGCTGAACACTGTGAGCAGGACGCACTGCATTAAATGTAAATAGTCTAGATAGAAGATAACAGGAACGGATCTAGCTAAACTGAATACAGTGTATATATATATATGCAACACCTGGGATGCATATATATACACAATACACTGTAAGTGCAGCTAACTGACTGACTGTTCTGCCTAATCTATCTAACTCAAATCAAATGACACTGTCTCTCTCTCTCTCTATCTCTCAGCACACCGGAACACACACTACACAGGGCCGCCGTGCAGGAGGCCTTATATAGTGTGGGGTGTGTACTAAATGCCCTGAGCCGTAATTGGCCAAAGCCACCCTGGCTTTGGCCAATTACAGCTCTCTCTACTGACAGCGCTGTGATTGGCCAAGCATGCGGGTCATAGTGCATGCTTGGCCAATCATCAGCCAGCAATGCACTGCGATGCCGCAGTGAATTATGGGCCGTGACGCGCCACACGAATTTAGCGCGAACGGCCCATAACGTTCGCAATTCGGCGAACGATCGAACAGCCGATGTTCGAGTCGAACATGGGTTCGACTCGAACACGAAGCTCATCCCTAGTGATGACCTCATTGGATCTAAAATAAATTATGCAAAGAAAAATGTAATTAGCATGTTGATGACGGAGAAAGGAGGAACCAGAAAAGGCAAAATATAAGCAGCTTTAAAAGATAACTATATGAAAATATGGTTATTCTTTTTGGTTAAAGTGCACCTGTCCTCTACCCGTGTAGAGAAAAGGAACAGGTTCACTTTAATGCTGACCTCACCATCGTACATAATAACCACCTCTTGCTCCCTCACTGCTCTGTTTATCCATGGCAAGCAAGGACGTTCTAGTTCTCTAGGTCTGGACACCTTCAGGAATAGAAACCTAACAGGTAACTATATTTGAAAACTAGGATAAACTTTACACTTTAATTGGGTGACACACACACACATGTGGTTTGGTGAGTGGCTGGTCACATAAGGCATCGACTTGGTTCCATAATTTCATCGTATTCCATCCAAGAGCGATGACCAGTTCATTCCTAGAGTGAAAACATTTCATAAAAGTTTTATAGAAATGACCCGAATTATAAGTGACCACCAGCCAATGGATACAAGACCCACACCCAGCTTACTCGTGACCTATAAGCCGATCGGTGTGGGAACGGCATTACTCATGTACAACAAACCAATGTGGATTTGTGGTTTCAGGCAACGGCAAGAATCAGATTTTTATATCTCTGTGCCAAACAGCTTGGCCGGAATGGACGGACACCTGCACTACATAGCCCCTTCCTATCTCCGGCACCATGACAGCAAAGCTGCTACGTCTCCACCGTCTCTATGATCTAGAAATGTGGTGATGATACATGGTTACCCTGCTAGAGTTATAAATACTCTATATGTATTTTTCTCTTCCCTGGCAGTGGCTTTGTGTTTTTGGCCACCTTGCCGCTGTAACACCCTATTTTTTACTTTTAATTTGCATTTGACTCACGATTGATTTATATAAAGAGATGGCTGTTTAAAATTACTCTTGTTATGGACTATTATGTTACTGAAGGGGGATATGGAAAACATTTCTTTGTAAGAACCCTCATTCCCCTGCTCCTGTAATATGTTTATTGCATAGGACGTCAGGCCAAATTGCAGGCATCCCCTGCAATTTTCTTAGGCTCAGAGTGATATTTTACCCTCAGCCACCGATTTAATTACTTCCTGATTATGCAGCTTCTTTATCTTTTAAACCTTGACTACGTTCTAATTTAGGCTGGGGTCATAACCTCTATCCCAGGCTTCCTCTTTCATAGTGGCTCTTTTTTCTTGCAACACCCTATGGAGCCACCCTTCATAGTTGTGTCTTCCCACACTGTGTGCTCCAATGGACGCACACAGCCACAAAGCTAAAGTTGGAAAGGAACTCCTCTCCTCCTCACTTCTCCCCCCTCCCTTCTCCAAGATAAAATGACTGTCTGGAGATTGCACTGTCCATTGTGAATTCTGTGAGGATCGGAAGTTCAGGGGAGCAGCAGCTGCCAGTAGAATTACATGTTGTAGACTGCAAATGCTGGGGTAAGAATTTTATCACATTTTTTAGTTGTGCTCAATGTGTTAAACTAAAAAAAAGCTGTGTATTTATTATAACCTTAATGTATCATCAATATATAATCAACTTTTGTACTTGCACGGGGAATCTAAAGGGATGCCAGGGGTGCAGTGTTCATTATTACACTGAACCTGATAATGAATACCACCCTTTCAGCACTCAATTAGGAAAATGTCAGCAAGTGCAATAAGATGGCTTGTGTCAGTATCTTCAGGACTGAAGCATGTATCTGCCGATCAGGACTAAGTGACAGGCTTTCTTTATAGGGACCATCCCACCTACTCATGTTCTCTCCGGTGCTCCATTCACCTGCAGAAGTTTTGAGTCTAATGCTCATGTCCATCAGAGCTTACACAGGATTATTGACCTTCTCCTACTCCTCATGTGACATGGTTTAGAGCTGGCAGTTGCCTGCACAGACTGAGCATTGCATCCTGGGAGGAAAGGGAGAAGGTCCCATGGTCCCCTATACCCCGGAACAATGGGAACAAGACAGTGGGGGAGCATGGCGAAGTTGGTGGGGGCGTGACCTTTCAAGAGAACCTGAATGGGAAAAGTGCCAAAATCTCTTTGGGGGGTATTTTTTTTTCAGTAAGACAAAAGTTTAAGGATGGCCACATACCGTACATTCAACTGACTCCATTGTTAAAGGGAAATTAAAGTTAATCCCTTGCTTTATCAAGCAACAGAAAAGTGCCAGGGGGAACCATGTTGTTAAACAGTTGAAGACCATTTCATGGTATCTTTAGGACCAGGGAACATATTGTCTTATTGTATTTTACCCCCATCTTTTATCTCTTTTGCTGCCTCAGACTTGTAATATCTTCTAGTTGAGGAAAATGAAAAAATAGGTTATTGGTATTGCCATCTTAAAGTATTGATGTGATTATAAATGAACTGGTTTCCTGGTAGGCAGCTTCTACATCTAAAAGGCTCTCCACAGTCTCCTTGTAGTGAAATGTAACAAAAATGGAAATTGAAGCGCCACACCATAGGTCCAAATACAGCTTATTTCCAAAACAAATCAGGGAGGCAATCCAAAGAATATCCAATGCGTTTCAGGGGTCCAAAATAGTCCCCTTCATCAGAGCTTGGCTACCAAACCAGCTGCTGATGAGGCCTGTGTTTGTAATCACACTAGAAGAAATAACATTAAAGGTCCAGTTCACTCACATTGTTGTCAAAAATGCCCTTAAGGGAGCATTTTTGGACCCTGAAATATGCTGGATCACCCCCCCCCCCAACTTTTATTGAACAAAGTTGTATTTGGATGCTAGGGCCTGGACCTGGGACCTGGGACCTTTGCTGTGTCTGGCCATAACTCTTCTCACTGAGCCACCTGAGTTGCTGGACAGTTATCTGCCTGATTGCTTAGTCAACCTTGCCTTATGTCTCGTTTCTCATGACCTTTGAACTCTTTGCTCCTCCCATGATCTTTCTGATTCAAGCCATGTCTCTGCACTTTCTGTTTGCCAGATTATTGCACTCTCCCCAGTCAGTATCTTGCTCTTGTCACTCCTGCTGCTGTCCGTATCTCCGCTACCCCTTGTTAACAACCTTTGGCTTGATCCTCGACTATGCTTCTGCTTAATCCCAACGTGCAACCACTTATTACCAACATTTGGCTTGTTTACTGACTATGCTTCTGCTTGATCCCTACCTGTTAAATCTGCTACTAGACTCTAGCTTTCTCACCTTCTGGTGGGGCGATCATGAAGACCGCGACCTGGCACTAATATGCAGCAAAACCCATGTCCACCATCAGGAGCTCCGGTGAACACCGGTTAATACTTACGCCCCTCCGCTACCCCTTGTCGGTAACAAGAGATAGTGAAGATACGGATGGCAGCAGAAGTGACAAGAGCAAGATATTGGCTGGGGAGAGCACAATAATCAGGCAAACAGGAAGTGTAGAGAAAAGACTTAAATCATAAAGTTCTTGGGAGGAGCAAAGAGTTCAAGGTTCATGAGAAACAAGGTGCAGAGTGCACCTCATGAGAGCCTGTGTCATCTGCAGGAGTGACCTGCTTGTTCATTTATCCATCTAGTCAGTGGGAGCCCCTCTACTACTGTAGCTGCTAGTCTCCAAGCCTGACCCCTGATCGTGACACTGGACCGCTCAGCAGTGGTGTGGTACTTAATTTTCCATTTTTGCTACTGTACTATTGTCCAGCAGTGCTATTTCAAGGCGTGGCCTAGTGACATGATATGTACTTGCTTGTCATCATGGGGGGGGGGGGGGGCTGGCATGATCTGTGAACACAGAGTTGAGCAGAAGGATCTTGATCTTTGAGTTTTCATCATGAACTCTGAAGACCAACAATATCTATAATGGTAGGTTACATAATAACTACCCTCTGCTGGGTTAACGTAAAAAACATATATGAAGAGAGCTCCCCTTTGAATGTTGGTTAGGGTCACAGGTTTGTGTCATTCTGGGCTTTGCTCTGGTGACTTATACAAAGAAACCACCTTGTCCCTAGGGCTCAGTTCCATCCCCAGTGCCAGTGTCCACATCTTCCTGAATCTCCTCCAGGCCTGTTGTAGGTGCCAGATGAACAGCTGTGTAAATGTTCTCTCATCCATAAGAACTAGGTTGTTTTCTATTTATCATGAGGTGTCACATAGTTGAAGTCAATGAGTAATATGTACACAGTGAAAGCACAAGGAGATATAACACGTGTGTAGTATTATGATGGAGCCGAGTCTGGTCTGCACTACTAAGGGTCTCGGAGGCCCGTCTTGAGTTACATACAGAGCCATCCATCCAATGAAGGTTTCCTGGCCTGCATTCTCTCCAGCTTCTCATTGTCACCCACAGTTCATCCTGTCTAAAGTTCCTGTTGAGGTTCCAATACTCTAATTACTTTTTATCCATCCAAATTTATAAGCTGTTAATGTTATGTTCCCGTAAAGCAAGATTACATAATTTGCCAATTAAAGTGGACCCAAACTCATAAAAAGTATATTTACTATCCTATAGGGAACATTTAGAAATGTATTTGTTCCTAAGGAGACCTTGAAAAATTTACCTTTTCTCATAAATTCCTCCTTAAAAATAGCAGTGCACTTAATGTGCCTAGGAACCCCTGTCCTATGAGCCTTGTTGCTGCACTGTATATCTTTATTGTGATATCATCTAGGCACTGCTGCTTCTGACTGCTAGTGTCACCAGATTTGGAGTGAGATTTGGTAATGTCACTATGTGATCACTGTTCTCCTTGCTGGAAGGGAAGCTATACTTTGAATCTTCAGTGCAAGGATCTCCATGCTTCTGCTTCTTTCATTCAGTGGTCTGTGCTTCCTCCATCTCCCCTGCGGATTCTTCATTATTACCTCACCAGCTATCCAATCACCAGTCATCAGGGGGCATCTCTGACATGAGAAAGTAAAGCCATGCTCCTCTACCAAGATGGCTGCCTCCACACAGAGGAACAGTTCTGAACAAAGCATGGTAAGTCAGAAATAGGGAAAAGATCAGCTACGGGGAGCCTACAAGTGTAGCACTCACCCCCGGAGGGGCCCCTGGGAATACACAGGTTCTCTCAGAATAGTACAGGGACTACCAAACACAGACACAGTTCCATGTACACCGACAACACAGGCTGAGTCTAAGGGATGTCTTTTTGTAAGTTTATTGCTTAGAACTTGAACAGGAAAAGGATAGGAATGCAGGATGCTCCAAAAACAATATCAGGAATCAACAGGAAGACAAACATCCTAGCCCAAATCCCTATAGTAGCAGGCACACATGAAAAACCCAAAACCAGGTCTTACAATGTGTCAGGAGCTGTCTGCCACCTAGCTTCTAGATGACAATCTTCAGTGAGGGAGACAAAAGATCCTTCTCCAGATCAGTGCCCTCCAGCAAAAATCCCTTAGCAATCTTTTCAAGGTCCTCAGCCCAGCACCTGCTGAGACCCAAACTGCAACTCTTGTTTCTCACTAGTTGCCTTCTAGAGGCAGAAGCCCCAGGAGAATGGAGACCCTGCTAGCAGAGGAAGAACACTCTCTCTAGGCCTCCCAAATATTTGTCACCTCCCTCAGCCACCTTTGGAGCACCTCCTCCCCAGGGATTGGCTGGAGTCCAATAAATATGCATAAATCAAGAGTTGATCAAAGGGTGATCCTCCTATTCTGAGACTTTTTCAGAGGCAGACAGGAGCAATCAACCACTGGCCTTAGAAAAACCTAACCAGACCCAAAAAACCCTAAGTACAGTGAAGCCAAAAAACAAATTTAGCCTAACTTTCTGGGTAGGGTGCTACACAAGCAATATTGGTAACTAGTCCTTTGCCCTCTGCTTGAATTTATTGGGCAGAGCTTCCACAGCATAGGTCCTTTTAAAGAGGTAATTCAGCTGCTAAAACTATCCAGCAAACACTGCAAATGTCCTAGTAATCATCAGAATCCGGTCTGTGTCCAGTTTAATCCACACAGATTTCACGAGTTTCCTTATATGTTCAGTTGGGGGGTATGCTTCCTGAGTCTGTTTATTATTTTTTTCGCTGTTTGCTGTATCACCAAGGCAGGTTTGATTATTAGGGTGCCTGTGGGAAATTTCTTAGTTTATGTAGCCCAGTCTGCAGCATTGACAGGAAAACAATTCTGCCTCTGGCAGCAGAGGACACACAGGCACAGCTACAGGAGGGGATTCTTATTGTACAGCTGTGTACAGCCAATATTGAGCCCACCCTCTGCCCAATAGGAAGGCACAGAGGATGTGGACTGCAAGGATTGTGGGAGGTGTAGTTCTGACAGACTGAATTGGCTTGGTGAGCTTGAAGAAGAAAACTGTAGATCTTAAAAGGGATCACTGGTGGCACTGAGGCAAAAAGGACAGATGGTTCCCCGCTGTTTTCTTGAGCTGAGGATAAGAAGTGTGCAGGATATTCTGAGAAGACCATGTGCACATTTGGCTACTGGGTTGGCAGACTACTCACTGCTGAGAGGGAGAGAGGCACAGAGACATACATCTTAGAACATTGGAAAGAGCCAAGGATGTTGGTGGAGCCTGCTGCCTGACCAAGGGTGAAGAATGGTGCAGCTACTGAGCGGCTGTGCTTCACACAGTGAACAGGGAGAGATCACCTACTGAAATAGTAATTGATGAGAGGCCAAAATCCCATTACACTTTGATCAAAGAGGGACAAAGTTGTCTGCAAGTAACACAGAGTCACTGCCTGTATCAGTTCTTAAAGGGATATTAACCTGAGCGCTCTGACATAAGAGTTGGGCCCCAATGAGTGGAGCTGGCCAGCGGAAGAATGGGGGATTATGTTATAGAATTTTGGCTTTTCTTACCAAATTTGGAGTGAGATTTGGTGATGTCACGCCTGTGCTGTTCTCCTTGCTGGAAAGGAAGCTGTATCTGAGGGACTGCAGTATAACTGTGGATCTGTGCTTCCTCCACCTCTCCTGGTGATTCTTCATCATTACAATATCACCAAATTACAGTGTCAAGATTCAGATCTGAAGGTAAGACCTCTGCGGTGTCTGGCTGTGGCTCTTCTCACTGATCCACCTGAGATGTTGGCCAGCGCTCCCTTCCTGATTTCTTAGAAAACCTCACATTGTATCTTGTTACTGGTGAACCTTGAACCCTTTGCTCCTTCTATGAACTTCCTATTTAAGCCATGTCTCTGCACTTCCTGTTTGCCAGCTTATTGTGCTGTCTCCAGCCAATATCTTGCTCCTTTGTATACCTGCTGCTATCCCTATTATTGGTACCACTCATTATCAACCCTTGGCTTGTTCATCGACTACGCTTCCACCTAATCCCATCCAGCTACTACTCAATACTGACCTTTTGGCTTTTTCATTGGCTGTGCTTCTGCTTGATTCATATCTACTTTATTGACTACCTGACCCCCACTTACTGGGCCAATTCAAAGGGTTGTGACCTAGCATTAGGACACAGCTAAACCCATCTCCACCATCAGGAGCTCTGGTGAAGACCAGCTAGTGCTTAGATCCTGTTCCTGGGTTGAGCCTGCATCATATATAGTGGGTGGGGCCATAACAGCCTGGGTTCACAAGAAGTGTGTCAAATAATGCAGGCCATCATTCAACCCAGAAGGCTTGTGGTGGAGAATAAATACTATAGGAGAAGTTAAATGTAAGTATTTCAAGCAAAGCTGTTGGATGGATGATAGGGAGAATTCCTGGACAATTTTGACACTAACCTGAGCAACTACTATTCCAGTTTGGACCCTCTAACCCCTACCCACACTTTCAGAGTGTTGGAACGTTAATGTCTAATTTGGTTATTGTTGTAAAGCTGCTGCAGATATGAATTTTACCAGTCAAGATGTTGCTGGACACATGATTGAGCCCTTCTTGCTGAAGTGGAATACAAGAACATAGAGACAGGAATTTGTGTCATAACCATTTAGTTCCCCTGGGAAGAAGATAACATTACTGTATGCATAGTATTACCACCTAGTGGCAGAACTGCTGATCACAGAATAATATATGAGAATGGTTGTTGCATCTATGTCAATATAAAAAGCATGCTAACACCCTCCCAATACTTCCCTAGCTGCTTAGACTATTTCAAGTAATTCAAGACTACTAGCAACTATTTAAAGGTTTTTCCATAACATCAACAGAAATCATCTGGGATTTATAAAAATCTATTTGTGTAACTGGGGGGCTGATGTGACTTTATCAGCAAATTTTTTAGTTCATCAGATAACTTTTGGATTCGAACATGACATTTATATTAACTTCTTGTCTCTCATCACACGGGTCTTACACACGACTATTGCAGAGGTGGTGTCTTCTTATATTCTAAGTTGGTATCCTCTACAGATTTTATAGATTAAAACACCTAAACATTTTCAAACCACAATTTATTGTGCTTTTTGTGTTACGGACATCTGTTTCCCTTTTGTGGCTTTTTTGGGTTTTCTCTTTACTCAGATGCATTCGTTCTATACGTTGACCCATTCAACAGTAACTGTTTGAGGACATGCGGGGGTGGGAGGGGGGATATTTGACTTGCTAATTATATTTTTTTTCTGCGTCAAGTATTTCGGCACCATTATTTCATTAAACCTAGTCAAAACAATCGTGATATATTATTGTATGCTGCTTTTTAAGTTAAACTTCATAAATTTCTCATTTTGTATTAATAGCTTTCAGATGAATGGCATTAGAAACCACCTGGATTCTAAATCTGGATAAAATGAACAAAATTACAATTTTTTAATGTATTAGAAGTGGGGTTCGGCTGTGACCTGGAAGAACTGGGACAGTGCCTGCAAAAGATCAGGATACCCTACACTGAATTTTACGTTTTAGATGAATGCCATTTAGGGTCATCACAGGCCTCTTATAGATCTGCCATTGGCACCTGAACTACCAGCTCAACTCCTTTGCTTTGGCTATGAGAAGAGATTGCAGCAGGAGAAATGAGGCTCTGCGGGAAGGGGTTTGTTAAGCAGAGCTGGGAACTGACTACTGAGTTTGCCAATAGACATTTGAAGTCATTAGGTGACCACTAATGTCAAGATTAAGGTAGCCCTTAAAAGTCTTTTAACGTAATACTTTGCAAGAGGTGGCTAAGCCTCGCTCCCCTTGCAAGGCACCTTGCCCTCATGTTGAGAGGATAAGGGTCTCATTCCCACCTTTTGCCCCCCAAAAGGGATGTGGAGGCCTGCAGTTGCAGGTACTTTTTGGAATCTGGAAGCCCCCTTTAGAACAAGGGAGCCAATAGATATCCAGCACCCCCCTACATGAATGAGTACTCCTTGTTACTTATTTGCAAAAAACAATTAAAAAAGTAAAAAAAAAAAAACTTTATTGAGAAAAAAAAAAAAAAACATTGTGCCACAATGGAATATTATCATCAGTTGCACTGTCCAGTGATAGGGATGAACTTCAATCACAATGAGCAACATCTGATAATATTGACCCGCCGCCAAGTCAACCTACTAATCAACACTACTGCCCTGCCACTACTACCACAGCTAACAGATCCCTGGCTAGCTTCTGTATTAAAAAAATCCGGCTGAGGGTCTTGGGTGAGGTCATTGACCTACAATAGTCATGGCCATATTTGATCAATGACCTCACCCAAAGTTCCTGGCCACTTTTTTTACAACCAGAAGTCAGGCAGGGATCAGTCATTTAGTGGTCGCAGTGCTAAATGACAGGTCCTCTGGTTTGCTTTCAAACAAACAATAAGGGAAGACTGGAGATAAGCTTTAAAACACATCAATGTTTTCTCCCATCACCACAAGACTTTTGAGTCTAGTGCAAAGAGAACACTTTTTGTAGATGACTGGCATATTTCTACATAGATCATTTTCAGGGACTGTCCTGCATTTAGAACCAAACCCTTCTATTTCTCTTTCCTTCTCAGTTTTTTTTTTTTTTTGTATTGATACATAGACCTCTATAAAATTAGTTATTTAAAGTGTATGAATATCAAAAACTTAGTTTGGGTACAGTAGGAAAGTATTAAAATTGTTCTTTTTTTTCAGTGTCTTTGCACTTACTATCTTGAAAACGCAATAAGATGTGAAAGGATATCTCTAAAAAGGAAGGAAATTCCCCTCGTAGATAGTTGTCCACAGAACAGGTGTTCCTATTAGAAAATTCCCTCTCTATTCCTGTTTAAGTGATAACTCAAACAATGGTCACCAGGGCAAAAAGAGAGGGAGGATCTCCCCATGTGGGACACAGACAGCAATAAAAAAATCAAATATTTAAGCAGTAAGGCTGTAACAGAATATGTCAAAGAACACAAACTGTTTTCAATAGAAATTAACAGGGATAAGAAAGTCAACGTGTTTCAGGGTTTCAGACACTTCATCAGGGCTTATGTATTATGAAGCTTTAAAAATGGCTGGACTCAACTGGATTATGATGATAGCTGTGTGTATAAAATTAGATCCTATTCTTAGTATTAAAATTTTTCTTTTTTTTTCTGTGTCACTTCACCTCCTGTCTTTAAAAAACGCAATAGAATGTGAAAGGAAATCTCTAAAAAGTAAGTGAATTCCCCTCCTAGATAAGTGTCCCCAGAATGGCTGTTCCCCTTAGAAAATTCCCTCTCTATTCCTGTTTAAGTAATAACTCAAACAATGGTCACCGGGGCAAAAAGAGAGGGAGAATCTCCTCAGTGGGGACTCAGACAGCAATAAAGAACTCAAATATTTAAGAAGCAGTAAGGCTACTAGAAATTCATATGGATAAGAGAACCAGCATGTTTCAGGGTTTCAGACACTTCATCAGGGCTTATGTATTATGAAGCTTCAAAATTGGCTGTACTCAACTGGATTGTGATGATAGCTGTATGTATAAAATTAGATCCTACTCTTGGTGCACAGCGGGGAGGTATGTCCTATTGGCTTGAGACATTGTTCCTTACAGCGAATACTATATGTTACACTGTTATTAAAGTTTTATGGATTTAGTTGAAAAGTCAAGGATACTTGAGCTCATGCACCCTGTGCCCTACGAGGTGGTGGACTCACAAAGTTATTTAGGAGTAGGATTGTCCAACTCTCTTGTGGGAATTTAATGGCAATTGTTCACACTGTTTTATCTATGAGAGGGGATTATGCAAACATTAATTGACCCCATTATAGCCTTTACTTTTTGTACAGAAGATAACATAGGTTATAAAACATATGTAACAGATTGTATATTTTTCTCTGTATCACACCTAACATTTTTCAATAAAAATGATTGGAAAAGAAAATCAGATCCTACCACCAGGAATTGCACAGCAAACTGCTGTTGGTAGGCTCTGATTACCCTGTATATGTAGCGCTACCCCCCAAGAAGCTGTTGTAATTTAGGCGCTGAACAACAGTTCATTCATTCTGGATCAATTATCAGTCTAAGGGATGTATTTTAGGATTTTCATTGCTGAAGAACTTTGAGGGGATGTAGGGTGATATGGGATACTCCAATTTCACTAAATATTTGCACGAAGACACTTCACTTTTGCTAAAACTCCCTGAGCAGTCGCTATGGAGAAACAGGTACAGGTGACCAGAGTCCCTTTTTAGAATCTATCCCTGTCAAGAATGCTACTGGTTCCTCCACCCAAAGGAGACAACACACAGTCACTAGAACCCTGAGCTCAGGTCAGTACTCATAATGTCACAGGATCACCGGATGCCTCCTGCCAACATTCAAACTCTTCAGTGAGGGAGAGGTTAATGCCCACAAGGCCACAGGACAGCCAGACCCCTTATAACGTCCACTGGATACTCTTCAGTGAGCTCCCCAGGCTAAGTTCCTTAGGTGAGGGTTCCCTTGATTAGGTTAAAAAATGGAGCTTTAGAAATAGGCCCCCAGCTATGCCACAGCTGGGACCTCAATGAATATTACCTGGGATCAGGAAGTAGGTAGCCACCCCCACCCAAACGGGTGACTTTTCTCCAACAGGGAGAAGAAGCCCTGCTGTTCTAAGTCTCAGACTATTTATAGACCTCCCCAAGGATTGGCTGAAGCACAACAAATATTCAAGTAGCCCATTTGCCTTGCTCAACCCTCTATGTTCCAGAAGCATCTGGAAAACAGAGGAGAGCAATCAAACCTGCAGACTGTGAGATCCAGAACAGCCAAAAGCAATCAATGACTGCTCCACTCGTTACAGAAGTGCCAAACAGATTTACATTTTCTTAATATCCTAGCAACTTAACTAGAAGGGTACTACATATCCATACAACTATCTGGACCCCTGAAACACACTGGCTCTCTTCTCCTGCTGAAAATCCAATTTGAAAAAATGGACCATTGGGATGGCATCATTATTGCTTCTTACATATTTGGACTTCTCTCAGAACCCCTTCTTTTGCGGGTGCTGATGTACACATGAGCAGTCTAATCAAAGTCAATCAGATTGACCAATGAGGTGGTCCTTCACAACATTTGATATTAAAGTTTAACTCCGGGCAAAAGAAAAGTTTTCCCATGCAGTGAGGCTTGTGTTTGTCTATGGGATTGGAGAACAAGGATATACTTACCTAATCCTATGATCCTCCCTGCACAAGACCGGTCCCTGTGGCTCCTTGCGGTCTAGTGGTCTTGTGTAGTGGACTGTTCCTTATGTCATCATGCATATAGACCTTGTCTGGACATGAGGACGTCAGGATTAGTCCACAGCTGGAGCGCCGTTTTCAGGTGGAGCAAAGGATCGGGTGAGTATAAGCTTTCTCCAATCCCCTAGACTAAAACTAGCAGTTGACCTGTGCAGTGCAAGCACGGTCCCACTGCATGGGATTTTTTTTTGTTCCCTGGAGTTGAGCTTTAGGAATTGGAGATCTAGTGCCTCTTATGTCAGCAGTAAAAAGTTGATGGGGGTTCCAATCCTCCCCAACTCTATCCAAAACTACAAAGAGATACACATGAATTCTTTGTGGTTCATGCAACTGTGGTGGGTCAGGGGTGTGCTCTTTTTCTACATATTCCGTGATAAAAGGTGTCCCTCTTTCATTAACAGAAATATAAATTTTTTAAAACTTTGTTTAACAAGACATGGACAGTGATACATTGCAAGTATCACAGTTAGCATTAAATTCAAGTTGCAAACACATGGGACATAACATACATCAAGAAAAATTACTAAATGCAATTTGAGTAGGCACTAATACAGCATATCCATATTTTTCCAAAATAGGGAGGTAACAGGAAGAAAGAGTTGCCAAGAAACTAGTTGGCAGAGGCCAAAAAAGAGTCCTTGGGCTTCATCAAGAGGACTGTCTTGTAGCTGATTAATAGTGCGCTAAATATGTATCCTATAAAAAGCAGAGAAATTAAGCCAATGAGTATGGCCAAAAAGAATAAAGGGTTAGGGTACTTATAAGCAAGCAAAGGATAAGCATTGGGAAAATACTTTTCCGAAAAACTAAGAAGTTAATTTATGAAAAAAAAAAACACATTTATACAGTACAGTATGTTTTAACATGCATCTGATTTGTTCGATAAGAATTCTATATCGGGCCTAAGTGATGGGTAGATGTGTAGAAAAACGGGTCAGAGGGATTGGGTTCCAAAATAGGGACTATCCCATTCAGAAATAGAATGCTGGGAGTTGTTTAGAAGTGCATATGTGTACCTGAATGGAGATATTCTAGGGGCGATCATGAGATTTTATTAATTTCTATTGAAACTTGGTGATATTCTGTTCCCACTCTCAAAACCTTTTCCTATTTATGCAGGTCCTGCGAAGGGCAGAAAACCATTTCGCCGCTGTGGACAACTGGGCTCCATAGCAGCCCTGAAGTACGCCGTCGTCGGCCTGTATCTGCTAGTCTTTCTCATCCTTGTTGGAGTCTTCATTTTGGCAGGTAAGACACGCATGGTTTCTGGAGGCTGAGAAGCAACCTTGTAAGTTCAGTGTTGGGACCAATACTTTGTAACCTCTTTATAAATTATATAGAATCTTTATATAGAATTTTCAGAGTGAGATTTAACATACCATTTGTATGTATGCAGATGACATAAAGCTATGCAGTGAAATAAAGTCATCTCAAGATAATATAACTTGTAATCTCACCTGGGGGGTGCATTGGTTGATTGGGCAACATATATATAAATACTGAAAAATACAAGATGGCATAGACGGTTACATACAACCGAACAAAACAAAAGGGAACAAGCCCCTGGTACATTAGAAGTATGAAATAAATGATAAGACCTGCATAAATGGCCCTATGGCTGGCAGCATTAAGAATAAACACATCCCCAAATAAGAGAGACATTCCCTCCCTGTCCCATTGAGAGTACACAGTATGAGCATACACATGTATCTGTACTTTTACCCTAGAGGTCAAATACACAACCCTTGTATGGGGCGAGACTAAACCCTCAAGTCTTTACGAACAGGTGTCTACAATTTGCATCCAATGGTCCTAAATTTTGTTATATTTGGTAGGGCAACCTCTATTAACATACATGTGTATTAACGCCTTCAGCGAGAGAGTGTTATTGATATCAGCTATGCACTCTTCCAGTGTGTGTGTGTGTGTGTGTGGGGGGGGGGGACGCCTGTATCCAGTGGCGGGTTACCATTTTCCTGGTACTTAACAATGTTTCATGCAAAAACATAGTCAAATATTTATCAACATCCGGATCAGGGAATTCTGAGAACCTTTTTCATTAGATCCATGCCTGTCCAGTGTACAAAAAGTATTTGTAAAGGAAATAAGGAAAACTTTTGGGCTTGGAGCTAGGGCTCTGACACAAGGCTTTGAACTAAGGGGTATTGTTGGGGCTAGTAGCCAGGGCTCTGGCATGAGGTCAAGAATGAATGGGGGTTGTTGGGGATGGGAGCTAGGGCTTTAACACAAGGTCAAGATTAAAGGGAGGGCTTATTGGGACTTGGAGCCAGGGCTCTGAAACAAAACCAAGAATGAAAATGGGGTTCTTGGGGCTTGGAGCTAGGGCTCTGGGCTCTGACACAATACTGAGAATGAAGAGGAGTTGGTGGAGCTTGGAGCTAGAGCTCTGACACAAGACCAAGAATGAAAAGGGGTTGTTGGGGCTTGGAGCTAGGGTTCTGGGCTCTGACACAATAATGAGAATGAAGAGGAGTTGCTGGGCTTGGAGCTAGGGCTCTGACACAAGGACAAAAGAATGAGTGGGGGTTGTTGGGGCTTGGAGCTAGGGCTCTGACACAAGGCCATTATTTAGAGAGGTTGTTTGGACTTGTAGCCAGGGCTCTGACACAAGATCAAAAATGAAGAAGGGTTGCTGGGGCTTGGAACTATGGCTCGGACACAGGACCGAGAATTTGTTGGGACTTGGAGCTGGGGCTCTGACACAACATCAAGAATGAAGGTGGGTTGTTGGGGCTTGGAGCTAGGGCTCTGATACAAGACCAAGAATGAAGAGGAGTTGTTGGGACTTGGAGCTAGGGCTCTGACACAAGACCAGGAATGAAAAGGGGTTGTTGGGGCTTGGAGCTAGGGCTCTGGGCTCTGACACAATAATGAGAATGAAGAAGGGTTGTTGGGGCTTGGAGCTATGGCTCTGACACAGGACCGAGAATGAAGAGGAGTTGTTGGGACTTGGAGCTAGGGCTCTGACACAAGAACAAGATTGAAGGTGGGTTGTGGGGGCTTGGAGCTAGGGCTCTGACACAAGGTCATTATTTAGAGGGGTTGTTTTGACTTGTAGCCAGGGCTCAGACACAAGATCAAAAATGAAAAAGGGTTTTGGGGGCTTGAAGCTAGTACTCTGAGACTATAACAAGAATGAAGAGGTATTATTGGGGCCTTGGTGCTAGAGCTCTGACAAAATAATGAGAATGAAGAGGGGTTTTTGGGGATTGGAGTGAGGGCTCTGAAACAAGACCAAGAATGAGGGTGGTTGTTAGGGCTTGGAGTTAGGGCTCTGAGGTAAGACCGAGAATGAAGGTGGGTTGTTGGGCCTTGGAGCTAGGGCTCTCACACAATAACCAGAATGAAGGGAGATTGTTGGGGCCTGAAACTTGGGCTCTAAAACACAACCCAGAAGGCAGGAATTGTTGGAGCTTGGAGAAGGTAAGTAGGTAGGAGGGTGTCCTATCAAAGAACCTGTCAGTTTGTCACTTTGGGCAGAAAGACACATTCTTTTTAAGACCATCATGACCATCTAATATAGTCGTTTACAGAAATAAAGACTTTTATTGTAGCTGGAGAAAAACAAGTTTTGTTCCACTCTAGTTGAATAATATTCCAACTGAGACCAACTAATTACACAACTTTTTCCCGAGCCTTTTAGGCAAATTGATTGCATCACAACACTAAGCTGTGTGTAAACACTAAATCTATAGCTCAGCTAGGATACAATTTACTGTAAGAGGTGAGGAAAAAGCAGAATGTCATCCTTGGCAGGAGCAAAGCTACAGAGCAGAGATGAAAACCACATTCTGTGACTCTATAACATAAAACGCTGTGTCTTATTTATTTTTATTTTTTTAGTATCCAAAACTTATTATGTTCCTGGCTTTAAAGCTGCTGCATTATTACACTGGTTGCCTGGAGCTGCTTTTTAACTATTTCAGTCTTGTGTACTATAAGGACAGCAATGTAATCTAAAAAATATAATTTTGTCATAATAAAGAACAATAGGAGAGAATATATATACTATATATATATATTTATTTATATACTGTGTATATATATATATATATATATATATATATATATATATATATATATATATATATATATATACACAGTATCTCACAAAAGTGAGTACACCCCTCACATTTTTGTGAATATTTTATTCTATCTTTTCATGTGACAACACTGAAGAAATGACACTTTGCTACAATGTAAAGTAGTGACCTTTCCGACTCGAGTCCGGTGGAAAAATCTGCTCGTCTGTATCATAGTCCGACGGACGAAAACCCACGCTAGGGCAGCTATTGGCTACTGGCTATCAACTTCCTTATTTTAGTCCGGTGTACGTCATCACGTACGAATCCGTCGGACTTTGGTGTGATCGTGTGTAGGCAAGTCCGTTCGTTCGAAAGTCCTTTGGAAGTCCGTCAAAAGTCCGTCGAAAGTCCGTCGGAAAAGTCCGCCCATGTGTACGCGGCATAACACTACCCCTACTTTGGTAGTACCCCCCTCTGTAGCACTAAAACTAACCCTCCCTGCAATCCTAATACAAACCCTCTAGGTAACTTGAACACTGAGCCATCATGGAACCCTAACACTAATGCCCTGTACACACGATAGGATTTTCCGACGGAAAATGTGTGATAGGACCTTGTTGTCAGAGATTCCGACCGTGTGTAGGCTCCATCACACATTTTCCATCGGAATTTCCGACACACAAAGTTTGAGAGCTTGCTATAAAATTTTCCGACAACAAAATCCGTTGTCGGAAATTCCGATTGTGTGTACACAAATCCGACGCACAAAGTGCCACACATGCTCAGAATAAATAAAGAGACGAAAGCTATTGGCTACTGCCCCGTTTATAGTCCCGACATACTTGTTTTACGCGTTCAGAACGATCAGATTTTCCGACAACTTTGTGTGACCGTGTGTATGCAAGACAAGTTTGAGCCAACATCCGTCGGAAAAAATCCATGGATTTTGTTGTCGGAATGTCCGATCAATGTCCGACCGTGTGTACAGGGCATAAGTCTCCCTGTAACCCTAACACTAACCCCCCTGTGATCCTAACACTAACCATCCCTATAATCATAACCCTTCCTATAAACCTTAGAGATAACCCTGTGCACTTATAGTCCATGTATCCAGAAACTAACCCTTCTAGTAACCCTAACACTCTGTAGCACTAAAACTAACCCTTCCTGTTACCCTAACAAAAACCTTCTTGGTAACCCTAACATTAACCCATCCTGGAATCCTAACACTAGCCCTTACCTGCAACCCTAACACTAACCCACCTTGTAATCCTAACACTAACATTCCTTGTAATCTTAACACTAACCCTCCCTGTAATCCTAAAACGAACCCTCCCTGTAATCCTAAAATGAACCCTTTCCATAAACCTTAAAGATAGCCCCCTACACTTATACTCCCTGTACCCAAAAACAAAACCTTCTAGTAACCTTTACACTACCCCTGCTTTGACAGTAACCCTCTCTGTAATCCTAACACCAACCTTCCTTGTAATCCTAACACTAACCCTCCCTGTAATCCTAACACCAACCTTCCTTGTAATCCTAATACTAACCCTCCCCATAATCCTAACAATAACCCTCCCTGTAATCCTAAAACTAACCCTCCCCATAATCCTAATGCCGCGTACACACGGTCGGACTTTTCGTCTACAAAAGTCCGACAGCCTGTCCGACAGACTTCCGACGTACCTTCGGCGGACTTGCGGCAGACTTTCTTACGAACGGACTTGCCTACACACGACCACACAAAAGTCCGACGGATTCGTACGTGATGACGTACACCGGACTAAAATAAGGAAGTTCATAGCCAGTAGCCAATAGCTGCCCTAGCATGGGTTTTTGTCCGTCGGACTAGCACACAGACGAGCGGATTTCGGGGTCCGTCGTACTTACGACGTAAAGATTTGAAGCATGTTTCAAATCTAAAGTCCGTCGGATTTGAGGCTAAAAAAGTCCGTTGAAAGTCCGGAGAAGCCCACACACGATCGGATTACCAGCCAGCTTTAGTCCGTCAGCGTCCGTTGGACTTTTGTAGACGAAAAGTCCGACCGTGTGTACGCGGCATAACACTAACCCTCCCTGTAATCCCTGCATCCCTAACACTTACCCTCCCTGTAATCCTAACACTAACCCTCCCTGCATCCCTAACTCTATCCCTCCCTGTAATCCTAACACTAACCCTCCCTGTAATCCCTGCATCCCTAACACTAACCCTCCCTGTAATCCCTGCATCCCTAACACTAACCCTCCCTGCATCCCTAACACTTACCCTCCATGTAATCCAAACACTAAACCTCCCTGTAAACCTAACACTAACCCTCCCTGCATCCCTAACACTAACCCTCCCTGTAATCCAAACACTAACCCTCCCTGTAATTCAAACACTAACCCTCCCTGTAATTCTAACAGTAACCCTCCTTGTAATCCCAACACTAATTCTCCCTGTAATCCTAACACTAACCCTCCCTTTAATCCTAACACTAACCCTCCCTGTAATCCTAACACTAAACCTCCCTGTAATCCTAACACTAACCCTTCCTATAAATGTTAAAGATAACTCTCTACACTTATAGTCCCCGTACCTCATAACTAATCCTTATAGTAACCCTAACACTACCCCTACTTTGACAGTAACCCTCTATGTAGCACTAAAACTCATACTCCCTGCAACCCTAACACAAACCCTCTTGATAACCCTAACCCTCTCTGTAACCCTAAGGCCGCTCTTTACACGGGGCGGATCCGGTCAGGCGGATGACAGTTCCGTCTCCGCTCACTGTACAGGGATGGACCTGTCAGAGCCCTGGTGATTCCTATGGGGAGATCAGACGAAAACGAACAGCATGTCCGTTTTCATCAGATCTCATCTGATCCGATCCGCCAAAGAGACGCTGAACGTATCGCCATAAGTCTGTCTTGAGTGGACTGGATGGCAGACGGGTGTTTCAGTGGACACATCTCCGCTGAAATCCACCTGCCCATAGGAGTCAATGGGTGGCCCGTTCGGATCTGCCTGCAAAATGGACAGGCAGATCCGAGCGGGCTTATCGTGTGAAAGAGGCCTAACACTAACCCATCCTGTAATCTTAACACTGACTTCTATTTTAACCATAACGTTTATAGTCTCTTAAATTAGTACTAACCTGTATAGTAATTCTGCCTGTATCTCTACCACTCCATGTAACGCTCTTCACACTAGCTCTCCTTGCAATTCTAACACTTACCCTCCCTGTAACCTTCAGCGCCATGATGATCTTTCATCCAGAGGGTGAAAAAAGATGTGAGCACTCTGACTATTCCTGTTCCACGAATGTCGCCACAGAGGAAAAGATGTACTTAGGGCGGTTGGAGGGTGAGGGTGATAAAAATGCAGTTGAGCCGTGTTTTTACTGCCCCCTGACCACCCACATAAAATGTAAAATATAGTCAAGGGAGGCTGTCCACATGTCGCAACAAATTTAAAGTGGCAAGCGGAGTTGACAGGTGGCACCACCTGTTAAACTCAACCATTCAAGTCAATGGGGCTGCACCACTTGGCTTGCATTTGCACCTTATTAGCCCCACTGTAAAACTGCCAAAATAAACAGACACTCAGAAGGCATTAGGACCTCTGTAGTCTGAGTTATGAGGCTGCATTCATTTGTCTTGAAATAATATTTATTAATATTTTAGTGCTGCTTTTTCCTCCAGGAAAATGGATGAACGTGAAATATCTCACACACTGATGTATTGCTTCCATAACATAGGATTGTTCAAATTAGTGTTATCTAAAATACCATTTGATAAATCTGGGCTTGGTTATTACAGAAATCCAGATGAAATATGACTTCATGTATGTTTTGTACATAGCACAGTGACCGTACAAAATCTTCCTGCCTGATAAAGGGGATCACGGGGGCATGTTTAGACAGAGACAGAAAGAAAAATGTTCTCCACAAATCTTACTGACCAAATACAGATACTGTTTTATTTTGGTAGAGAATAAAAAAATATACAGAGAAAAAAAGAATATACAGAGAAAAAAAAAATATACAGAGAACAAAAAAATAAGGTAAAAAAAAAATAAGGTCTGGATAGGAAAGTGTTTCAGTAGTCCAATTTTTACACATATAGCTAGATCAGCTTGCCTTCCTTGGTTTCTCACTCCCCCATCATCAACATGTTAATGACATTTTAAATTAAATTATTTCCTTTTTTTATTCAAGATCATATTTTTTGATCCAATGATGTCATCACTGGAGCTCTGTAGTTCTCTATGCAATGCAGGCAGATTACGACTGGTGGGAGGGCTCAGCAGGGTGCAGTACATAGCTTCCTTTAAACATCACAGTATGCCAATGAAGAGCCTTTGTACCTGATGCACACAGTGGGCCCAGGCTGCATCTCTGTTAATGGACAACAGGCTCTGCTCTGGAGACAATCACTCTCTAAGTTCATGGGCAGGCTGTGGTGCCCCCCTCATGCACTGTTCCCTGCTGCTAAGCGCTGCCTGTTCCAGCTTGTCTGGCCTGGTTGGGCATCATGACTCTGGCGCTCTATTTGAATAGGGATGTGGACTTAAACCCTGATTCTCATTGTAGTAGCCTGCCTTTAAGCTGGCCTCTTCCTGGATTACACCATCGTTTTCTGGCTGCTCTGACCTCAGACTGTTTCCTGATTACGCTATTATTCTGCCTGCCCTGACCTCAGATTGTCATTTGATTACTTTATTGTTTTGCCAGCATCAACCTTGGATTGTCTCCTGATTAATCTTTTGCTGTGTGCCCTAACCTTGGGCTATCTTTAAATAGCACTTCACCTGCTACTTTCCCTGACCTAAGAATGCCTCCTTATTACTCTATCATTCTGCCTGCCCTGACCTCAGACTGTCTCCTGATTAATCTATTGTTCTGCCGACTCTGATCTTGGATTTCTGTTGATTAATCTATTGTTCTGCCTGCCCTGACCTCAGATTGTCTCTTCATTAATCTATTGTTCTGCCTGCCCTGATCTTGGATTGTCTGTTGATTAATCTATTGTTCTGCCTGCCCTGACCTTCAGATTGTCTCTTGATTAATCTATTGTTCTGCCTGCCCTGACCTTGGATTGTCTCTTGATTAATCTATTGTTCTGCCTGCCCTGACCTTGGATTGTCTCTTGATTACTCTATCATTCTTAATGTAGAAATCCCCACCCCTAAGGCGGAAGGATAGGAGGGAGAAAAATAGCAGACACTGTGGACTTTTTCTGGTGCATAGGGATGAGAGACTAAAAATATCTTTACCAATTTTTTTTTAACAAATATGAAGTTAACATCAATAGATACAAAAAAAGATTAAATTGATATAAAACTCTATTTTATATTGAGGGCTCCCCAGAGGCATGAACAATGTCATGATTGGTACATGAGGGTTCCTCATTCACCTGCTCGCTGTCTCTACGTGTTTTGTGGGGAAACAACCTGCTTCCTCAGGAGGACTTCAAGGGCTGATAATCATTGAACAGGGATGTGGACCCTGATTTTCATCGAAGTAGCCTACCTTGACCCTAGTCTGTTCTTGGATTACACCATTTTCATCTGCTTGCCCGGACCTCGGACTGTCTCTTGATTACGCCATCATTCTGCCTGCCCTGACCTCAGGTTGTCACTTGATTACTTTTTTGTTTTGCCTCCTCTGACCTCAGAGTGTTTCTTGATTACTGTATCATCTGCTATCCGCCCTGACCTTGGTCTATCTCTGAATAACACTTCAGCTGTTACCTTTCCTGACCTCGGATTGTCTCTTGGTTAGCGTACCATCTGCTGCCTACCGTGACCGTGGGCTATCTCTGAATAACACTTCACCTGCTACTTTCCCTGACCTCAGACTGTCTCTTGATTACTGTATTATTTTGCCTGCCCTGACCTTGGACTGTCTCTTGATTAGTCTTTTGTTCTACTTGCCCTGACCTCGGATTGTCTCTTGGTTACTGTACCATCTGCTGCCTGCCCTGGCCTTGGGCTATCTCTGAATAACACTTCACCTGCTACCTTCTTTGACCTCAGACTGTCCATAAATGCTTTATCATTTGCTGCCTGCGATGGCCTTGGGCTATCTCTGAATAACACTTCATCTGCTACCTTCCCTGACCTCAGACTGTCTCTTGATTACTCTATCATTTTGCCTTCCCTGACCTTGGACTGTCTCTTGATTAGTCAATTGTTCTATCTGCCCAAACCTTAGATTGTCTCTTGGTTACTGTACCATCTGCTGCCTGCCCTGGCCTTGGGCTATCTCTGTATAACACCTGCTACTTTCCCTAACCTCAGACTTTCTCTTCATTACTCTATCGTTTGCTGCCTGCCCTGACCTCAGACTGTGTCTTAATTACTCTCTCGTTTTTTGTGCCCTGGCCTCAAACTGTTTCTTGATTAGTCTATTGTTCTCCTTGCCCTGACTTCAAATTGTCTCTCGGTTACTGTATCATCTTCTGCCTGCCCTGGCCTTGGGCTATCTCTGAATAAACTTCACCTGTTACCTGCCCTGACTTTAGGCTGCCTATTGATTTCTCTAGAGAGAGAGAGAGAGAGAGAGAGAGAGAGAGAGAGAGAGAGAGAGAGAGAGAGAGAGAGAGAGAGAGAGATGTTTTTTGGTCGCTGTGATTTCACTGTGTTGGTAGGTGCTGCATTTGCCCCTGACCTGTTAGGAATTTACAAATATTCATTCCTTGCTAGCTGCCTGATTACCCATTTGCACTGATTGTGTTTTAATTATTGTTTGCAGAAAATATATAATGTTTGGGGGGGTTTAACTAATCTTCAGGCCTAAAATTATTTTTTTTAACGTTTGCATAAATGTAAAAATGGCTCAGGCAGGGGAAGGGTTAAATGCTGGAGTTTTTCAGATGCCTACCTTTAATAAACCAATATGGGCTTATTCTCCTAGCAGAAACATCAGTTCTGGGTGGACCACCTCTCGAATTCTTGAGCAGCAGCTCATAAAGATCTGTTTCGGTCTACGGGAATTTTATTATTATTTACAGAGAAAGTTGTGAGGCTAGTTTTCGATCTGTTTTTCCTCCCGCGGTCGGATGTATAAAGTATGTGGTTTCCATGTTGTGTAATAATGGCCTGCTTTAAATGACTCATTAAGCCAAGTATTAAATGCAGTGCTACGTGAAGGTCATCATTCTTCAATTTTATTCAAGACACACAAGGCAGGAAAAAAACACTACGGAATTTGAGTTAGATCCGAAAATTTACAACAGACGCAGAACCAAATAAAAATCACTTGTTATTTTCTAATTAGACTCTGTATTAATGGAAGGAAAAACTCCAGTCTAAACAAAAAAAGTTCTGCACTTTCTAATGTGTGCCACCAAATGTAAGCTATTAATGTGAATGTAAACCCTAACTATTTCTTATTTGATCCCTTTTGGTCTGTTAAAAAATGTTCTGTTTCAAATGGTGCTTAATAGGGATGGACCGAACCCCCCCCCCCCCCCCCCCCCGGTTCGATTCGCACCAAAACATGCGAACAGGCAAAAAGTTTGAGCAAACACGCGAACCCAATTAAAGTCTAAATCCCTTTATTAAAAAAATAAAAAGTCTCCCGCGATTTCCATCCATCTTTAATCACAGACCCCAAAAACAGAAAAAGAAACAAAAAAACTCCGCCTTCAAGGGAGGCCTATCAGTGACTGCTGTCTTTTGGCTTTGACAGCTGTTATATAGACAAGGGCGGGGGTCACTCGGTTACGTCACCGGGTGGCCACACCCTTGCCTATATAACAGCTGTCATAGTCAAGCGATAGCAGTCGCCGGGAGGCCTCCCATCAAGGCGGAGCTTTATAATTTTTTTTCTAGTTTTCGGGTCCGTCGGGCGGCGTGATTAAAGATGGATGCATTGCAGGACACTTTTGTTTTTCTTTTTTAATAAAGGAATTGTCAAAAACTGTTGTGGTTTTTACTTTTTGACACTTTTTTTGGTGAACGGGTAGGGGTAAAATGTACCCGATACCTGGGGGGCCAGGATCTGGGGGCCCCCTTGTTAACCCCGACAACCAATGACCAGGGTTGTCGGGTAGAGGTCCTTGACCCCATCCTCATGTTGAGGGCAAGCGGCCTGGTATGGTTCAGGAGGGAGGGCACTCGCTCGCCCCCCCCTTTCCTGGCCTGCCCGGCTGCTTGCTCGGATAAGGGTCTGGTATGGATTTTGGGGGGGACCCCACGCCATTTTTTTTTTTTTTTGGCGTGGAGTTCCCCTTAAAACCTATGCCATACCCAAAGGGCCTGGTATGGATTTTGTTTTTTCCTTAATTCTGTCATAGGGTTCTCCTTAACCACTTCAATGCACTGTATTATATACTCGTCAGTGACTGCACTGTATATATATATATATATATATATATATATATATATATATATATATATATCAGAGGCGTAACTATAACTTTCAGGGCCCCGATGCAAGAAACCATGGAGGGCCCCCCTGACCCCTGGACAGGGCTCTTTTCTCCGAGCCCGAAGGCGGAACACCAGGGCTCGGTCGCAAGTGGGTGGCTGCATATAAAGGAATCGATTTCTCCATCCCCCCCTGGCCGCTTCTCCTCCCCTCCCTCCCACAGGCATTCAGCGGCTGCAGGAGAAAAATTGAGAGATCAGTTCCTCTATGTTGGTGTTTCTCAATCTTTTTCCAGTCAGGGCACCCTTGAAGTATACCCATAGGTGAATGGGGCTGCACTGCAACCACCCTGCAACGGTGTGCATTGCATGCAGTTGCAGCATAGTGATGATGCATTTAAGGGGTTAAAACAGGCGGCCAGGAGGCAACTTATTGCCTCTTTACCGGCTGTGAAATGCCTCTGAAAAGCGATCTGAGCATGGATCACTTTTCAGAGGAACAGCATTTTTTTGCTGGTACAAGCAAAAAAAAAAAAAATCGGTTCTAATGGGACACATATGGGGGTCAGGATTAAAAGCGCATACATAAAACATGCATATATACATGTAAACACACATACATACATACACACATATATATAAATACACACACACACATATATATATATATATATATATATATATATATATATATATATATATATAAATGCACATATGCACACACACATAAACCAGTGGCAGCTGGTGCTCAAACTTTTTTGGGGAGCGCAAGCAAACTGAAAAATTCTTTTAAAAAAACGTATCAATTGCAGCCTCACTGTGCTCATCAAATGCAGCCACTCGCAGTTCACCTATTTTGGAGCCTATTAGTGCTTTAAAAACACCCCCGCCGGTGTAATTCAGGCGCCCGCCATCCGAAAAGGGGCCAGGCGCCTGAATAGGGGGGGCAGTGGCAGCCATAGATAGATTCACGCTATGCATGAATCTATTTGTGATAGAGGGGTGGCTGGAGAGAGGGGGAGGCGCCCGTGCGCCCTTATGGACGCACTGCCACTGATATAAACACATACACATACATACATATACATACATGCACATGAGCATACGTACATGCACACACATATACATACATGCACACACACACATGCACATATACATACATGCACATGAGCACACATACATGCACACACACACACATATACATACATGCACACACACACATGCACATATACATACATGCACATATACATATATGCACATGAGCACACGTACATGCACACACACATATACAAACATGCACACACACACACATGCACATATACATACATGCACACACACACATGCACATATACATACATGCACACACATATACATACATGCACACACACATACATATAAACACACATACAGTAGATAAAAAACGGCAGTCCTTTACCTTAGCTCTTCCTGCCAGGTACTGCACTGTAGGGGGAGACAAAGAGCACAGCACTGTGCTTTCACTTTGTAATCAATGTGGCCAGCTCCCCACACAGTGCCGATCACAATTCGTCTTAGGATCGGGGAGTTTGTCTCTGCTCCTCCTATGGAAGTACTGTATACAGGGGGCCCTCAAGGGCCCCCTGCAGCAAGGGGCCCGGTCGCCATGGCAACCTCAGCGACCCCTACAATTCCACCACTGATATATGTAGTGCTTACCCCCGAAGGAGTGGCTGATTTTATTTGGGTCTTTGCCGTCACCCCCTTACCTGTATTTCCACCAGACATGGCACCTATGCCCCGTACACACGGTCGGACTTTGTACGGACATTCCGACAACAAAATCCTAGGATTTTTTCCGACGGATGTTGGCTCAAACTTGTCTTGCATACACACGGTCACACAAAGTTGTCGGAAAATTTGATCGTTCTATACGCGGTGACGTAAAACACGTACGTCGGGACTATAAACGGGGCAGTGGCCAATAGCTTTCATCTCTTTATTTATTCTGAGCATGCGTGGCACTTTGTCCGTCGGATTTGTGTACACACGATAGGAATTTCCGACAACGGATTTTGTTGTCGGAAAATTTTATCTCCTGCTCTCCAACTTTGTGTGTCGGAAAATCCGATGGAAAATGTCCGATGGAGCCCACACACGGTCGGAATTTCCGACAACACGCTCCGATCGGACATTTTCCATCGGAAAATCCGACCGTGTGTACGGGGCACTAGAGTCTATATTAGGCCTTACGCCCACCAATGTATGCACCAGTCACTTCGTTATATTTCCGATGCTTTATTGCAAAACTTTTGAAGAAGTAGCAGTAAAGAGGTACAAAGGGAGTTGCAGGAGGGTTCAGATACCTTATGCAGATCACTGAGGAATTTGAGATCCTGAAGACAAACACACCTTCAGTCACCAGATCTTTGCCCACCCGGATAGGCCTCTCTCACTGACCTAGAAGCCGGAATGGCGCACGAACGAAAAGTCTCTGCCACAGACTTTAGAAGAACAAAATGGTTGTACGATCCTCTGCCACAGGATTTAGTATTAGATGAACAGCAAAACACAGTACCAGAACCTTTAAGCCGACCCGGCAGTACTGTGCTGTAGGTAGGTTAAGTATAGGTGCGTGCTCCAAGTAAGTTACCAGGCCCTCCTGAGAGACCAGCCTTCATTCTGGCTCTCTCCAGCAAGGGTCCTCCCCTGGATCTCCTCAGCTTGGCTCAGCTTCTTCCTAACAGGCAAGACAGTCTAAGGACCACATCTGCAGTAGTAGGCCCCAGACAGGCTTCTGGGCCTACTTGTAGTCACATAGCCTCGGGCCAGCGTGGCCCCGAGGCAGGAGAAGAGTCACCACATACCTTAGGCCAGGAGGGCCAAGATGTAAGAGAGAAACAAAAATGGCGTCTGCCTCTTAAAGCGGGGTTCCACACAAAAATGGAACTTCCGCTTTTCGGAACCCTCCCCCCCTCCGGTGTCACATTTGGCACCTTTCAGGGGGGAGGGGGGTGCAGATACCTGTCTAAGACAGGTATTTGCACCCACTTCCGGCATAGACTCCCATGGGAGTCTATGCCTCTTCCCGTCCCGACCGCGCTGTCTGCTGGGAACACACAGCTCCCAGGAGAGAGCGGGGACCACTAGGGACGCGCAGCGCGACTCGCGCATGCGCAGTAGGGAACCGGGAAGTGAAGCCGCAACGCTTCACTTCCTGATTCCCTCACCTAGGATGGCGGCGGCAGCTGCCGACATCGCTGGAACCTGGGACAGGTGAGTGGGCATGTATTAAAAGTCAGCAGCTGCAGTATTTGTAGCTGCTGGCTTTTAATATTTTTTTTTTTTGGCGGTGTGGGTGAACCCCCGCTTTAAGAACCCTCTCCCAGGATGCACAGCGGTGGACCACCCCCACTGGGTTACTTCTGAGAAAGAAGAGCACTCAATACACTTCAGCCTGTTGCTCTTCCAACACTGGCCTGTGGTGACAACGACACCTACAGACAACAGTGTGGAACTACACGCAACACAGCCAATGCTGGAACAGAGGCTAATTTAGCCACAGATTAAATCTGAACTATATACAGAACAGATAACCCCCTAAATTTACATCCAAGCACCTGATCAACAGGAGCAGGGTGCTACATATAAATATATATTAGATTGCCTGCACTATATATAGTCTACACTGAATGCACTGTATATATATATATATATATATATATATATATATATATATATATATATATATATATATATGTGTGTGTGTGTATATATATATATATATATATATATATATATATATATATATATATATATATTACACCAGCCCTCAAAAATCCCACTCGCCTGCTCGCATTTTGTGAGTGGATTTTGAGGGCTGGCGAGCTACGGTTGCCTGGGAGTGGGGGGAGGGGCGAGCACCGCCGGCAGGCGGGTTGTATGGGAGCCGGGAACATAACAGCTTTCATTTCAATAGCTGTGTGTTCCCCGCTGCGCGCCGTCACATACAGCCCCTCCTCTTTGTCCGGGCACTTCGATAGACGGATCACCCGTCCAATCCTGGGACGGGTGATCTGTCTTTCAAAGTTCCCCGGGAAAAGGGGAAGGGGCTGTATTTGACAGCGCGCAGCGGGGAACACACAGCTATTGAAATGAAAGCTGTTATATTCCCGACGCTCTGACCATCTGGGCGATGGTTCTCCTCTCTCTTCCCGTGCACAGATAGGCTGCATTGGGGACACAGGCTGCATTGGGGACACAGGCTGCATTGGTGACACAGGCTGCATTGGTGGCACAGGCTGTATTGGCGGGCGCAGGCTGCATTGGGGACACAGGCTGCATTGGTGGCACAGGCTGTATTGGCGGGCGCAGGCTGCATTGGTGCACATGGGCAGGCTGCATTGGTGGACACGGGCAGGCTGCATTGTTGGGCACTGATAAAAGTTGTTGTTAATATTTATTTTCATAACTTAATTCTGCATAAAACATTTAAGTGTCATTTTATGAGAATTTATGAGGGCGTGTTTAAGGTGGAATTAGGGGCGGGGCAGGGTAGGGCTTGGGCGGGGCAACTGGTGGCGAGTAACCCTTGAGGCCTGGCTAGGAGCTCAGGACTTGAAATTTTGAGCCCTGTACTACATGGTATATATATATATATTTATACATTGCCTGCACTGTATACAGTATATATTCTATACTGACTACACTATATGCATGCCACTAACTAACCTGCCTAATCTAGCTCAAGTTCTCAATCTCCACATATCACACTACATACGGCCACCGTGTAAGCAGCCTTATATAGCGTGGGGCATGGACTTAGCCCCCTGAGCCATGATTGGCCAAAGGTGCCCTGCCTTTGCCAATCATGGCTCTCACAGCAGATTGCGCTGTGATTGGCCAAAGCATGCAGATCAGGTGCTTGCTTTGGCTAATCAGCAGCCGTCAATGCACTGCGATCTCGCATTTCCCGCAAACGCCCCATATGTTCAGTTTGTTTGCGAACAAACGAACACCCCATGTTTGAGACAAACTTCCGTTCAATTCGAACATCGGGACCATCCCTACTGCTTAATACATTGATATACCTCCTTAGACTAAGTCTGTCCAGACAGTATGGTCACGTGCTGACTTGGCACCATCCACAGGCAGCTTAACTCTTCAATGAGGCACAGAAGTTGAATCAAATGCAATTTTACTTCAGCTAATTGCAGTACAGAGGATGCTTTTTATTATTATTGTTATACAGGATTTATATAGCGCGACAGTTTACATAATGCTTTACAACATAAGGGCAAACAGTATGATTACAATAAAATTTATTGTTGGAGAAAATAATTATGCAGTTGTTAGGTGGTGGGCCAGATAGGCTTCAGGGATCGTCTGAAAGTGGAAAGAGTAGGAGGAAGTCGGACAGATCATGGTAGAGAGTTCTAGAGGATGGGAGAGGCTCTGGAGAAGTCCTGGAGGCGAGCATGGGATGAGGTGATAAGCGAACTAGAGAGCAGGAGGTCTTGGGAGGAACGAAGAGGATGATTTGGTTGATATTTTGAGACTAGGCTAGTGAGGTAGATGGGGGCAGAGTTGTGGATGGCTTTGTAAGTTATTGTTAGTATCATGAATTTAATTTGTTGGGTGAGCGGAAGCCAGGGGAGGGATTGACAGAGAGGGGTAGCAGACGCTGAGCTGTGGATGAGTCTGGCAGCAGCATTCATGATGGACTGAAGGGTGGATAGCCTATTTACAACGGAGTTCCACCCATCTTTACTATTAGGTCTTAAACTAAAGACCACCCCTCCACCCCTTGTTTATATATATATATATATATATATATATATATATATATATATATATATATTTATATTATTTTTTCTCTTTTTCTTTCTTACCTTTTATGAAGTACATGTGTACTTTCATCCCAGCCTTGCCACTACGTCATTTCCTCTTCTGCCTCGAGCTCTCCTCCTTCCCCCCCCCCCGCTGCCTTCTGAGACCTGTGTGTGGGCCATTCAGAAAGCGCCGCACGACTCGCACATGTGCAGTAGAAAACCGGCCTGAAGGCTCCACTGCCAGTTTCCCTTAGTTGCAATGGCGGCTCCTGCACCTGAGCCGATGGACTAATCGGCCTAGGGGGGCTAATGGTAAGCCAATGAGGAGGGAGGTGCAGTAGTCGAGGCGAGAGATGATCAGGGAGTGAACTAGGAGCTTTGTGGTGTCATTGGTTGGGAAGGGACGTATCTTGGAGATGTTGCGGGGGTTGAGGTGGCAAGCTTTGCACAGTGACTGAATGTGAGGCCGAAAGGATAGTTCGGAGTCCAGGAGGCACGTGGGGGGGGGGGGGGGGGATATTATGAGCTTTTCCACTCTTTTGAAGTGTAAGAAGGCCAGGGCTTTTTTTCTCAAACAATAGGTGCTGGAACTCAACCACGACCCCCCAAAACTCCTCCCCCCACATACACACCCTCCAAATCACATCAAATAGTGGGTGTGGTCAGATTTCACAAACAGTAGGAGGGTCTTAAAGGGGCATTAAATACCAGGATTGCATTACAGACTGCAGCGTTCAGGGGGGTTACACACAGAGTGCAGAGCTGTCACTTGTAAACACAGAAACCGGACTTCTGTGTTTACAAGTGATTGTGGTGGAAAGGCACCAAAGGGTCTGACCCAGAGGTGGTGGAACTGAGTTCCACCAAGTTCCACCTGAAAAAAAGCCCTGAAGAAGATAATGACTTTCTTAAGTCCTGTCTCTGGAAAGTACTAAGGCTACATTATAGTTCCCCTGTGGCCACGTTTATGCGGGCACAGCAGTCTCTTCATTTGCATGGGCTCCTGTACCTGCAGGAAACGCAGGGAAAAGGTCTCTGCACCTTTTCTAAAACCACAGTCACATGGAAACTGCATAGTGCTATGCATTTCCATGCATGGGAAAACTCATTGCAGTTTGCAATGTGTGGTGTTGCCATTAAGAATGAATGGTGGTGGCGAGTGCGGGAATGCGTGTGATTTACACTCAGTCCTGCACCTGCATAGATAAGAAGTAGATCAGCCATTCTCAACCTTTTCAACACAGAGGATCCCTTGAAATAACTTTCCGGTCTCCAGGAACCCATGCTAAAAATTACTGTACCTACAATTAATGTTACATTAGTGTAATGGTCAGTGGGAAGAACGCTCCTTATACTTGTAGTAATTGGGAAGAATTACCCCCTTACAGATAGCTAAAACGATCAATGGTGTCAGTGGGAACTTATCTGAGAGGCAGAAATTGCTCATTGTCATGGAATTCCTAGCAAGCTCTGGAAGAACCCTGGTTGAGAAACCCTAATCTAGACTAACACTGATTGAGGGAACATGGAAGAAAGTGCGAGTGGGTATAGCTAGGAACGAATTAACTAGCACTAAAGAGCAGGGGAAAGACAGGGAGAGCTACCAAATCACATAAGTAAACAAGTTGTAATGTCTCAAAACCAGTGCTTTTTTTGGGGGGGGTCTTTTGGGGGTCTACAGCAGGAGCGTGAGGGAAGCAGTTCCGGCATCTCCAGCACTGAATGTATATAATGGCAGGGGTGCTGGGGTGTGCTGAAGGTTCCTTGGTGCTGGCTGCTGGGGGATCTATTGTTCCTGAAGATGAAGAAGATCTATTTTAGCATGGTGGTCTATTATTGCTGGGGAGGTCTATTATTATTGTTGCTGGTGGGGGATCAATTGTTGCTGGGGGAGTGGGCTTTTGTTGCCGGGGGGTCAATTGTTGATGGAAGAGAGCTACTGTGGAGGAGGGGTCATTTTTTCTGGTTGCTGGGGGATCTATTGTTACTTGAGGGCATTTATGTTTGTGTGGAAGTCTGCTGGGGAGGGATCAATTGTTGCTGGTTGGGCTTATGTTGCAGAGGAATCAATTGTTGCTGCAACGGATCTACTGTTGAGGGGGGGGGTCTATTGGCTGCTGGAGAGACGTGCAGCTTAGTATTACTAGGATAGGGGTGGACTTTTGTGGAACCTTATGCCTTTGCCCTGAATGGGGGAAGTGACACCTTCCCCACCCACTTTCTGTAGTTTCACTCCTTACCACCCTTCTCTCTAACGATTGGAAAATTTTAATCTTTTTATTTAATGCATTTTTTGGGTAACCCTCCCAACACTTTTTTCGACTCTTGTCTAGACAACAATGATGTATGCATTGTCTACAGACTCCTGGGATACCTAGGAGGCCTTGGGGTGCTCTTTGGCCCATACACTGTGATGTGTCATCAAGGGGGATGGCTGTCTCTTTCTGGTTCTTGCAGCCACCCCCCGATGATGCACCACAGTGCATGCACATCATCAAGGAGTCAGCTGCAAGAATCCAGAAGAGACAGGTAGCCCCCCGATGATGTCGGAGAAGAAGATGGTGCATGGGGCAGGCGTGAACTGAACATCTACAATGTTAGAGTGCACTGAATTTCAGAACAAGAAATGCACTAAAAGCTGCATAGCTTGCATAAATAAATGATAATTTTGCGCATATAATCAGTACACAGCTCGGTCAGTGGGGGTCTACAGTATTTACATTGTTAGAATGTGAACAAGTACAGGTTTATTTAAAAATTTGGCAATCTATTACCACCAAAATGACATAGACAGCCCTCCAGCTGTGTTGGGTATGTAGTAAGTAAAAAAAAACAAAAAACACGAGGCTCCCCCTAATAATCCAACAAGACCCTTATCCTAGTATGCAGCCTTGGTGGTCAGGAAAGGGAGGGTAGTGAGCCCCCAACCATCCCACCCTTCCTTTATCATACCAGGCAATATGCCTTTCAGTATTAGGGGAGTACCTTGCTTTGCTGCCCATTCCCCAATTGCGAAACCCCCCTATCCTAATATTGAGGGACAATGACCTCTGTCCTACCTCCTTGTGCCCCAAAAAACAGGTGGGGTAAAATATAGTTAAATAGAGAGGTCTTATGATAGAATCCGGAAATATATACTATATAAACCAGATGTCTGCCCCAGGGTACCACCCAAAGTCACGTCCTAAATTAAAAGTCCTTTTATCAAATAAGACACAAACACATTGCCATTAAAAATAAAGTTTATTAATGTACCTAGAAGTACAATCCGGGATGTCCTACCAGAATTCCAACACCATTGACTTTAATGGTTTTCCGGTTTGATGTTTTTGCCGATTTTCTGCTTGTTCGAACACAGATCTGTTTTAGCACTGCTAAAAATGTGTACTTTCCAAAGCTACACTATAGTTACCATTTAAATTATAATTTGTTGTACTTAGTATACACTATGTAGGTTTTGGAACCCTAAAGAAGACATAAAGAATGGGAGCCTTTCTTTGTAACAGACCCACCTCTGCGTTACGTTATCCATCTTCTCTTTTCACAGCGACCATAATTTGGGGTGTAACCAGTGATAAAACAGTTCAAGAATGAGTAATCCCAGAACAATTGGCAAGCCATTTTCTTAGAAACAAAACACGAGAGAAGTAATTTCTCTGGGAGATTGGCAGAAATAGTCACTGTTCAACATGAAGGATCTCCCTCCCTGCATGAATCCTCGTATTCTAATACATTTATCATTGTGAGTACATTAGATTAGAGTCAGGTCCAAGTTGTGCTTTGCTATCCTCAGCATGTATAAGTCTTGTGTGCGAACTGTATGTACTTCCAAGGAACTACGTGTATTGGAGCTGAGATTTCCAGTGCAGGGTGGACATACATTATAGCAAAAAATTGTGGACACCTGACCACCATACCTACTTTATGGCCAATAGTATGTGAACCCACTTCCAAAGACATAGTAGATATTTGTGCTCCTCCAGCCCAACAGTATGGAGAAGTCACTTTTTTTGTTCTAGCATGAATGTTCCCCTGTGTTCAGATCCAGCTCCATAAAGAAATGGTTGAACCAGTTTGGTGTGGAGGAACTTGAGTGCCCTGCATGGAGCCCTGACCTCAACTCTACCGCACTGTAGAATCCTGACCTCAACCTTTTGCACATATTTGCACAGACACCCTCCAAAATCTTGTGGAAAATCTTATCCGAAGAGTAGAAAATGTTATAGCTGCAAAGAAGTACCTCCAATAGATACCTTTTTTGCTGTGCTTCCCTGATAGTCTGCCAGTACTTCTAAATAGGAGTATGTGACCTTCTCCCCTTTTTTGTCTCAGGATGTGCTACTAAGAAAAAAAGAAAAGCGCACTATGTAACGATATACAGATTTCGTGGGGAAATGGGACAGGATTTAATTCTAAAATAGGGGCTGTCTCTCCAAAGAATACAGTCAGGGAACTGATTAGTGGTTCCGGGCTGTACACAGCCATATACACATAATTTTCTTGCCACAAACGCAATCCCATGTGTAATAAAAGATTATAGACTGACACCCTGTTGGCCAGATAGTCTATCTGAATTCTTAATGTTTCTGTTCATACAGAGTCTGTCCATGTTTGATGTAATAATGTACCGTGTACTGCAGTTCACCCTCTCTGATTCTGTACACCTGGAACCGAATGCGGAGGGACATAGCAGTCTTACACTTCTAGCTGCCAATCCTAATTGTCACAATGAGAAGTAAAATGGTCTACCTTTTCCTTTATTCCCCCAATATAGGTGAGATTTTTGTGGCTTCCAAGACCAGTCACCTAACTAAAAAAGAAGGGATGTGACAGTTGGCCAAGGTGCTGGAAATATATACCCATCCCTGAAGATAGTTCTTTACTATTGGTCGACATCAACCCCAGTACATTCACACTATCATGTGTCCTCACCCAATATGCAGACAATGCCCACCTACCTTTGCATATGCTGACACCAGCAGCAATAAAATTCTTTTTTTTTTTCCTTTTTTACTTTTACTTATTGAAAAAGTATAAAAGCATAAAAAAACAATACAAATACAATAGAAATAAAACAGACACGGTAAGTTCAGTTCATTCAGATGTATAGAGTAGACAAGCGAAAGATCAGCCAACATAAGACATCATGTACAGCTAAGTAGTCATGGGCACATGTTGAGCAGGTCTAGGGGGGGGGTTTGGAGAGGGAAAAGGGTGGAAGAAAGGGAGAATCCATCAGGGTACTATCTAATGGCTAAAGCCATAGTACATAAGTACATAAGGGAGTACTACACAGTGTTACACAACTAGTAACCGCCACTAAATGTCCAAGGAAGCCACACTTTGTCAAATTTCCATGGACATCCGCTGTTCGTATAGGTAATCTTGTACGTGGGAAGCAAAGCATCTATCATGGCCTCCCAAGATGCCACTGTGAGAGACTCTGCCGAAGTCCACTTCAGTAGGATCTCAGTTTTAGCATAATACAGGAGGTAAGAAATCAACAATTTTAAATGATGAGACCATTGTATGTCCTCATGAAGTCCTAGCGAGACTAAATCTGGTGAGACAGGTAATGACAGTTGTAGGTGATGATTAATCAACTCAAAAACCTCTGACCAATAAGGAGTGAGCTTTGGACATGTCAAAATCATATGCAAAAAAGATCCCAGGTGTCTGCGACAGCGGGAACAAGAAGAGTTCCACCCCGGATACATCCAAGAGAGCCTCAAGGGGGTATATTATCCGGTGTAGAAATGTGACCTGTATAAGCTTGGGGCCCAGTTCCAGACAGTCCTTCCAGTCCTCTCTATCTTCTTTCCAAATTTCCCACAAGTGGAGGTGACACACAGCAGTGTACTATACAGGGAGGATAAAGGTTTTTGAAGGTCTCCCTGGGCCAGCAGCTTTTCAATTGGATCATCCTGGAGGATGGGTAATTGTGGAAATTGTGCCCTGGCCGCATGCCGCAGCTGAAAGTACCGGAATAACATCTCCCGCGGCAAACGGAACTGACGAGAAAGCTGCAAACGGAACTGACGAGAAAGCTGCAATAAAATTCACATTTACTTTGACTGTGTCCAGGAAATTAGTCATCTAACCCCCCCCCCACTCCCCTCCAACAGCAGAATATACTTACCTTTTTCGCTCCTGATTGGTTAAGTTGCTGGGAGAGAATGAAATAACCACCGCATTCAAATATGGGTGACTATGTGTCTCACTCCCCTTTCCTGTGTGACAGCACTGAGTGGTTTTGTGATTGGCCCCAAAGGCACATGGGGGCAGATATGGAGTCCAGAGCTCTGTATAAGCTCTGGCAAGTCAGTTTGGGGCCTTCACAAGAGTTCCTTTTCTTAGACTTAGATGGTGAAGCAGAGTGGTGTAAGAGAAAAAATAGAAGGTATTCCTGCGCTAACGTAAATCGGGGAAGGGAAATAGGAAAGAAGAATAATAACAAAATTTCTAAAATAAGGAAAAGCAGCCTACACCGGGTAGGGTACAGCCTGCCCCTGACTAAAGTTAAATGGGTAAGAATGTGGTGCTGCGCTAATCCTTTCAATAAACCTTTCCGCACCAAGCGGAACCAATAAATCCTTTCCGCACCAAGCGGATCACTTGCATATATATTTTGTTGGACTTTGAATAGACTATCATTTTTAAGTGGAGCACTGTTTTTTGTATTTTTGCACGTTTATTAATGGACTTCATATTGAGACTGTCACTTTTTGGTTATGCACTATGAGCACTATTCACGTTGCATATATACACCTGGTTGTGTGTTGAGGTATACCAGGTGCATATCAGTCCAGTCAGAGACCAGTATACTTTCAGAGTTGGTTGTTATTTTCATATGTTTATGCATAAGGGTGTGATCATCACTTCTATCTGTTTATGAGCACCAGTTATTTTTCATATATTTGCATAGTATATGTCTGACTATTACCTTTAGTCAATTACCATTTATGATCTATTTATAGCTATAGTAATGCCCCGTACACACGGTCGGATTTTCCGATGGAAAATGTCCGATCGGAGCGTGTTGTCGGAAATTCCAACCGTGTGTGGGCTCCATCGGACATTTTCCATCGGATTTTCCGACACACAAAGTTGGACAGCAGGAGATAAAATTTTCCGACAACAAAATCCGTTGTCGGAAATTCCGATCGTGTGTACACAAATCCGACGGACAAAGTGCCACGCATGCTCAGAATAAATAAAGAGATGAAAGCTATTGGCCACTGCCCCGTTTAAAGTCCCGACGTACGTGTTTTACGTCACCGCGTTTAGAACGATCGGATTTTCCGACAACTTTGTGCGACCGTGTGTAGACAAAACAAGTTTGAGCCAACATCCGTCGGAAAAAATCCTAGGATTTTGTTGTCGGAATGTCCGAACAAAGTCCGACCGTGTGTACGCCCTATTACTCTTTGATAGAAGTCAGATTATCACGGTATTTGTTTTGCAGAGTCACATTTAGGCATTCATGTTATGCTTTACTGTATTTTAGAGACACCCACCATTACTGTGTTATCACATACAGAGTCATTTTATTTTTTCACGTTTATTGAAAGGATTAGCACAGCACCACATTCTTACCCATTTAACCAGAGTGGTGTAAGACCAAGGAAAGGTGAGTATGTGCTGCTAGAGTTAGAGTTTTTAAAGTAGTCTTTGTATAAAAATGTAGACCTTGCTTATCTTAGATCAGTATATTATAGCATACAATAGCAACAATGCACTACATACATGTATTTTGTATTTGGAATGTGCCCCAGATTAGCCCTGCCCTGCTATATCAAATGCATTACCAAAAGTAGTGGTAGTCACCTTTCTTTATATAAGCGGCACAGTGGTGTAGTGGGTAGCACTCTCGCCTAGCAGTAAAAAGGGTCGCTGGTTCAAATGCCAACCATGACACTACCTGCCTGGAGTTTGCATGTTCTCCCTGTGCCTGCGTGGGTTTCCTCCGAGTACTCCGGTTTCCTCCCACTCTCCAAAGTCATGCTGGTAGGTTAATTGGCTTTTGTCTAAATTGGCCTTAATATATGAATGTGAGTTAGGGACCTTAGATTGTAAGCTCCTTGAGGGTAGGGACCGATGTGAATGTACAATGTATATGTAAAGCGCTGCTTAAATTGACGGTACTATATAAGTACCTTAAATAATAATAATAATATGAGGGGCCTCAAGTGCGGCCCTCAACATTACCAAAGGGCCACACATACTGTAAAATGCAGTGAATGTCAGAGAGAGCAGATACACAACAGAATATAGTCAAAGACAATGGGCATGATGTAACAGATGGTCAGAGACTGTGGACATAGTAAAAGAGATGGTCAGAGACTGCAAATGTGATGGTAAGAGACTGAAGACATCACACAGGAGATGGTCAGAGGTTGCAGATGTGTTACAAGAGATGGTCAGCTACTACAGAAATGATACAGGAGGTGGTCAGAGACTGCGGACGTGGTACAGGAGATTGTAAAAACTGTACACATGATACAGGAGATGATCAGAGACTGCAGACATGGTACAGGAGGTGGTCAGAGACTGCAGACATGATACAGGAGATGGTCAGAGACTGCGGATATGGTACAGGAGATTGTAAAAGACTGCATACATGATACTGGAGATGGTCAGAGACCACAGACATGATACAGGAGATGATCAGAGACAGCAGACATGATACAGGAGATGGTCAGAGACAGCAGACATGATACAGGAGATGGTCAGAGACTGCAGACATGATACTGGAGATGGTCAAAGACTGCAGAGATGGTCAGAGACTGCAGATATAATACAGGAGATGTCCAGAGACTGCAGACATGATACTGGAGATAGTCTATGAACATGATATAACAGTTGTTCGGAAATGGGGACATGCTTCAGATGACAGGGAGGAAGGAACCAAGTAAGGCAAATAAGCTTTATCTTTAAGTGGCCCTTCTAATTTGCCTTTCATGGCCAAAGGAACTGTTCACTTTAAAAATGGTTGACCAGAAACAGTCAATAAAGAAGGAAAATTATGAAATATAATATATACAAAGGAATAATTGACAGGAAAGATTCTTACAGGCAAGTGAAAATGATCTATTGTTGGAAACCCTGACATGGTGGAGCTTCGGGGGAGTTTCCCCTCGTTCCACTAAAGATCACTTCTACATCTGTAAACATTCATTAACATCCCTCTGAAAATGTAAATTTCACGCTGGCAGATGTTACTACTTACCACTTATTCCTCTTAAAAAGTCAAGATCTCTTTTCTTTTGGCGCTAAATCACTGAAATTGTGGAAACATTCAAAGCTGAGATGTAATAAATTATAAGGCTTTTTTTCAAAAGGGTCATCTGTTTTAAAAGATGACATGAGCATCTTAAAGGATGACTCCAGGAAAATGTATGAAAACACCCTGTAGCTCCAAAGTCATGAAGCCAAGGGCTGCTTTTTAAAGCTGTATTCAATAATAGAAGTACAACTACTCTGGTCACCCTCTTGCTTTATTCTACACTCTCTTACATCTTCAATTTCTCCCTCTCTATTGGTGTCTGCCCCTTTCCTTCCAAAACATGCACTGTTCACCCACATACTTAAAAAGCTCTCACTGGACCCCATTAGCCTGTACAACCTAAGACCCATGTTCTTGCTTCCATATACCTACAAACTCCAAGCATGCCTAGTTTACACTGGTCTGAGCTGCTATCTCACTGATAACAACCTTCTTGACCCCTTTCAATCAGGCTTTCACCCACAACACTCTACAGAAACAATTCTCCGAAAACCCACTAACACTCCGTACTCATATTCTTAGATGTCTCTGCTGCCTTCAACACAGTTAACCACCTGCTGCTCCTCCAAAAATTCCACTCTCTTCGCCTTCATGACTCTGCTCTTTCCTGGTTCTCCTCTACTTTTCTAAGCACTTCCTCGGTTCCACCTACAACTCTCCTCCTCTTCTTCTCTTCCTCTTTCCATAGGGGACCCTCAAGGCACTGTCCTTGAAACTCTTTGGTTCTCTATCTCAACCTCACATAAATGTGAATATGTGTGTCCTCTTGTGCAATCAAAATGCAAAACTTCAAACTTTATGTGTTAAATGTGTTGCTGCTGGATCAACTCAGTGCCACATCACCTTACCAAAGTAAATATGTAAAAACTAGATCCTGCGCTTTACCACCATAAAGTATTTTTATATCATGTGTATGGAAACAAATGATCATACAATAATGGATATTCATAAACGTATATACTGTGCAAATGTCTCAAATAATAATCACATGTCTGTAGAGAATATTATACAGTACATACACCCAGTGAAGTGTGTTCCTTATTCCACTTGTTAACCACTCCAAAATCGCCTTCCATGTGTGATCACCACTTCTCGTGACTCCTAATCCACCGCCACTAACAGCTCACTTCATGAAGTAGACCTTAAAATTTGGTCACAATGCACCTGTCCCTTTAAGGGAATATATGGGTACCACTGTGCTTGTGTAATAAATGACCTCTCACATTACCATCCACTCCCGAAGATATTAAACTGTGCACTATGAACTGGTGCACCACAGCAGGCAAGACTGTTTCTATAAATGCTGGCTCTAATTCACATGATAGAGAAGACCGTAGCTTGTATGTACCGTAATTGTGTACAAGGAACTATTACCGTTATCTCCTTAGGACTGGGTATGTTTTCCTTCCACAGATCGCTCTATCAGGTGCTCTCCTCCGTGACTCGTAACTCCTCCCACTTACGTCACCAGCTCCTTCCTCTTACAGTTTTGAGGCTTGACACATTAGTTATCTATTTACTCTACACTACTTCATCTTTTATTTTGCACAAAAAATGGGGATTAAATTGTGTTTTTGTGCAATAAAATTCACTTTAGTGTACACTATATTACCAAAAGTATTGGGACACCTGCCACATGAACTTTAATGGCATTCCAGTCTTAGTCCGTAGAGTTCAATATTGAATTGGCCCGCCCTTTACAGCTATAATAGCTTCAACTCTTCTGGGAAGGCTGACTACAAGGTTTAGTAGTGTGTCTATGGGAATGTTTGACCGTTCTTCTAGAAGTGCATTTGTGAGGTCAGGCACTGATGTTGGACGAGAAGGCCTGGCATGCAGTCTCTGCTCTAATTCCTCCCAAAAGATGTTCTGTCGGGTTGAGGTCAAGACTCTGTGTAGGCCAGGCAAGTTCCTCCACCCCAAACTCGCTCATCCATGTCTTTATGGACCTTGCTTTGTGCACTGGTGTTCGAACAGGAAGAAACTGTTCCCACAAAACTGGGAACATGAAATTGTCCAAAATGTCTTGGTATGCTGACTCCTTAAGCGTTCCCTTCACTGGAACTAAGGGGTCAAGCCCAAACCCTGAAAATTAACCCCAACCCATAATTCCCCCTCCACCAAATGGTGGAGCAAGGTCCATAAAGACATGGATGAGCGAGTTTGGGTAGGAGGAACTTGACTGGCCTGACCTCAACCCGATAGAACACCTTTGGGATAAATTAGAGCGGAGACTGCAAGCCTGGCCTTCTCCTCCATCATCAGTGCCTGACCTCACAAATGCTCTTCTGGAAGAATGGTCAACCATTCCCATAGACACACTACTAAACCTTGTGGACAGCCTTCCCAGAAGAGTTGAAGCTGTTATAGCTGCAAAGGGCAGGCCAACTTAATATTGAATCCTACGGACTTAAACTGGGATGCCATTAAAGTTCCTGTGCTTGTAAAGGCAGGCATCCCAATACTTTCGGTAATATAGTGTATTTTTTATTGAAAATATAGATATAATAGATAGTTGTGCAAATATCGTGCAATATAAAAAAAAAATGTCAATCACCATATTTTTATTCTATAAGGTCTCTGGTTTCAGAAAATGTATAATATCCAGGGGATTTTTTTAAGTATTTTTATAGCCAAAAAATGCAGATTTTACCACGTGTGCAAAAAAATGTTTTCTAACCTTTGTGGATTGTGAAAAACCTACAAAAGACAAAAATCTCTAATTGAGAGGCACCAGACACTTATGCTGACATAATGATGTACTGCGGTCTAAGCTTGGGTATATCATTTTCTACAGCAGAATATAAACACTTAGAGAAATGATAACTTGTGCAAAGTGTTCCATTTATAGAACAGTTACAAGTCTGTTTATACCGCTAGAAGTCATCTTTTTCCAAATATTCCACAATGGCTCCTTCTGTTAATTAAGTCAGGGTTGGCTTTCTGGGGTGCAAAGGAATATCTTGGATAATAAGATCTTATTACCATTGCTACTAATTATCCTCTATCCCGGGAATAATGATTTTCAGACTGCGGCTTCTGTGGCTTGTATTATACCTTTCGGTAATTACTGTTCTATAAATTGCGGTTTGTACCACACAGTCAGCAATAAACAATTTCTTTGTCACAGAAACAAAATACGGAACACGCAGTCTGGCTATGGGATAATATTGACAGAAAGAACTACTTAGGCAGACGTGTTGGTCTTATAAATTTCCTCCCCTAGCTATTAAGGAACTGAGAGTCCTGATATGAAAGCTTTCATGCTGAACCTAATTTTTTTTTTAAACTGTTAAAAATGGTGCAAAGCAATTTTTATACAAACAAAAAAAGGGCATTAAATGAATTTTTGTGAAACAAAGAGCAGGTGGTATTAAAGGTGCAAAGCAAACAACTAAATACACAGTTAAAATACATACAGTCAGGTCCATAAATATTGGGACATCAACACAATTCTAATCTTTTTGGCCTTATACACCACCACTATGGATTTGAAATGAAACAAACAAGATGTGCTTTAACTGCAGACTTTCAGCTTTAATTTGAGGGTATTTACATCCAAATTAGGTGAACGGTGTAGGAATTACAACAGTTTGTATATGTGCCTCCCACTTTTTAAGGGACCAAAAGTAATGGGACAGAGTAACAATCATCCATCAAACTTTTACTTTTTAATACTTGGTTGCAAATCCTTTGCAGTCAATTACAGCCTGAAGTTTTCGAACGCATACACATCACCAGACGCTGGGTTTCATCCCTGGTGATGCTCTGCCAGGCCTCTACTGCAACTGTTCCTGCTTGTTCTTGGGGCATTTTCCCTTCAGTTTTGTCTTCAGCAAGTGAAATGCATGCTCAATTGGATTCAGGTCAGGTGATTGACTTGGCCATTGCATAACATTCCACTTCTTTCCCTTAAAAAACTCTTTGGTTGCTTTCGCAGTATGCTTCGGGTCATTGTCCATCTGCACTGTGAAGCGCCGTCCAATGAGTTCTGAAGCATTTAGCTGAATATGAGCAGATAATATTGCCCGAAACACTTGAGAATTCATCCTGCTGCTTTTGTCAGCAGTCACATCATCAATAAATACAAGAGAACCAGTTCTATTGGCAGCCATACATGCCCGCGCCATGACACTACCACCACCATGCTTCACTGATGAGGTGGTATGCTTTGAATCATAATCATTTCCTTCTCCATACTTAAATATTGATATTTGCACTGTCTGGCACTGAAAACTGCAATTTTAGGTACTTTTTTGCAGTGGCAGGAAAAAATGGTGGCTGCCAGTAAATTGCATGATTATTCGCCAGTAAAAAATTGGTGTTGTTTGTAAAGTTTGGCGTCCTGCCAGTAAATTTTGCTTCGGAGGGTTGGCAACTCTGCTCCAAACTTTCTAAACAAAGATCCAGTTTACTGTCCTTCAATCTCTTGGGGGGCTGGACTGTGGCCAGCGGGAGTAGAAAATGTCCTGGTGTCAGTAAAAGTGAACAATGCCCATCATTGGTATCAGTGGGAGGAACAGTGCCCCATAATACCCCAAGTACCAGATAAAAACAAGCAAAGGGCCACATCTTGCTCCTGGGCTACAGTTTGGAGACCACTGGTCTAAAGCATGCATTCTCAACCAGGGTTCCATGGAACCCTAGAGCTCCTTAAAGGGTTGCTAGGGGTTCCTTGAGCTATGGCTAACTGGCTTCCCTTTCTGAAAGTGCCTGCATAATTCTTAGTCAAAAGCCATTTGGTAGATCTTATTAATTGGCATATATATAACCGGCTATATGTGATTAGTCTAAAGTTTATAGCTAACTAGGGCTACAGTCGAATAGCCCTGAATATCCACTGTGTAAAACTATCACATAATTTGTTGGCAGTGGAGCTTAAATTCAGCCCCCAAAGTGTATGTGTGTCTTTACAAAGTGTCCCAGTCCAACTATTGACAACAGGGTGACGATGAAGGACAACCTCAACTGGTAAGGAATAGCAAGACAATAGTAGAAATAATGAAGAGGAATCACAATGTTGCCAGTACAGCATAATCACAAGATTAAATTAATACAAATAGGATTCATTCTCATTGCCAACTGTGAGGATCCTTGTTTCAGACACGCTAGGTTGTCAGGGAATGACAATGTAAGCCACAGTAAAACAATATTAGTATAACAGTATTTAATACACAGGTATACTCAAGTGCATGGTCTAAAGCAGCCATTCTCAACCAGGGTCCTGTGGAACCCTAGGGTTCCTCAAAAGGTTTCTAGGGATTCTTTGAGCTGTGGGCAAGTGGCTTCCCTTCTGATGGTGCCTGCATATGTCTTGGTCTAAAGCCATCTTGCAGGTCTTTAGCTGTCAGAGGCATTTTTTCCACTGTCCACCCCCCCCCCCCAATTAATTAATTTTAGCAGGGGTTCTCTGAGAACTGAAAATTATTTCAGGGGTTTCTTTTGGGTAGAGAGGTTGAAAAAAGCTAGTATAGAGGTTGCAGCCAACTAGGGCTACAATCTAATATCCCTGACTATCCACTGGCCAATGGGTAGAATTACCACAAAGTTTGCTGGCGGTGGGGACTTCAAACTCAACAGTGAAGCACTCGACCTTAAACTGAATGTATTTGTAACCCACAAAAGATAAGTGTGCCTTCACAAAGTGTCCCAATCCAACCACTGGCAACAGGGCGATAATGTCCCCTTAAATAAGGATCCACTCAGCAGTATCTGCTTTAAATTTTTACAGGCAGCAATCGGTACACAGGTGGGTGACTAAACGGTCTCTGAACAATCTGACATCAGATGATGGCTCATCAAAGTCCAGCCTGTACTCTAACAACCCTTCCTGTGGGGCAGATGAAGATTTGACCACCGTGCATTTGGTAGATTCCTCCTAAAACTTTCCCCTTCTCAGGTCTTCTCCGTAGTAGTTCTCACTTGGGGGGTGGTGCCTTTGCCTTGTCTAAAGATTGCAGCCAACTAGGGCTACGATCTATTATCCCTAAATATCCACTGGATAGTGGGTAGAACTACCCCAGAGCTTGCCGACAATGGGGCCTTCAAACTCAACAGAAAAGCACTCAACCTTAAACTGAATGTATTTGTAACCCACAAAGGATAAGTGTGTCTTCATAAGTGTCCCAATTCAACCCCTTGCAACGGGGCGATGATGTCCCTTTTAAATAGGGATCCACTCAGCAGTAATGCTTTCAAATTTTTATAGGCAGCAGTCGGTACACAGGTGGGTGACCAAATGGTCTTGGAACAATCCGACATCTGATGATGTTCCATCCAAGTCTAGTCTGTACTCTAGGGCAGATGAAGATTTGGCCGCAGTGCATTTGATAGATTTCACCCAGCAGTAATGCCTTCAAATTTTTATAGGCAGCAATCAGTTTACAGGTGGGCGACCAAATAATCTCTGAACAATCCGCCATCAGATTATGGTCCATCTGAGCCCAGCCTGTTTCCTAACAACCCTTCTTGTGGGGCAGTGCGTTTGATAGATTTCTTCGCAGTTCTCAATTGGTGAGGGGTGGCGTCTTTGCCTGACATGTCCTTTTCCCTAGTGGGTCTCTAACCCTTCAGCAGCTTACCTACATGCCACCCATTTCTAGTCCCTCCGTCACTGGAGGGTGGACTTAGGTCCCCTTGCCGCCTTTGCTGCCAGTCACATTCTTCCCCTTCCTGAGCTGTCCATCATCATCATCAGTAAGGAATAAATATGGCAGGCTGTAGCCCAGCATGACGCCTGGACTGTTCAGCTCCCATAACTTAAAGGGGCTGCCAGCCAGAGCTACAACTAGTTTATGAAACAATTAGCAATTCCACTTAGGCACTCCAGAGAGAGCACAGATAGACCTCAATTTTTCTCCTGAAGCTAAGCAATACAGCACATCTCCACACCCTACTTACCGATTCTACCTACTGTACACTTCCACTTTGCTCTGAACCGGAAGAACACCTCTCTACCTGCTCATACCTTTGTTCTCCCCTGCTCTACTGCTCCTTCAGCTCTACTGCTCCATCAGCTCTGCTGCTCCATCAAAGCCTTCAATAAATACCCTGTCCTTTCATCTGGGGAAAGCATGTGACCCCCTCCTAGGATTCAGTGCTGGGGCCTCATTGGCAAAATGCCAAACACTGCCTCACAAGGAGGAAAAGTTAACCCTGCGTAAGCTCTGACATCACCCAACATGGAGCCTACAGAGTTAGGACTCCAACAGAGAAATTGGCAGGAAAGTGGCTGGGGGTCTTCTTGCAAGAGAACCTGTCATTTCATGATAGAATTTCTCTAAGGTGCACTATATACTGTATTTTTTTTTTCTATGAGCACTTTTTTGTGGGTAAAAACAAGCTTTTACTCTGCTGTAGTTGAATGATGTTCCTGCCGGGACCAATTAATTACATATTTTTTCCCAAGCCTCATAGGCAGAGTAACCATCTCACATGATCATCACTGAGCCGTGTGTAAACACTCAGTCTATAGCACAGCTAGTGCAAAATTTACTGTAAGAGAAATGACGACTCAGGAAAAAGCCAAATATCATCCTTGGCAGGAGAAATGTTACAGAGCCGAGATGAAAACCACATTCTGTGACTCTGTAGAGTGAAATGTTGTATATCGGTTATATTTTTATTAACTCGTGACTTCATGTGTTCTTGGCTTTGAAGCTACTACGTTATTAGTTTACCCTTTTTATCAACTCAGCATCCACGTCAGGAGAAGCAAAACTTCTTTCTCACCATAATTAAGTGGAAGTGTTTAAGACTTTTGCATTGTGGTAACCACAACATGTGTTCTTGTACCACGCACCCAGAAGTGTGTTTTGGTGCCTTTAATTTTAAATGGCACCCCTATGTGCTAAAGCAGGGGTCTCCAAATGTTAAGTATGAGGGCCACATCATATATTTTAGAAATATTCAGGGGCCAAAAAAATTACATTAGTATCCCCATCAAAGCTCACCTTATAACAGAGTCCCCCCCCCCCCCTTTACAACAGAGACCCCATCAAAGTTTGCCCTTACATCAGAACCCTGGTTGTATCATACTGCCCCTTTATATGAGAGCTTCCCTTACATGAGAGCCCATCAGAACCTCCAATGCAATACTCCCAACGCACACGTTCCTGCACAAACATCTATATCTTAAATTGGATGCTGAAATGACCAACGGCTAGAACCGACTGCAATCATGAGAAGGAAGTGTCACCAGAACACCAGGATCTCCAAAATTGGGTCCAAAATTTTAATCACATAGTATCAAAAAAATAAATAGAAGCGACGTTTTGGAGCCACGTAGGACCCTGCGAGGCTCCGAAACGTCGCTTCTATTTATTTTTTTGATACTATGTGATTAAAATTTTGGACCCAATTTTGAAGATCCTGGTGTGCCGGTGACACTTCCTTCCCCCCATACATCAGACTTATGCCAGTACACACGGTCGGATTTTCCAACGGAAAATGTGTGATAGGACCTTGTTGTTGGAAATTCCGACCGTGTGTGGGCTCCATCACACATTTTCCATCGGAATTTCCGATACACAAAGTTTGGGAGCTTGCAATAAAATTTTCTGACAACAAAATCCGTTGTCGGAAATTCCGATCGTGTGTACACAAATCCGACGCACAAAGTGCCACGCAGGCTCAGAATAAATTAAGAGACGAAAGCTATTGGTTACTGCCCCGTTTATAGTCCCGACGTACGTGTTTGACGTCACCGCGTTTAGAACGATCGGATTTTCCGACAACTTTGTGTGACCGTGTGTATGCAAGACAAGTTTGAGCCAACATCCGTCGGGAAAAAATCCATGGATTTTGTTGTCGGAATGTCCGATCAATGTCCGACCGTGTGTACAAGGCATTAGTCTTTACATGACAGCTCCCTTTACATCAGAGCCCCCCCCCCCACCTCACATCAGAGACCTCATCAATGTTTGCTCTTACTTCAGAGTCCCACTTACATTAGACTGCCCCCTTACATGAGAGCCCCCTTGCATCAAGTCCCCATCAAGGTTTGCCCTCAAATCAGATTCCCCCTTACATCAGAGACCCCATGAGAGTCCTTTCCTACATCAGAGCCCCCCCTTATATCAGAGCCCCCATCAAACGTTGTCCTTACATCGGAACCGCCGTTATATCATATTCCCCCTTTACCTGAAAGCACCCCTGGCATCAAACTTACCCTTTACATGAGAGCCCTCCTTACATCAGAGTCCCCTCCCCCCCTTACATCTGAGACCTTGTCAACGTTTTTGCTTACATCAGAGTTCCCATTAAAGTCCCCCCCTTACATCAGAGTACCCCCTTATTATAGAGTACCCACCTCACATTAGACTCCCCCACTTACATGACAGCCCCCTTACATCAGAACCCCCATCAAAGTTTTCCCTTACATCAAATTCCCCCCTCACATCAGAGTCTAAATCAGAAACCCTCCTTACATCAGAGCCCTCCTCACATTAGAGTCCCCATCAAAGTTTGCCCTTACATCAGAGCGTCCATTATATTATACTTCTCCTTACATGACAGCCTTCCTTACATCCAAGCTCCCCTTACATCGGACTCACTCTTTACATGATACTCCCCCCCTTACATAAGAGTTCCTATCAAAGTTTGCCCTTACTTCAGAGTCTCCCCATACATAAGCGCCCCCTTATATCAGATGACCCCCTTATATTCAACCCTCCTTACATTAGATGGTCAGAGACTGCAGACATGGTACAGGAGATGGTCAAAGACTGCAGACATTATACAGGAGATGGTCAGAGATTGTAGACATGGTACAGGAGATGGTCAGAGGCTGCAGACGTGGTACAGGAGATGGTCAGGGACTGCAGACATGATACGGGGGGAAGGTCAGAAACTGCAGACATGATATAGGAGACAGTTAGAGACTGCAGACATGATACAGGAGATGGTCAGAGACTGCAGACATGATACAGGAGATGGTCATAGACTGCAGACTTGATACAGGAGATGGTCAGAGACTGCAGGCATGATATAGGAGACAGTTAGAGACTGCAGACATGATACAGGAGATAGTCAGAGACTGTAGAGATGATATAGGAGATGGTCAGAGACTGCAGACATGATGCAGGAGAAGGTGAGAGACTGCAGACATGATACATGAGATGGTCAGAGACTGCAGACATACTGCAGGAGATGGTCAGAGACTGCAGACATACTACAGGAGATAGTCAGAGACTGCAGACATGATACAGGAGATGGTCAGAGACTGCAGACACGATACAGGAGATGGTCATAGACTGCAGACATGATACAGGAGATGGTCAGAGACTGCAGGCATGATATAGGAGAAAGTTAGAGACTGCAGACATGATACAGGAGATAGTCAGAGACTGCAGAGATGATATAGGAGATGGTCAGAGACTGCAGACATGATACAGGAGATGGTCAGAGACTGCAGACACGATACAGGAGATGGTCATAGACTGCAGACATGATACAGGAGATGGTCAGAGACTGCAGGCATGATATAGGAGAAAGTTAGAGACTGCAGACATGATACAGGAGATAGTCAGAGACTGCAGAGATGATATAGGAGATGGTCAGAGACTGCAGACATGATACAGGAGAAGGTGAAAGACTGCAGACACGATACAGGAGAAGGTTATAGACTGCAGACATGATACAGGAGATGGTCAGAGACTGCAGGCATGATATAGGAGACAGTTAGAGACTGCAGACATGATACAGGAGATGGTCAGAGACTGCAGACACGATACAGGAGATGGTCATAGACTGCAGACATGATACAGGAGATGGTCAGAGACTGCAGGCATGATATAGGAGACAGTTAGAGACTGCAGACGTGATACAGGAGATAGTCAGAGACTGCAGACATGATACATGAGATGGTCAGAGACTGCAGACATACTGCAGGAGATGGTCAGAGACTGCAGACATACTACAGGAGATGGTTAGAGACTGCAGACATGATACAGGAGATGGTCAGAGACTGCAGACATGATACAGGAGATGGTCAGAGACTGCAGACATGATATAGGAGACAGTTAGAGACTGCAGACATGATACAGGAGATAGTCAGAGACTGTAGAGATGATATAGGAGATGGTCAGAGACTGCAGACATACTACAGGAGATGGTCAGAGACTGCAGACATGATACAGGAGATGGTCAGAGACTGCAGACACGATACAGGAGATGGTCATAGACTGCAGACATGATACAGGAGATGGTCAGAGACTGCAGGCATGATATAGGAGAAAGTTAGAGACTGCAGACATGATACAGGAGATAGTCAGAGACTGCAGAGATGATATAGGAGATGGTCAGAGACTGCAGACATGATACAGGAGAAGGTGAAAGACTGCAGACACGATACAGGAGAAGGTTATAGACTGCAGACATGATACAGGAGATGGTCAGAGACTGCAGGCATGATATAGGAGACAGTTAGAGACTGCAGACATGATACAGGAGATGGTCAGAGACTGCAGACACGATACAGGAGATGGTCATAGACTGCAGACATGATACAGGAGATGGTCAGAGACTGCAGGCATGATATAGGAGACAGTTAGAGACTGCAGACGTGATACAGGAGATAGTCAGAGACTGCAGACATGATACATGAGATGGTCAGAGACTGCAGACATACTGCAGGAGATGGTCAGAGACTGCAGACATACTACAGGAGATGGTCAGAGACTGCAGACATGATACAGGAGATGGTCAGAGACTGCAGACATGATACAGGAGATGGTCAGAGACTGCAGACATGATACAGGAGACAGTCTGAGACTGCAGACATGATACAGGAGATGGTCAGAGACTGCAGATATACTACAGGAGATGGTCAGAGACTGCAGACATTACACCGGAGATGGTCAGAGACTGCAGATATGATACAGGAGATGGTCAGAGACTGCAGACACGATACAGGAGAAGGTTATAGACTGCAGACATGATACAGGAGATGGTCAGAGACTGCAGGCATGATATAGGAGACAGTTAGAGACTGCAGACATGATACAGGAGATGGTCAGAAACTGCAGACACGATACAGGAGATGGTCATAGACTGCAGACATGATACAGGAGATGGTCAGAGACTGCAGGCATGATATAGGAGACAGTTAGAGACTGCAGACGTGATACAGGAGATAGTCAGAGACTGCAGACATGATACATGAGATGGTCAGAGACTGCAGACATACTGCAGGAGATGGTCAGAGACTGCAGACATACTACAGGAGATGGTCAGAGACTGCAGACATGATACAGGAGATGGTCAGAGACTGCAGACATGATACAGGAGATGGTCAGGGACTGCAGACATGATACAGGAGACAGTCTGAGACTGCAGACATGATACAGGAGATGGTCAGAGACTGCAGATATACTACAGGAGATGGTCAGAGACTGCAGACATTACACCGGAGATGGTCAGAGACTGCAGATATGATACAGGAGATGGTCAGAGACTGCAGACATGATACAGGAGACAGTCGGAGAGTGTAGACATGATACAGGAGATGGTCAGAGACTGCAGATATACTACAGGAGATGGTCAGAGACTGCAGACATTATACAGGAGATGGTCAGAGACTGCAGAAATGATACAGGAGATGCTCAGAGACTGCAGACATGATACAGGAGATGCTCAGAGACTGCAGACATGATACAGGAGATGGTCAGAGACTGCAGAGATGATACAGGAGACAGACACTGCAGACATGATACAGGAGATGTTCAGAGACTGTAGACATACTACAGGAGATGGTCAGAGACTGCAGACATGATAAAGGAGATGATCAGAGACTGCAGACATACTACAGGAGATGGTCAGAGACTGCAGACATGATACAGGAGATGGTTAGAGACAGCAGACATGATACAGGAGATGGTCAGAGATTGCAGACATGCTATGGGAGTTGTTGAAGACTGGGAACATGCTTCTGAAGACAGTCAGAGACCTGGAGTTATATTACATGAGACAGTTCTAGATCACTGCTAGATACCAATACCCTTTTAACAATCAATGCTAACACATGAGCTCTATGCAGACCTCTCTTTAATCACTTCTGCCACATTTGATATTTCTTTTAGCAAGATCCACGATAGAAGATCAGAGGAAGAAAACATGAAAAAAGTAAAGCACAGAAAAAAGTAAAATAATGTGAAAGAAATAAACCAAACCATTTAACTACCAGAACACGGTTTAATTTTCTTTCTTTTTTATTTTTTTTTAATTTAACTGGCTTGAGTAAGACCCTTGGTGAGGAAAACCCACTGGGGCTGTTGTACTGCAACCTCTTTTGCTTTTAGTTCATTTACTGTATGGTGGTTATAGGGACCTATCTGGTTGCGTTCAGAACTCCAAAGGTGCTGCTCATCCCTATACAATATATATATAATAGCTCAATGCGGGAGGGTTTGTACAATAAGTCCATCGTGTAAAACAAAAAACTGCTTATCAGAGCCACTAACTAAATTCAAGTCAGCTCCTGACTAACAGGGTGCCTTTGTCCCCCCCCCCCCATAAAAACAAAAACAACAAGTAGCTCTTGTAACTTTTTGTGTGCTGTCAGTAGCTGAGATTAATATTGAAGTCTGACTACCAGGTAAGATGTTGACCAAGGTATGGAGGGTTTGTCCTACCCAAAGCTCTGCAAAGTCTCCAGGCTCCAGGAACCAAGACAGACTTAATTAAGATTATCCCCATATCATATGATATTCTACTATATCATATGTTTTTCCCCATATCAGTCATAACTGTGGAGGTCCCCACCATGTGTGTATGAGAAACCTAGGAGGCATAAACACTGTCCACAATGTTGCCAGCTAATGCTTTTCAAAATCTAAAACAATACAAAAGGTCCTGAGCAAGGTCCTTAGCCTAGGAAGTTAAAAAACAAACCTAACTAAACAGTTTCAACTACTCAGAACTATCCCTATACTTGATCATTTTAATTAGAGTGGGGAATGGTTAAATACCCGGTCAGGTTTTTTTTTTTTTTGGTATCAGTTTGAAACAAACGGACTATAAAGCAGATACCTTTCTTGTCATTAGTCCTTGTCTGCAGTTAGATTGCAGATGCAGACAAGCTGAATATAAATAAAGCAAGGCCTACACTTACCACCACCTGGGATAACAGCTTTCAAAGCACACAGGAAAAAAAAAAGACCTATTCGATACATTTATTAGCATCCTTGAACATATTAAAAAAAAGTGTTTTAAAAGTACAGTTATCCTAAAAATTGAAGTTGCATAATAGATTGTTTGCAATTTTATGAATGCCACGCATATTTCTTTATGATCGCTTCCAATCATCTGCCCCTTTTTTGGGAGGTCAGGATCCTTCCTTCTTGGCGACATTCTCTGACATTTTAGTTCATTTGTTTTTCACAGAAATTTTACAGTACTTTATTTGCGTATTTATTGTGTTTCAAAAGCATTCCCCTAAACAATAAATCGCAGAACGCTCATTCTTTATGACAATCTGGAAGAATCCTTCAATTGTTCAAGACAATTTATTACCCATCCCGATCCACAAATCATTAAATATTCTCCAGCGACCTCATTACTCAGGTCTAATTGTCAGAAAATACAGATATGATGCTGGTTTCCTCCCCAGTCATGGTATGTGCATTTAATAAAATCTTAGACTGTTACTGTAAATTTATAGGCTCTTTTTTTTATATATAATTTATATCCAAATGCCATCCAAATTTCTGGCAGAAACTCAAGCCTGAACTATATTAGTATATTTTATTAAATGCAGCATAGAAGCTAAATTCTCGTAAATGAAAAGCAAGAAGTTCTAAATTTTGTGTGGTCACATGAGGGAACATTGCAGAGACAGGAGACAAATATATTAAAGTGTATGCAAATCCTACCAATGAACTTCTCTCTCTCTCTCTCTCTCTCTTTTCTCTCTCTCTCTCTCTTTCCCTCTCTCTCTCTCTCTCTCTCTCTCTCTCTCTCTCTCTCTCTATATATATATATATATATATATATATATATATACAGTTGTGCTCATAAGTTTACATTCCCTCATTTTTCGGGGAATATAACTGATAACACAAAAACTTTTCTTTCACTCATGGTTAGTGTTTGGCTGAAGCCATTTATTATCAATCAAATGTGTTTACTCTTTTTAAATCATAATCACAACAGAAACTACCCAAATGACCCTTAACATACCCCAGTTCTTAATACCGTGTATTGCTCCCTTTAGCATCAATGACAGCTTGAAGTCTTTTGTGGTATTTGTTAATGAGGCTCTTTATCTTCTCAGATGGTAAAGCTGCCCATTCCTCTTGGCAAAAAGCCATGAACTGTACGTTTGAGATCTCCCCAGAGAGGCCCAATGATATTGAGGTCAGGAGACTGAGATGGCCACTCCAGAACCTTCACTTTATTCTGCTGTAGCCAATGACAGGTCAACTTGGCCTTGTGTTTTGGATCACTGTTATGTTGGAATGTTCAAGTACGTCCCATGCGCAGCTTTCTGGCTGATGAATGCAAATGTTCCTCCAGTATTTTTTGATAACATACTGCATTCATCTTGCCATCAATTTTAACCAAATTTCCTGTGCCTTTGTAGCTCACCCCCCCAAAACATCAGGGATCCACCTCCGTGTTTCACAGTAGGAATGGTGTACCTTTCCTCATACATAGGCCTTGTTGACTTCTCTCCAAATATAGTGTTTATGGTTGTATCCAAAAAGCTAAATTTTGGTCTCATCACTCCAAATGACTTTGTGCCAGAAGGTTTGAGGCTTGTCTCTGTGCTGTTTAGCATATTGTAAGTGGGATACTTTGTGGCATTTGCGTAGTAAAAGCTTTCTTCTGGCGACCCGACAATACAGCCCATCTTTCTTCAAGTGCCTCCTTATTGAGCATCTTGAAACAGCCACACCACATGTTTTCAGAGAGTCCTGTATTTCCCCTGAAGTTATTTGTGGGTTTTTATTTGCATCCTGAACAATTTTCCTGGCAGTTGTGGCTGAAATTTTAGTTGGTCTACCTGACCGTGGTTTGGTTTCAACAGAACCCCTCATTTTCCACTTCTTGATTAGAGTTTAAACACTGCTGATTGGCATTCTCAATTCCTTGGGTATCTTTTTATATTCTTTTCCTGTTTTATACAGTTCAACTACCTTTTCCCACAGATCCTTTGACAATTCTTTTGCTTTCCCCATGACTCAGAATCCAGAAGCTTTAGTGCAGCACTGGATAAAAGTTGCAAGGGTCTGTCAGGAGTCCAGAAACTCATTGACCTTTTATACACACACTAATTACAAGCAAACAGATCACAGGTGAGGATGGTTACCTTTAAAAGGCATTCAAACCCCTTTGTGTCAACTTGTGTGCATGTTATCAGGCCAAAATCACCAAGGTATGTAAACTTTTGATCAGGGTCATTTGGGTATTTTCTGTTTTCATTATGATTTAAAAAGAGTAAACACAGTTGATTGATAATAAATGGCTTGAGCCAAACACTAACCATGAGTGAAAGAAAAGTTTTTGTATTTTGTGTCTCTGATTTTGAGGGACTGTCCCTGATTTGGAGCAATGTCCCTCTGTCCCTCTTTCCCCCTCATTTGTCCCTCATTTTGGTCGGATCTCTATATTTTTATATAAAATGCACTTTTTATCTTTCAAAAAGTGTTTCCCAGTGGTAAACCTTTCATCCAAATTCTAAATTGCTAAATTTTTAAATTTTAAAAGCAAATATAAAGTAATAGGAGTGGTAAAAAAAAAAGTCCTTGTGGATTTATTTAACCTTTTTTTTGGTCGATTCTCCTTTAAGGGGGTGTGTCAGGGGGTGTGTCCTATGCCTACATATGTTTGCAAGTAGGTGTCCCTCATTCCCATCTCAAAATGTTGGGAGGTATGCATTTATATTCTCTGAAAAATGGCCAAGAAATCATAAATTCTGCCAGGGTATGTAAACTTATGAGCACAACTGTGTATATGTGTGTGTGTATATATATATATATATATATATATATATATATATATATATATATATATATATATATATATATATATATATATATCATTAAAGGTGTTTTGGTCTTTACATTTTTTTCTGATATAATGTTTTGGAAACACATACAATAATTTGCTGGGCCTCTGACACTTTACAGAGGCGTTTGAGGCTTGTTATTTCAGCTTGAATCCCTGGCTTACCCTCCCTGGTCCTGATGTTACCTCTGCCCTGGGCAGTGACCGGGGAAGCCTTACGTAATTTTCATAGATTGTCTTTACAGATCACATAAGGCTTTCTTGGTTGATGCTCAGAGCAGAGGTAATGTCAGGGTCGGGGAGGAGGAGGAGATGCAGCATCAGCCACCAACTTGACTTTTACGCAGGGCTGAAGATTCTCTCCTTGCCATCCCGTAATAGCATTGGGCAGCACCTGAGCAGACAAGCAACAGAGCTGTGACATGAGAGGATGGAGAATGAGTCACAAGCTCCACAGCTTGAAGACTTTCTCAAAATTAGTGACCTCACATACAGTCAGGTCCATAAATATTGGGACATCGACACAATTCTAATCTTTTTGTCTCTATACACCACCACAATGGATTTGAAATGAAACAAACAAGATGTGCTTTAACTGCACACTTTCAGCTTTAATTTTAGGGTATTTACATCCAAATCAGGTGAACGGTGTAGGAATTACAACAGTTTGTATATGTGCCTTCCACTTTTAAGGGACCAAAAGTAATGGGACAGATTAACAATCATCCATCAAACTTTCACTTTTTAATACTTGGTTGTAAATCCTCTGCAGTCAATTACAGCCTGAAGTCTGGACTACATAGACATCACCAGACGCTGGGTTTCATCCCTGGTGATGCTCTGCCAGGCCTCTACTGCAACTGTCTTCAGTTCCTGCTTGTTCTTGGGGCATTTTGCCTTCAATTTTGTCTTCAGCAACTGAAATGCATGCTCAATCGGATTCAGGTCAGGCGATTGACTTGGCCATTGCATAACATTCCACTTCTTTCCCTTAAAAAATTCTTTGGTTGCTTTCGCAGTATGCTTCGGGTCATTGTCCATCTGCACTGTGAAGCGCTGTCCAATGAATTCTGAAGCATTTTGCTGAATATGAGCAGATAATATTGCCCGAAACACTTTAGAATTCATCCTGCTGCTTTTATCAGCAGTCACATCATCAATAAATACAAGAGAACCAGTTCCATTGGCAGCCATACATGCCCACGTCATGACACTACCACCACCATGCTTCACTGATGAGGTGGTACGCTTTGGATCATAATCATTTCCTTCTCCATACTCTTCTCTTCCCACCACTTTGGTACAAGTTGATATTGGTCTCATCTGTCCATAGGATGTTGTTCCAGAAGTGTTAAGTCTTTTTTAGATGTTGTTTGGCAAACTCTAATCTGGCCTTCCTGTTTTTGAGGCTCACCAATGGTTTACATCTTGTGTTGAACCCTCTTGTGTTGAACACTCTGGTGAAGTCTTCTCTTGATTGTTGACTTTGACACACATACACCTACCTCCTGGAGAGTGTTCTTGATCTGGCCAACTGTTGTGAAGGGTGTTTTCTTCACCAGGGAAAGAATTCTTCGGTCATCCACCACAGTTGTTTTCTGTGGTATTCCGGGTCTTTTGGTGTTTCTGAGCTCACCAGTGCATTCTTTCTTTTTAAGGATGTTCCAAACAGTTGATTTGACCACACCTAATGTTTTTGCTATCTCTCTGATGGGTTTGTTTTGTTTTTTCAGCCTAATGATGGCTTGCTTCACTGATAGTGACAGCTCTTTGGATCTCATATTGAGAGTTGACAGCAACAGATTCCAAATGCAAATAGCACACTTGAAATTAACTCTGGACCTTTTATCTGCTCCATGTAAATGGGATAATGAGGGAATAACACACACCTGGCCATGGAACAGCTGAGCAGCCAATTGTCCCATTACTTTTGGTCCCTTAAAACGTGAGAGGCACATATACAAACTGTTGTAATTCCTACACTGTTCACCTGATTTGGATGTAAATACCCTCAAATTAAAGCTGAAAGTCTGCCGTTAAAGCACATCTTGTTAGTTTCATTTCAAATCCATTGTGGTGGTGTATAGAGCCAAAAAGATTAGAATTGTGTCGATGTCCCAATATTTATGGACCTGACTGTATATTTCTTAGCTATTAGTCAACCTGTTTATGAATACTGTAGAAGATGAGCTTATGTTGGACCGCCACAACTATTGTGAGTTGCTGGGGAATGCTAGAGTTTGTCATCCATAAGGGAGTTATCTTAAAACCAAAGTTCCAGTGTCTCCTCTACCCTTGCTAACCACAACCCCCATCTCTGGAGACCTCGTATTAATATGCTGCAAACAGTCTCTGGTACAGGCAGGACCAGACCACTCTCAGGTATCCATACCACCAGGTGTTCCCTAAGCATGAACGGTCTCCTTGGTCAACTTGTAGGCAGGTGCAGTCTACCATCTCCACTGTAGGTGGCGCTCTTCTGCAGCGCCATTGCAGTTGGAGATGGTTTCCTGGGTAACTGAGAAAGCTATCTAATTGAATGCTGCCAGACCATGTGATTCTAGCAGCCATCATTGGTCAGGCAGAGCCTATTCAGTGCCCTGGCCTCCAAGTTTGGGGCTCACTTTGCAAGTGGGTAGAGTAGAGACAGATACCCTGTCTGGTAGGGACAGAACTATCAGCAGGGAAAGGTTCCTGACAAGGAGGGAAAGCGTAGGGCTTGCAACTTCCCACTTGGGCATGAGCTGGCCAGATCGCATTCTGCCCCTCTCAACAGGCACTGTCAGTTCGGCTGAAACCTGCTCTCTATATGCTGTTGGACCTGTGAGTGTTCCCGGTTGCTCGGAGCTGTCTTCCCACTTGTGAACTGTCTTTGCATAATTTCAATAATCAAGTTCTTTCATAGCATTTGGACTGTGTGGATCATTGCCGCTGCACCCCACCTACAAACTGTTCATGTTTAGCATAAAGCAGAGTGGGGGAGGCACACTGCAGACACTTTGGCTTCCAGCATACAAGGGTTTAGGAATGGACAACGTTTCTACTTTCCCTCAGGAGCCTGGGATAGTGGCATTGTCCCATAGATATTAGCTTGCCGCCCAGTCCTGACAGTCACAGTTGGATCAGGAGATTGTCATTTAACGTCTATAGGCACCTTTAACCACCGTGTTGACAGATCAAAGCGCCATCTTTTGTTATTGTGTCTGCAGAGTTTGCAAAAATCTCAAACGAAAAGAGGAATGTCATTTTGTTGTTGGAAGTGTATTTTATAGCTGCCAAGAAAAACATTCTGTGAATATTGAGAAAAGCAAGAAAAAGTACCAACACATTAAAGGAAAACTAAATTTGAAGAACACATATGGGAAATAACATTTTTCTTTTAAATTTGCCTACTTTATAGAATAGAATAGATGAGCTTGATTTAAATAAAGATATCAATGTGTGTTTATATTTTTTTAAAAAAAAGAATGTTTCTATCTATAGTTTTCACGCCTACCTATGTGATCAAAAGTATATGGGCATTCCTTCAAATGATTTAGCTCAGGTGTTTCCAGTGAAAGGTACAACTAATGCTACAGCATACAAAGACATTTTAGAAAATTGTACACTTCCAACCTTGTGGCAAAAATTTGGAAGAGGGCCCCTTTTCTGTTCCAGGGTGTCTGTGTACAAAGATAGCTCCAAAAAAACATGACCCACGATAAATGTTTAAGGGTACCAGCTCAGGCTGTCATGGTCCAATGAGTTGGATACGACTGACTAGTAAGGGTGCAGGCTGAGGAAAGGTCCATTCAGACCCAAAGCATACTGCAGAAATAGGAAGATATAGCCTAGTCGCTGCTCACCTCACCTGGCCCAAGTGGTTAGCAGGTAAAAGCAACCTCAGCTCGAATCCATCCAGACCACTACTACAACCTGTTTCACCCTGCTCCAGGGGCTTAATCATGGAAATCAAAGCATGGCTTGACTAGTTTGGAATTTGAGCGGCCTACACAGAGCTATGACCTTAACCCAACTGAACACCTTGAACTGGAACCCCACTGGGATTCAACTCTTCTTGCCCAACATTAGTACCTGACCTCACAAATATGCTTTTGCCTGAATAAGCTCAGATTAGAACTCCAACATCTTGTGGAAAGCCTTCTCAGAAGAGTTGAGTTTTTTTAAGCATAATGCATTGGCCAACTTCATATTAATGCCCATGGTTTTGGAACTGAAAGTCCAACTAGCTCAAATAGGTGTGATGGCCTGGATGAATTGGCACAATGATTATGTGTCAGGTCTTCTCATCCAACATCAGTAACTGACCTCACAAATGGTTTTTTTTGGTTGAATGGGCACAAATTCCCATGGGCACACTCCGAAATTTATGCTTTGCAGAAGAGTGCAGGCTGTTATAGCCACAAAGGGAACCAAAGAAGAACGGAGAGATCTGGAAGCCGCACACCAGTCTGATGATAAGTGCATTTATTGATAAAAAAGTTGGATCATGGAGATGTACAAAACACTACAGCAGAAGTGTGCAGGAATCTTCTGACGCGTTTCGCACTCACAATGAGTGCTTACTCATAACACTACAGCAGAAGTGTGCAGGGATCAGCTGACGCGTTTCGCACTCACAACGAGTGCTTACTTACAACAGTGATCCCTGCACACTTCTGCTGTAGTGTTTTGTACATCTCCATGATCCAGCTTTTTTATCAATAAAGGCACTTATCATCAGACCGGTGTGCGGCTTCCAGATCTCTCCATTCTTCTTTGCCTCACTTTGCATCAGCCAGCACCTGGGACTCTCCCTTTGAAGGATGTTGCTCGTTTTTCTTTCCCACTGATTTGAGCCTACCTGAGCGGTGGAACCCTCTCTGCCTAGTTTGCATCACTAGATACACAAAGGGAACCAACTCTGTATTAATGTCCATGGTTTTGGAATGGGAAGCCCAACATGCTCATATAGGTGTGATTATGGGGCAAACTTTGGCAATATTGTGTTTCATGATAGCTCTTAAGCAGAAGCAGAGATTTTGTAGATCCACTGAGAGCCGTTGTACAAAACTCTGCATTTTGTACAATTACAAATCATACGAGAGAGGAAATGTAAAATTTTGAGTCACATTCAAGGCAAACAAGAAATTAATAGCTCAAAGTAAGCACTTGCTATAAAAAAATTTATATAGCACCAAGTGATGCAACACTTTAAATATTGAGCCTACAAACTGCCCTCAAGGAGCTTAAAGTCTAAGGTCCCTATCTCATGTGCAAACATACACACACTAGGGTCAATTTAGACAGATGCCAAATTAACTTACCACCATGTCCTTGAAGTGTGGGAGGAAACTGGAGTAACCCCACACAAGGACTGGGTTACATGCATGTTCCATGCGGGCAGTGTCCTCATGGGGATTCAAACAAGGAACCCTAGTACAGCTAGGCAGAAGTGCTAACCACTAAGCCACTTTACATTCCCTTTTATATTCAAAAATTCAAACATCCGGACCAACTCATGCATGAAAAAATCCTGCTTATTGTGGTTTTAGGCAACAATGAATGCTCACTGGCTGACAACAACATCTATTTAGATAATAATAATCCCTTCTCATATCAACATGCTGGTGATCCTTCAATTTAGTGTAGGGAATGGATTGCATAACACATTTATTGAGATTGCAGAAAGCAATAGAAACATGGTTTCTTATCAATTATAGTAATATAATACTGTCAATCATGTGCAGGCAATTATGCAAGTCTATCCCCCAGGGAATCACTAAACCGTGGAAGTAATCATTATGGGCCAGCTTGGCTCGGAACCAGCGACTTTCTGGAGGGGCCGATAATGGACCCAATCACATCTTATCTTCTCAGCTATAAATTATGCTGTACATGACTGTGCAGGGCTGACTTGAGAAGTTAATCCATCATCTGGAGAAAGCGGTCCAGGGTGGAGTCCGGGGTGGTTCTGCCTTTTGTCTTGGCAGACATCGCTGCGAGATCGCTTCGGATGTTAAAATTGACGTAATTCACTGACACAAAGCAGATGTTTTTGTAAATGGCTGCAGCTGCCTGGTGCAATCCCACTCCGATGACAAGCTCAAGAGGGGAAACAGCACTGTGCTGTTGGAAGCAGAATAGAAAAACTGTTATTTGATTCTGAGACTCTTGAAATCTATATACGACCTTCCGATGCTGTATGATGAGACCTTCAATGAAGCGAGAGTTGAGGAATTTCACAGAAGCCTTGGAAAGGCCAAATATGTAAATTAAATGGCCAAGTGTTTGTGGATACCTGACCATGACACTTACTATACTTACATGTTTAGGTGCTTCCAGTAAATTGTATGGTTAAAAAACAACACATTTTAGACAATTGTGCTTTTTTAACCTTTTGGTAATAGTTTGGTGGAAACCCTTTTCTCTTCCGGCATGACTGTGCCCCTGTGTATAAAGACAGCTCCATAAAGACATAATTTGACCAGTTTGATCTTGAGGAATTAGAGTGGCCTACACAGAGCCTTGACCTCAACCCAACTGAACACCTTAAAGTGGATCCACATTGGGATCAATGTCATCTTGCCCAACATTAGTACCTGACCTCACAAATGCACTTTTATCTTAATAGGCTCAAATTGATACTCCAAAATCTAGTGGAAAACCTTCCCAGAAGAGTGAGGGTTTTTTTAAGCCATGAAGAATGGGTCAACTCTATATTAATACCCATGGTTTTTGAATGGGAAGTCCAACTAGGTCAAATAGGTGTAGTAGACAGGTTCCACAAATGTTTTGCCATAATGCATAAGCAATGATTGGGTATCTTTTTTTAGTGTGTTTGAGGAAGTGCCAAAAGGCTTCCCTTATTGCTGCAAAACTGAATAGAGCAGAGTGCCTCTGTAACCCTATGTAGATTCCTATCACCCTGTCACCTGTTCTTAAAGATTGATAATGGAAGTGGTAAAGAACTTTATGCCAGCCAGAGAGAGTTCTGTCGAACGAAGAACAGAAAGAAGCAACTCTAGAGAGATGAATTTTTTTCCTCAGGGAATCAGCTCTTCCAAGCTTTTCTTGACAAATTTAGGTTAGCCAAAGCTAGAATGATACAATATCTTCTCAAGAGTGAAGGGGAGATATTTTGCAACAGAAGTCCAATCTGAAATGGTGATTGTGATAGATACCAAACACATTTCCTGGGAAACTATCAAGGATCATCTCATCCAAAAACAAAATAGCACTCCTCTAGTATAATTAATTTGGCCTCCTGTGCAGGTGCCCGTCCCAGACTGCCACCATAAAACACTGGAAAAATAAAACAAATGGCTGCACACCACTGCAGGACCCGATGCAATGCCAGATTTATTGCAGTTTTGGCTGGACATAACTAGCTTCTCACAATAAAAGGTGTAGCAAGTCAAATAGGGTCTACCATGTTACCATGTTACGGGGCTGGAGGGTGAGTATCATCTAGGCCCCCCACCCCCCTCCTTCCCCTCAGCCCGACTGTCCCTGGCCTGTCCCTTTCATTTATTTCAGTTATTTCAATCATGGAGGTTCTGCATTATAAGTGGGCATTATGTGGGGTGGAATATCTTCTTTCCTATCTATCTTCCGTAAACTACCAATTGTTCTACCCTCCATGTAATGGAAATAAAGCGACACATAGCCATGTTTGTAGTCCATATCAGGGGAGCAGTCTAGGGTGACAACCATGGCTCCCTCCATAGATACAGTGGAGAAGTGACATAGTCAACATAGGGGCAGGAAGTTATTTTTAGGATTACCAGTTGAAAATATGCCAAAAGAAGCTTAAAAGGGAAACAAATGCGGCCACCACACTAAGAATTAGTAGAGTGTGATATAATACATTTTTGGTTTTGGGTTTAAATACACTTTAAGACATTCAATTAGATTGTTTTTGATTAGGTTAAAGAGTTAGCTGTTGACAGTTTTGGGCTAAGTATATTTTACGGTCTTGCTGAAAAGGTTGTTGCGTGTATACTGTGTTCTGGGTTGGTTCGGCCTGATCTGTGTCCCTTTTTGCATCACAGACTTCAGATTGAAATCCTAAATGTTTTGTGGCAGCCTTGTAAATTGTTGAAAAATTAAGATGACACAGTATACACCCCACTTCCCCTTTTAGACCTCATTATCATCGCAACATTCAACAAGAGCTGTTCTGTAATGTTGAAGATGTTTCATAGCTTATCCAAGCCACTTCTTCAGTCCTAATGAGTGTCAGCGACATCTAAGTTTGAGGTATATACCCCAAAATGATTGCCGATATATCTGTGAAGGTTCTTATTGATCCAGGTCATGGTATATCTAGTGGTTGTTAGTCACATTCAACTATACTTGTTCTGTAGTGTTGAAGATGTGGCAATCAAGCATTTTGGAGTGTATATCCTTAAAGAAGAATTTGAGGTTCATATATTTTTACATAATTACTTTGGTCCAGCTTTGACCAATCCCATTGCCCACCTCTCCACCTCATCCAATTGGAGCACATTTTGCATTCATTGAGAAAATGCAAAACAATGTCTGAATGACACCCGTGCCAGGCAGGTGACCTCCTGTGTTCATAATACAGAAGGGCAGCTGCTTGGCTAAAGACCCAGAAGCTAATGGAGATCACTAGAGTAGTGATGTCTACTACAGGGATTTCCAGCTTCAAGAGGGATTCCATGGGTATGGCACAAAAATACTTACATTAGACCAAGCTGGACCGATGTAACTATCCATAGCCATACCTGTAAATCCTCTTTAAATTGCTACATGCTTCCTTCTGACACTCAGGAGACCTGAAGAAGTGGCTTGAATACACCATAACACTTCTTCAACACTATAGAACAAGTTCATTTGAATGTGAACACTACTGTTAGGTATCAAATGTTATAAGGGTATTATTGTCTTTCATGATGAATTGTTCTTAAGATGTTTAATCTTCTGGTTGATTGTTCTTAGGGTATTTTCTCTTCTGATGAATTGTTCTTAGGTTATTTTCTCTTCTGGTTGATTGTTCTTAGGATATTTCCTCTTGTGACCAATGGTTCGTAGGGTACTTTCTCTTCTGTTTTTTTTTTCTTCTCATCAATTGTTCTTAAGGCATTTCTCTTCTGGTTGATTGTTTTTAGGATAGTCTCTCTCCAGATTAATTGTTCTTATGCCGCGTACACACGGTCGGACTTTCCGACGGGAAATGTTGGATGTGAACTTGTTGGTGGAAAGTCCAACTTTGTGTATGCTCCATTGAACATTTGTTGGCGGACTTTCCGCCAACAAATGTTTGCTATCAGGTTCTCAAAATTTTTGCCAACAAAACTTTGTTGTCGAACTTTCCAATCGTGCGTACACAAAAGTTCACACATGCTCGGAATCAAGTATGAGCTGGAAGCGCTCAGTCTTGTAAAACTAGCGTTCGTAATGGAGATATCACCTACGTCTTGTACGTCACTACGTTCGTAATTTTTGGCCAACATTTGTGTGACTGTATGTATGCAAGACAAGTTGGAACCAATAACCTTCGAACAAAATTCCACGTTTTTTTTTGTCGGAAAGTCCAATCGTGTGTACAGGGCATTAGAGTATTTTCATTTCTGGTTGGTCTTAAGATATTTTTTCTTTTGATTAATTGTTCTTAGCGTAATTTCTCTTCTGGTTGATTGTTCTCAGGGTATTTTCTCTTGTGAACAATTGTTCTTAGGGTATTTTCTCTACTGGTTGATTGTTCTTAGGGTATTTTCTCTTCTGGTTGATTGTACTTAGGGTATGTTCTCTTGTGATCAATTATTCTTAAAGTATTTTCTCTTCTTCTTAAATGTTCCTAAATTATTTTCTCTTAGGAAAAAATGTTCTTAGTATATTTTCTCTTTTGATTGATTGATGGGTCTTAGGATATTTTTCCTTCTGTCTAAAAGTTATTAGGGTGCTTCTCTTAGGATCAAATGTTTATAGAATATGTGGCATTCGGTACTTCTTATATTCACCAGAAATCCATATAATGATACATGTAATACCCTGTTTCCCCGAAAATAAGACCTAGCGTGATTGTCGGTGATGGCTGCAATATAAGCCCTACCCCCCAAATAAGCCCTACCCTGTTTCCCTGAAAATAAGCCCTACCCTGAAAATAAGACCTACAAGGACTTTAACTAGGGCTTATTTGGGGGGTAGGGCTTATATTGCAGCTATCACTGACAATCACGCTAGGTCTTATTTTCGGGGAAACAGGGTAGTTAACAAAATGGATCATCCAAATGGATGTTACATTCACCCTGTGAAATGCAACTTAAGTATTAGAAAAATAGCACCAATTTGCTTAAAGAAAAATATTTGCAACAGTAATATTTGCAACTTTAGTGTGAATATTGACACATTTTCTCTCTCTTATTTTTCTCCCCCCCCCCTTTCATGTTTTAGTTTAGATTGCTTTCCAGATCCAGAGACAATCTAATGTTCCTGGTGGGGCTCCAACAGATAATATCATCCAAGGCTTATCATGACAATAGGGAATTAGTTGGAAACATTTTGTGATCTCCATTGTTTGTTTATAGTTGTGAGTTAGGATTTTCAAGAGAAAAAAATCTTATAAAATATCCATTTACAGATTTGGAAACATAAAAAAGATTAGGATACATTGGTTGAAAAATTATTCTACCTCCCTGTAGAATATTAGTCCCTCATGGCTCCCATAAATTAGATCCAGGGGTTATTATGTATTTTATCTCTCTGCAGTCAGCTCATACAAATAATATTAATCCCTTTCAAGTCCTATAAGTAATTATCCTATATCCTGTAATTGTGCTGTTTATGGTGTGTACATGGAAAAAAATTCCAAAACTACAGAGAGGATTTCATAGAACACCCAGAATATTGGACACACTGCACCTCCCCTTGCAGTAGTATTAATCTTTTAAAAGCAGCATATACCTCCTAAATGTCCCTTAAAGTGATTGTAAAGTCTCTTTTTTTTCTTTTTTTGTTAAAAATAACAAACATGTTATACTTACCTGCTCTGTGCAGTGGATTTGCACAGAACATCCTGAATACTCCTCTTCTCTGGTCCCTCTTTGGCTCTCCAGACCCCTCCCTCCTACTAAGTGCCCCCTCAGTAAGCAGCTTGCTATGGGGGCACCTGAGCCAAGGTGCAGCTCCGTGTATACATTCAGACACAGAGCTGCAGCCTGGCCCGCCCCCTTTCTCTCCTCATTGTCTGGCTGACTTTGATTGGCAGCAGCAGGAGCCAATGGCGCCACGCTTCTGACTCAGCCAATGAGGAGGGGAGTCCCGGGCAGCCCGAGACAATCCTACAAAATCACTGGATAGAGAGGGGGCTCAGGTAAGTATTAGGGGGGCTGAGGGGGGCTTCTGCACACAGAAGGCTTTTTTATCTTAATTCATAGAATGTATTAAAAAAAACCTTCTGCCTTTACAATCACTTCAATATTGGAGATTTTCAACGGTTTTCCAAATACTCAAGATGTGATTAAATAGAACAATATGATTGGATGAGGTGATCTGATTAAATGTATCATGTTGGCTATAAAAAACATGGGAGTATGAGAGGACCATCCATTAACACCATAACAAAGAATGATGCTTTGGAGGAGATTTACTAAAACTGGTGCACACAGAATCTGGTGCAGTTGTGCAGAGTTACCAATCAGCTTCTAGGCTTCAGGCTGGGTTCACACTGGTACGACACGACAGTCGTACCACTTTGGATCCAACTTTGCCCTGCGCCTTGAAGTCCGAAATGCGTCCAACTTCAATGAACAGGGATCCGACTTTGATCCCTGACAATACCAGGCACTGTGTCTGGTATGAATCTTTAGGGGGGACTCCATGCCAAATTAAAAAAAAAACGGCATGGGTTCCCCCTCCAAGAGCATACCAGGCCCTTTGGTCTGGCATGGGTTTTAAGGGGGACCCCCACGCCGAAAAAACTGCATGGGAGTCCCCCCAAAATCCATACCAGACCCTTATCCGAGCACACATGCCGGCAGGTCAGGAAAGAGGGTGGGGACTAGCAAGCGCCCCAGGCCGCATGCCCTCAACATGGGGGGGTGGGTGCTTTGGGGGCAGGGGGGCCCTGTACCCCCCCACCCCAAAGCACCTTGTCACCATGTTGATGAGGACAAGGGCCTCTTCCCGACAACCCTGGCCATCAGTTGCCGGGTCCACGGGCGGCACCGCATTCGAATGGTGCCATTTCCGGCACCAGGCAGTCATTTGGCATGCAATTTGACATGTCAAATCGCATGTCAAAATGACCCGATGTGAATGAGGGGTTACTGTCAAAGCCTAATTGAACAAGCTGAAATTAGAAGCTGATTGGTAACTTTGCACAGCTGCACCAAATTCTAAGAAGGAGAAAAGTGCCTACAGTAAAAGTTTGCTATTTGATTACTTTGCATGGTATGTAGATAACCCAGAGGATATTGGGATTTTTTATTTAGCATCGGGGGTTATTTACTAGAACTGGAGAGTGCAAAATCTGGTGCAGCTCTGCATAGAAACCAATCAGCCTCCAGGTCTTATTGGCAAAGCTTAATTGAACAAGCTGAAGTTAGAAGCTGATTGGCTACCATGCACAACTGCACCAGATTCTGAGTGCTCCAGTTTTAGTAAATCTCCCCCATTGCTCATCTACGTATTCAGCACCATGGCCAGTGGTCATGTTTGAGATTGTTCTGTAATCAAACTACCATCCCGAGTTCTTATTGATATTCTGCAAATGAACAGAAATGAACATATAACCTACACTGAGAGTTGTGAAAATGTAAAGGGAACAGATGCACCAAAACTGAGCTAGAAAGAGCATTCCATTCATCTAGAAATGTGGAGAAAATAAGCAAGGTCTCCAATTGTAAAATGCCTAATAAGCTACATAAAAGATTATTAGGATATTTATTCATGATACAAATTATGTTTGCATAAACAATAGCAAACTGATATAGTAAATTGTAGATGGTGCAATCCATGTGGTCACTATGAGCAGTCACGTTATATACTGTATGGAGTGCAGGGTGGCTAATTGACTATATCTGAGGTTTGTTTTATTTCCTGTGTCCAAGCTAGTGAAATTCACCCCGCTGTATTTGTTCTAGTTGACCGTTTACAATGGGACAGAAAGTGATGGTAAATTCAAAATTTTAGAGTTGTCATGGAGAATCTTCTAAAGGGGACACCTTATAACTAAGGGGATTCCCTTTACTTTGGAGAGATCATTTCTTAATTTCTGTTGTATGCCCAGAAATTCATTGATAAATCTCCCCAGACATTTGCAACAAATAAAGTTTAATCCGAGTATATTGAAAAAGTTTACCCTGAACGTGTTGGGAGGGCAATGAGAGTCTGCATCTCATTTGAAGGTGGTGGGGGGCAAGGAGATACTTAAATCAAGTCTAATCTGATGAAACCACCATTAAAGGTGGTGGCCATCAAGGAGATGCTAGCTAGCGTGTCTGCTAGACTTCACCACTTAAGGTGGTGGGCGGCAACGGAATGCTAGAGTGGCTGCTAGAGACTTAAAGTGGGCCTTGTATCACATGCAAGGTCTGCTGTTTACCTTTGCCCCATCTCTCCTGCTCCCACCTTTCTGAAACACTTAAAATAAAGACATAAACAAGACCTGAAGGGCAAGACAAAAATATAGTAAACTCACCTTTCTAGTGGCTTCCCCAAATCTCACAAGATGACATTGCAGCCAGGGGCATGCTACCAATGAGGCAAAGTGAGGCAAACACTTTGTCTGCAACTGCTTGCTAGGACTCTGGCATCTGGGCCACACTGTGTCATTGGCACCCTTCTGCATCATAGCAACTTGCGTTGCTATGCTGCAGAGCATCATTGGTTGCCAGTACACTAGTAGCCAGGCCACAGTGTGATTAGTTGTATCCAGAGGCAAGGAGTGACAAACATGGAGTAGCATCCAGGGAGGGAGGGATAGATGATGGTAACCCGAGGAAGAGAATGGGATAGTGGGGGAGGGGGGAATGGGCCATCTTAGGTGGAAATTAACATATGCACGCTCCTGGCTGCAGTAGAGTGCTGGAAGCATCTTCTCAGTGAGATTTGGAGAACTCTGCATTCATCAGATCTTGCTGGAAGAAGGATGCTGTAACCATTGTCTAGGCACCATGGATAATATAGCCAGGGAAAGTATAGGTTTTTTTTTTTCTTACAGACATTTTTTTAACTTTTTCCAATAGGTTTGAGAGCGGGCCTTACTTTTTAGTTCAAAATCCACTTTCAGCCCAAAGGGTCTACCTGAAGAGGATGGGCACGTTAATTACTAAGATGTAAATAGCACTGAAATTGGAACAGAAGAGGATAATAGAAACTTATTTTTTTCTATTTATTCCTACTTCATTTTATAATTAAAAGCATACTTCTAATGAGTGGCTTTTAAATTACTCAAGTGAAGCCAGCAGATGATGTTGGAACTGCCTCTGTGGCCTGTCCTTAGACTTGAATTTGACCAACCAGTTAGCCACCATGGTTGTCAATCCATCCAAGCATTTGGGTAAATGTTGGGTAAAGTTTCTTTCCCCTCAGGCTGCTTTTTCCTAGAACAGTGATGGCGAACCTTGGCACCCCAGATGTTTTGGAACTACATTTCCCATGATGCTCATGCACTTTGCAGTGCAGTTGAGCATCATGGGAAATGTAGTTCCAAAAAATATGGGGTGCCAAGGTTCGCCATCACTGTCCTAGATCCTACTTGCTGTAGTTGTTCTCATACAGTATATCATTTTTTTATGGAACAGAGTTTTAATAATGCTTCTTTGCCACACCCTGGAGATCCATGGCATCTAGAAAGTCGATTTAATGAAAATTTCCAGTTTTCGGTCAGATTTAAGTCTGTTTCCTGCATTTATTTTTTTCTTCTGACTCCTTGATTGTTAGAGCCAAATGCTTATTGAGATCTAATTGGTCCCATGCTTCAACATGTTGTCCTGCTTGTCAGAATTATTTACTAATTGTATGCTATTAAGAGAAAGACTTTTTCTAATAAAACTTTTATATAAACTGTAAGCTTGTTTATTGAAGCATTTGCTGTAGTCATACTGCTTTGTATTCCAGGTTTTAACATTGGTCGATGAATGTTTTCTGAAGGCTATGGAACCATTCATCTCAAAGAGAATACATTTTTTTTGGGCTGTTGGAAGAATTGGAATACTCACTCTTAAAGTAAACTTATTACAAGCCTGAGCAATTCAAATTGAGCATACAATCCAAAGATATTGGAAAAGGAGTACCCCCCAAGGAATACTAAGGGACTTTTGAGGCAACTGATCAACAATTCATGAAAAACGTAGAAATGTATTAATATAAGATTGTATAAAAAATACACGTGGTGCATGTGACACCAAACAGGATTGCATATACAAAACAGACAGAGTTATATAATATAACAATACAGATCATTCAATACTGATCCCAACGCGTTTCTGGACCTATGTAGAGTCCTTTCTTCAGGGGTATTTCGTACGGAGTAGTGCTGTTGTATTGATATTCTATAATGAGAGTCACACATCAAAATCATATTCACAGTTACAGGGATGAGCATTGTTGAAGCCAAGTAAAAACAAACATACCAGTCAAAGTTGAAAGAATGCAAAAAAGAGAGGAAGAAACTGCCACAATGGGTATGGCCAAGCGTGGAGACACATACGGCTGGTGCAAAGAGGTCAGGATGGGTGCAAGACTTAGGAAAGTATTATTCCTCTAGATGAAGGGGGGGGACGCGTTTTGGAGGGATGGTAGGTGGAAGAAAACTGCTATTGCACCCAACATGGAGACCCAACCAATGCAATGCTGCTGTGTGGTAATATCTGCCAATACCCGTAGAGGAGAGCAAAGACCCTAAAGCTGCGTACACACGGTCGGACTTTCCAACGGACTTTCAACAGACTTTTGACGGACTTCTGACGGACTTTTTAATGAACGGACTTGCCTACACACGATCACACCAAAGTCCGGCGAATTTGTACGTGATGACGTACACCGGACTAAAATAAGGAAGTTGATAGCCAGTAGCCAATAGCAGCCCTAGCGTCGGTTTTTGTCCGTCGGACTAGCATACATACAAGCGGATTTCTGGGTCCGGCGGAGTTACCGCGTAAAGATTTGAAGCATGTTCCAAATCTAAAGTCCGTCAGATTTTCGACTGGAAAAGTCCGCTGAAGGTCCAATGAAGCCCACACACGATTGGATTGTCCGCCGGACTGGGTCCGTTGGACCAGTCTGGTCGAAAAGTCCGACCGTGTGTACGCTGCACAAGAGAAAACAAATATATTCAATAAATGAATAAAATGCCTACAAGCATATAATGAGCCAATATTCACAAGAGAAGACGTTTACTGTTCAACATTAATAATAATAATGATTACAAACTTCCTCAGAGAGGAAGCTTCATGAGAGCGGTCTCATGAATGAAGGGAGCCTGCAGGAGCAAGGTGTAAAGTTTCACTGGTTTTCCCTTTACCCCTAGATTTACAGAGCCATAAACCCTTGCAGTGTGGAGGGGGGCCCACTGCATAGGTAATTTTTTCTTGCACTCAGAGTTGGGCTTTAGCAATGAAGGAAGATTAAACATAAGAAAGAAAGGAAAGGAAGGGAAAGGGGAGTAGTGGGACAGAGATCTTCTATGCAAGTATCATATAACGAAGGTTACTTAGTAAAGGTGTATTGGATTGAAGGATTCCACGTAATTTTAAATCTATTTTTCTTTTCATGCATACTCGTCATCTTACCATTTATCAGAATCCATTTAGGTTACAGTATGTTTAACTAGGCCATGAGGGGACTGTAGACTTCATCCAAACAATTGCTATTCTGGCTGCCAGATATAGGAGATAAGTCTACTTGTCCTTTTGGAAATTCCAGGAAGGTGGTGCCTGGCAAGGCATCTATGGGTGACTTCTGGAGGTTAATCAAAGTCAATGTAGAAATGAATGAGCATGCTTGGATCCATAATCTCAGTTTTTTTGGCAGGACCACCATCATATTGCCATAATACTAGCATATAAGGTTTCATAGGTTTAGAAGGGCTTTTTGTCAACTTTGGATCATCTGTGGGTTTATGGCTCATTCAAACCTATCCACTTTGATGTGCTGCATCATTGAATGCTGAGTGAAAGTAGCTTATGCATTTTGAATGGGCTGCCAACGCACCAGAGCACACAGGAAAATGTACATGCAGTATTTTGCACGATGCAGTACACCTTGACACACGGTAGTGCTTTACGTGCATTGTGAAGGTGTGTTGGGGTGCCATTCAATATGAATAAAGAGAAAGGACAATTTTGAGTGACACACCAATGCACATAAAGCACCACCATGTGTTATGGTGTATGGTGTCACACAAAATACTGCGTGTACCTTTTCTTGTCCTCTCTGATGTGTGGAGAGCCCATTCGAAATGCATGGGCTGCTTTAACTCAATGTGCATTGATGCAATATGCCAAAGTGGACAGGTCTGAATTGGTCTAATGCATGGGCTCAAAACAAATGACCCCACAGCAACACAATGGTGTAAATGGGCCCATAGGTTTCTTTGGATCCAGGTTCAGAGCTAATTTTAAACAAAAACAAAAGGAAGGGTAACGGGACTTTAAGTATGAGCATGAGAGCCCAGTAAGCACTAAATTGTTTTGTAAAACATTTTTATTCAAAATACATTAACAAGGTATCATAACATGTACCATATAGCACACAATTAAAATATACACATAATACAGAACTTAGATATATGTGATCAGTAGGAGGCTGGTCTACGTGTTTTGCAGGAGAACCCGCTTCTTTGGGACCGAGTAGATTGAATATCACAGAAAAGCTCTGATTTAATAGATCTGCAGTGGTAAAAGGTATCCACTACAAGAGATATCCAAAGGAAAAAGAGAATAAGTGAAGACATAAAATATCCTGGTGTAGATACGCCTGCTGGCCCATGGAACCCTTCCAAGATCCAGGCGATAGAACTATTGGAAGCTGCAGCTACCGGTAGCCAACGGTAACCGATGATAGGTTTGGATATACTGTATATAAATTCAACTGTGTTGGATAGATAAAGCTATATCCAGGATCCAACGCTGTCCCGGGTAAGTATGGTTTACTCAAGTACACTCCATAGACAGGTAAATGCCTCCCAGCTGGGAGCTCAGGATAATAGAGGCTTACGCTATAAAGGGTCCAGGCAAACTGCAGGAAATCATACTTAAAATACGCTGCGCTAATAATTAAAACCGTGAAAAATAATATGATGCATAAACCATATAAAACATATCACATCTCTCTTAACATATATATTTAAATCACGAGTGCTCAAATAAATAAGTGCCAATGATTAAATATTAAACTAATTAAAGTTCTTCTCCAGACAGTCCGAATCCATAGGCTAATCAAGTGCTTCAGTGTAATCAAATGAAATATAACTTCCCTTTATCGTCAATAATCCTCAAAAGTGCTTATGATATTTCACCTCAGTGCTCACCCCATTAGATATGTGCTCACCTCAGAAAGTGTGACCTCACATTTAACTTTGGTCAAAATCAGCCTTTTAGTCTCCCTAGACCAGTGATGGCGAACTTTGGCACCTCAGCTGTTTTGGAACTACATTTCCCATGATGCTCAACTACACTGCAGCGTGCATGAGCATCATGAGAAATGTAGTTCCAAAACATCTAGGGTGCCAAGGTTCACCATCTCTGCCCTAGACTAATAGAGCGTGTCTTTCTCCTTCCCGTCCTGTCAGTTTTTATCAGCCGTTGCTTGATGTCTATATGAAAAAGACGAACTCCAAATAGTGCTTATATCTTTTTAAAACCCAATACATTTATTTAAAATATATGGTATGTTATACACTCACATTTGATGGGTGCTCCAGGGCACCAACTATGTACAGCATATGAAATGTGAATCCACAGTGCTGCAACAGCTCTGTGCTGCTCCAAAGGTCATCTCAGCGTCTCATCAAGCCATCTGCCCCTCCCCTACGTGTTACGTCACAGGGTCACGTGACTTCATCAGGGGGATTCCTTATATAGTTACATAGTAGGTGAGGTTGAAAAAAGACACAAGTCCATCAAGTCCAACCTATGTGTGTGATTATGTGTCAGTATTGCATTGTATATCCCTGTATGTTGTGGTCATTCAGATGCTTATCTAATAGTTTCTTGAAGCTATCAATGCTCCCCGCTGAGACCACTGCCTGTGGAAGGGAATTCCACATCCTTGCCGCTCTTACAGTAAAGAACCCTCTACCTTATGGTAGACAAAATGCTGTGTGCTTTTATCCTACTCCCGCTCTGCCAATTTAACTTGTAATACTTGGTGCGGCGGTATACTGATGCTGATGAATACTGCTCACGCTGGGCAACGCCGCAACTAGGATTAGTCAGGTCAATCAACCCGATTTCAATCTATCTTGTGTGTGTGGAGGTAATTGAAGCATATTTCCCCGATGTTGTGGCTGTGCGATGGCTTACAAAATACAATATTACACCATTACAACATATCATTCAATATACATAAAAATGATAAAAAAGTGTTCAAAGATGTTGAGATAAAAATTGTAAGGGGAAAAAACGCATATATTATTAGCGCACTATATTTAAAGTTTATTTTTGGTTTGCACATTTATATTGGGAGTGTGTCCCATGCTGCCTGCTTAGTCATATTGATCAGATATTTTAGTTGCTCGCAAGATTTTATCTGAATATTCAAGGAAATCATACTTACATATTTTGCCGGGATGATGCCTATGAGAGTAGAAGAGAACAAGAAGACCTGGACAGCCGCACACCGGAATGGATAAATCTGTCTTTTTATTCAAAATACAGGATCAGGTGTACAGGGGTACACAAAACACGACTGTGGGGTGGTACAAAAATAGCTGACGCGTTTCGCACTTACACCAAGTGTTTACTCATAGCTTAATATAAAGACGGATTTGTCCTTTTCGGTGTGCGGCTGTCCAGGTCTTCTTGTTCTCTTCTACTTGCATCAGCATTTAGCCAGCACCTGGAGCTCTTCTCTTCTTGGAGGTAATGAGACGCAAGCACTCTGCTTTAAGCCCCTCTTTGAGCGGAGGATCCCACATCATGATGCCTATAAGAGTTTGATTAATCTCTATAACTGATATCCCACCCCAAATTTACAACTTAGTTTTGAGCTAATTTATTTTTCAATTGGTTGAACTCGATGAACATGTGTCTTTTTAAACCTGACTATTTAAGTATGTTAATATATTGTGTAGTATATTACATTTATGAGTAAAGGAACCACCACTTTGAAAACCTAAGAGACTTGTTCTAACTTTGGGCTCCTCTTCTACATATATCATTAAAGCTTTTTTGACATTCTTCCATAACCAAGCTTCCGATGGGGATTGTACCTTCTGAGTAAAGGAACCACCACTTTGAAAACCTAAGAGACTTGTTTTAACTTTGGGCTCCTCTTCTACATATATCATCAAAGCTTTTTTGACATTCTTCCATAACCAAGACTCCGATGGGGATTGTACCTTCTGCTGTAAGTGCTTGAGCAACATTTCCCTTCCTTTGCTCTTCCTGTTCGGGAACACGTGGAGTGCGGCGGTGTTTGGATGAGTCAGCAGATGGAACTCCACGTACACTGCTGGGGGAGAAGCAGAATTTTCAGTCTTTGATACAAAACATTCCTTTGGCAATGTCCGAGCTCATTCTTCACTTTTTCACCCTCCTGTTGTCTTATTTATGGGATGTGTTTGTATCTCAGCTGTTATCATGATGCATGTCTTGTAATCCGGGATTCATTATCCTTGCAGGTTATTTGTAAGAGATAAATTGAAGAAAAATTCTGCTGCATCTACTTCCCATAAAACATTATCTAATAGCTGGAGTAGAATGATTGTGTGTTTTCACAACAAGAACAATAGGGGAAAAAAAGTTCTTTTTAACGCCACTTAACCACTTGACCTCCAAAAGGTTAACACTCTTCACGACCACGCCAGTTTTTGCGCTACGGCACTGAGTTACTTTAACTGACAATTGGTAGTGTGACACTGTACCCAACATTAAAAAAAATGGTATCCAACAGAGCTTTCTTTTGGTGGTATTTGATCACCTCTGCGGTTTTTAAACAAAAAAAGAGTGACAATTTAAAAAAAACAAAAAAAAAAACAAAACAATATATTTAACTTTTTGCTATATTAAATATCCCCCCCAAAAAATGTCTTCATCAATTTAGGCCAATATGTATTCTTCTACATACTTTTGGTAAAAAAAAATCGCAATAAGCGTATATTGATTGGTTTGCGCAAAAGTTATAGCATCTACAAAATAGGGGATAGATTTATGGCCTTTTTACATGTGTGTGTGTATATATATATATCCCCAGAGAGCCCCAACTTACATCAGGGTCCCCAGAGAGCCCCCCCTTTACATCAGGGTCCCCAGAGAGCCCCCCTTACATCAGGGTCCCCAGAGAGCCCCCCTTACATCAGGGTCCCCAGAGAGCCCCCTTACATCAATGTCCCCAGAGAGCCCCCCTTACATCAGGGTCCCCAGAGAGCCCCCTTACATCAGGGTCCCCAGAGAGCCCCCCTTACATCAGGGTCCCCAGAGAGCCCCCTTACATCAATGTCCCCCGAGAGCCCCCCTTACATCAGGGTCCCCAGAGAGCCCCCCCTTACATCAGGGTCCCCAGAGAGCCTCCTCCTTGCATCAGGGTCCCCAGAGAGCCCTCCACATACATCAGGGTCCCCAGAGAGCCTCCCCTCCCCTTGGGGACCCCTGCAGAGACTTGGGGCTATGGGCCCCAGATTCGGGGCTATAGTCCCAAAAGCCACCCCCTAGCAATGGCACTGGTGATCTGCCTTTTTACATAGACAGAATGCCGTTCTGCCTTTCTCCAGAACGATTGGCGGGTCCTGCTGATTGGCACCCGCTGTGTCCGTACAGGTACATGAATCTGCCCAGGGGAGCTGCTTTGCCGCCGTATATTTACTGTATAGTCTCAACCCAAGAACAGGAACTGAAGATAATTTTTTCCCACAAATAGAGCTTTCTTTTGGTGGTATTTGATCATCTCTGCGGTTTATATTCTTTGCACTATAAACAAAAAAAGAGTGACAATTTAAAAAAAAACAAAAAAAATATATATTTTACTTTTTGCTATAATAACTATCCAAAAAAAAAAAATGTCTTCATCAGTTTAGGCCAATACGTATTCTTCTACATACTTTTGGTAAAAAAAAATCGCAATAAGTGTTTATTGATTGGTTTGCACAAAAGTTATAGCGTCTACAAAATAGGGGATAGATTTATGGCCTTTTTATTATTTATTTATTTTTTTGCTAGTAATGGCGGCGATCTGCGATTTTTAGCGGGACTGCGACATTCCGGCGGACAGATCGGACACTTTTGACACTTTTTTGGGACCATTGACATTTATACAGCGATCAGAGCTTAAAATAGCCACTGATTACTGTATAAATGTCACTGTCAGGGAAGGGGTTAACACTAGGGGGCGATCAAGGGGTTAAGTTTTCCCTAGGGAGGTGTTTCTAACTGTGGGGGGAGGGGACTGACTGGAGGAGGAGAGAGATCGCTGTTCCTGATCACTGGGAACAGCAGATCTCTCTCTACTCCCCTGTCAGAACAGGGATCTGTTTGTTTACATACACAGTTCTCCGTTCTGGCTCTCTGTGGAGTGATCGTGGTTAGTCGGCTTTAAAAAAAATCCCAATAAGCGTATATTAATTGGTTTGCACAAAAGTTATAGCGTCTACAAACTGTGGGGCGGATTTATGGAATTTAATTTTTATTTATTTTTTTCTACTAGTAATGGCAGCAATCAGAGACTTATAGTAGGACTGCAACATTGCGGTGGGAAAAACAGGCACTAAGTGACACTTTTTGGGGACCAGTAACACCAATACAGTGATCAGTGCTAAAAATATGCACTGTCACTGTACTAATGACACTGGCAGGGAAGGGGTTAACATCAGGGGTGATCAAAGGGTTAAATGTGTGTCTAGGGAGTGCCTGCTAACTGTGTGGGGGGTGCTTTTACTATGGGAAGGCAGAGATCTGTGTTCCTGCTTTATAGGAACACAGGATGACAGCCTTCCCTTCCCACAGAACGGCGATCTGCCTTTTTACATAGGCAGAATGCCATTCTGCCTTTCTGTGGAATGATCGGCGGGCCCTGCGGATTGGCTCCCACTGTGTCTAATCACAGCGGGAGCGGGTCGCTGGCGGAAGTGCAGAATTACGTACAGGTACGTGAATCTGCCTAGGGGAGCTGCTTTGCCGCCGTATAGTTACTGTATAGTCTCAACCCAAGAACAGGAACTGAAGATATTGCAGCTTACCAGTGCTTAGATGGCTTGGCTGCATTCGTTTTCTCTATAGATTTTTTTTCCTTCATTTTTGCCTGGTAATCCCCTGCCTCCGAACTACTATTACTTTCTTCAGGCCTGTGAACTCTCTTTTACATACTAGAGAGTGATAGGTGTCCTGGGAGCCACACATCAAGTCAAAGGCTGCTCTGTGATAGTGAATGGCCGTCTCAACCTGGACCACCATGCCACGCCCTCAAAGCATTTCACTCCGCCCACCGAAGCTTACTCATGGGGATACATAGTTACATACTACTGACCCCTGCACTCTGTGTTACCTTGTCCTGCCCCCTGAACGCCGCATTTCTTACTCGAGACCTCTGAATTCTGCGTTGCTTTCTCCTGGTCTGTGAATTCTCTGTTACATACTACTGACCTCTGCACTCAGAGTTACATACTACTGACCCCTGACCTCTGTTACTCCAGGCCTCTGAACTTTGCATTACTTTCTCCAGGCCTCTGAACTCTTTTCTACATACTACAGATCCCTGCACTCTGTGTTACCTTGTCCTGCCCCCTGAACTCTGCATTTCTTACTCGATGACCTCTAAACTCTGTGTTGTTTTCTCCTGGTCTGTGAATTCTCTGTAACATATTACTGAGCTCTGCACTCAAAGTTACATACTTCTGACCTCTGCACTCTGAGTTGCATACTACTGATCTCTGCACTCTGTGTTTCTTACTCCTGACCTCTGTACTCTGCATTAATCCTGACCCCTACAACCTGCATTACTTACTCCTGACCACTGCACTGTGCAATAAATAATACTGAACTCTGCACTTTGCTTCCTTCCTTACTATTACTATTCAAACCTCTCTTACTTTCTTTACTGACCTCTAAATTCTGTGTTCTTTACTACATAGTTAGTCAGGTTAAAAAAAGACACAAGTCCATCTAGTTCAACCATAAAATAAATAAATAAAATAAAAAATATCATACAATCCCATATACCCAATCTGACCCCTGAACTCTGTTACTCCAGGCCTCCGAATTCTGCATTACTTTCACCAGGCCTCTGAACTTTCTGTTACACACTACTGACCTCTGCACTCTGAGTTACATACTTCTGACCTCTGCACTCTGAGTTACACACTACTGACCTCTGCACTCTGAGTTACATATTTCTGACCTCTGTGCTCTGAGTTACATTACTGACCTCTGCACTCTGAGTTACATACTTATGATCTCTGCACTCTGAGTTATATACTTCTGACCTCTGCACTCTGAGTTACATACTTATGATCTCTGCACTGTGAGTTACATACTTATGATCTCTGCACTCTGAGTTATATACTTCTGACCTCTGCACTCTGAGTTACATACTTATGATCTCTGCACTGTGAGTTACATACTTATGATCTCTGCACTCTGAGTTACATACTACTGACCTCTGCACTCTGAGTTACATAGTACTGACCCCTGGACTCTGCATTACATACTATTATTATTCAAACTTTCCTTATTTTTAATGGGGCCTTGCAAGTTATCCAAACATAATCTCCATTGATCGTTGATCTGTTCTATGTTGGTCAGGTAGGTCTCCACCTCTCCAGAGTTGACTATGTCTATTTTGGAGTTACTTGGTTGCATTAACAACATTAAAAAGCTACTGATAGGTATAAAGTATTGGTACATGTACTTGCGGCAGCCCTCGGTTCCCCTGAATTCCAGGCCTTCTGATCAGGCAAAGCGTCAGTACTTTCTGGTGGTGTTGGAACCTTCCTGCCAACTGTTGAGTCCTGGCACTTATACATTCTTATTGGCCATAATAATGGCCCAATAGAGTAAAGGCGTGGGCAAGCTTTAACACTCCTTTTTGTCTGAACTTTGCCAAATAAACCCTACCCTGTTTCCCCGGAAAATAAGCCCTACCCTGAAAATAAGACCTACAAGGACTTTAACTAGGGCTTATTTGGGGGGTAGGGCTTATATTGCAGCCATCACCGACAATCACGCCAGGTCTTATTTTCGGGGAAACAGGGTAGGGTTGCCACTTGCTTGTGAAGTTCTGCAGGCTAGGTGATTCCCAACAAGAAGACCTTTAATGAACGTAAGGCCTGACTGTTACAAGCTGGAGGGCAAAACATTTTACATCATTGAATTTAACAGCATACTTTGCTGTTTGCCTGGAGCTCCACTTCAATCCTGATATTGAGGTGACCACTAGAGGGAGCCTTTACGCATTTAGCTATAAAATATAATAATCAAAATATGGAAGAGCAAGCAAATAAAACGGGGAAAGACATTCCACAAAACACGACACAACAATGAATCAAAATTCGTCTGCTATGGTTTCCCTTTAACAAAAGCTAACTTTAATTAAATTTGCGTCCAGAGCTGTGCCAGGCATGAAAAAGATTTGGGCATGGCAGATTGAAACGAACATAAATCTGCAGAGCTTATTAAAATGAAAGCAGTAAACTCAATGGAGATGGAGGGAACTCTTCTAAAGTTAGAAGTTATGACTTACATGCTACATGACCCAGAAGAAGGCTGCATTTAAATAATTACCAGCGGACTGTTCCAATGGCTGGGAGCCGTGGGGGGTGGAGAGCCGGAGTGGTGTCAAGTGAGGAAAAGTTCCCGAGTCATCATATGGAACTTGTTCTTTGAGCTTAGGCTTTTATTTATTTCTTACTCATATTTAACAAAAAAGTTGTGTGTATGTTCAGTTATTTTGATGTGACTTTTGGATTTGTACTTCTAACTCGAATCTTGTATTATTCATAAGAAAATACTTACTGTATTACAAATGTTACGGCATTCGCACATCCGTCATAAATAATCCCTATAATATGTCTAATATGTTTATTTACTATGATCATCAGCTCCCTCTAGTGGCTATAATGCTGTATTGAATACCTCCATCAGGAAAAGACTGCATTGTGGCCACTAGAGGGAGCTGAAGATCAGAGGAAAAAAACCAAAACATGTTAGGCACATATTACAGAGATTTTTTCATGACGGTTGTGTGAATGCTGAAGCATTCGCACAACATTTTATTTATAAATAGACCCCACGGTGTCCTTTGTGTATTTCTTCCAGATCTGTGTAGTAATTCAGTTTGCCTCTGTGCAGGAGCTTTCTATTATACAAACAGGACACTGCTCTCTCTCCTTGCGCAGGGTGACTGGTCTTGTCTTGTCACAACGTAACTTGCATGCATGCTGAAGTTTAATCTACTTATATTTTGCCTTCCCTGGTTCCCCTCCCCCCCTCATTAATATGTTAATGTTTTTTCTTTAATAAAACCTTTCTGTTTTTATTACGTTATTTTAGACCCAGTGACATAATCAATAGGTCTCTATGCTTCTCCGATGCAATGTAGGCAGATCAAGGCTGGTGGGAAAGGCTGGCAGGGTGGTTCCTTAAAACATCACATCACCCTGCCTCCTCTCAATGGCCTTCAGCCATGATGCAATCAGTGGGAGGAGTTATGCAAATATCAAAATACCTTGATGGGTGGATGTCCATCGGGAGGCCAAATCAGAGTAAGCCATTTCAGTACAGGAGAGGTGTCTGTACAACTGCGCAAGACTGAAGAGAAGGTTGGAGGTCAGATTTAACCATTCACTACTCTATATAAACCTCAAAAAAATAATGGCTTCCAGTTTAACCAGTTCCCACCCAGGCCAATTCTGACATTTCTCTCCTACGTGTAAAAATCTGTATTTTTTTTGTTAGAAAATTGCTCAGAACCGCCAAACATTATATTTTTAGCAGAGACCCTAGAGAATAAATTGGTGGTTGTTGCAATTTGTTACGTCACGCGGTATTTGCGCAGCAATTGTTCAAACGCAATTAATACACTTTAACAAATTTTATTGCAAAAAAAAAAACACAATATATCACCCAATTTTTTGTAACATCTAAAAGATGATGTTACGCTGAGTAAATAGATACCTAACATGGCACTCTTTAAAATTGGAATGGCGCCAAACTACGGTATTTAAAGATCTCCATAGGAGATGCTTTAAACTATTTTTACAGGTTACCAGTTTAGAGTTACAGAGGTGGTCTAGTGCTAGAATTATTTCTTGCACTATAACATTTGCAGCAATACCTCACATGTGTGCTGCAAACACTGTTACGATATGTGGGCATGACCTACGTATGTGTTTGCATACAGAGGGCACAGGGCACGTTGTATTTTTTTTTTTTAATTATTATTTATTTTATTTTTATTTTTACACTGTCCTTTTAATTTTATTTTTAAATCACTTTAATTCCTATCACAAGGAAAGTAATCATCCCTGATAGAAATAAGGCATGGCAGGTCCTCTTTATGAAGACCCCAGAAATCTCCTCTACCCCCAGATATCTCCTCTACCCTGGAAAGCATTAAAAAAATAGATCTCTGCTTTCACCCCCCGTGGGTGATGGACATCGGATGGGAAGGTGCACACCCTTTGTTGAAGCCAATTAGGGCCTCAGGCACTTATCATGTACTTAAAAAAAAACAGTTTGAAAGCCATGCAACTAGCGCCCTGCATGTAGATTAGGGGCAGGGCGCATGGATTAGGGGGGCGGCGTCCTGCACCCTGTAAGGACAGGCCGCCACTGGTGTTTACATCTGCCGGAACTGGAAGTGCTGTCTTGTCTTTCCAGAGTCATAGAGATGACCGGAGACCATCCAGTCCTCGGCCAGCTCTGTGGTAACCTAGCATCGCATTGAATCTCTGGCTCCCTGATCAAAGGGGAGAGCTCGGTGAGATGCCGATGGGTGGCGGGAGGAAGGTATATCCCCTCCCGCTGCTTGTAAAAGCAATCCAGTGGCTAGCCAGCCACTAGAATGGCTATTACAGTGTAGGGAATTGGTAGCTGATAAAAAAAAAAAATATCTGGATGATGCCTGTAGCTGCAGGCATCATCCAGATATAGCCACTTCAAGTCCACTACGTCATATGACGTCATGCGGGCGGGAAGGGTTGTGAATGCACAGGGGGGTGGGTGGGCAGGGTGTGTAGGCACTAAAAGTTCAGGCATGTTTCAGATAGCAGGGCCATGACTTGTTCAGCATGAAAGAGACACAAAGCATTGAGAATGATGATGCGAGGAATGACGGTACAACGAATTAGGTTACAATGTTGAAAATTTCTCCTTATAATTGCACAATTGCCAAAAAAGAGGTTCTTTAAAATCCTGAACCTGATGGACTTGTGTTTTCTTTTATTTTCCCATAAAAATATAATGACCACAGTTCTCCCATCTGCTCTATAAAGTCTGGCCTTTGCAGTAACCCCTCATTGGTACTTCTTAAACTACGTGATACATACAGCAATCCTCCATCCTTTTTTGGATCCCTTCCATGCAGCTCACTTCAACTAACTATTCTAATTTTAATAGAGGATCTGGGAACTACTGCATTTAATAGAGCATCGCATTATACTCCGAGGACCAATCGCTCTTCACTGCTGCTATTTCAGGGATTTATGGTTTTCCATCTCCTCTTATTCTTTTCTGCGTTCCTCAGACTTTAATCCCTTTTCCAATATTTTTTTGTTTAAATAATTACAAATTAAAATAAAAATGCAGCTCAGGATGCAATGTTTGTGTAGCAACCTCCTAGGCTGCTAGGTAAATTGAGTTAGCTCCACTGTAATTAGTAGAGCAGGGATCGATTACCTAGGATTGCCCAATGTTTTACAGGCTGCTGCTCTGTTACTTCCCCATCTCCTAGAGGATTCTATAAGTATAGTGGGAGAAAGGGCGGAACAGGCGGCCCAAAATTTTATGGAACTCCAGCCAATCCCTGGGGTGAGGTGTGCCCAGAAGGTGAAGAGTGTCCATAAATAAATAGTCTGAAGCCCAGGCAGTCTGTGCAGTGTTCCTGGGTCCAGTCCTGCAGAAATAGATCCCTGTGAGGGGCTCTGCCCACTGGTGCAGGATCCTGGAGTAAGCCTTAAGTAAGACACCAAGGTCCCAGCTAGGATTAGCTAGGGGCGGGCTATTCTCAGATTCATGTCCAGGGATCAAGTTGTGTCTGGTGGAAGCTCACTGGAGAGAGATCCAAGTTGGTGGGAAAGAGTCCAGCTGTCCTATGGTGGTGTGAGTCTAGATCTCCCTCACTAGGTGGATGTTGGCAGGAGGCAACTGATGATCTTGTGGCTAAGTGAGTAGAATGCTGAAGAAAAGTTACTGTGTGAAGCTTTTAACTTGGAGAGAGTACATGTCACCTGCAGCAATAGGAATCATGTGGGGCGATCAGGTGGTGCAGTGCAGACAGCAGATTTATGCAGTGCAGCCAGTAATTGAGGGGTTTTTAGGTTGTTCAGTTTGCAGTTCATCAGGGTATCCCATGCTCCCAAAAAACCTTAAAAATAACTTCCAAGACTGTCTTTTGAGCCAGTGGAAGAATGAATAAAATGCTCTAAACAGGGAAAAAGGACAAAATTCACCAGTGTCTCTTTAGGACATGTGCTACATATGCATGTATCCAACACTTAAAACGAACCTGGCTTTGACAGTTCATCTTCAGCTCTAGGGAAAATGCTATTCTGCAACCTATTAGTCCAAGCCCTTATTGTTCTACAGCTGCCTGAAGGAAGTGTAAACAACCAAAAATGGCCTGGGTGTGTAACATTTCTAATATTTGCTGCTCGTTTGTAAAGAATGCTCAAAAAATTATCTTCCAAACTTGGAAGTGGTGGACCCAATAATCCGCTTTGGGTCTTAACCACCCTTAACCACTGTTTAGTCATATCCGACTCTTGCCCATTCTGTGGACCAGCTCTATGGACACCAGGTATGATTGGCTTAAAAACCTTTTCCATTGAATTTTCTTGGCAAATTTTTTAGGAGGTAGGTTGCCAGATCTTTCCTCAACCCTCTCCAATTGTTGGGGCTTGACACCAGCATGTAGAATGCTCATGTTGTGCCTTTTTATGCTACTGTTTACCTACTGGGTTCTCTAGCACAAGAAGAATACCAGACATCACTACTCTATGAATTAAAGTCTTTTCTGTCAAGGACTTGGGAGTTTATAGGCCCTCTTTGCCCCGCTCCCTCTTTTGCAGTTCGAAGATAAATGTCCTCCATGACTGTTAAATACCACTCTCCTTCACCATTAGGTGAACTCGGTTACCCTCTTTGCCTGACACCATATCTTTTTATTTGCGTACAATAGCAGAGATCCAGATAGTTACCTGGAATGTCTGGGAATTGCACAGCCCTCTAAAGAGAACCATGATTACAACAACTCTATGTAAATGCCAACCTGTGATCTGTGGACTCTAGGAAACGCATCTTACAAAAGACACTTTAAAAAAAAATCATGGCTAGGTCAGACGTACCACTCCACCCACACCTCCTATTCCCGGGTATAATTGTCCTGATACACAGATCCCTGCAATACTCTTGTGCATACCCAATTTGTTCACACATACTAGGACTAATTTAGACAGGAGCCAATTAACCTACCAGCCGGTGTCTTTGGAATGTGGGAAGAAACCTACACAAACACTGGGTGAATATGCAAACTCCATGGAGATAGCATTTGTGAGGTCAGGCACTAATGTTGGATGAGAAGGCCTTGCTCACAGTCTCCACTCTAATTCATCACAAAGGTGTTCTGTTGGGTTGAGGTCAGGACTCTATGCAGGCCAGTCAAGTTTCTCCACTCGAAACTCGCTCATTTATGTGTTTATGGACCTTGTTTGTGCACTGGTGGTCATGTTAGAACAGGTAAGGGCCATCCCTAAACTGTTCCAACAAAGTTGGCAGCATGAAATTGTCCAAAATGTCTTGGTATGCTGATGCCTTAAGAGCTCCCTTCACTGAAACTAAGGGGCCAAGCCCAACCCCTGAAAAACAACCCCACACCATAATCCCCCCTCCACCAAATGATTTGGACCAGTGCACAAAGCAAGGTTCACAAAGACATGGATAAGCGAGTTTGGGTTGGGAAACCTGACTGGCCTGCACAGAGTCGCGACCTCAACCCCATAGAACACCTTTGGGATGAATTAGAGCTGAGACGGCAAGCCAGGCCTTCTCTTCCACATCAGTGCCTGACCTCACAAATGCGCTTCTGGAAGGATGGTCAAATATTCCCATAGACACACTCCTAAACCTTGTGGACAGCCTCCCCAGAAGAATTAAAGCTGCTATAGCTGCAAAGGGTGGGCCAACGCAATATTGAACCCTTACGGACTAAGACTGGGATGCCATTAAAGTTCATGTGTGTGTAAAGGCAGGTGTCACAATACTTTTGGTTATCTATCTATCTATCTATCTATCTATCTATCTATCTATCTATCTATCTATCTATCTATCTGTCTATCTATCTATCTATCTATCTATCTATCTATCTATCTATCTATCTATCTATCTATCTATCTATCTATCTATCTATCTATCTATCTATCTATCTATCTATCTATCTATCTAATCTATCTATAGATAGATAGATAGATAGATAGATAGATAGATAGATAGATAGATAGATAGATAGGTAGATAGATATGAAATAAAAATAGGACTCAGATGTTTAACCACTTCCCGCCCGCCCTATAGCGGATTGACGTCCGGGAAGTGGTTCTGTTATCCTGACTGGACATCATATGACGTCCAGCAGGATAACATGCCGCAGCGCGCCCCCGGGGGCGCGCATCGCGGCGATCGGTGGAGCGGTGTGTCAGTCTGACACACCGCTACACTGATCTTGGTAAAAAGCCTCCGGCGGAGGCTCTTTACCACGTGATCAGCCGTGTCCAATCACGGCTGATCACGCTGTCAATAGGAAGAGCCGTTGATCGGCTCTTCCTCACTCGCGTCTGACAGACGCGATTAGAGGAGAGCCGATCGGCGGCTCTCCTGGCAGGGGGGGTCTGCGCTGATTGTTTATCAGCGCAGCCCCCCCTCAGATCACCACACTGGACCACCAGGGATCGCCACTAGGACCACCAGGGAAGGGGCAACATGTGGATGGCCAGGTATGTGGATGGCCATCCACATGTGCCCAGTGTGCCAAATCTGTGCCAATCAGTGCCCACAAATGGGCACTGATTGGCACCATTATGTTGCAGTGATGCCCAGCAATGCCACCCTTAGGGGCATCACTGCAAACAAGCAGTGCCATCAGTGCCACCCATCAGTGTCCATTCATGCCACCTGTCAGTGCCCATCCGTGCCCATCAGTGCCCATCTATCAGTGCCCATCCATGCCCATCTGTGCCAACTATCAGTGCCACCCATAAGTAACCATCAATGCCACCTATGAGTGCCCATCAATGCCACCTATGAGTGCCCATCAGTGCCGCCTATAAGTGCCCATCTGTGCCACCTATGAGTGCCCATCAGTGCCGCATACCAGTGCCACCTATCAGTGCCGCCTATCAGTGCCCATCATCAGTGCCCATCAGTGCCACCTCATCAGTGCCACCTCATTGGTGCCACCTCATCGGTGCCCATCAGTGCCGCCGTATCAGTGCCCGTCAGTGCAGCCATATCAGTGCCCGTCATTGAAGAAGAAAACTTACTTATTTACAAAAAAGTTTTAACAGAAACAAAGAAAAACTTGTTTTTTTTTCAAAATTTTCGGTCTTTTTTTATTTGTTGCGCAAAAAATAAAAACCGCAGAGGTGATCAAATACCACCAAAAGAAAGCTCTATTTGTGGGAACAAAATGATAAAAAATGTGTTTGGGTACAGTGTAGCATGACCGCGCAATTGTCATTCAAATTGCGACAGCGCTGAAAGCTGAAAATTGGTCTGGGCGGGAAGGTGTCTAAGTGCCTGGTATTGAAGTGGTTAACTACGTTGCTAAATTTTTTAGACCACCCATAATCCAGGACAAAAACACTGCGGTATGGATGCCGACGTAGTTATTTACTCATAGTCACTAAAATTTAATTTTTTTTTCTGCCAGCCTACGGCACCTATAGAATTTGCTTTGACGGAACAGAAATGGAAAAAAACACTGATAAATTAGAGCAGACGCCCGGATGATGTTGTATATAAACCGCTGTGAACGGGGGCGTGTGATTGGCTCGTCAGGCCCCTTTTCCATCAACAAATGTTGAGCCGAAATGATGACAAGACATCACAGCAATAAAAATATTATTGCGCCGAGTCACAGATTCATAGCAACTCACATCTGCTGGCCAAATCGCTTCTATATGGTGAGCATTTGAAATAGTAGTAGAGATCACACAGCATAACGTACACAGTGTAAATATGTAAAGCGGATCCCGACGGCTGACATTCCACAAGTGCTCACGCCGCTCTTGAGAATAGATTTCTAAAATAGGGAACACAGGAAAAGCAAATGTCAGAGCATTTAATCATGCACATTAAATTAGGATGGGAATTATTGATCTATATCTGCCGCTCCTTGGGATGTTTAGGAATTTTGCAAATATTTAACCTTGTAATTTAGGTCTCCTATAAAACTGTTTGTCTTTTTGAGTATAAATAAACCATAAAGATTTTTTTGTATGTATGTATAGTCCTCCAGTGTGTTGGAAAAAAGTATATTTCATGGGCCTTACTGAGAGCGTAGAATGGTTTTCAGGGCCCTCGGTGTACAGAGAATGTATATCTCACACGGGATTACACAGGCAAAGTCACTTGAGCATACAACGTCTTGATTGTAACAGTCTACTTCTGAGCAGACGCCCCTTCCAGGAAGGAAGTGAGCAAAAATTTTTTAATGAAAAAAAATATATTTTTACAATGTTTAGTGCAATTTAAATGAAATATAAAAAAGTTTGAAGTAGACCTCCCACAAAAAACGAAATAATGATCCCATTAGAATTTAGGTTGGACTCAAAACTCACCTTGAATTCTAAGCTGTCCTCCACGGCAGTCCATACGGGGCGCAGGGGCACCGACCCCCTAATCCATGTGCTCGGCCCCTAATCTGCATGCAGGGCGTCGGACGCATGGGAGTTTTTTTGTTTTGTTTTTTTTTAGAAGCCTCAGAATTTTTAGAAGTTCTAAAAATTCTGAGGCTTCTAAAAAGGATTCAAAAAAGGGTGGGCTCGGGGCACTGCGCCCCGAGCCCACCTACTTGTGTGACAATAGCGAATTAATATTCGCCATTGTCTTCCTGATTCTCCTCCCAGCCAATTAGGAAGCGGATCCTGAGATTGGCCAGAGAGGAGAAACGCTCGTATTGGAGGAGAAGAGGTAGAGGAGGAGGGGATGCAGGGGAAGCCGCCGTGAAGCCGAGGAGGAGGAGACTCCGGGTGAAGCCGCCATCTGCAGGAAGCGATGACCGCGACCTAAATGGTGTAAGTGCGGGGCTGGTGACCAACCGATCGACCGACCGACAAAGGGGGGGTTGGTTGGTCACCCCCCTCCCCCCAAAAAAAATATATAGTACCAGCCGCCACTGCTCCACGGTACCATTTTTCTACCAAAATATTTCCCAATCTTCCAGGGCGAAGAACATCCAACCCTTTGAGCCAAAATTGATGAGGATCTGAGTCACTGGAAAATGTGATATTTTAAACCACTTGACTTCCGGAAGGTTTTATCCCCTTCATGACCAGGCCGTTTTTTTGCTATTCAGCACTGTGCTATTTTAACTGGTAATTGCTTGGTCATGCAACACTGTACCCAAATGAAATTTTATCTTTTTTTCACACAAATAGAGATTTTTTTTCAGTGGTATTTAATCCCCGCCGGGTTTTTAATTTTTTTATTAAATAAACGAAATAACTGAAAATTTTGAAAAAAAATATATTTTCTACTTTCTGTCAAAAAACATCCAAAAAAAAAATTAAAAATCTAATTACTTCATACATTTAGGCCAAAATGTATTCTGCTACATGACTTTGGTAAAAAAAAAAAATCCCAATGATTGTATATTAATTGGTTTGTACGAAAATGATAGCATCAAAACACTAAGGGATATGTACTGGAATTTACGCAGCTATGATGTTATACTGATATTGGCAGCGACCAGCGACTTATAGTGGGCCTGCGATAGGGTGGCAGTCAATCTTGCACTAACAGACACTATCTGGGAGGGTCACTAACTGACACTGACATAGTTTTTTCAAACAAATAGACAATTTTTGGTGGTATTTGATTCCCACTGGGTTTTTAATTTTTTATTATATAAAAGAAAAAAGACCGAAAATTAAAAAAAATATATATATATATTCTTGTTTTTGTTATAAAACGTACCCAATAAAATCAAATTTCTTAATACATTTAGGCAAAAATGTATTCTGCTACATGTTGCAATTGCTGGCAGTGATCGTGGGCTGATCCTGCTAACACTGCATTTTTGAGGGCGCTATACTATTGGGGACATTAGTAATGTTCTTTCCATGACCAGAATACAGACCCAAACAGACACTAATAATGACGGTGATCAGAGACTTATAGTGTAATGCTGCGTACACACAATCGGCATTTCGGCCCGCAAAAGACCAATGAGAGTATCTCATCGGAAAATGTGACCGTGTGTATGCTCCATCGGTCTTTTTTCCTGGCGATATTCCAGCCAGCAAAATATTGAGAGCATGCTCTCAATTTTTTGGTCGGGAAAAGTTTCTATCCGAAAATGCGATCGTCTGTGGCAATAGCGACGTGCAAAATCCCTACGCATGCTCGGAACCAATTCGACGCATGCTCGGAAGCATTGAACTTCATTTTCTCGGCTCGTCGTAGTGTTGTACGTCACTGCGTTCTTGACAGTCATAATTTCAGTGAACTTTTGCGTGACCGTGTGTATGCAAGGCAAACTCGAGCGGAATCCCGTCGAAAAAGCCGTCATATCTTTTTCCGACGAGAAAACCGATCGTGTGTACGCGGCATAACTGTGATAGGGTGGAGGGCAATCAGGGACAGCACCTAACTGATACTAGCTAGGAAGGACGCTATCTGACATGGCTAGTGACTGTACTAACACTGGCTGGGTGGCAGGGGTGATCAGGAGGGAAATCAAATCTTTAATTGTGCGCCAAACGAGTATATGTACTCTACTTTTACTCACAGACTGGCTGGCTTTTCTTCCTGATTTCAGCTCTGAACGGTAAGTGAAATCAGGGAGTAAAAAAAAACAGACAGATCTGTGTTTACTAACACATACAGATTTGTGCCACGATTGGCCACAGCCATCAGCAGGTTTACAGCCAAAATAATTGGCTGCAAACCCGCTGTGTCCAACCACAGCATGAGAAGCAGGGGGTGCCTGTGTGTGCGCCTGTAAATCTGGAAGTGCACTGGGACATACGGGTACATCGCAGTGCCCAGGAAGCTGCCGGACAGCAGTAGAATTCCTGTTGGCCGGACGACAAGTGGTTAAAGGTTTCCAATAATCCTCTAACCTACAGACCCCCACAATCGCCAAGCCAGTGTTGTGGGGAAGAGGCCCTTGTCATCAACATGGGGACGGGGACAAGGTGCTTTTTCAAGGGGTCCTCCTGGCAAGGTGCCCTTCTTATGTTGAGGGCATATGGCCTGGTAAGATTCAAGTGGGGGTTCGCATGCTTGCCCCCCCCCCCCATCCTGACCTTCCAGGCTTCATACTCAAATGAGGGTTTTGTAAAATTTTGGGGGGAACCCTACATCCTTAACTAAATCTAGAAAATAGGTTAGAGGTCAGCTCCAAATGAACACAACAAGTAATGGTACCAACATCCCTAAAATTAGTAGAGCAAAACATCCTTAACTGCTTAAAGACCGCCCACTGCAGATATACTGCGGCAGGGCGGCTCTATTGCACGAAACGACGTACCACAAAACGTAATTTCGTGCAATAGACGGCGGGGGGCTCGCTCGCGCACGCTGATTGGTCGGGGGGGGGGGCAATCAGCAGGTCCGAAGGGACGTGATGTCTGCCGGGACCTGCCAATCGTTCCCCAGAGAGGCAGAACGGTGATCTGCCTATGTGAACAAGGCAGATTGCCGTTCTGACATGGGAGAACACAGTGATCTTGTGTTCCTGCTGAGCATGAACACGGATCTCAGTGTTCACCCATTTAGACCATCCCCCACACAGTTAGAAAGCACCTCCTAGGGACACAAATAAACCCTTTAATTGCCCATGGTGTTAACCCCTTTCCCTGCCAGTGTCATTAGTACAGTAATAGTGCATATTTTTAGCACTGATCAATGTAAAAATGTCACTGGTTCCCAAAAAAGTGTCAAAAGTGTCAGTTAGGTTTCCGATATGTCCGCCACAATGTCGCAGTCCCGCTAAAAATCTCTGATCGCCGCCATCACTATTAAAAAAAAAAAAAAAAAGTAAAAAAAATTGGGTTTTTTTTTTCAAAATTGCTGGTCTTTTTTTGTTTATGCAAAAAATAAAAACCGCAGAGGTGATCAAATACCACCAAAAGAAAGCTCTCTTTGTGAGAAAAAAAGGACATCCATTTTATTTGGGTACAGCGTTGCACAACCGTACAATTGTCAGTTAAAGTAAGTGCCGAATCGCAAAAATGGCCTGGTCAGGAAGGGGGTAAAACCATCCGGGGCTGAAGTGGTTAATATCGACCCACAACTAGCCTGTGACTGGACAGTAAAAGAGAAAAGGCACAGTGAAGACCATCTGTCTGTCATTCTGCTCTCCTCTCTTACCAGCAAGCTTGTTGTGAAGGGGTATCACCGTGAAGGACTCGGAGCTCCAGGTTGCAGTAAAAACATTACAGGGGTTCAAATCCTTCACCACTCTATTCAGAAAAGTTTGGCTGGATATAAGATGCTGCTTGGGATCACTAACAGTTGCCATATCAGGAAGAAACTCAAAAAAGTAATTTCTTTCTTTCTGTGCAGAACAATATGGAGTATGACCAGGGGTGAAACAACAGATCATGAGACTCCATAGAAAAAAAAAAACTGATAGGGTCCCCTGGGGACCTCCCTACTGTCATTGATCTTAACGTACAGTAGCAGGAGATCTCTCAACGTAGCCAGTATCCTACTACGGTGCAATGCTGTGAATAGAGGTTTTCAGGGAAGAGCAGCAGTACAGGCAATAAACTTTAATAATTAGATTCCCATCTAACTGCTCTGTCCTCAGTAGCTCACCGGCTGTTTTCAGCATCTCAGATACAATATGCAATGGACATACAGTATAATACAGTGGATATACCCCTCCCTTCTCCCACACACTCCCCTCACCCTCACTAGCCCGCCAACTCACCCAACAACTCCCTCCCTATAAAATACACACTACCCCCCAGTAGCTGCTGGCTATGCCTTATATCCCCTGCATGGATGGGCCAGCTGGCAATGGGTCAAATCTGTTGAATGTTGTGCAAAAGGGATCACCAGGAATGTTATCCCATCTGCCCATGTGGTCAACCTAATTGCTAAATGGTCATGTGATGTGAATTTAAGAAGCCGGCTTGTATAGGGTCCTAAAGTCCAATATATATGGCCAGGGTACTAACCCAATGCATGTCAGAGAGACGTGTGCAGCAAATGTAGATGTAAAACGCTATGTGTGACGGAAAACTAACACTGCACATCACCCTGAACAAACCATCCCCACCGTGAAACATGGTGGTGGCAGCATCATGTTGTGGGGATGCTTTTCTTCAGCAGGGACAGGGAAGCTGGTCAGAGTTGATGGAAAGATGGATGGAGCCAAATACAGGCAATCTTAGAAGAAAAGAAGAAAACCTGTTAGAGTCTGAAAAAGACTTGAGATTGGGGCGGAGGTTCACCTTCCAGAAGGACAACGACCCTAAACATGCAGCCAGCGCTACAATGGAATGGTTTAGATCAAAGCATATTCATGTGTTAGAATGGCCCAGTCAAAGTCCAGACCTAAATCCAATTGAGAATCTGTGGCAAGACTTGAAAACTGCTATTCACAGACGCTCTCCATCCAATCTAACAGAGTTTGAGCTAATTTGCAAAGAGGAATAGGAAAAATGTCACTCTCTAGATGTGCAAAGCTGGTAGAGACATCCCCAATAAGAATTGTAGCTGTAATTAAAATGAAACGTGGTTCTAAAAAAGATTCACTGGGGGGGGCTGAATACAAATGGACCCCAAACTTTTCACATATTTATTTGTAAAGAAAATTGAAACCATTTATCATTTTCCTTCCACTTCATAATTATGTGGCACTTTGTGTTGGTCTATCGCATAAAATCCCAATAAAATACATGGTTGTAACATGACAAAATGTGGAAAATGTCAAGGGGTATTAATACTTTTTCAAGGCACTGTAGATGTGGGGATCTGGACTCCAGGGGCGTTCCCCTGAAGTCAACAGGTTTCGGCCTGGCCTTTTGTGGGGACTTCTTCAGGACAAGAATGTCACCTCAATGCAAAACCCTCCCACCACTTTCACCGCCACAGCAAGAAAGTGTTGAAAAAGCAGGTAGTGTAGTAGTCAGTAAAATGTAATACGAAAAAGAGTTATAGTAGCAAAATTAATGAACATCACAATATTTTATATTATGACATAAACGTTAGCACTCCTGCACACAATTATTCTATAATAAACATCTACAGGGTTTGTTTAAGCTTGCTGTTGGGGGAAGTTAAAAATGCATGTTTGAATTAGGTTTTGAATGCGCCCTCCCTTCTCAACTGCCCCCCTCTTTAACTACAAAGGCTTTGCTCCACACCCACAGCAAAAACTATCACTCCTGACCATAGGGATGCGCACAGGGTATGCCGGATGTGCCTGGGCACACCCTAATCACCCCATGCGCATTAGCATTGTTGCTCTTTGTGCCAGTGGGAAGATAGGAAAGATCTCCCTCTTTCCAGCTATGCCATAAAAGAAGTGCTTACGTACATCTCTTTTACTGTGCCGGCAGGGAGATCAATGTGATCCATATATATTTATATATATATATATATATATACATATATATGTAGACACACACACACACACGCATGTGTTTGTGAGCTTTGGGGTGCACATCCTAATGTTTATAATGCCCTAACAGCTCCACTAATGGGGCCCTCCATCCATCCCCATGTCCTATAGCAACCACATGGGCTGCTATGGCTATTGTTACCTCACTGTGTATGAACAAGTAGAGGGCGTAAACAGGGCATACTGCACACTACAATATTCTGGATGTCACTGAGATAGCAAGTGAGTGGAAATACCCTCCTATATAACACAGGAAAATGAAAACCCAACAGAGATTCTAACCCTTCACTGCTTTACCTATAGTTAAAAAAAACAGTAAAACAATGAAGAGCAGCGAAAAATCAGGAAGAAATGCTGCATGTCTAAAAAATATGTATGTGTATCCAAGACCGTGCATGTGCAACTTTCTGCTCTTCTCATTCTCCTGTGCTGGAGCTGTCTTCCCGACTGCCAAATCAGCCATGTGCTGGGCTCACATTTATATTTCCTCCACCCTAAGTTTAAACAAATATGCTGTTTTTATTTTAATTGTCTGGTCTGCATTTGAGGTGCCAGGATTCAGCCTAGCCAACAATACCCATCCAAAAATGTCCTCAGTGAACACAATGCTACCCTTTGTTTTGGAAAGGTCAGGTTGTGTAATTTCATGGTTCAAGGAAATCTTTATCTGACTTCCACCATGAAAGTTTTTCTAATAAAACAGATTTTGTACAGAGGTTCTGTTCCTAATAACTATAGCAGTAGTGAGGACCTGTTTCGTTTAGAGTTGGAGACTTCTTGTTCTCTTCTTCAATTTCCTTGGATTTTGTTGACCAAATAAATCATGAAAGCCTTGCTTTTGAATAAGGAATTATTTATTTAAATAAGGTATTATGCGGTGATTTGGCTATAGAGGAGCATATTGTCTAATAATTTAAGCACAGCCACAAATACACTTGAGCTGACCATATATGTTACATATGTTGTCTCCTTCATAGTTACTTGATTGTTATGTCTGTGGACACCTGATCCCCACACTTATACGAATTTGTTGGATATCCTGTTCTCAAACCATAGGCATTAATATGGTTTAGATCCGGCTTTGTTGCTATAACAGCCTCCACTCTTCCAGGAAGGCTTACCACAAGATTTTGGAGGGTGTCTATGTGCCCATTCATGAGGTCACGTACTGATGTTGGATGAGAGGACCCGACTCAGTGTTTCAAGTCATCCCCAACATTTGCAGTAGGGTTAGGGTCAGGCACTGATGTTGGGTGTAAAGACCTGGCTCACAATCATTGTTCCAATTCATCCCAAAGATATTCACAAGGGTTGAGATCATGAACTGATGTTAAAATTAGAAGACCTGGTTCACAATTATCATTTCAGTTCATCCCAAGGGTATTCAGTAGGGTTGAGTTCAGTTACTAATTGTGGATGAGAAGTCCTTGTTCACTATCATCGTTACAATTCATCCCAAGGGTGTGGCATGGGAAAGACACATCTAGAATATCTCTATATTAAAAAAAAAATTGGAACCTTATTGGCATTTAACAACGAATATTTATTAAAATCTTCATAAAGGAGACATATACATTAATAATAAACATTAGGAATCCATTTCGATATCTTGTAATATGTTAGGACCCTGCATAACCCCCTCTTTACACAATGATATCAGTGGGCATTTCCTGCTGGTGTTGACCTCCCTTATCCTCCTGGGGCATCCCTAGTGTGACTCCTTGTAGGCCGCATCGGGTCGGGCCTATTCCACCCTCAAGATGCGGAGGACTATGGACCCACAGGGATCATCTAACTATTTTAAATTTCTGGTCAGAAGATCTATTTTCACCTTTCAGTGGTAATTATACCTTATATATGTAATTGAATGTATGTTGTAATATCCTTTCTTATATTTGACATTTTTTGAGCTACTAAATATATCTCTTTACCAGCAAACCAACCCCCTGAAGAAGACCATAATGGTCAAAACGCGTCAGTGCATCATCACTACAGACCAATGATATGTGATGCTGTAATTTTGTTCTTGTGTTTGCATTTCTGCAATGTGGAATGTTTTTATTATCCCCTAACCAGAGTATATATATCTCCAACGGCAAGATGCCAATGACCTTCATACATTTCTAAAGAAAATATTTTTATATAATCGAATCTGCTTGTATTTCGGCTTTAAAGTCCCCTGGGGGGATTTTCCCATATCATCCCAAGTTCAATAGGGTTGAGGTCAGGTACTGATGTTGGATGAGAAGGCCTGGCTCACAATCATCATTCCAATTCATCCCAAGCGTGTTCAGTAGAGTTGAGGTCAGGTATTGATGGTGGATGAGAGAACCTAGCTCACAATCATCATTCCAGTTCATCTCAAGAGTATTTGGTAGGGTAATGTCAAGTACGTCAAGTAGATGAGAAGACCTGGTCCACAATTGGCTTTTCAATTCATCCCAAAGGTGTTCAGCACTATTGAGTGCTCTGTAGAGGACACTCAAGTTTCTGCACACTAAATTCATCACACTGTGTCTTTATGGAGCTGGCTCAATGCACTGTCAAGCTTTAAGAGAGAAGGAGCCTTCCGAACAGTTACCACAAAGTGGACAACAGCATTAAATATCTTTGTATACTGTAGAACAGTGGTCTCCAAACTGCAGCCTGAGGGCTGTATGCGGCCCTTTACTTGTTTTTTTCCAGCTCTTGGGGCATTATTGCCCCCATTGGTAGCAACAGTGGGGCAACAATGGTGCATAGTTCCAGACATTGACACCAATGGGGCACTATTCCTCCCACTGACACCAATCATGAGGCACTATTTCTCCCACTGCAACCAATGAAGGGTCACTATTCCTCCCACTGACACCAATGATGAGGAACTATTCCTCCCAGTGATACCAATGATGTGGCACTATTTCTCCCACTGCAACCAATGAAGGGGGCACTATTCCTCCCACTGATATCAATGATGGGACACTATTCCTCACACTGACACCAATGATGGGGCACTATTCCACCCAGTGATACTGATGATGTGACACTATTCCTCCCACTGATACCAATGATGGGGCACTATTTATACCACTGCAACCAATGAATGGGCACTATTCCTGCCACTGACACCAATGATGGGGCACTATTCCTCCCACTGACACAGATTGAAGGACAGTAAACTAGCCCCTTATTTAGAAGCTTTGGAGACCCCTGCTGTAGAACTTACAGTATCCTTCACTGGAAACAACTAAACTTAATAATTTGGAGGGGGGGGGGGTCTACATACAATTAGACATATCCTGTAGGTAGGTGTGATGGTTAGGAGTCCAGAACCTTTTGGCCATGTGGTGTACCTTATTATCATTGTGTGCAATTAAAATGAACCAATGCCCTATGTTGGTTCACTTTCTAGTGTTATAGCTAAGTCTTGCTAGTTGCCATTCCAGTGCCTAATGAGAATGCAGCGGTAGCCAGTAAAGGTGCTCTCATTGGACAAGTGGGATCCCAGATGTTAGAGTTTAGCCACGAGGTCAAGTATAATCAGATCCCAGTAACAAGGTGATACTAAATCAGAGAGGGACACAGAGAGTCAATAAGTGTTGATAATACTGTCTGGTGAGCTGAACACCCCCCCCCAAAAAAAATCTGATTGTGTGATCCTGTCACGTGGTGAATACAGAGCGGTCACGTGGTTAATGTGTCAAGCCCATCTGTGGCTATAGTGAATATAGAGCGGTCACACAGTCCCGGCAGAAAGCTAACATGAAGACGTAATAAATCCTCTTAATTTCCAGTAAAAGGAAAACGGATTTTCCAGTTTAATGAGCCTCTGAAATGCGGCTGTCACGTTCCATCACTTGCAGGCCGGATCCCTGGGAAGCTACAGGTGTCGGAAAGAAGCCGTGTAATCTGAAGTCTTCATAAATCAGCCAAGCTAAACAGTCTTTCCACACACAGTAGCGGCTGTAATCGTAACCCTGTTAAACCCCAGGTCTTTTTTTTTTTACATTCCATTTTAATCGGATAAAAAGTTTACCCTATGCAGTTTTTTTAGCTGCGGCCTGTAGAAGTGATGGCTAAAAATCAGACTGGATCCACGCTATGGGAGCTGGTCTAGTATTTTAATGTGCAATGCCATATTCATCTTCCGAAGCTGGCCAGGTTCAATGCAATCAAAATTTGGAATTTCCTGAAGTCTGTCGCCTTCCTTGATTCCTCCATTCCTACTTCATCAACATGCTAATGAATAAAAAAATAAAAAATAAAAAAACTTTCAGTTTCTATCACATACCTTATGTTAGACCCATGTACAGTGGTCACAGTGCTTCGCTACCCAATGCAGCAAGATAAAGGCTGGTTGGAGGGGCCAGCAGCGTGTTTTACATAGCAAAACATTACAGAAAACTGTCTCAATACTCCTCTCAAGAGCTCTCAACCTTGATGCAAGCAGCAGTCAAAGTCATTGACCTAAGATGGCCATCTTAGGTGATTGATGCCATGAGCATCCCATCCCCTTTGTATACTTGCAGCTGTGGGGTGGGGTATCTCTTGCTTGCAATGCAATGGTCAAGCAATGACAGCTAACTTCTGGGTTTGGCTTAAACCCAAGCTCATCCTTATCAGTGATAGATAAAAAACCCAAATACTTTAAATATGGATGTAGCGCTACCCTGTAAGAGCCACTATATATTCTTTCCCAGAATTTGTGTGGAAGCAGCTAGGCACACAGTAGTATTTTACTAATTTTGGCTCAAGGATCAGTGCAGGGGATGTATTTGAGGATTTTTTTTGCTGAAGAACTTGGGATGGGATGTAGGGGGATATGGGATACTCCAGCGTCATCAAATATAGGTATTCACTAGGTCTCTCCTTGAGCAATCTCTATGTAGAAACAAGTACAGATGGCAGAGACTAATGCCGCGTACACACGGTCGGACTTTCCGGCATACTTGGTCCGGCGGACCAGAGTGTGCCGGACAATCCGCCCGTGTGTGGGCGCCGGTGGACTTTTCCGGCGGACTTTTTCCCAAAAGCCCGCCGGACCTAGATTTGAAGAAAGTTTTAAATCTTTCCGCCGGACTCAGTTTCGGGCGGAAAGTCCGCTCGTGTGTGTGCTGGTCCGACGGAAATCCCGCTCGTGTGTATGCTGGTCCGACGGACCAGATACGACACGAGGGCAGGGTATTGCATCTCGCGCTCGCTGCAATAGGAAAAACAAATTTTCCTATTGCGGCGAGCGCGGGGCATACCAGGCCCTTAGGTCTGGTATGGATTATAAAGGGAACCCCCTACGCCGAAAAAACGGCGTGGGGTCCCCCCTAAAATCCATACCAGACCCCGATCCGAGCACGCAGCCTGGCCGGTCAGGAAAGGGGGTGGGGACGAGCGAGCGCCCCCCCCCCCCTCCTGAACCGTACCAGGCCACATGCCCTCAACATGGGGGGTGGGTGCTTTGGGGGAGGGGGGCCGCCCTGCGGGCCCCCCCCACCCCAAAGCACCTTGTCCCCATGTTGATGAGGACAAGGGCCTCTTCCCGACAACCCTGGCCGTTGGTTGTCGGGGTCTGCGGGCGGGGGCTTATCGGAATCTGGGAGCCCCCTTTAATAAGGGGGCCCCCAGATCCCGGCCCCCCACCCTATGTGAATGAGTAAGGGGTACATGGTACCCCTACCCATTCACCTAGGGAAAAAGTGTAAGTAATAAAACACACTACACAGGTTTTTAAAATATTTTATTAAACAGCTCCGGGGGGGGGATCTTCCTCCGGCTTCGGGGGTCTTCTTCCGGCTTCGGGGGTCCCTCCACTTCATCTTCTCCCGGCGTCCGGTTGGTTCTTCTCCGCTGTCTTCTCTCCAGTTCTTCGGCCGGCTCCTCTGCTGTCTTCAGGTAGCTCTCTTGCCAGCAGAGGTCCGGACTTCTTGTCTTCTTCTCTTCTCCAGATGTTGACACGACGCTCTCTCCGGCTGGACTGCTCTCTGAGGGCTGCGTTGTGACTTACACTTTTTCCCTAGGTGAATGGGTAGGGGTACCATGTACCCCATACTCATTCACATAGGGTGGGGGGCCGGGATCTGGGGGCCCCCTTATTAAAGGGGGCTCCCAGATTCCGATAAGCCCCCGCCCGCAGACCCCGACAACCAACGGCCAGGGTTGTCGGGAAGAGGCCCTTGTCCTCATCAACATGGGGACAAGGTGCTTTGGGGTGGGGGGGGCCCGCAGGGCGGCCCCCCTCCCCCAAAGCACCCACCCCCCATGTTGAGGGCATGTGGCCTGGTACGGTTCAGGAGGGGGGGGCGCTCGCTCGTCCCCACCCCCTTTCCTGACCGGCCAGGCTGCGTGCTCGGATCGGGGTCTGGTATGGATTCTAGGGGGGACCCCACGCCGTTTTTTCGGCGTAGGGGGTTCCCTTTATAATCCATACCAGACCTAAGGGCCTGGTATGCCCCGCGACGGGGCTCGCAAGGTGTCAATCTCGCCGATAAAAGCGGCAAGATTGACATCCTTTTCTAGTCCCGTCGCACCTGAGTCACGTTCAAAATGAACGGACTTGTCCATGTGTGGGCAAGTCCGTTCATTCTGAAAGTCCGCCGGAACTCCGGCGAAAGTCCGTCGGAAAGAAGGGCGGACTTAGCCCGCCGGAAAGTCCGGGCGTGTGTGGGCAAGTCCGTCCGTTTTAAAGTCCGGCGCACCTGGCGGACAAAGTCCGTCGGAAAGTGTGCCGGACCAAGTAGGATAGAAAGTCCGACCGTGTGTACGCGGCATTAGCCTTTTTCGGGTGTGCTACTGGTTTTTCACCCCGGATATACAGCACACAGTCACTAGAATCAGGAATTCTGGTCAGTACTCTTAACGTCACAGGATCACCAGATCCCTCTTTCCAGTATACACTGGACACTCCCTAATGAGCTCTCCAGAGCAGGTTCACAAATGAGGAGTCCATTGACTAGTTCCAAAAAAAGAGATCTTGAAGATGGGCCAACTCTGCCAAAGCTGGGACCACAATTAATGACAGTAGAAAGCAGGATAACAACCACAGGTGGGGATAGCCACCCCCACCCAGATGAGTTGATTCCCTCTAGCAGGGAGAAGAAGAAAAGCCTTGTTGCTCTAAATCTCAGACTATGTATAAGCCTCTCCAGCCACCTTCTGGGCATACCTATCCTAAGGATTAGCTAAAGCACAACAATATTCAGCCTCAGATTTATCTTGCCCAACCCTTTATGTTCCAGAAGCCTCTGGAAGGCAGGGGAGAGCAATCGAACCTGCAGTCTGTGAGATCTAGAGCAGCTTTAACAACTGTTCCACTGATTACAGAGGAGCCAAAAAGAACTAAATTTGTCTACATCTTACCAGCCTAACAAGGCGGGTGCTACATGGATTGTATGCTTTAACTTATTTTTCCCGCTCTCCCATGATTGTTATCCAAATAGATTAAAATTAGGCTGGAAAATCATACACATATTGAATATGGAAAAACTGGCTTCAAAATACATTTTGGTAGCCTTTAATTGCCCTGCATAAGGATGTCTAAAGAAAATGCAGAAATAGGATTGCGCAATAAAATAAATTTAAATATAAAACAAATTTGTTTATTTTATTTATTGTCTTTATTTGGACACATTTTTCAATTTGCCTATGATTTATTGAAACTGGGCACTGCTTTGATATAATGACTGATTTTGTGGCGATTACAACATCACAAATTTATTCTGGAATTTATTAACCAAGACTCCCTGGTTATTGATATACAGATCTTCCACCTCATCATAGCAATTGTGATCAGATAGCATGGAGCCAGTACTGTGAGAATGTGTGTGGTCCATACTGGGAGGTGTTTATGACAGTTTTAAATCAGTGTCTTATGGGTCTTATATCTGTGATTTTGTGTTATCTATAGATTTTCAATAAGCGTTTTTTCCAATTACACAACACTTAGGTCTTAGGTAACTGTACACACCTTCTTTGGTGGCATTCTTTTCTGAGTATGGTTACAGGCTGTCATCCAGTACTTTGGGTGAGCCGGTGAATTATTGTTATATTTAAAAAGACTCCCATGTATTTTTATGTTTGTGAAATTTCTTTAACAGTGAAAACCTGTCATGGGATCTAATCCATCCCCATTCTATCCAAAACTAGAAACATTTTGTCTTATTTTCTCACATCAGAAACTTGGGAGTTATTTATTACACATAGACTGTTCCATTTATTTTATCATTTCTCATCATCAATTATTTTATTTATTAGTTTAAATATTTTCTCCTTCAACTGTTTATTTTCCTGACCACAACATTTTGCGTAACTCTAAAGAAGCTTCAGAGAGTCAATTTCTGGTTGACTCTCTTCAGGGGTTAAACTAATTTCAACCGGTCACATAACACATCCAAACTATTTTAGTTTTATGTTGCATTGGCGTTCTGCCCAGGTACATTAAAGATTGTGAGCTGGACGTGCTTGCTCTCCTTTCTAAAAAATCCTCTTGAACGAAGGAGGGAGAAAACGACAGTATATGTGCACCAGTCATGTTCAACAAACCTTTTTTTCTTTTTCCTGCTATGATGACCCAGTTGGAAACAAACTGTGATCTGAACCGTGGAGATAAGCCGATAGCGGGCTATCATCTGTTCAAAATCAGATCTGGGGAAATGGGACATTATAAGGTCCCATTCATTTTGGTGTGATTAGAACCTTATATAGCACTCTCCTAGTTAGGTTGCTAGGTAAATTTAGTTTTTGGCTCTTTCTGTAATCATTGGAGCAGTGATTGCTTGGTCTGGTCTGTTCAGAGCTTCACAGGCTCAGCGTTTGATTGCTTCCCCCTGCCTCTAGAGGAAGTTTCTGGAACTTAGGGAGGGAGAATTCAAATGTCCAGCCTAAATATCGAGCAGGGCCTAGCCAATCCCTAGCAAGGTGTGCCCAGATGGTGGCTGGGCTGCTGTCAAATAATCAGGAGCCCTGAGGAGATTCTCTATCTTCCTGTCAGGGCTGGGCTTAGGCCTTCCTTTTCTGATCTGGCGGCTCAGCTGTCGCCTAATTGCCAGCTCCTATCTCTGCACAGTGACTCACCTGTTGATGTTTTCCTGCTCATCAGTCCTGCCTACTTAAGCCGTCCAGCCCAGATGATCTTTGCCTTCGCCTTGGTCAACATCACAGTTCACGCGTTCCTGTTAAAGACTTGCTTGGCTGACATTCCTTCTGGCTCCAGATCCTGCTTACTGTTCCACTACACTGATCCCCCGCCTCCTGACTTTCTGGCTTGTCTGACTATGCGTTCCGGTTACCGAACTTTGGCTATGTTTTGACTATGTTTGTTCCATTTACTTTTATTATTAAACAAGTGTGATATAACTGTACTTCTGTCTCGGTCTGATTCATGGTTTCTGACACTCTGGGGATGGATCTGTGAGCTAGGGGGGCTGCTTGCCCTTGGAACCCTTTGAACTGGAAGCTGGACAACTTTACAGGAGGCTGCACCTATGGACTGATCTTGCTTCAGGATCCTGTGAGTAAAGCCTCTTTTCTGTGCTACACCTAAATTCATGGTTCCAGGCCGTGAACCATGGACTGTTCCAGTCTGCCTTTATCTGTTCTCATGCTACTTCATGATCCCCATCCGTGAACCGTTGACTGTTCCAGTCTGCCTCTATCTGTGTTCATGCTACTTCGGTCCCGAGCAATGAACCGTGGACTGTTCCAGTCTACCTATACTAGTGCTATATCTAATAAGCAAGAATTGTCATCTGCCAGCAATATTTTCCATTTTGGATTATCTCGCATCACCCCCAAATCCCCCTCCCAAGTTTCTACTAGCAAATAAACTTTGAAAAGACATTCCCTAGACTGTTCAATGGGCCAGAGTGAATGGAATGTTTCTGTTTGCCTGGCTGCCTCTGTACTGTTTTTTTGAAAGAACCTGTCTAATCTACCATAGTTCCTTTGGGGGTAACACTACACTCACATGCTTTTAGCATGTGTTTGTTGAGTTATGGTTTAAATGTTTAGATGGTACAATTCTTCTTTGGTTTCTGTAAAGGTTCTTATGTATCCAGGTCATGGTATAGCTAGTAGTAGTTATTATGGTTCAACTGGACTTGTCCTGTAATGAATGATGAAGATATTTCACTACTTATCCAACTGGCTTCCCCTGCTCGAATACATGTATTTATACCCACATGGGTAACTTGGTCACCTTGATCCAATGACCGTGAAATGTATCAAGGCATATGTTGATTGTCTAACAAGATGGGGGTTATCTGACAAGATTGGATGGTCGCCTCCATATGACTAGGGGATTTTAGGAGTGCATTGTCAGTCACTATACTACTTGGTGTGGACCAGGACATTACTGTTTGTATAGCCATCTTGCCATTGATAGTCTTTGTATGCTCTGGCCCCCGGCCACCAGGTGATTGCAACTGGGTCAAATCAGGACATTTTAATTAGAAATGTTAAGCAGATTTGCTGTAAACATACACACATTGTCACTCCAAGACCATTTGCATGTCCCCTATAATCTCCCCCAGGGTAGGAGAGAGCCCCTGGGTCATTGCTTAATAGGTTGGATTTTTTGATACATACACAACTCTTATATCTCCTGATGAAGCAGATCTATGGTATCGTGTTAAGAATCATCATCATCAACACAGATGGCATTTAAACCTTGACAGGGGTTCCAACGCTTTCCTGTTCTATTCAAGACTAAAAAAATGCTTTGATTGTAGTCTGTTTATAAAAATAGGTCTATAGATTTAATGCATTAATATAATAATTATTATTATTAAAACATAATAATAATAATAATAATAATAATAATAATAATAAAATAAAATAGCACATACTGTAGACTTTTAGACTTACAAAAAAAAAAAACACAGTACACTAGTTCCTATTTAAGATAATTAAGTAAATGCTTGTCTTAAAATAGAAGTAAATAATTATTTAAAAAAAAGAAGAATCTTTTTTTCCTGGTCTCCAATCCATCATCCCATACCATTAATAACAAGGTGTTGTGTAATTGAAGAATAAATAGTACAAAGGCTTCAACATAATATTTATCTTGAAATATATCCAGAAATAGGCTTTAGAAAATTTCTAGTGAAAGGTGAAGACAAAGTGAGAGTTTAGAAAAAGCTTCTTTAAGATAAGGGGATGCCATTTTTCAAAAAGACAATTGAGAATTTGGAGACATATTAAAACCAGAGAGACCTTTATCACACAATGTTTAATGTAATAACACTTCAATAAAATATGTACATGGAGATTTTTAGACTTATAGATGTATTCATCCCCTCTTTGATTTTTTCCTACTTAAAGCTTGTTTCCTGGCCTACATTAAACCAGCTTGCATGCATGCTTCTCACCACACTACCACCCATCCCCCCATTCAAAGGAAAAACCCCTCTAACAGAGATTTAAACTTCCCCGAGTCCACAGTCAAATCACCCTCACTTTCGTGAGGCACAACTGGTGACACTGGTCTTCAGGACCAAAGGCGATCTCAAGTTGGACAGCCAATGGGAAGTGTCCACCTCAGCCAAGCAGTGATGTGGGCACACAAAGAAGTACCCATCTCCTCTGCAGTGAAGAAGGTAGAAGACTCAGAACCCAGTGTGCCATGTCATGTCAGGTAAGTATAAGGGGCTTTTAGTTTTGTCGGCAATTGTTTAGATGGGATGAGGTGGGGATGAGGTAAAAGGTGGACAGGTCAGCAAGCGGAAGTTTTAAGGGCTATTGCCCTATTGCACATTTTCCCTCACTTCCTGTCTAGTGAAATTGTGGTCACACATATCAAGATATTAACTAAGGTAAATCTCTCTAACATAGCCCCCCAAAGCAGTAAAAACGTGACGTAAAACACGTACGTCGGGCCTATAAACGGGGCAATAGCCAATAGCTTTAGTCTCTTAATTTATTCTGAGCATGCGTAGCACTTTGTGTGTCAGATTTGTCTACACACGATCAGAATTTAAAGGATCGGATTTTGTTGTCGGAAAATTTTATAGCCTGCTCTCAAACTGTGTGTCGGAAATTCTGATGGAAAAAGCCCACACACGATCGGAATTTCCGACAACACAATCCGATCGCACTCAATCTCCACTCTAATGCCCTGTACAATCTGACAGTGTGTACAGGGCATTAGGGTTAGTGTTGATTGATTGCTAAGGTTGGTTCAGAGAAGGATTAAGTTTTATGCTTAGGGGTTATTAATTGTTTTGGCTTGTTTCAGGGAGGATTAGGTGTTAGTGTTAGGGGTAATATTTTGGACATATTTCAGGGAGTATTAAAGGTGAATTCCAGGTATGGATATTTTATACATAGTTACATTGGTCTAGCTTAAACCAATGTAACCATGGGTCACGGTTAAGGGTCAAGCTTTGGGACCAATAGCTATAGCAGTAGAGAGGCTCAAACTAACCAGCTGAACATGTACACAAGCAGGTCTCACCCAAGGTGCGGGGTCTAAGCACTAACTGGTATTCACCATAGCTCCTGATGGTGGAGATTAGTTTTGCTGTATGGTCCTCAGGATCACCCCTCCAGGAGGTGAGCAAGCCAGGGCCGTGTAGCAGATATAGCAAGTAGGGATCAAGCAAAAGTGTAGTCAGTAAGGTTACCAAAAAGTGGTTGGTAATGAATGGTCGCAGGTTGGGATCGAACATAAGCATAGTCAAGGAACAAGCCAAGGTCAATAACGAGTAGTAGTGCAGATATGGACAGCAGCAGGAGAGTCAAGAGCAAGATATTGGCTGGGGAACAGCACAATAATCTGGCAAACAGGAAGTGCCAAGGCATGGCTTAAATAGGAAGTTTGTGGGAGGAGCAAAGAGTTCAAGATTCACCAGAAACAAGACATAAGGCAGGATTGTCCAGTGGATCAGAGCAGGTACTGTCCAGCATCTCAGGTGTCTCAGCAAGAAGAGCTACTGCCGGTCGCAGCAGAGGTAATGGGTTCAGATGCCGGTCCTGACACCATGTTTATATCATAACTGGCTATTGCTTCTGGAAACCAATGAAGCACAAAAATGACTTCGAAAGGCAGACTTGCATGACTTGCTTCCAGTTCCTGTGCTGAGCAGCTGCCCTGCTGCTTGTGAATAGAGGAGGTCATCCTCTTAGCATGGCCCTTCTTCATCAGAGCTATCCTCTTATGATAGCTCTGATGAAGAAGGGATGTTCCCTTTGAAACGCGTTAGCTGATTGTGATGCCTGTGCGTTCCTCCACGATCCTTGGAAGGTATCGCTAATCCTAAGTCGCATGCTGTTTGTTGGTGCACTTTCACGTTGTGCCTCCTCTACCAATTGCTTGTGAGTTGTTTTCTTTTTACCATTTTTATTCAATAAATATTTTAAAAGATAATGCACAAGGCTGGTGCACCCCTTTTTCTCTTTTCTCTCGGTAGGGGGGAATTAACCTGACCTTATATTAACCTGACCTTCATGTAATACCTTAAGCACATTGATAATAACTCTAGCTACATCTTTGTAGCTTAAATATTGATATTTGAACTGAAAATTATCATTATGACTAACTTTATGAAATGTCGGTAAAAATTTGGCTCTGTAAATTTTTGTGTTGTGTCAGTGAATTTAACTTGGGGAAGTTGGCAACCCTGTGTAAGATCAAGGTAAGTTTAGGTGTTAGGGTTAGTGTGCCTAATTGTTAAGGGTCATTTTATGGGAACATTAAGTGCTGGGGGGGAGCTCAAGGCTAGGTTTCCACTATTGCAACCCCAAAGTCATGCAATTTTGCGGCGATTTTACTGTGATTTTTGCAGCAATTTTGATGCGAATTGAAGCAATGCCTGTGTATTCTTGAGGTCTGTGGACCTCTACCGGTCGAGGTTTCGCCGCGACCGGTAGAGCAAGAGCAATAATTCTAGCCCTAGACCTCCTCTGTAACGCAAAACATGCAACCTGTAGAATTTTTTAAACGTCGCCTATGGAGATTTTTGAGGGTAAAAGTTTGACGCCATTTCACGAGCGGGCATTTTGAAGCGTGACATGTTGGATATCAATTTACTTGGCGTAACATTATATTTCACAATATAAAAAAAAATTGGGCTAACTTTACTGTTGTCTTATTTTTCTATTCAAAAAAGTGAATTTTTTCCAAAAAAAGTGCGCTTATAAGACCTCTGCGCAAAACCGGTGCAAAAAAAAGTATTGCAACGACCGCCATTTTATTCTCTAGGGTGTTAGAAAAAAACCCATATATAATGTTTGGGAGTTCTAAGTAATTTTCTAGCAAAAAAACCTGTTTTAAACATGTAAACACCTAACATCTAAAACGAGGCTGGTCCTTAAGTGGTTAAAGTCGCACAGATATGAACGGTACTCATTGGAAATCATGGGGTACGACTTGTCATGCGACTTTGCAGTCCCAAGTCGCATGACAACCCACACTAGTGGAAACCAAGCCTGATGCCTCGTACACACGATCGGATTGTTGGCCAACAAAACCGTGGAATTTTGTCTGAAGGGCGTTGACCCAAACTTGTCTTGCATACGCACAGCCACACAATTGTTGGTCAACAATTACGAACGCAGTGACGTACTAGACGTACTACGTGGTTTTTCAGCTCTTTGGTGCCACCCTTTGGGCTCCTTCTGCTAAATTCTTGTTAGTAAAAGTTTGGTGAGTGTTGTTTCGCGATTTTTATTTCGCACTTTTCTTTTCGCGTTTTTCATTTAGCGCTTTTCAGTTCACGCTTTTTCATTCCGTGCTTTTCAGTTCGTTTCTGAGCGGCCGTTCGTCATTCAGACATGTTGCGGAATCGGAGGAGATAACGTGTTATTTATTATTGGCCTTGGAGTTATTGCTTTGACATTATTTTTTGGGTTGAATAATGATTTGATTTGGTATATTTTGTATATTTTTGGATGCATAGAAAGAGAGTCCCGGAGCAGAGAAAGGGAGAAGATAGGCGTAGGGACGGCATGACATTGCTGGACAGCACAGTCAGGCTGAAAAAGAAAAAGAAAAGGGGAGGAGCCGGGAGCAGGGAGGCGTTCGGAGCTTGGTAGGAGAGGAAGAAGGGAAGTGACGTCAGTCTAAAGTGGCGGAGGGGACAATTCCCACCCACCCTCCCGAGTTGGGTAGAGAAGGGGGGGGCAGGTCAGTATAACCTGGCAGTGTTGGGTCTTTGGAGGAGGAGAAGATAGATGTTACATGTATTGAACATGTTAGTGCCCATCTACGGTATGGGGGTTTTCTGTTACTTTCAGGTTAACGAGGGGTTAACCTGGAAGGGGTAAAAGGTAGGTCACTGCGAAGGTTGGGTACCGTCTCCGAGTCAGGGTACTGCCGACTGGAGGCCTAAAGTTTAAAGAAGTTGTTCGCAGTGACCAGTAGTGGTGTTGTTTCCCTCTATGACCCCAAAAAGTACATAAAAGTTTATTAATGGTTATTTATGAAAAATGTTATTTATTGAATTTTATAGTTTGTTAATAAAAAGGCCGTCAAGGCCATTTACTCCAAATCTGGTCACGTCATTTGTGAGGGATTTGGAAGGGTGGAGTTCATGGATAAGTGGTGGGGTCAGGTTACTGGGCTTAAGTCCTTCAGATGTCATGCACTTTTTGGTTAAGTTCTATTGGCAGATATCATGTCTAATTTTATTTGTTTTCTTTTTTTAATGCACGATAAAAAAATAGTGGAGAATAATACTTGGCTATGTGTTCTACTTCAAATGACAGTTTGGGAGTAGGCAGTTACATTTTAAAAAATACAATGTAAAATTAACAAGAGACACCAACATAGTTGTATCTTTGATCTTAAAAACTACGGGATAATGGTGTTGTGGTAACTTGCCCAAATAAAAAATAAAAAAGCATAATAAAATTATTCTTGATATCACTAGAAAAAAAAGCCTTTGAAAAATTGTTTGCAATAACTCCATCAGTATCACCAGCAAAGCAGCTTCATTATTATCCCATTAAAGAAGAAGAGAATGTGCGCTGCATTTCGAGATTTTATACTTTGCCGCGTCACGAATGTTAATTCTCCATTATGAACGTTAGTTACAAGTCCGGCTCGTCCTTGCTTCCGAGCATGCGTGTTTGTACTTTGGACTTTTGTCCGATGGACTTGTGTACACACGCTCGGAAAATCTGACAACACACATTTATCCGCTGAAAATTTGAAAACCTGCTAGCCAACATTTGTTGGCGGAAAGTCCGACAACAATTGTCTGATGGAGCGTACAAATGGTTGGATTTAACGCCAACAGCCTGTCATCGAACATTTCCCGTCGGAAAGTCCGATCGTGTGTACGGGGCTTTAGTGTTGGGTCAAAAACGCTGGACAACAACTAATTCTATAATATAAGCCTTCACAGTTTACTGTATTACAGATGTTGTGTAATATATGCAGCAATTTTAATTGTTATGTTTCTAATTGATAAAATAATAAAAATTTATTGACGGAAAAAAAAAAATGCTGGACAGCTATCCTAATCCCACAGAGAGAAAATGTATTGAGGAAGGACCTATGTGTGGAGCATAGATCCTGAGACTAGGAGTATGTCCTGGAATTCTGCTTTAAAGTTTTGTTCCGGCCGAAATTATACTTTTTAAATAAAAATACCCATATAATACACAAGCTTAATGTATTCTAGTAAAGTTAGTCTGTAAACTAAGGTCTGTTTTGTTAGTTTATAGCAGTAGTTTGTTATTTTATAAACTTACAGCAGGCCGTGGCCATCTTAAGTGTGGGCATCTGAAGCCAGACTGTATTTCTTCCTGGATCTCATCCTTGCAGATCTCGCACATGCTCAGTGCAGCACAAGCAGTGTAATAGGTTTCAGGTCAGGTTTCCATAGCAACGGCAGTGTCAGAGGAAGTTGCCGCCCCTTCCCAGAAGGCATTGCAAACAGGAAATGATGCAATGGGCCACGGGCAGGGAGGAGGAAGTGAAAAATGAATACAGCAGATATACAGTAGGTACTGAGAAAAAAAATGTAAAAATATCCAATTTGTTTACAGTGCACAGTTTAGTGAGGGATGCTGAAGAGTTGTAAAAGTGGTTGGAACTCCACTTTAATAAATGTGTCAAGTCACAGTACTCTGCATGACACAAGGTCCGAAAAGATAATATTTGTTTTTTAAAAAAATCTGAAATTAGGTGCAAAATTCTTTCTAGCGACAGCTTTGATCCAAATGTTTTCCAGCAGTTTCTTTAGGATAAGGACACATCATTTTTTTTTTTAAAGACAGGGAAGGATTCTAGGGTGATGAAAACCAGATCTCTTTTATTACACCAGAAACTTTGTGATAACATATTTATTTCACTGGAAAACAAAGGAAAATATTTGAAGAGGAGATGCGATAAGTAAAATATGATGTGGCCACACATTGCACCCCCTTGTACTTATATTTCACAAGAAATCGGTGAAAACTTGGAGTAGGCCCGTTGACAAATTTCTGTACATTCCATCAAAAACTGCAGAATATATATATATATTAATTGCGCTTGGCGCCCGTCCTTGAGCTCTCTTCCCGAGACTCCTGTTTTGTATTATAACAGCGTGTTTCTTGGGAAATATTAACTCGACTTCCTATCTAAAGCGTGTTTCAATCTCAACTTAAATAACCTAATCCGTTTGGCTTCCCAGCAAAGTTCACCCAACAATGACCCTGAATGTACTTTCCCCATGGATGGACTCGTGATTAGAGAAATCATTTCTGATCCGAGAGAGATGTCAAGGACTATATGGCTTGCAGCAGGTGTTCTGTGTTAGGTCTGCTTACTAAATGATCAGAGAATGAATGAAACAATAGTAGTTATAGTGAAACATATTGTCAGTGTAATACGTTACAGACAGTAGGTGACGTGACAATAAAACAGTTGTTGTAAACAGAGTGGACATACACTATATTACCAAAAGTATTGGGACGCCTGCCTTTACACACACATGAACTTTAATGGCATCCCAGTCTTAGTCCATAGAGTTCAGTATTGAGTTGGCCCACCCTTTGCCGCTATAACAGCTTCAACTCTTCTGGGAAGGCTGTCCATAAGGTTTAGAAGTGTGTCTATGGGAATGTTTGACCATTCTTCCAGAAGCGCATTTCTGAGGTCAGGCACTAATGTTAGACAAGAAGGCCTGGCTCGCAGTCTCCGCTCTAATTCATCCCAAAGGTGTTCTATCGGGTTGAGGTTCGGACTGTGCAGACCAGTCAAGTTCCTCCAACCCAAACTCCCTCAACCATGTCTTTATGGACCTTGTTTGTGCCAGGGGCGGATCCAGAGTCTTGTCTCGGGAGGGGCACTGCCAGAAAATATGTTTTTTTGCAGGTAATTTATCGGGGAAATGGCTGGTGTTGGCGCTTCAATCACTCCGGCACCATGGTTGTTATGGTGTCAGGATGATTGAAGCGTATTATTTTATTATTACATTGTTATATAAAATGAAATAGTTCAACTCACCATAATGCAGAATCAGTGGGAGCCCTGAGCGTGTCACTTGCCACCGTCGCCTGCCACCAGATGCGGATTGTCACTTGCAACGTCAACTGCCACACGTTGCTGGTTGTCACTTGCCTGCCGCCAGATGCAGATTGTCATTTGCCACATCACCTGCCACATGTTGCGGATTGTCACTTGCCACGTCACCTGCCACATGTTGCGGATCATCACTTGCCACGTCACCTGCCACAGGTTGCGGATCGTCACTTGCCACGTCATCTGCCACATGTTGCGGATTGTAACTTGCCACGTCACCTGCCAAATGTTGCTGGTTATCACTTGCCTGCCGCCAGATGCAGATTGTCACTTGCCACCGTCGCCTGCCACATGTTGCGGATTGTCACTTGCCACGTCACCTGCCACACATTATGGACTGTCACTTGCCACGTCACCTTCCACACGTTGCTGGTTGTCACTTGCCACGTCACCTGCCACAAGTTGCGGACTGTCACTTGCTGCTAAGGTGGGGATTGTCTTTTGCTGTGTCCCAGAGTCAGGCAGCAGAGAGATGATGTAATCTCACTGCTGCCCGCGGCTGCCTGCACAGTGAGGGCGGGCGGTGAGAGATGATGTCAGTTTCCCATACAAAATCTGTTTCCCCTGGCTCTCGGCTGAGATCAGAACTCCGCCCCTCTAGCCCTCTGCACCGCTGGTCCTCCTACTCTCCCCCGAATGCACGGGGCGGGGCCGTAGAAGGATGATTAGCATTCAGGGGAGAGTAGGAGGAGCAGCGGTGAAGAGGGCTGGAGGGGTGGAGTTCTGATCTCAGCCGAGACTGAGAGCCAGGGGAAACAGATTTTGTTGGGGAAACCAATCTCGGCACAACACCGGGCCGCCCACTCTCTCACCCGCATTTAATTTCTCGGGGGGGGGAATTGCCACGTTGTCCCCCCCTGGATCTGGTAGGGGCCATCCCCAAATTGTTCTCACAAAGTTGGGAGCATGAAATTGTCCAAAATGTCTTGGTATTTTGACGCTTTGAGAGTTCCCTTCACTGGAACTAAGGGGCCAAGCCCAACCTCTGAAAAACAACCCCACATCATAATCCCCCCTCCACCAAATGATTTGAACCAGTGCACAAACAAGGTCCATAAAGACATAGATGAGCGAGTTTGGGGTGAAGGAACTTGTTTGGCCTGCACAGAGTCCTAACCTTAACCCGATAGAACACTTTTGGGATAAATTAGAGCGGAAATTACGAGCCTGGCCTTCTTGTCCAAAATCAGTGCCTGACCTCACAAATGCGCTTCTGGAAGAATGGTCAAACATTCCTATAGACACACTCCTAAACCTTGTGGACAGCCTTCCCAGAAGAGTTCAAATGGTTCTAGCTGCAAAGGTTGGGCCAACTCAATCTTGAACCCTATGGAATAAGACTGGGATGCCATTAATGTTCATGTGTGTGTAAAGGCAGGCGTCCCAATACGTTTTATTGGGTTTTCAAAAAGATTCCAAAAATAAAACTTGTACGTATCAGTGCAGGTTGGCAAGGAATATGCAATGTAAAGAGGTTGAAGTGATGGCACATATAACCAATTATAGAAAAGACGTAGGTCTTTTATATGGTTATGGAGAGTATGGGGTGCAGAAGGTATGGACATGGTGCCCTCTTCACGTTCAGTTTTTTAAGGTGGGAAACAATAGACTGGTAGATAATGTGTAGTCAGGTGGGCATGTCTAGCTGGAGCTTTAAACACCTTGTGAGTAGTTTATGGGATGTAAAATTTACATGAACCCTAATAATGACCTTTTCTTATTGGCTCCCGTTTGGTCTGTTAAAGCTGAAGTTTAGGTATGGACTATTTTGCATGGTCCAGTTTGGACTAATATAAGTATGTATGTGTCATGCCTGTGGGATCCCCGCGGAATCTGGAAATCACCGCGGTAAGCATCACTGCGACAGTGATTATGACTAGCTTCCTGGGCCAGTGTCAAGCAGCTGCCCTGCTCCTTAGGGAACAAAGGAGGGCACTCACTTCACACAGGCACCACTTAGAGAACACTTTTCTCAATGAATGCAAAGCATTCTCTGATTGGACGTGTGGGAAGGTGCAGCGTGATGCATCAGCAGAAAACACACAGTCGAGGTGCAATATAAAGATCGTAATATAACAGAAGTCCAGCAAAAACAAACAGGTCTGGCGGGAAAACAACCCAACAGGGACCACTCACAAGTTGTTACAGCAAAACAGCAGTAGAGTGGTGGACCAAAGTTGCCGTTCTCGAGTAGCGGAATGCAGCTTGGCTGGTCTGCACTAGACATGTGCACTGCCAAAAAATGTGTTTGTTTTCCTTTCATTCGTTTTTTGTTTTTTTTTTAGTTTTTCGGGTCAATCGTTATGATCGCAATTAGTAAATTCATAAATTCGTACATTCGTAAATTCGTTCATTCTCACATTCGTACATTCGTAAATCAGTACATTAGTAAATTAGAAAATTCATAAATTCGTACATTCGTAAATTAGAAAATTTGGAAATTTGAAAATCCGAAAAACCCAAAAATTTGAAAATCTGAAATAGTAATTAACTATTTAATTATTGGTGTTGTAATTTCCTTTCAAATTTGGCTGTTAGTGAATGTAACAAATACGAATTTATCAGAAGTTACAAATTATCCGAAATATACGAATGCCGCATCTAAACAAATGGAATGGAACAAATTAATAATAAATAAAAATAATAAAAAGTTTTTATTATTTTTATTGTTATTTATTATTATTAATTCATTACCTTCCATTCGTTTGGATACAGCATTTGTTATTTCGGATAATTCGTAACTTCGGATAAATTTGTATTTGTTACGTTCACCAACAGCCAAATTTGAAAGGAAATTACGATACCTATAATTTAATAGTAAGTAATAGTTAAGTTATTATTAGTTAATTATTATTTCAGATTTCCGAATTTCCGAATGTACAAATTTCCGAATATATGAATTTACGAATGTGCGAATGTACGAATTTACGAATGTACGAATTTAGGAATGTGCGAATGTACGAATTTACGAATGTACAAATTTACGGATTTCCGAATGTGCGAATGTAAGAATTTACTAATTTTCGAATATTCAAATTTACGAATATTCGGAAAAATTCGTTAAATGGGTTTTGTCGAAATTTGTCAAAAATAACGAATTTGGAACGAAACTAATTGCACATGTCTAGTCTGCAACCAAACGGGTGAGCTTCCAGGAAAGATGGTGTGTCCCTGCATTTTCTCTACTCCTCCAGAACCTTTCCCTGATGCTAAGCACTTTCCCTGATAGACTGGTGACCTGATCCTACCTTAGCCACTCGCAAAATGCATCCCAAGCCCGGGAGTCACATGGGGTGCCAGCATCCAATCAGATATCTGCCTCCCTGTTACCGAGCAAACCATAGAGGAACTAGGTTCCTGTTGACTTCCTCCTCCACCTGCATTGCTACGAGCGCCACCTGCAGTGGAGAAAGTAGAGTGCACCTACCTACTGATGCAGCAAAGGTTGTAACATCGCCGATCTGCCTCTCCACGTCGTACAATCAGAGAATGCTTTGCATGCATTGGGAAAATGCAAAGTGTTCTCTAAATGGTGTCTATCTCCAGTGAGCATGAGACCCAGAAGCTAGCAGTGGTCACTGTAGTAGCGGCGCCTATTACCATGATTTCCACCTTCCACAGAGATTGGTCAGGTATGGCACACACATATTTACATTGGTCCAAGCTGGATCAATGTAACTATGCAAAACAGTCTATACCAAAACTTTAGCTTTATTATATTGTTTCGCTATATTTATTTGGTAAGTGAAAAAAAAAAATACCGATTGATCCTGCCATAAATCCAATGAGCTAACTTCCTGTAGTGAGCTGATGATGCTGTATTGAAAACTCATACAATGAGTCCACCTCTATAGAGTACGGAACACCTCCCCTATGTTATAGAGAAGAGAAGATAAAGTAGATAGAGAAAAGGAGAGAGGAGAGTGTTCTGTAGTCCTAACACACCTCCTTTCCTAATGTGATATGGACATACTATAGTGAAAATAAAGGAGAAAAAAATGGGGGCCAGCATATGTAAGGACTGATTGGCTGACATAAACGTTGTATTACATTTTTGTTCTGGGTTTAGGTATGCTTTAGGGGCCAATTTATATTAGAAGTGGGACAGATGGGTGATGGGACCCCTCCCACTGTCACATTGACCTGGACATGGATAACTTTTGTAGCGCTACCCCCACAGGAGCCACTGATTACATGTCCCGAGTTTTTTCCCTAATAAGTGCACTAGCATCCAGGCACATAGTCTCAGTCAATCGTCCGGCTTAATGATCACTCTAGAGGTATCGTTTTTTTTTTTTTATGTTTTATTGCAAATTTGAACTTGGATGGGTGCAAAGTAACCATGGGATACTCCAGCAACATTAACTAGTAATGTGAGGACACCTATCCTCCTCCTAAAAATTCCTAGCACAGTCCTTTCAGTATGAAATGACGGGCTGAGCTACACAGGGACACCATGAGTAATGTCCAAGCTGACTATAGGGCTAGAAGAACCACAGCAGCACACAGTCACTTGGATTTTACACACTGGTCTGTACTCAAAATTTTCTCTGGATAGTTGGGCACCTCCTTCCAATATCAACCAGACATTTCTCACATAAACTCTCCAGGCCAGATTCCCAAAGTTAAATCCCCCAATTAGCTCTATCAAAGTTCGGTAGAATAGGCCCCCCAGCTCGCACAACTAAGACCTCGATGAGAAAATAAAGAAACAAAGCTAGGTGGCATAGAAAGGCAGCAACTGTTCAGGCTGGGATCTTTTCCTCTTGGACAAAGACCCAGCAGTTTCAGGCTTCAGCCTATTTATGCACACAGTCACTATCTGGGCACCCTCCCTCAAGGATTGGCTATGACAACATAAATATTTAGCTGCTGATTTGCTTTATCTAGCCCATTATCTTACAGAACTATCAAGAAGGCAGGGGGGGCAGCCAAACCCACAGCCTGTGAAACCAAGTGCAGACCAGAGAAATCACCAACAGCTGATTATAGGAGAGCTAAGAACAAGATTTAACTAACCTAGCACCTTTGTAGGAGGGTGCTCCACTTCCATCTAGCTGTCAATCGATACACTGAATATTTTTACTTGGCCAGTGATTAAATTGGGGGCCCAAAATTGCTTTTGTACAGGGGTCTATTGGTAATTCTGTCCATCGCTGGTTGTAGAGCAGACTGAGAGAAGGGTCTCAGTAAACTTGAACTGGCTGAAGAAAATACAAAGAAAGGCTAGTGTTGAAGAGAAGGTATTAAAATGTGTCTCAGTTTGCCCTTGTGAGAAATATACTCACCCCCTTTCCTTCTTCCACAAGGCAGCGCTGGAAGCCTAAACACACAATTCTCAGACCTGAGGAGTGCAAGATGGTTGAGCATATACCTTCCACAGCATACCACCAGGGCTCCCAGAATTAACTTCTGGGTTGCTTAGTGTCAGTGTCTGGACAACCATACTACAACTGCTGAATGATCAGCAATGAAATTAATTGGAGATTGAACAAGGTTACATGGTTCCAGCCTTTAAGAGACACTTGAAGCTCTCAAAGACTAAAAATGATTGTGTATTCATTATATATTCGCCTCAGTCTCATGTTTCTTTATTTTATTCCAGTTTCAAGACCGCAGAGTTCCCCAGAAGACTTGAAAGTACTAATGAGCAATGTCAATCGTTTAAATGAGAGCTTCCGAGACCTTCAGTTTAAACTCGTGCAACTGACATTTAGAGGAGATTTCATGGATCATATCTGGAAACTTCAGGATCTTTTCCAGAATCATTCAGACTCTTTGTTTCAGCTGACTGAGTCCTTACAGAAGCTGGAACATAACCTCAATGACGTCCAGAACATGGCCAGCCAAACAGACACACTTGCCTCCAATCTTGGCGCCAGCCTCAGCCAGAAATCTGAGGAGCACAATTTAGAAATGTACAAGTTGTCGACAGAAGTCAATGGTAGCAAATATGTCTGGAACCACCATGACGCCATGCTGAAGGAGCTGTCGACCAAAGTTGAAGGACTCAGTGAGCAAATCAGTGATATGCTTGGAACATTTAATGCCCTCAATGGAACTTTCTCCTATGACATAGGAATCCACCATACCAGGATACAAGAGCTTCAGAGTCTTATAACCAATGTTACAGAAGACACCAGGCACATGAGACTCCTACATATTGTAATGGAGCAACAACTGAAGCATGAAATGGCTCTCATAAATAACGTAACAGAAGATCTACGCCTTAAAGATTGGGAGCACTCAATAGCCTTGAAAAATATCTCTGTGATCCAAGGTAGGCCACCAATAAATATATAAATCATATAAAAATGTTAACTGTGCAGATCTATCCAAATTATATACTTATACTGCTGGGATTTTGATTTGGTTTGAATATGCACTTGCTTTTCCTTTTAAGGATATTTCAGTTTTTGTAAATTGCAGGAAAATTTAAAGAGAACATGTCACCTTGCACGTTCAGGACATAGGGCAGTGATGTCGAACCTTGGCACCCCAGATGTTTTGAACTACATTTCCCATGATGCTCATGCACTCCGCAGTGTTGTTGAGCATCATGGGAAATGTAGTTCCAAAACATCTGGGGTGCCAAGGTCCGCCATCACTGACATAGGGTCTTTATATATGCTGTTCCCTGACCACCACCAAATACTCATATCTCCAAATCTCCCTCACCACTCATTTTTCTGTGGCTGCTGAAAATGGACAGGCATGTGATCTCCTCCTATAAAGCAGCATTTGGGCCCTAATGGCCAATCACTAGCCAAGAGCATTTCACATGATGGAGGGAGTGATGTCAACGCTTATTCTAAGTTCCCACACCAGGTATGGTGGTGTTGGCTGTGATGGAGTGAGAATCATCAGGGATGAATAGAAGGTGGTCGGGGGCTAAGTTTACAGAGACCCTGTCACTTTGCCCTGGTGGTGGCACACCAGGTGAGACACAGGTTCTCTTGTCTCAAGGTTAAACAGCTAATGGTTTTGACTCTGTGCCTGTCTACAAACCTACTTTTGCCATTGTGGGAGGGTTGTTTTCTAACTGTTTGGGTTTCAAAGTTATATTTAAAAGAAAATGCAACAGAAGTAGTTGGTTTTAGTAGATGGGCCTTCTGTGCCCCTCCCCCAGCTCTTCTCTCTGCACTGGCTATGTGCACCATAGTGATGATGATTTGGAGCACACAGAGTGGATTTGTATCATTGGTGACTCTTGAGGAATATTTAAAAGAAAGGTGCTGTTCCCGGAGCTTTAACTGTGTATATATTTATAGCCTGGACTTGAGATTTAGTGCCTTCTTAGCACCCCCTCAGTAGGGAAAAATTTGCACCCCTCTTTTTTATTCTGTCCACCAGTAACTCTTTTCTTTTACTGCTACCCCTAGTATACACTTTATTGTCAAAAGTATTGGGATGCCTGCCTTTACACACACATGAACTTTAATAGGATCCCAGTCTTCGTCCGTAGGGTTCAATATTGAGTTGGCCCACCCTTTGCAGTTATGCCAGCTTTAACTCTTCCCTGAAGGCTGTCCACAAGGTTTAGGAGTGTGTCTATGGGAATGTTTGACCATTCTTCCAGAAGTGCATTTGTGAGGTCAGGTGCTGATGTTGGACAAAAAAGCCTGGCTTGCAGTCTCCGCTCTAATTCATCCCAAAGGTGTTCTATCAGGTTGAGGTCAGGACACCCCAAACTCACTCATCCATGTCTTTATGGACCTTGCCTTGTGCTCTGGTCCAAATAATTTTGTGGAGGGGGGATTATGGTGTGTTGTTGTTTTTCAGGGGTTGGGCTTGGCCCCTTAGTTCCAGTGAAGGGAACGCTTAAGGTTTCAGCATAACAAGACATTTTGGAAAATGTCATGCTCCCAACTTTATGGTAACAATTTGAGTATGGCCCCTTCCTGCTCCAACATGACTGCGCAGCAGTGCACAAAGCAAGGTTCATAAAGACATGGATGAGCGAGTTTGGGGTGGAGGAACTTGACTGGCCTGGACAGAGTTCTGACCTCAACCCAAAGGTGTCCGATCGGGTTGAGGTCAGAGTTCTGACTTCAACCCGATCGGACACCTTTGGGATAAATTAGAGCGGAGACTGCGAACCAGGCCTTCTCGCCCAACATCAGTGCCTGACCTCACAAATGCGCTTCTGGAAGAATGGTCAAACATTCCCATAGACACACTCTGAAACCGTGTGGACAGCCTTCCCAGAAGAGTTGAAACTGTTATAGCTGCTAAGGGTGGCTCAACTCAATATTGAACCCCACGGACTAAGACTGGGATGTCATTAATGTTCACGGGCGTGTAAAGACAGTTGTCCCAGTACTTTTGACAATATAGTGTATGTTCCCATGTTATGTTCAGTTTGATTTTTATGCTCATTTTATTTGGTACCGCCTGAAATTATTGGATGAGGTTCAGTCTATTTAACTACAAACATGCCTTATAAATAGTTTTTTTTTTCTTCGTTTTAAAACGAAACCAGAAATGAAGCATCTTAATCATACAACTGTGAATGACTGAATAAAGAACAATAAATGTTGAATTCAGCAGCTGGATAGGCACACTGTGTATCGGCTAGGCTAGGCGTACTTGCCAGGGAAGACGATCAAAGGAAAATTTCTACTTCTGTTTCGATTTCACTATAAAAAATGAATTCTGATCTGTTTTCTATAATACCAACGCACCACTAAAGTTCCAACATTATTTTATTGTGGTGCTTATTGTGTGTCTACTTTTTCCTACGTATCATGACACATCCACATGTTGCCTTTGCCTTTCCAGAGTTCTTGGATAAGTCTCAAAATGTCATTAAAAAAAATGATCAAGGTTTCCCATAGACTGGAGCCCCCGGGCATATACAAATCAGACTACTTCCCTAATCCACAAAATATCACAACAAATAGTGGGAAGATGGGAAGTTGGTATAGACCTAGCTATAAGAACCAATCGAGATATCATATCTATAAATATACCAATTCATAGACAAAATAGCAGGAAGTTTAACTATATTTCCAGAGGTAGTTCACATACACCATTTTATAAACTATTTAAATTTTATCTAAAAAAATCCTTTATAAAAATTGGACCAAAGTTAGTATAAAACATCAGTTGAAATGGAGTTAATCAACAAGACCTTAGAGAGCAAAACAAGAGTAGACACAAAAATGAGAACCAAAGTCTACTTGTTTCGTGGTTAGACATCCGCTTCCTCAGGACCTTTTTCTGGTCTCACACATGTATTGTAAATCAAAAAGGGCAAATGATAATATACAATGCAAAATAAAGTGCATTGAAACATATATAAACTGTATATACAAAACATATTTGTAATATTAACATGTACCATATAGCATAGATACATAGGATAAGAGGGGAAGGGAGACGAAAGGAAAACAAAAATATTATGATAATCCATATTAAGGTAGTAATTCATACCTCGTAAAGGCCCACCCCAAAAATATACATCCAGGGGACAAAGGCAGGAGCAGAGAAGCGGGTCAACCAGAAACAGGCCCACCCTGCCCGTGGGGGGCCCACACCACACAAGGGTCAGCAAAATCAGAAAGGAGGCAACACTGCACTATTGTATATGGAGGTCCACTGTGGAAAAAGTAGTGTCAAAGAAAATCCATTCTATAGGATCAGATAAAGAATTTGTGTGGAAAAAGAAGAAAGAAAGGGGGGGGTTGAGGGGATGGAGGGGAAAGAGGAGGGGAAGGGAAGGTTTAGGGAAAGGGAATAGAGGGGCCAAGCGAGGCAAAAAGGGGGGAGATAAAAGGAAGGGACAGGAAGACAAAGGGGCGAGCAGGTAAGGGGGGGGGAAGGGGAATAGAATGAAGGAATGGAATTGATTGAGAGAAAATAAAATAAAAAGAAAGGGGGGGGTTGGGAAAGGGAATGTAAGAGATGTTGCTTCCCTAATACCCTAATCCTAGGCTTTGACAGTCCTATAATTCCTGTAAAAATGTACTCTAGTACATATGAAAAGTTCTATTCAAATCATAAAACCATCTTTAAAGCAAGAGTAGGTTGCATTTCCACCATAGCCATGCAACGGGCTTCCCTGTACACCCCCAGTCTGTGAACCACAAACAAGGTCCTAGACAACCAGGATGCCCAGAGGCAACCCAAGCCACTCATATCAAATAGTATGCCACAAATGTACAAGGATTGCCATAGATCAATACAGTAGAACATCAATACAACATTTTTATTATAGTCAGTAGTTCATAAAACATGTAATAAGGGGCCACTATTAACCAATACCAGACTCTTTATAGCTCAAAGTAGGAATGAAGCAGGTGTAAATTGTACGTATTCCACGCCAGGTGCACCCCAGAAAATGAACACAGAACATGACGCATGAAATAGCCTCTGGACATGCACTGTCAAGGGTCAACCCAAAGTATCAGTCATAGATCAATTGGGTATCAAGCTCTGTGGCCAATATACAGTAGCAGATATGTCCTGTTTCTAACATTTGGGCTACTACCCGCCTACCAACCTATGCATCTCCTTGTATTATCCACTTTAAAAATCTTACCAGCTAGGAATGGCATTCATGCAATATTCCACTGTGTAATATATGTTGTGCATATAGTTCATTCACACATTACTATGCAATAATACAGTATACATATGCCACCAAATGTAGGTAGTGTTATTCTTGTGCAAACAAACATATCACATGGCCAAGTTCACCCTATATTAGCATTTCTTTCCACAAGTCCTGGTTTCATCGGACCATAAAATAGATGCATGCAAAGTAATGTTACTTAAGGTGCTGTTGTCTCTTCAAGGGTGCGGGCTAGGGAATAGAAACGTGACCGGTTTTACATGCAGACAGTAAAACTGGTGAGAGCATGATGTTCAATGGGGGACAACTGTCTAAAAGAGAATTTAAAAATACATTTCCTCCACTTTGGAAAGTTTTCTCCTCGCTACATGTTGCGTCTACAGGACATGAAGTAATGGGAAACCTCCCAATGGGATAAAAAGTTTCTGGTATCCCTTCTCAATCCAAACTGGGTTTTCCAATTTCTGACAATAATTGGAAAATCCAATTCCCTCCAACAACTTCTGTTCAGTTATAGGCTTTGGCTGTAAGTGAATAAGTATGATTCAGATCTTATTTGGGCTCTAGAGACTAGAGGCAAATAAAGAAACTAGACCGGACCCCCAACACGAATGTAGAGTAAATGGTCCGGTGGTTATTGAAGTGATGCAACTGAATGAATTAGCACAGTGATCTTCCAATCTGTCATTGAGGCTTTCATGATTTAGCAGAATTAGATCAGGTCCAATTAAATCCATCCAACACTCAGAGCCTGGAGCCAGCCAAACATAATGCGTGGTCTCTGAGACGTTGAGATCTTATCGGAAGTAATTTAGAGTTCCAGCTGTGAACACTTAGTTGTAAATGTCTCCTGGTTCCAAAGGCAATTAAATTGCTGACTTGACATATTATCATATTAGTTTCAGGTTCCATACACTCTGATATGGAACTCTTACTCTGTGTGTTGATTTCCTTTGATACAACCAAAGAAACTTAATCTTATGTGGCAATATTTAAGCAGGTTTTCTGCTCCACTTCTTGATATATCCTGTCTTGCCTTGAAAGATTGCCAGTTCTCCAAGAATTAAGGTTTTCACATAATCTTTCATCTCAAATGTGCCCTTTCAAGCATGGTATATGGAGGTGAAGTCAGCCAAGCATGTTGTAGCAGTAGGCGCCATCTCCCAGGATTCACCTTTCATATGACCATGCTTTTCAGGGGTCTCTTAAAAAGAACTCAAGTTACAGATATGTTATACTGTACATATCCTATGGTACACCTTTAAAATATTTTTAAAAAATATTTTTTTATAGGGGGTAGTGGGGCACCCTCAAGAGACAGCATTGGATTATTCCTTGTATTGAAATGTACCCTGTGAAACAAACTTAGAGTTTCAGGAATTAGGGGAGGTCTGGTGGATGGGAGCACCTTGGTGTAATAACATTTCAAATGTTGCTTGTGTAAGAACCTGTGATTTGCCCGTGCAGTTTAAAGCAACATGTTCATCATCTCCAAAGCTTCACATACTCACCTTTCCTTCAATCTATTTACCTGGTATTTCCAGGTACAGAGTAGCATGTGACTCAACCCCCTTCCTTCCGTATAATAGCATCAGTGCTTGATGAATACATCCTTGCACGTCACAAAAGCAGGGAGAAAGCCTCCACTTCTGTTTAAGTGTACTGAAGTGTAAGCAAGGATTCTGTTTGGCAGCTCGAGAACACAAAGTGACCTCTAGGGGGCACTTTATTTGAAATCCAAGTGGAACAGGGAAAATGAGTCACATACCTTTATGAGGAGCTGGATGTGATGAGGGTGGCCTTGTGCACAATTCCCGTCCGAGCACCCCTCAAAGTTAAGAAGGGACTGATAAGGCAATGGTAAGGTGCAGGTGCCAGGAAGTTGGAACCTCAGACTTGAACTTGGGAGTCAAGTAAGCAGAAGTGTGGGGGGCAAACTCAACTTCACCTAGACCAGTGGAGAACTGAGCCAGATCACAAGCCAAGTTCGGTAACAGCCGAGTAGGAAGGCACCAATCCACAAAAAGGGTCAAAGACGGGCAAAGGTAAGCAACAAAAGGCCAACAAGGTACAGAATCAATAGGCAATATCTTGGTTAAGAGTCCAGGCCGAGGTCGGTAAGCAGCAGACATAAACAAACAAAACAGGAAGGGGTAATCCAAAGTCAGGCCAGATGAAAGCCTGAGGGCTTCCACACTGGAGTGGTGTGCTTGCGTGACGTTAAAAAAAAAGTCCTGCAAGCAGCATCTTTGGGGCGCTTTAGGAGCGGTGTATACACCGCTCCTAAAACGCCCTGCTCATTGAAATGAATGGGCAGCGCTGCCGAAGCGCCTGCAAAGTGCTTCAGGAGCGGTACTTTTAACCCCTTTTTAACCCTTTCGGGGGGGTTAAGAGCGCAACCGCTAGTGGCGGCAAAGCGCCCATTAAACAGCGGTAAAGCGCCACTAAAATTTACCGCTACCGCCTCAGTGTGAAAGTGCCCTAAAGGCCATCCAAAGTTGATTCCTCATACCATCAATTCAAAATACATAGCCTTTCAGGTATTTATAATGTTTTTTATATCTATACACAAATGTTTTGCCTTCATTTACAATCACTTTAAGGCTGGCATGTTCTCTCTGACAGCTGACATGATGCCCATGACAAAAGGACAAGCCAAAGTGTTTCCCCATAAGGTTATTTGTCAGTGCATCTGGACTGCAGGACTGCATCAGTGGCCATCAAAGCAATAATAAAAACAGAGAGGTTACCCTATCCAAAACTAAATAAAAAATGTCTGGAGTGCTACATTAAGCAGGAGGGTGATTTGCGGGAGCTGGGAGGAATAGGTCATGTGGGGCAGTACAAGAAAACAACATTATAAGGGCCTGTGTTGATGGCCTTTGGACTTGTCCCAATGACATCCTTTTGAGAAGCTTCTCAATCATTCCCAATTCATAGCCAGGTGCATTTGGCCTGTAGTTGACATCCCTCTAACCTGCTTCAAGTGGGTTTTGCATTCCCCTAGAAATATATGGGATTGCATAACCTGTTTGATGCAAACAAAAGCCTGTTGACACAGACAGAGGCCAGGGTATACAATACATTTTTGAAGGCAACATATCTAATCAGTAGGAAGTTCTATGGTGTGTTTTTTATCTGTTTATCGTTTAACCTCCTCATTATCACGCTATAGCCAAAAGATGGCTACAGCATGGCTCTGTATTTCTGGGAGGGCGTCCATGGACGTACTCCCAGAACCATACGCCCCCTCCACGTGCCAGCTGGGGCGCACATCGGCGCACTCTGTGACTACTGTGTCCAATCACAGCGGCCATTTACCATGGGATCAGCTGTGTCCTATCACAGCTGATCACATGTAAACAGACTTGCTAGTTAACGGCAGTCATTGTCTCTGTGTGAGGAAAAAAAAGTCGATAACCAGCAAAGCCTTCAGTACACCGTTTACACTGATAATCAGGGCACTGATCATCACTGCCTGATTATCAGGGCATACCCAACAGTGCCCATCAGTGCAGATCAGTGCCACCTACAAGTGCCCATCAGTGCAGCCTCATCTGTGCCTCCTCATCAGTACCAATCAGTGCACCTTATCAGTGCTGCCTCATCAGTGGCCATCAGTGCAGCATCATTAGTGCCCATCAGTGCAGCCTATCAGTGCCCATAGGGGCTGCCTCGTCTGCGCATATCAGTGAAGAAGAAAAATTACTTATTTGCAAAATTTTATAACAGAAACTAAGAAAAACTTCTTTTTTTTTCAACATTTGGGGTCATTTTTCATTTGTTTAGCAAAAAAAAAAAAAACCTGTGGTGATTAAATACCACCAAAAGAAAGCTCTATCTGTCTCAGAAAAATGATAAAAATGTCATATGGGTACAGTGTTGCATGACTGCGCAATTGTCATTCAAAGTGTAACAGTGCTGAAAGGTGAAAATTGGAAGGGGGTGAAAGTGCCCGGTATTGAAGTGGTTAATTTATCTAATAGTGTGAGTATATGGCACTGAGTGCCAGTGAAGACCAAAAACCAACATTTGGTAGGTCTGACAACCAGATCTGGGTTTAGAGAGAGCAGACTCGGGGCATAATTTTGGGTGGCCCCTCAATATAATGCTACACGTTGTGCAGTTGAGGTAAACTAAAGACTTAAAAACAAAGTTCTCCAACAGTATACCTCTGAATTTCTTGAACGCACAGAACCCCTTTGTCAAGGTCTTGGACTAGTTATTCTGCTTTAAAAAAAAGGTCTGTGTTGAAGTTGTTTGCTATTTTGATGGTGCCATCCATTGTATCACATCAGCACCCTGGATCTATGAGTAGTTTGTGAATGTGAATCACAATAGAGCTTTTGTAAAGCAGAAGGTATCTACAAGTTTCACGTCCATCACAATCTTAAAATCAGGAGGCTTAGGCTCATTTTAGGACAAATAGCAGAGTGGTACAAATTATTCCTTTATTTCTTTCAGCCAACTGCAAATCCAGAACTGCTGGTCTATAGAACAGATACATTATAGAGGCATTTTTCCAAAAGTCATACTGCTATTTTAGGCTTATTGCCCATCGTTGCTGGAGTGCAGATAAAAACCAAGGCTTCTACGGAATAGGGCTTGGGCAGCAAACAAAATGTACTTTAAAGAACTACAAGTACTTTTTTTGTATTCATTTTGGATAGAGCAAGGGGGAGTTATAACCCCTGTCAGATTTTTCTTTGCCATCTGTGTCCTATTGCAGAGATGTCCCTTCACTTCCTGTCCCATAGCCAAACAGGATGTGAGAAGAAATCCCTGAAAATTAGGAGAAGTCCTTGGGGACCCCCAGGTCACCAGAACTAGCGTCCCCATTGCAGATTTCCCTCTATTACTTTTCTGGGGACAACCAAAAATTTGGGATTTTCTTTTACTTTCACTTTCAATGATAATGGTAAACAGGACGCATAGAGAGGGGCACAGACAGCAATAAGAACTAACAAGTGTTCTAATCCTTCTGCACTCTATACAAAACTACAAAAAATGTGTTTTGCTTTTAGTTATACTTGAAGGTGGGCCAAAAGGAACTAAAAAATCTTCCACTGAACCAGGGTGAACCCTGTAGGGCCTTCTTGAAACAGAAGATACCTACAAACCTGAAACAGCTGTAAAAACTTTAGAAAAATATCTCTGCATTGTCAGGTTGTATCTGTACAGTCCTGGATGGACAGTTGGCCCAGGAGCATTAAGGAATAATTTGCATCCCACTATCCTAAAATGAGGAATAGCCCCTTTGTTATGGGGATTTTTGACAAAAGTAAGACGTGGATAAGTTCTGTTTTAAGACTCTTATGTGCTTCACTCTGGTGTACTGGGGAGATTTTTTTGTTCCTTTTGGCCCACTTCATCATAACCATAAATGTGAATAACTTAAGCCTTCTAAGGTCATAGAGGTCCCCTAGGTCACTTTATAATTCTCACATTTTATCCAAGTGTTTTCCAGTACCGCCTAAATTCTAGAACTGCAACTCATGGAAGGGGTGGCTTGGATGCATTGCTTCAACACAAACTATGATCTGTATTGGAACATGACTTCCAGCAGTGACAGATAATGAATGTATAGGATCGCAGCGAGAATTGGCTCGGTAGATGGGTTACTACCATGTGGAGTCACATGAGGTGAAATGAGAAAAGAACAAGTTGTTTGTACTGAGGACAAGATCAAGAGAACGAGCTGCAGATCTGGGTTGCTGATAGCACGGAGATGGTCCACAGATGGTTTCCCACATGTGGTGTCTGTAATTCCTCCATGTACTCACTGTCACCTCCATAATCCCAATAGAAACATCAGTTTAATGTTAATTAGCCAAGACTCCAATGTATGTTTTGATAATATTGCTTTATCTTTTATTGGCGTCTGTTGTATTAAAGTCATCCTAAAGTTGTTAAAGGCGCACTCCAGTCAAACATAAAATAAATTTCATTTTAAATTCCACCTGCTTGCTATGTAGCTAAAAACCTTTTCTTACTGTTGTTACTGTTGTGCAGTTGGCTGCCATGACAACTTTATCCTTATGCCCCGTACACACGATCGGACTTTCCGACAACAAAACCGTGGATTTTTGTTCGAAGGATGTTGGCTCCAACTTGTCTTGCATACACACGGTCACACAAATGTTGGCCAACAATTACAAACGTAGTGACGTACAAGACATACGTGATATCTCCATTACGAACGCTAGTTTTATCTCCGGCTTGTACTTGATTCCGAGCATGCGTGGACTTTTGTCCGACGGACTTGTGTACACACGATCGGAAAATCCGACAACGAACATTTGTTGGCGGAAAATTTGAGAACCTGCTAGCCAACATTTGTTGGCGGAAAGTCTGACAACAAATGTTCGATGGAGCGCACACATGGTCAGACTTTCCGCCAACAAGCTCACATCCATCATTTGTTGTCGGAAAATCCGATCATGTGTACGGGGCATAACACTAAATGGCCCTGAATCAGTATCTAAAGCTATAGGTTATGGTGTCTCCTAGTTGCAGGCACTGTCTCCTGTAGTTCACAGTGAGTGAGCTTGCACAACACAGAATCATGTGTAAGAAAGTGCAGGCAAGAAAGTGTTATGACTCAATGCTGGTGATTGTATAATGCGTCAGAGGTTTCCTTTCCCAACACTACCTTTTTATGGACATTTTGTAATGGTGGTTATAGAAGTGCGGCCACGCCCTCCCGGTCAGCCGGCGGCACCACATCCCCCCCACTGTTGGTCGGTCGGTCAGTCATCCAGCCCCGCACTTACCCCATCTAGGTTGCGGGTGGGCAGCACTCCTACAAGCGACAAGTGCGGCGGGCGGCAGCTTGGCTTCCATCACATCTCCTGCTCCTCTGCAACGTGGTGGCTCCTGCCGTGCATCTCCTCCCTCCTCCTCCTAGGCATCCAATAGGATTGCCTATCCTTTTAGCCAATCAGGTGATGGGTCTCAGGACCCGCGTTCTGATTGGCCGGGAGGAGGACCAGTGTGACAATAGTGACAAAACTGGGTGGGCTTGGAGCACAGTGCTCTGCGCCCCAAGCTCACCCTTTCTTGAAGCCTATTAGAGCCTCTGACTCTAATCACGTGCTTCAGAAAAAACACCCCAAATTGGAATCCATGCATCCGGCGAGCTGTATGTAGATTAGGGGGCCAGGCGCATTGATAGGGGAGCGATACCCGTGCACCCCTAATGGACGGGCCGCCACTGCTGTTACACATTGCAGTTGCAAACTGAGCAGGCACCTTATCTTTTGGGGAGGCAGATCTGTATGGACCTACCTGGTGAATCCTTCTGCATTTTAAAAAAAATAAACATAAAATGAGAAGATGTTCTGACTGTTATACAGTTCCACTGTTTCTTAGATAGCATAGGCAAAGTAATTGCAGCATCCTCTAGTGTGCTAGAAGTGTAAATATTTTTTTTTGTGATAGTGTAGGTAAATTGTTTGGCCTTGCTGAGAGCCAGGCTGGGTGGAATCTGGGTCAGGGGGAATGACTCAGGGAGGCTGGATGATTCATCAGGCAGCACCTCTGGTCCCTCCCCCTACTTGCTGGAACCTTGGAGAAGCTTCAAGAATAATGGTAGGGAGGTTAGTAGACACTGCCTGGAGTATTGAGGAGGGCCCCAGCCAATCCCCAGCAAAAGGGCTGGCAGGGGGTTGGCCCCTCTTAAATACTCTGGGTCAGCCCAGCAGGGGCAGGTGGAGTTCGGGTGGAAGCTGGAGATGGAGTGCTGAGGTAGCTGTCTGAGGCCCTTGAGGGTAGCCCCCTAGTCTGGGGAGGGGGAGACACACAGAGGAGTCCCGTCCAGAGGCACTGGAGCAGGGGTGAGGACAGCAGGAGCCAGCAAGCACATCCGGAAGGTCTCCAGGAGAAGTCAGCCAGGTGGGCTGGTGAGTGTGCAGTCTGGGAGGACTGTGGGATGTAGCCAGGAGGGCTAGTGAAAGGGGCTGCTACAGCCAGGTGGACTGGCAGAGCCTGAAGAGGTGGTGCTGGGACAAGTAATCATGGGAAGAAGTGCAGTGAAAGTGCTAGTAGTGTCATACCAATGTTCTCAAGTATAGGGGCTCACGGTCCCTGCCTGTAAAGGGCCTTTGCTAAGGATTTTTTTTCTTGGGGACATCACAGTGGATCTGCAAGGAACTTTGTGTAGGAGGAAGGAAAGGAGTGTACATAGATGAAGTGTCCCTGAAGAGAATTTTTTCCAGCCAAGTGGGTATCCCATAATCATAGGCGTGCGCACAGGGTGTGCCAGGGGTGCCTAGGCACACCCTAATCACCCCGTGTGGTGCATTTCCAATGTTTACACCCCTGATATTTCACCAAATAAAATAAAAAATCTCTTTTTTTTCTCCTAAAAAATTGCAAAAAAATAATGAAAATAATATTGTAACTGTCCTACTGACACCATTCACTGCTCTGCTGACACCTTCCGTGTATATATACACGTGCACACACACGCATATGTGTTTGAGCTTTGGGGTGCACACCCTAATGAAATAGGCTGCGCACACCTATGCCCATAATCATACCCCTATCCCTATCCAAGTCTATTAACCCCTAAATAAAACACAAAAACGAAGTTGCTGGACTGTTTCCTGTCTCAAGTGAGCCTGTGGAAATTCAGTGTGCCTGGCTGTGTGGGATCCCTATTCACTAGCGGCTCCTACGGGGGATGCGTTACATAATGCTTAATCGTACTTGTCAGGACTCACTCTGGAATAAAATCTATAGGAGTGACATCCATAGTCATTGCAAGTCGCTGTTTATGTAGCCACCCTACCTTAAGCAGAGGTGAGTTGTAAATTGATTTCTGCCCAGTGGTAGTTTACCCATGTTAATTTATAGCCTTTCAATTGGCGCTCCTCTAAGCTCAATGTTGTTGCTGTTTCCAGCGACTGCCACTGGGTGTCACTGGCACCTAGGGCAATAGACAAGGGTTAGTTTTGCCTGGATCAACTGCTGTGCAAAAATTCGGTATAAATCTATAGAGGTATATATAATATAATAGCTCAACCACTTGCCATGAGAACATTCGCATGGCGCAGTCCACGTGACCAAAATACAAACTATGCATAAAGGAGGAAAGAGATCCTACCAAGAAGGTCACCATTGCAGAACACCACAGTTGAATAAAATTAATTTATTATAGAAAAATGTGCCATCAAAATTCTAAATTGACAATAGAAACCAAGTGAAAAATATTCTTCCACAACTAAATTAAATTAAAAAGACAACATTGTCTTGAGACCGATTGCAGCTGCACACACATCCATACATTCAGGTAATCACACAATGTCAGTCTAGGTACCAAATAAATAATTAAATAGCATATAAATCGCAGATAAATGCTGAGAAATTAGATGTAATTCCTAGATAACACTGAAAATGTGTATATGCACTGGCGAGGATGCTACAGAGCGGCTTCAGATTAGGGTTGCCATCTGTCCGGGATTCACCCGCACAGTTCGGGTTTGGAATCATGCGTCCGGGTTTCAGACTACCTGAAACCAGACAGATTATTCAGACTGGCCTATAGCTTCCCAGCAGGGTTGCTTGCTGCAGTTGTGTAAGCTGAGAGTGTCTGTTATGCCCCGTACACACGACCGGACTTTCCGTCAGACTAGGTCCGACAGTCTTCCCGACAGACTTCCGGCGGACTTCCGACGGACTTTCTGAACGGACGGACTTGCCTACACATGACCGGACTTTCCGGCATACTAGGTCCGCCGGTCTTCCCGACGGACTTTCGACTGAGTTACGGCGGACTTTCCGAATGAACGGACTTGCCCAAACACGGACAAGTCCGTTCATTTTGAATGTGACTCGTGTAAAACGGGACTAGAAAAGGAAGTCAATCTCGCTGCTTTTATTGACGAGATTGACACCTTGCGGGCCCTGTCGCAGAGCATACCAGGCCCTTTGGTCTGGTATGGATTTTAAGGGGAACCCCCTACGCTGAAAAAATGGCATGGGGGTCCCCCCAAAATCCATACCAGACCCTTTTATCTGGGTGACCCGGGGACACTACTTGAAAGGATTAGACGCCCTCATAGGAGATAGACCAGGATAGGACTACATCTCCACCATCTCTCACAGCTGGTTGTTTCCACAGTCTCTACAACGAAAGGTTGCCATGCCTTAAAGTGGCTAAATGCGAGTACCCCATTACCTTTAGGTAAGGGGCCACTGCCCACTAGTGTGTGCTTTGCTGCATGATTTACCACTACCGTCACTTATATTTAGCACCAAGTCGATCACTCATGCTTTGTGGACTTTGAATAAATAATTGATCATTTCCAAGCGGAGCACTATTTTTTGTTGCATGTGTTATTTGCATGCATATGAATGAACTTTATATCACTCAGCTATATTAAGACTGTCACTTTATGTTATGCACTATAAGCACGATTCACTTTGTATAGATATACACCTGGGAGTGTGTTGAGTCACACCAGGCATATGCCAAGCCAGTCAGAGACTGGTTACGTTTAAAGCTAGCTGCTATAAATTTCTTTTTTTTTTTTTATATATATTTCTATATATTCTGTGTATTAGGATGTATGTATAAGCACCAGTCACTTTTCACATATCTCGTGTATTATATTGTTAGAACCAGTAGAGTACTTGTATGATAGGTATATAGTCATACGCTGCTAGAAGACACACCATCACCATATACTCTTACTACTGTGTCACATTTAGTCACTATTTCATTGGTATATTATTTATCTATATCTTATTTTTTATTCTTATTTATTTGTGTTTGGAGGCACTCACCATCACTGAGGTATCACACGTATAACCATTGTTTATCTAAAGGATTAGCGCAGTACCACATTTTTACTCAGTCTTAATTTAGCCAGGGACAGGCTGTACCCTATTCGGTGTAGGCTGCTTTTCCTTGTTTTACTTTGATTTGGGCTTCTCCCTTTCTCCCTCACCCCGTCTCACAATAGCGCCGGAATACCCTATAACCTTTTTGACTTACATGAGCACGCAGCCCGGCCGGTCAGGAAAGGGGGTGGGGATGAGTAAGCGCCCCCCCTCCTGAACTGTACCATGCAGCATGCCCTCAACATGGGGGGGTGGGTGCTTTGGGGGAGGGGGGCGCCCTGCGGCTCCCCCCCTCCCCCAAAGCACCTTGTCCCCATGTTAATGAGGACAAGGGCCTCTTCCCGACAACCCTGGCCGTTGGTTGTCGGGGTCTGCGGGCAGGGGGCTAATCGGAATCCGGGAGCCCCCTTTAATAAGGCGGCCCCCAGATCCCAGCCCCCCCACCCTATGTGAATGAGTATGGGGTACATCGTAGTGACTGCTGAGCTCTGAGGAAGAAGGGATGTTCCCTTTGAAACGCGTCAGCTGGCAGTGATCCCTGTTAGTTCCTCTGTGACCTCTGGAGAGCTCTGTTTATCCTAGACTGAATGCTGCTAGTCGTTAACTATTTATACTGCGAGATCTTCTATGTCTGCTTGTGAGTAGTTTCTTTTTATCGTTTTTTAATAAATCTACATCCAAAGGATAATACACAGGGCTGGTGCGCCTATTCTTTCTTTTTTATCGTTGTCTACTAGGATTCCCCATCCTTGAGGGCAGCAAGGCCTGTGTGTTCTCATACCATTTATCTGGTCATCCACTTGTGCGCAGGAGCGTTTGTCTTTGTTATACATTTTCCCAGAGCATCCCTTATGTTAGAATCCCCAGAGTTCTCCCTTACATCAGAGTCTGCAGAGTCCCCCCTTACAGTGAAAGGGAACTCTGTGAGTTCAGATGTAAAAGGGGAATTCTGTGGATTCAGATGTAAAAGGGGGACTTTGATGTAAAGAGGGGACTCTAGTCAATAACTTCATATGATTAGGAATGTTATTTCATAGCAAAATATATGTATAATTTACACTATATAAAAAATTGCTGTGCGCCGCTAAAGTGTTCGGGTTTGACTTGAAGAAAAGGTGGCAACCCTACTTCAGATAGAACTAGTCCAGGACAGATCATTTATATGGAGAACTGTTGGCAAAGGTATTTCCTTAATCCTGGAACTATCTTAGAAGGGCATAGCATGATAGAAATTATCCTGGTAATGGTTCCCGAGGCTCAGTTCATCAAACAGGGGGAGAGGATGAGGGTTGTCGATACCAATAAGCAGGAGGGGTGAGAAACAGGCCGTTCTGATTCACAGCATATAAGCCTCAGGTGACATCCTATACCAACATACAGGGAAACACTCTTATGTCACCACCTCAGCCATTTCCACTGTCTCATCCCCCAAGAACTCCTCTCTCCTGTGTTCAGGCTGCAAGTATTGTCCTGTTACAGTTGAGCCAGCGATTCCATCTAGATAGGACACAGTATCTCCACATCCAGAGAAGGTAAATAGTCCCGGGGTCTCTATGCCATCACCATTAAAAGCTGCATCTGTTGCACACTACATCCGGCCTCTCATCGTCCACGTGCTGACGTCACGCTGATGCTGCGTTTCATCAGCTAAGCTTGCTAACTTCCTCTGACGTAGTTAGCAAGTTTATTAGCAAGGTATTTTGCTTATCTCACTGGCAGACAGTTTTTCTGTTCCTGGAACAGAGGTAAGGTAGGAGATGCAGGCCACCATAGGGGAGAGTATAATGTTTCTTCTATTACATGGATCAGAGGGGAAGTAGGAGTCATGGGACAATGGAGAGGGGAGTATAATGCCTCTTCTATTACAAGGAATGGAGGAGAGGTAGGAGACATGGTGCAACAGAAAGGGGAGTATAATGGCTGTTCTGTTACAGGGAACAGAGGGGAAAATAGACTTGGGACATTGGAAAGGAGAGTATAATGGGTCCTTTATTGCAAGGAATGGAAGGGAGGTAGGAGACATAAGATAATGGAGAGGTGAGTATATTAACTCTTATATTGCAGGAAATGAAGGGGAGGTAATAAACACAGGACACAGGATAGGGAGTATATTGGCTCCTCTATTATGGGGAATGCAGGGGAGGTAGGAAACACAGGACACCGGAGAGATAAATATATTCAGGGTTTTTTTTTCTCAAACAATAGGTGCTGGAACTCAACCACGACTCCCCAAAACCCCTCCACCCATACACACCCTCCAAATAACATCAAATAGTGGGTGTGGTCAGTCAAATTTCACAAACAGTAGGAGGGTCTTAAAGGGGCATAAAATATCAGGATTGCATTACATACAGAGTGCAGAGTTCAGGGGGGTTACACACAGAGTGCAGAGCTGTCACTTGTAAACACAGAAACCGGACTTCTGTGTTTACAAGTAATTGTGGTGAGCAGACCCTCCCCTAAGGGTCTGTGGAACTGAGTTCCACCAAGTTCCCCCTGAAAAAAAGCCCTGAATATATTCAAACTTTTATTGCAGGGGATAGAGGGGAAGTAGGAGACACGAGATACTGAAGAGGTGAGTATAATACTGCTTCCAATGCCCCGTACACACGGTCGGACTTTGTTCGGACATTCCGACAACAAAATCCTAGGATTTTTTCAGACGGATGTTGGCACAAACTTGTCTTGCATACACACGGTCATACAAAGTTGTTGGAAAATCCGATCGTTCTGAATGCGGTGATGTAAAACACGTACGTCGGGACTATAAACGGGGCAGTGGCCAATAGCTTTCATCTCTTTATTTATTCTGAGCATGCGTGGCACTTTGTCCGTCGGATTTGTGTACACACGATCGGAATTTCCGACAACGGATTTTGTTGTCAGAAAATTTTATATCCTGCTCTCAAACTTTGTGTGTCGGAAAATCCTATGGAAAATGTGTGATGGAGCCCACACACGGTCGGAATTTCCAACAACAAGGTCCTATCACACATTTTCCATCGGAAAATCCGACCGTGTGTACGGGGCATTATACAGGGAATAGCCGAGAGGTAGGTGACAGAGGCCACCAGAGAGGAGAGTATAATTGGTCTTCTTCTGTAGGCCCACACAGTAGTCCCGTAGATGCAGTTCTGGTCAGGAAATTTAGCGATAATACGAGATGGCTTAAGACTTCTGGGATCGATGACATAGATATCCCAGGAGTCAAAGGTGCAGGTTGCTGACGTAGTCGCCAAGGTGGCCACGACCTAAAGTCAAGGGAAAGACTATTAAAAAAGGTACTTGCTTTAGAATTTTCAAGATCTAACTATCCAAACATTACAGCATTACAATGAGGCTAATTATTAAAAATGAGTGGAACTCAGCTTTAAGGTCACACACAGGTGTTGATTCACACCATACCCATGCCTTGCATTTGAAAAAAAAGGTAAATTCCAATTTTCAGCATGTTAGGGTGATTTGGCAGACCATTCATTTCAATAGACTGCATGAACGCAGCACACTTCATAACAATATAAATGGGCCAGACAGGATCTCTTTAAATCTAACAGATCAAGTCAAACAACTCAAGGTCAGATGATCTTACAACTATAAACCTAATAGGGTACTGTACTTTGCACTGCCCTTGTGACATAAGCCTCTAGGTGGATCAGAAGGGGTATCAGACCCTGGCAAATTCACCATCTGATAGAGGCCTGGAAGATACGTTAACTGTTTCCAGAACCTTCCACACACTTACTATAAAGTACCATATGCATCTGAGCTTACGAGGGATCTGGGAAAGTAACAAGATCAACTCCTGGCTTGTACTAGAGGCTATAATTAGGTGCAGCCTCTTCAACGTTATTTCCACCACCATAAAATGCACAAGTTCTCCCACTGAGTTTAAAGGATCTCTGAACGGCTCTCGTGTGTTTTACTTTGGGGGAATATTTTTTTTCCTTTTCCAGGGAAGTTTTTCTCGTTCTATACCAAATTATTTCGATATTCATAATGTGGAACGAATCCCAGAATGCTGAAGTGAAACGCAACCTTTTTACCCTATAAAGTGAAAAAAAAAAAAAGACACATATGCCTCCCATGTGCTAACGTGTTATGTACATATCTACATTATTTTCAAATGTACTCCCTTTTTTTTTTTTTTTTAATCACATGATATATGTGTTACATTTTTTTCTCCATTTAAACAGTATATGGATGTAACTTAGGGTTAATCCACCTGAACCCAAAGTCTCTTCTGTGTCTCGTGGGCTCCATTGGTACCGTACCTGGGTCTGCACACCTGCTGTTACCTTAATGGGGGTTCCCACCATCCCTGTACTGAGTTCCTTGGTCTGCACAACTGCTGTGTCCATTATAGGGGGCTTCCACCATCCCTGAACTATGTTCCTGGATCTGCACACCTGCTGTAGCTATTGTGAGGGGTTCCCACCATTCCTGCACTATGTGCCCAAATCTGCACACCTGTTGAACCCATTATGAGGGGCTTCCACTATCCCTGGTCTTAGTTCCTGTGTTTGAACACCTGCTATGACCATTATGAGGGGCTCATACCATCTCTGCGTGGACTTCCTGTGTCTGTGTCCTGCTCTGACTATGAGTTCCTAGGTCTGCACACCTTTTGTGCCCATTATTAGGTGTTCCCACCGTCCCTGCCCTGATTTCCAAGGGCTGCACACCTACTGTGCACATTATGAAAGGTTCCCACCATCCCTGCTCTGAGATTTAGAGCGAGCACACCTGCTGTGTAAATTAGGAGGACTCCACAGCCACTGCTGTCCCCAATATCTGTTCCCCCATCATCTGTTCAACTTCTGTGCTCATTATAAGGGTTCCCAGCATCCCTGTCCTGAGTTCCCAGGTCTGCACACCTCTTTTGTCCATTATGAGGTGTTTCTACCATTTCTGCTCTGAGTTCCCAGATCTGTACACCTGCTTTGCCCATTGAGGGGGGTTCCAATATAACGGGATTTGCTGTAGGCCTTATACCCAAGAGATGTTGGAATATCCAAGACTCAAAAGAATATAGGGATCCAAGTGTCATCTCTAATTATTTTCAGACTTCTGGCAACTATGCACCAATGAAAGGCAAGTGAAGCCCAGATGTTTTCAGTAAAATATTGGTAAGGCCCATCAGTGAAAATAAGATGCGGCCTGTGTGCTACTAATGAAAGATAGGTGAAGCCTGGGTGTCAACAGTGAAAGATAGGAAAGGCTGGGGGTCAACTGTCAATTATACCTGAGGCCTATGTGTCACCATTGAAAGAAAGGTATGGCTGGAGTGTCACCAGTAAAAATTTGGGGAACCCCAAGTGTCACCAGTGAAAGACAGATGAGACCCAGGTGTAATACCCTCACTGAATTTTTTATTTTTATGTTTTTAAACAAAAGTACCTGTAAGGCAAAGGTATAATGAGCTAGTATGCAGTGCATACTAGCTCATTATGAAATACTCACCTTAGAAGGAGGCCTCAGCATCTGATCCCGGTCCATGCCGAGGGAGCTGACATGTTCCCTCTGTGTTTCTTCTGGGGTCCGCGGCTCCGGCTCTGTGAGTGGCCAGAGCCACAATAATGTCACTTCCGCGCGTGCGTGCAGGAGTCTTCTTCCCGGCAAGGTCCGGCAGCGTCTGCCAGATCTTCAGCCGGGCCTTCACAGCGCATGCGCCGTTGACGTTAGCGGCTGCATGCAAAGTGAATATCTCCTAAACCGCACAGGTTTAGGAGATATTAATTTTACCTACAGGTAAGCCTTATTATAGGCTTACCTGTTGGTAAAAATAACAAAAAAGGTTATACAACCACTTTAATTACTGAAAGATTGATGAGGCCCAGGTGCAGGGCCGGTACAAGGCAGGGGCTGAAGGGGCCGATGCCCTGGGCGGTACAATTTGTGGGAGGGAGGGGGGCGCAGGTGAAGTGCTGGCAGTGTGCTTCACAGTACACACTAGTTGGCACCCCTCGCTGTACTGTAATTGTCTGTACCTTACTGCTGTAATGTGCCAAGTGCGCTCCTGCACCTGGCACAAGCCTACACAGTCCGCACCAGCTATCCTGTCAGAGCTGCCCCTTCACTCCCCCTATGAAGGCGCTTTGTAGTCCCGTCGGCGTGACGTCACTCACGGCCGGAGGCGGTATAGGAGGAGAGCAGAGAGCTGCTGCCGAAGCTGCGGGAGGAGCCGCCGAGGAGGAACCAGCAGTTCAGAAAAAACGTGTGTATTGCCAGCCCTCTCCTCTCCGACCTGTCAGGTAACACATAGCCAGTAGAGGAAGTTTTATGCAGAGCTCACTTCCTCTACTGGCTTTTCTGTGTTAGCGCTGAGCACTCACTGCTGCTTCCCTCGAGCCCTTGTGCATGCTTCTGCCACCAGCACTGTAAGCCACAGCTGCAGTGACTCCAGAGGCAGCTTATCCCCGCTTGCTGCTGCTGCTACTGAGACATTGTAGCACGGAGCCGAGGAGCTCTGAAACTCCTCATCGGCTCTGTGCTACAGCAGGTGGAGCTCTCTGTACTCTGAATAAAAAAAAAAAAAAGCCTGCACATACCATAGAGACTGGTGGCTATTGGAAGAGGTGAGCGATTGCCAAACACTGAAGTTGAACAGAGAGGACAGGAGTGCACTGTAAAGGTGTGGGGGATGGGGGAATATGTGCTGAGAGAAGAGGTAGCAATTTGTGCAGAGGGAACAGTGAAAGGGGGGGTTAGCAGAGAGGAGATCTGGGGGGATTTGTAGAGAAAGGAGAGATAGAGGGATGTGTGCAGAAAGGAGATCTGGGGGATGTGTGCAGAGAGGAGATCTGGGGGGATTTCTACAGAAAGGAGAGCTGGAGGGATGTGTGCAGAGAGGAGATCTGGGGGGATTTGTAAAGAAAGGAGAGCTGGAGGGAATGTGTGCAGAGAGGGATCTGGGGGATTTGTACAGAAAGGAGAGCTGGAGGGATGTGTGCAGAGAGGAGATCTTGGGGGGATTTGTAGAGAAAGGAGAGCTGTAGGGATGTGTAAATAAAGGGATCTGGGGGGAATTGTAAAGAAAGGAGAGCTGGAAGGATGTGTGCAGAGAGGGATCTGGGGGGATTTGTAAAGAATGGAGGGATGTGTGCAGAGAGGGATCTGGGGGGATTTGTAAAGAAAGGAGAGCTGGAGGGATGTGTGAATAGAGGGATCTGGGGGAAATTGTAAAGAAAGGAGAGCTGGAAGGATGTGTGCAGAGAGGGATCTGGGGGAATTTGTAAAGAAAGGAGAGCCGGAGGGATGTGTGCAGAGAAAGATCTGGGGGGATTTGTAAAGAAAGGAGAGCTGGAGGGATGTGTGCAGAGAGGAGATCTGGGGGGATTTGTAGAGAAAAGAGAGCTGTAGGGATGTGTGCAGAGAGGGATCTGGGGGGATTTGTACAGAAAGGAGAGCTAGAGGGATGTGTGCAGAGAGGAGATCTGGGGGGGATTTGTAGAGAAAGGAGAGCTGGAGGGAATGTGTGCAGAGAGGGATCTGGGGGGATTTGTACAGAAAGGAGAGCTGGAGGGATGTGTGAATAGAGGGATCTGGGGGAAATTGTAAAGAAAGGAGAGCTGGAAGGATGTGTGCAGAGAGGGATCTGGGGGAATTTGTAAAGAAAGGAGAGCCGGAGGGATGTGTGCAGAGAAAGATCTGGGGGGATTTGTAAAGAAAGGAGAGCTGGAGGGATGTGTGCAGAGAGGAGATCTGGGGGGATTTGTAGAGAAAAGAGAGCTGTAGGGATGTGTGCAGAGAGGGATCTGGGGGGATTTGTACAGAAAGGAGAGCTGGAGGGATGTGTGCAGAGAGGGATCTGGGGGGATTTGTGCAGAAAGGAGAGCTGGAGGGATGTGTGCAGAGAGGAGATCTGGGGGGATTTGTACAGAAAGGAGAGCTGGAGGGATGTGTGAATAGAGGGATCTGGGGGGATTTGTAAAGAAAGGAGAGCTGGAGGGATGTGTGCAGAGAGGGATCTGGGGGGATTTGTAAAGAAAGGAGAGCTGGACGGATGTGTGCAGAGAGGAGATCTAGGGGGATTTGTAGAGAAAAGAGAGCTGTAGGGATGTGTGCAGAGAGGGATCTGGAGGGATTTGTAAAGAAAGGAGAGCTAGAGGGATGTGTGCAGAGAGGAGATCTGGGGGGATTTGTAGAGAAAAGAGAGCTGTAGGGATGTGTGCAGAGAGGAGATCTGGGGGGATTTGTACAGAAAGGAGAGCTGGAGGGATGTGTGAATTGAGGGATCTGGGGGGATTTGTACAGAAAGGAGAGCTGGAGGGATGTGTGAATAGAGGGATCTGGGGGGATTTGTACAGAAAGGAGAGCTGGAGGGATGTGTGAATAGAGGGATCTGGGGGGATTTGTACAGAAAGGAGAGCTGGAGGGAATGTGGGCAAGAATACCTGCGGAAATCCCCAGAGAGTGAACAGTGACAATAATTGGGGGGGCGCAGTTTGCCATCTTCGCCCTGGGCACCAAATGACCTTGTCCCAGCACTGCCCAGGTGTCACCAGTGAAACATAGGTGAGGTCTGGATGTCAACTGTGAAATATAGATGAGGTCCTGATGTCACCAATGAAAGATAAGTGCGACCTGGGTGTCAACAGCATAGGATAGGGGAGGCCTTGGTGTCACCAAGTAAAGCTCCTGAATACAGAGCAGCTGTTTTTGCATTGTGTACTCCAAAAGCTTAAATACAGACGAATAAACACATACCTGAATATGTGGCATGTCCAACCTATCCCTGTCATGGGGCCACAAGGGACACATGTCTCCTGATAGCCCACCCCCTTAACAAGGATTACCCACCCATTTGTGCTCCCTTGCTTCCCCACTTCAGGAATCCTCCCTGGGTAAGCTCCAGTGCTGGAGCTTAACCAAGTGGCCGACATCAATGCCCCTCCCTACTTGGTTTGGACCTAGTAATTTACCACTCAGACTAAAGCTTGTACTTACTTAAAAACACTCAATGCATATACTTGCACTTACACTACAAGGGCCATATCAACAGTGAAAGAGTCCAAAATGCTAATTATTTATAACATGGTCATATAAAATGTTAAATCAGGTTAGGGAGTCTCCAAAACAAGACATTCAGATGAGATAGTAGATCCAGATAGGTGCATTTTTATTCACTGCAGTGGAGAAATACAACACAGTTCTCAGCTACTATAAGTGAGTAAAAGTGAAAGCGCTTCTGAGCTTACATCTACAAGTTATACAATTTTATACAGTACATACGAATATGCATAAATATGGGTGTGTGTTAAGTGTATTCTAGGTGTGATATAGGTGTGATCGTATAGTTTAGTCCAATCAATGTCCATATCTTCTTAGTAGCAAGGGATCATGTGACTGGCAAAAAAATTGATTTCAGCAGTATTTGGTCAATTCAGACTGGTTTTGATAAGGAAGTAATTTTGAGCAGCTTTTTGGGTTCTTATCAGTAGTTTGTGTCATCACATATCCAACAGTTTTGATTTCCCAGGAATTGAAACAAAAGAAAATTAGAACATCTAGGGAAGGTAAAGGAGAAGGCATTACCAATTCTTAAAGTGACATTTATATATATATATATATATATATATATATATATATATATATATATATATATATATATATATATATAACTTAACATTATCAGACCCCTATAATTCTACTCAAAAACAACCAACACATTTTTATAGACAAACACCCTTCATCAGGGCTCAGAAATGTAGACTATGCTTAGGTGGACTTCAATAAGCAGATGCCAGATAGAAAGGTTTTAAAGGGGCAAATAACGGTTGTAGCAAACCGAAGAGGAGCCTTGTTAAACATGATGGGGCATAGAACAGTTGTAGCAAACTGAATAGGAGCCTCCCTTGTTGCACGTGAGCAGCCTTACCAGAATGAGTCGGTTAGGTGTTGAAGTCCTAGGACCTTTTTAATATACCTTTCTGAATAGGAAAAGTGACATCCTTTCTTTAAGTGCAAGGGTCAGGTTCAAGTACGGGATCGGGGAAATTAGGAAATTAAACACTTGCCTACAGGGCACATATACCCACATCCTGCCTAGGCCAATTTTCAGCTTTCAGCACTGTCATACTTTGAATGACAATTGCACGGTCCAGCAACACTACCAAAACATTTTTTTTATTATTTTTTTCACACAAATAGTGCTTTCTTTTGGTGGTATTTATTCACCACTGGGTTTTTTCATTTTTTGCTAAATAAACGAATAAATACTGAAAATTTAGGGGGAAAAAAAAAACTTTCATCGTTTGTTTTAAAATTTTGCAAACAAGTCATTTTTTTCTTTCACTGATGTGCGCTGATGAGGCTGCACTGATGAGCACTCATGAGGCAGCACTGGTGGGCACGGATGAGGCAGCACTGATGAGGCTGCACTCATAGACGGCACTGATGGGCACTGATGATAGGCGGCACTGATGGGTACTAGTAGGTGGCACTGAAAGGGGACACTGATGAGGAGGTACTGATTGGCAGTACTGTTGGGCACTGATTGGCAGCACTGGTGGGCCCTGTTGGGACTGCACTGATAATCAGGACACTGATAATCAGTGCCCTAATTATCAGTGTACATGTCCTCTGAACACTTTGATCACAGAGCATGCCGCCCATGCCCCACAGCAGGCACGCATCCCAGAACTAGCCAGCCATGCTGTCGGGATTCAGCTATAGCACGGTCGGAAAGTGGTTAAGCACGTCATATACCAGTAACATTTTGTTTGAAAATGTTGGCTTTCAGAACATTTGTTCGATTTGCTAATGGTTAATAGGGTAAAATAAATAACCATTTTCAACCGTAGTGGTGAGAAAATTCAAAGGATAGAAATTTTTTCCAAAATGTAAAAAAATTCTAAATGTGAATGAATTGTTTTCTGAGCCATAATCCATCAACAGTACTATACAGTACTACCTGGCACCACAAACTCAATGCATAAAAACAATAATAAAGCAACAATAATGATCATGTTCACGTTATAGATGTTCAATCCCAAGGAAAATATGAGAAAATAAGCTGGCCATACAGCAATATAATTTTGTTTGAAAATGTTGGCTTTCAGAACATTTGTTTGATTTTCCAGTGGTTAGTCGGGCCAAATAAATGATTTTTTTTCGGTCATAGTGGTGAGAAAATTTAAAGGATGCAGAACTGAAAATTTTTCCTTAACAAATGAAAATCTAAGTGTGAATGTAAAAAATTGTACATATTGTGATGCATCTGTTCACGGCAAAAAAGAAACCTGCTTAACATGTCTTGGATTCCATGAGAACAAAAAACTAAAATCAAAATCTAAAATTGGGACTTTATATGAGGCAATAAGTATATATACCTCCATCCCCGGTTCCTTTGCCATGTCTTTAATTCCATTCAGCTAGCACGTCTACATGAAATTTTTATTGTTTTCAAACAATATTTAGTTGACTCAATGATGGCAAGATGGAATACTCTCAGGAATTTGTTTTCAGAATTAACATAGAAATGTTCAAACTAAATTCTACTGGTGTATGGCCAGCTTTATGTTTCCACTTGTTTTCTTTGCCGTAAGCACTCCCTCAGAGCACCTGGCACAAAAAAAAACTATGTATTGCGTTAAACACTAACAAAAAATTATTAACGCAACAGTGGTATGTAACCATAGACGTCTTCTCTCTTCTTCTCTGGTTAGTCATGTTTTGAGCACCATCAATTTGGTTTCCTTCCCCTCACGTTGTATGTCACATCCTCCTACTTGTGTTTGGTTAACCTACCATTGAACTTATTTTCTTATTTTGGATGAAGATGATCGAGGTGAAGGCTGAGCAGACTTTATATGAAATGTTTGGCCTCCAGCAATTGTCTCCCCTCCTTCCTCCTCATCGAATCTCAGCTTTTCTTGGATATCTTCTTCTTTCTTTCCAAGGTAATGCAGGCAAGAAGTAGTTGGGGTGAGGCACAAGATAAGGTTGTCCGGATGTCATCCATGTGTAGATGTTTTTTTCAGTTGATCTTTAAAGCAGAAGTCCGGGCAACCAGCTGAATAGATACTGTATTTTATATGCATTGATATTTTCTGCTTATCGGCAAAAGGAGTTTGAAGTTCTTTACAGGGAGTCTTGTGTACAGAGTGATTTCCAGCTAGGCAGGTGACACACTTCATTTGTGGTTCAGCAATGCAGCTTATTATGACAGTACAGAATTACAAATCCGTATATGTTACAATGTAGTTTTTATTTCAATGTAAATCAGTTTATTTTTCATATCAGCTGCACATTGTCAGCACTTTCTTTGCATTTTTTTTTTGTTTGTTTTTTGAGTTATGAATTTTTATGTCTTCCTGGCCAACTACTATGTTTATTGGCAATGGTGCATGCTGGAGTAGGATACTGTATAAATATTTGGGGTTGCCTTGGAAAGTTATTTTTGACTCCCAGGCCCAATAGAGGCCCAAATAGTGGCGGCTGGTGCTCAAAATTTTTGGAGGGGTGCAAACAAACTGAAAAATTCTGAAAACAAATCCCCATCAATCGCAGCCTCACTTTGCCCATCAAACACAGCCACTGTGCCATCAAACGCAGCCACTATGCCATCAAACGCAGCCACTATGCCCATCAATTGCCGCCACTGTGCCCATCAAACGCAGCCACTGTGCCCATCAAACGCAGCCACTGTGCCCATCAAACGCAGCCACTGTACCATCAAAGGCAGCCACTGTGCCATCAAATGCCACTGTGCCCATCAAATCCCGCCACTGTGTTCATCAAAAACTGCCACTTTGCCATCAAATGCTCTCACTGTGCCATCAAGTGCTCCCACTGTGCCCCGTCAAATGCTGCCACTGTGCCTCCCCGTCCGCCGTCTGCCCAGCACTTACCCTGTCTCGGTGGGGCAGCGGGTGCCTGCAGCGGGCAGTGTCCTCCATGCTCCTCCATGTCCTCGATGTCTTCTCTCATCCTCACCTATGATTGGACGGCGCCCAATCACAGCAACTGTCGTTTTAGCCAGTCCGGTGACAGGTAACAGACCCGAGCACCTGATTGGCGGAGAGGCGGTTTAGTGTTAGGAAAGCGAATATTTATTCGCTTTTCTAACACAGCTGGGTGAACTGCGAGCGCCAAGCATAGCGGTCACTGTTTACCTTTTTTGACGCCTATCAGAGCCTATGGCTTCAAAAACACCCCCCGCTGCTGTAATTCAGGCACCCGGCACCCGATAAGTGGCCGGCCGCCTGAATAGGGGGTGGCAGCGGCGGCCATGGATAGATTCATGCAATGCATGAATCTATCTATTGGTGATAGAGGTGGTGGCTGGAGAGAGGGGGTGGTGTCCATGCGCCCTTATGGACGCACCGCCACTGGGCCCAAAGCCTGGGGCAAGAAACTTTCTACTGTTCTAATTTCTACAGTTCTGTTCTACTGATTGCATACAATTTAACCGTGTTTGGGTTTGACCTTATGTTATATGATTTTGGTAAATCTAAAGGAAAGTTGTACAAGAAAATTGTATAAAAAGTATATAATGTGTAGCCAGCTTAACACAATCTCATAATTGAAATTTACCAAGCACCTTTCCATCAAGAGCCAAAACGTACTGGGGGCATTGCTCAGTCCAAAGGAATAGTCCTATGGGTGTGATAGTAAGCCTTGTTCGCTTACTGGAACTTGCCAAAAGCCCCTCGCCAGATCAAGTGTAGAGAAAAATATGGCTTGCTCCAGTGCCATGAGCGACTCCTCCACCAACAGGCAGTTATCCTGGTGGGTGCAGTCATGCTAAACCCAGGGGTCAAAGTCTTAAATTGACTCTGCCTGACCCAAGATGGTCCCTGAAGTCACGTGGGGAACCAGCATCCAAACTCATAGCTGCCTCATTGTGACCAAGGAAATCATAGAGGAACCAAGTTCCTGTCAACTTCCTCCCCATCTGTATTGCCGCTGTGGTCAAGTGCCACCTGCAGACTGTGCTTGCTATATTAAAGTTATTTTGTAGTCTGAGGAATTCTGATTAATAGTCTTGATTTCAAAGCCCATTCCTGTACTCACAGTAAGTAGAGTTGTTAGGCTCCTTGAGGTCAGGGGTTGGTGTGAATGCAAAATATAACATATGTAAAGGACTGCATACAATTTCAGCACTATATATATACTTGTAACAAATAAAAATAAATACATGAATTTAAAGATATCCTTCTATCCTCAAGACTAAACATATTAAAGTTCATTTGGTCTCTCCTGACATATTTTATGTCATATCTTTCACCATTTTTGTTACCCATCTCTGTACTTGTTCTATCTCACCAATATCTTTTTGTAAGTGAGGTTTCCAAAACTGGACACAGTATTCTAAATGAGGTCTCACTAGAGATCTGTATAGAGGAATCAGGACCCCCTTCCTCCTGCTGGTGATCCCTCTACTGATATAAAGATCTATATAGAGGAATCAGGACCTCCTTCTTCCTGCTGGTGATCCCTCTAGTGATATAAAGATCTATAGGAATCAGGACCTCCTTCCTCCTGCTGATGATCCCTCTAGTGATATAAAGATCTATATAGAGGAATCAGGACCTTCTTCCTCCTGATGGTGATCCCTCTAGTGATATAAAGATCTATATAGAGGAATCAGGACCTCCTTCCTCCTGCTGATGATCCCTCTAGTGATATAAAGATCTATATATAGAGGAATCAGGACCTCCTTCCTCCTGCTGATGATCCCTCTAGTGATATAAAGATCTATATAGAGGAATCAGGACCTCCTTCCTCCTGCTGATGATCCCTCTAGTGATATAAAGATCTATATAGAGGAATCAGGACCTCCTTCCATCTGCTGATGATCCCTCTAGTGATATAAAGATCTATATAGAGGAATCAGGACCTCCTTCCACCTTCTGATGATCCCTCTAGTGATATAAAGATCTGTATAGAGGAATCAGGACCTCCTTCCTCCTGCTGGTGATCCCTTTAGTGATATAAAGATCTATATAGAGGAATCAGGACCTCCTTCCTCCTGCTGATGATCCCTCTAGTGATATAAAGATCTATATAGAGGAATCAGGACCTCCTTCCTCCTGCTGGTGACCCCTCTAGAGATATAAAGATCTATATAAAGCAGGGATGCCCAACCGCTGGCACGTGGGCCACATGTGGGTCGCGGCGCCCTCCGTTGTGGCCCGCCATGTCTTGCTCTGAGATGGCAGGTCGACAAGCCCAGATCGCGGGTTCGCATAAGTGCGAAGAACGGAGCCGCCGCTAGAGGAAGCATAGCCGATGCTTCCTGTATAGAGTGATACCAAATGTACTCCATGACAGGAAGCATCGGCTCTGCTTTCTACTGCAGCTGCATGCTTCTGTCACAATTATGCTCGGGGATGGCGGGCCGGGACACAGGAACCCACGATCTGGGACAGCAGCTACCAGTATCAGTACCAGCCATCAGTACCAGTACCAGCCAGCAGTACCAGTACCAACCAATAGCACCAATACAAACCAACAGTACCAGTACCAACCAGCAGTACCAGTACCAACAGTACTAGTACCAACCAGCAGTACCAGCCAGTAGTACCAGTCATCAGTACCAGTACCCGCCAGCAGTACCAGTACCCACCATCCGTACCAGTCATCAGTACCAGCCAGCAGTATAAACCAGTAGTACCAGTACCAGCCAGCAGTACCCACCAGCAGTACCAGTACCAGCCACCAGTATCAGTACCAGCCAGCAGTACCAGTACCAGTACCTGCCAGCAGTGCCAGTCATCAGTACCAGTACCAGCCAGCAGTACCAGTACCCACCAGCAGTACTAGCCAGCAGTACCAGTCAGCAGTACCCACCAGCAGTACCAGTACCAGCCAGCAGTACCAGTACCCGCCAGCAGTAATAGCCAGCAGTAACAGTACCAGCCAGCAGTACCAGCCAACAGTACCAGCCAGCAGTACCAGCACCTGTCAGCAGTACCCACCGGCAGTACCAGCCAGCTGCAGGAATCCTGAGGAAGGAGTGAAGATTGAGGTCAGTTGAGGAGCAGGTAAACCACTGTGCATCATTGTGAAAGCAGCCTTAGGCCCCTTTCACCTGATCAGTCCGATCGGGTCCGCCTGTCTGTTTTTCAGGTGGACTCAAATAGACTCTCCATTCACCTCTATAGAGCGGCAGATGTAAACGGACTTGTGTCCGCTTACACCCGCTTATCTGCAATCCGAACTCCTTAAAAAAAAACAGAATGGGATCTGTCCTCTTCTGTCTGGGCGGATCGGAGGGCATTTTGGGTAGAGCGGGTTGCATCCGTGTCTGCTCTACATATGCAGAGTGGACACAGACTTGCCATCTCCCCTTTACGCTCATTGTGGCCCGCGACCGGTTACCAAGTCGATAAAGTGGCCCTCACTCCTCAAAAGGTTGGGCACCCCTGATATAGAGGAATCAGGACCTCCTTCCACCTGCTGATGATCCCTCTAGTGATATAAAGATCTATATAGAGGAATCAGGACCTCCTTTCACCTGCTGATGATCCCTCTAGTGATATAAAGGTCTATATAGAGGAATCAAGACCTCCTTCCTCCTGCTGGTGATCCCTCTAGAGATATAAAAATCTATATAGAGGAATTAGGACCTCTTTCCTCCTGCTGGTGATCCCTCTAGTGATATAAAGATCTATATAGAGGAATCAAGACCTCCTTCCACCTGCTGATGATCCCTCTAGTGATATAAAGATCTATAGAGAGAATCAGGACCTCCTTCCACCTGCTGATGATCCCTCTAGTGATATAAAGATCTATATAGAGAATCAGGACCTCCTTCCACCTGCTAATGATCCCTCTAGTGATATAAAGGTCTATATAGAGGAATCAAGACCCCCTTCCTCCTGCTGGTGATCCCTCTAGTGATATAAAGATCTATATAGAGGAATCAGGACCTCCTTCCTCCTGCCGATGATCCCTCTAGTGATATAAAGATCTATATTAGAGGAATCAGGACCTCCTTCCTCCTGATTTTTTTTTTTTTCAAATTTAGACCAATTGCTAATTTTAGAATATCTGAGTCACTGTATTAGTTGCCAGCATTTCTAAATAGAGAAACGTAATCACATTTTTGCAAACATTCGAGCATAACGTTTACACAAGTCATGATGTTTTGTCAAACGATCTCCAAAGGGAAGAAAACTTGAGATAGCCTGTTCGTGTTTTGTGTTCCTTGCACACGATGATTGAATATTGTGGTTATAAATGTTCTGCCAGGGATATAATTGAAGTATTGACATTGTGACAAGGCCTGCCTCCACTGAGATGTTTATTTCCTGTGATGAAAAGTAATATACCGTAGATACTATTAAAGTCCCATCTCCTGCTGCCAAGAGGTCTCAATCATCTTCTGTCTAGAGGTCTAGTAAGAACAATCATATAACTCATATATAAAGTTATGAATGGAGTACTTCAGTGCTAATTAGGAATGAGCGAAACTGAGCGTTAAAGTGTATCAAAACCTAAAAACGAAAATGTTTCAATATATTGAATCTTGCCAGGACTTGGAAGTGGTGGCTGATTTTGTTTAGTTTTTCTATTCTTTATTTTCACCCGGTGATCCTTTCCTAGGGAGACAAGGCTAACTCACCCTTCTGTAACAAAACAACAGAAAAAAGATATGACCACAGAACCCCCCCTCTTATTCTCCATAATATAATGGGGTGTGGTTCTGTAGTTCCCCATAGATAGTTGAGAACAATGTATTTTATAACAGTTGCCACAAGAAGTTTTAAGCTCACAATATTTCTGGCAGGAGCAAATGGTATTTAGTGTACCAGATTTAACAAAAGGCTTTCGATTGAACAGACCAAAATGGACCAAATTTCAACAGGTTAATTTGTAAACCCTGGCCCCTACCGAGAAATAAAATATCTGGTGATCCTGCCTGTAACACACCTCCTGTCCTTAGCTAGCTATGCTCACTCTTCCATTGTACCGATGGACTGATGAAAGCAACCTGGCGGATGACACAGGCTCACCTTGGGTGTGGAGACTAAGTACTAACTGGTATTCACCAGAGCTCCTGATGGTGGAGATGGGTTTTGCTGCATGTCAGCACCAGGTCACAGTCCTCAGGATTGCCCCACCAGGAGGTGAGCAAGCCAGGGCCCAGTAGCAGATTTAGCAGGTAAGGATAGAAACATCGTTGGTAAACAAGCCAAAAGTCGATAACAAGTGGTTACAGATTACAATCAAGCAGAAGCATAGTTGAGGAACAAGCCAAAGGTCAGTAAAAATGGTAGCGAAGATACAGACGGCAGCAGGAGTGGCAAGAGCAAAATATTGGCTGGAGAGAGCACCATAATCTGGCAAGCAGGAAGTGCAAAGACAAAGTCAATCAGGGAGTTCATGGGAGGAGCAGAGTGAACAAGGTTCAAGGCAAAATCATTCAAGGAATTGCCCAGGAGCTGTCCAGCATCCCAGGTGGCTCAGCAAGAAAAGACATTACCAGCCACAGCAAAGCTTGCAGGGGCAGACCTGGTCCTGACACTTTGTTTTGCACTTCACAGATAATAGGTGAGAACATGAATAAATCCACTGTCCTCGCTCAATTGCGAGGACAGCGGATTTTTTGGCAAGAGATCACAGAGTATTTTTCTGTATTCGTAGAAAATGTTCTTAGCCTACAAAATACTAGTAACCACCACAGCTAAAGAGTGGCAAGATCCAATATATATATATATATATATATATATATATATACATACACTGTACACACACACACACTCATACATATACTGTATACACAATCATGTGAAAAATTAACTACACCCTCTGGAAATTTTTTGACTTTGTCAAAATATTTGAACTGGAAATTATTAGATTAGGCCTATATACTTGATAAGAACACAAGAAAAACATTCAAAAATGTATTTAACAAAAATATCAATAAATGTAATTGTGTATTGTGGAAAATAAGTACACCCTTGGTATCAAAAATTAGTATTGCCCCCTATAGCAAAAATGACTAGACATTTTGTATAACTGCCCAAAAGTCTATGACATTAAAAATTATGACTTTTATTCTTCATGTAAAATTCCCTTAGTTGTAAGATCTTTGTGGGTTTCCTTGCATTAACTGCCCCTCTACAAAATTTTAATGGGAGCCAAAATCAGGGCTATGACTAGACAAGTTCATAACCCTCGATTTCTTCTTTTTGAGTCGTTCCTTGGTAAATTTACTTGTGTGCTTCAGATCATTATCATGTTGGAAGATTCAATATAGTGGTTAGTTGGGTATCTGAGGATCAAGGCACCACATCCCATAAATAGTTACAGAAGGTGTATACTGTATATAAAAAGACAGGATTTTTAATGTGCCATAATTGACATAACACAATATATTCATAAAATCATCAAAGTTTTATTGTAGTTTACAAATGTTAAAAGCGACAATGTTCATAAAACCATCATTAAAAATCCATGCAGCCATAATGTAGATACAGTAACTTCAGCTCACCAAGTATTGGCCTCCCCTGGAGACTTGTAAAGTACTGCATAAAGTGCCACCAGGGTGCTCAAAAACAACCCAATTAATCGGGTTCGGTGTGGGTAAATATGTTCGGTTAGTCAGTCAGCTCCGGTACAACCAATCACTGTAATAACTAAATAATGTCTGTGCCAGCTGACTACAAGGCTCCCATCATGGCGCATATGTACCCACACTGAATCCGTTTAATTGGGCTGTTTTTGAACATTTGGGCAGAGCAGTCTGGATTTCCAGCCTTTTGCCAGGTACACACGAGCGGATTTTCCGTCGGAAAAAACTTGGATGGTTTTTCCGACGCAATTCCGCTCAAGCTTGGCTTGCATACACACGGTCACACAAAAGTTCTCTGAACTTTCGACCGTCAAGAACGTGGTGACGTACAACACTACAACGAGCCGAGAAAACTAAGTTCAATGCTTCCGAGCATGCGTCTAATTGTTTCCGAGCATGTGTAGGAATTTTGCGCGTCGGAATTTGTACAGACGATCAGAATTTCCGATTGGAAGTTTTTCCGACCAAAAAATAGAGAACCTGCTCTCAATCTTTTGCTGGCCGGAATTCCGCCAGCAAAAGTCCGATGGAGCATACACACGGTCGGAATTTCCGACCAAAAGCTCACATCGGACTTTTGCTGGGGGAATTTCGGATCGTGTGTACTGGGCATTTGTGAATCACTGCTTGGTGTTTTCCATTGCTGCTTGACGTAAGTGGCTCCTATATTGGGCTGTATTCCTCCTATGACACACTGATGTCTCTATGTGCAATCCTATTGGTTAAATACTGGTTAGTCTACTGAGTCCTCAAACACTTTTTGAGCACCCTAAAAGCACTTTATGCAGTACTTTACAAGTCTCCTGAGGAATCCCATGATTGGTGAAACATGTTGGCCACATGGATTTTCTATGATGGTTTTATGAACATTGCTGCTCTTAATATTTGTATACTACAATAAAATGTTGTTGTTGGAAGACTCATTTTAGGTTCAACTTTAGACTTTGGAAACATGGCCTCACATTCTCATCAAGCACACTTTAGTATGATGCACAATTTATAGTTAAATTGATAACTGTTGGCTGCCTAGGCCCTGGAGCAGTAAAGCAACCCCTACTTTTGATTGATCAGTCTGCAGCACATTGTTCCAGAAGGCCTGGGCTTTGTCTGTGTATCCAATGGAAAATTGTAATCATGCTCTAATGTTCTCTTTGGACAGCAAAGGCTTTCTTATCTTCCCTGTCATGCATATTGAATTTATGCAATCTCTTTCTGATTGTAAAAGCATTCACTTTGACCCCAACTGTTGCAAAAGTTATCTGAACATTTAGAAATTTAATTTTGGAGTTCTTGGACAATTTGTTTTAGCATCAAATGGTTGGGTTGAATTTGCTGGACAATTTAGCAGTTGTTTGAAATCAAGATCATTTTTAGGTCATTTTCTTTATAGTGCAATGATTGATTTAAAAACATTTGTTGACTTTTCTAAATACCTCGTCAGAGTTATAGCCACAATTTTCTTTCTGAAGACCTTCTGTTGACTTGGCATGATGACATCACATATGTCAATAATAGCAAAGAATACATCAGACCCTAGATATAACCTACATGTTCCACAAAGATTGTTCCAATCATTGGCATGTAATCCGATTAGAGTTTCAATCTAGATCTAATGTTAACCTAAAAACATCAACCATTTCCATGGGATGCACTCACTTTTTCACATGACTGTGCATTTTTTTTCCTGTTTTCTATACATACAGAAATATACATAAACAAAATGGGGTTGATTTATTAAAACTGGAGAGTGCGAAATCTGATGCAGCTGTGCACAAGAACCAACTTCCAGGTTTTTTTGTCAAAGCTTAATTGCGCAAGCTGAAGTTAGAAGCTGATTGGCTACCATGAGCAGTTGCACCAGATTTTGCACACTCCAGTTTTAGTAAATCAAGCCCAAATGTGTCTTGGTGTAGATGTACAAAATAAGGGCAGTTTGCCTCCATCAGATAGGGAAAGGCAACCATTAAGCTAGACCAGTGTTTCTCAACCTTCTTTCAGTCAAGACACCCTTTAAAATGATAGACAATCTCAAGACACCCTTTAACCGCTTCAGCCCCGGAAGATTTTACCCCCTTCCTGACCAGAGCGTTTTTTGCGATTCGGCACTGCGTCGCTTTAACTGACAATTGCGCGGTCGTGCGACGTGGCTCCCAAACAAAATTGACGACCTTTTTTTCCCACAAATAGAGCTTTCTTTTGGTGGTATTTGATCGCCTCTGCGATTTTTATTTTTTGTGCTATAAACAAAATAAGAGCGACAATTTTGAAAAAAACGCATTATTTTTTACATTTTGCTATAATAAATATCCCCCAAAAATATATAAAAATTTTTTTTTTCCTCAGTTTAGGCCAATCGTATTCTTCTACATATTTTTGGTAAAAAAAAAATCGCAATAACCATTTATTAATTGGTTTGCGCAAACGTTATAGCTTTTACTAAATAGGGGATAGTTTTATGGCATTTTTATTATTAATTTTTTTTTATTAGTAATGGCGGCAATCAGCGATTTTTATTGTGACTGCGACGTTATGGCGGACATGTCGGACATTTTTGACACATTTTTGGGACCATTGTCATTTATGCAGCGATCAGTGCGATTAAAAATGAGTAAATGACACTGGCAGTGAAGGGGTTAACCACTAGGGGGCAGGGAGGGGTTAGGTATGTCCTAGGGGAGTGATTACTAACTGTAGGGGGATGGGCTCTGTGTGTAACGTCACTGATCTCTGCTCCAATGACAGGGAGCAGAGATCGAGTGACACTTGTCACTAGGCAGAACGGGGAGATGCTGTTTACAACGGCATCTCCCCGTTCGTCCTCTCCGTGAGGCGATCGCGGGGTATACCCGCGGTGATCGAGTCCGCGGGACCCACGACCCGACTTACGGAGCTCCGGCGCGCACGCGCGCCACCGGCGGCGCGCACGCAATGGCACGGCGGGGAATTCAAATGGACGTACAGGTACGCCCATTTGCCCAGCCGTGCCATTCTGCCAACGTACATCGGCGCACGCCGGTCGGGAACCGGTTAATATGATAGACAATCTCAAGACACCCTTTAAAATGATAGACAATCTCAAGTCACCCTTTAATATGATAGACAATCTCAAGACACCCTTTAAAATGATGGACAGTCTCGAGGCACCCCATTCGAAAATGTAAAAAACTATTCTAGCTTTACACAATGCAGCAACATCCACACGTGGGACACCCAACGCTAGAGGTGGTTTATTTTTCCAAAGCAAATACACTTTTGCACACTGGTACTGAATAGTATTCCAATGTTTCTCTTCTCCCTCAATTTCAACAGGCATCCTCTTTATTAACTGATGACATCATTGGTTGTTAGAATGCCAGAGTCTTCGTAATGGTGCATAATGAAAACCTGTGGCTTTGTGTCACTAAAAGGCAGGCTTCATCTACCTTCTGGCTTGTTTGCAATTTTTGATTAATTTTTGCCAAGGCACCCCTGAAGAAACCTCAAGGCACCCCAGGGTACCTGGGTACCCTGGTTGAAAAAGGCTGAGCTAGACTAGTACATAGCAACAACTAACCTTGTCCCCACCCAGTACACTCCAACTGAGGGTCCCGCCTTACGTTAGCCCTTTAACCCACCCGAATATGGGAGGCCAATGGGCCCAAAAAAGTAAGAGAGAGGAGAGATATAAATAACAAGCAGAAGCCAGAAAAGAAAAAAGGTGGTGATCTTAAGGTTGTTTGACCTCAAGGCCTATCCACTTTCAGGTTGACAGCATAAACAAAGACCAGTCAAATCAAACAAACAATGACAATGTCAAACCACAGCTTCCAAAAATCTTAAAAAATGCATTCAATAAAGCATATAAAAAATGATCATCATCATGACCTATCATCGAAATAACTGTTTGTATACGTCAGAGGTACTAAAATCAATCCACAACGCCCATTACGCATAGTACTTTTGGTTGGTATCAGAGCACTGATGCCTCCATTTTTCTGCATTCTGTATCTCTTGTACTCTTTCCAACCATTCTTTAATGGTAGGAACCACTGTCGACTTCCAATGAGGCAGTATAGACTGTGCATTTTTGTTCTCAGCTTTAGTTAGCTTTAACCTTCAATGTTTCCATGTGACTAGTGTAGGCAAAATTTGCTAGGAAAAAAAATTGACCTTTTGAAAAACATTTCTATGTTGTTTTGCAAGGCATGTTATGCCCCTAAGCCATCCCCAGCAACTTATCAGTGATTGGCAGGTAGTACCACAACAACAAAAAATGGGGGTAATAGTGCTATGATTTGATAGTGACAAGCCTGCAGGGGGAAGTTAAATTCATATGGTCTTCTTAAGGCACAGCATCTATTCTAGGCTTGCAGAGTGCTGTTCCCCCCTGCTTGAGGCTGCGTATGCAGATAATCCATGTATGCTGGAAAGCTAATATTGCAGGATATAGGACTCCCTGAGCCCAGAGTTCCATTTTAAGAGTGAATTGGTTGTGGTGGTATACATCACCACCACATCAAGCTGGGAGGAGACTCGAAACAAATTTACATCATGGTGGAAGGATTGTATCTTCAGGCTGGCCTTTGGTCACTATAACCTATACTGGCTGAAGTCCAAAGCTGCGCTGTCTGAGCTGGTCCTCTCAGAATTGGGCCCTACCATAATTTGGTGGAATTAGGCTGACCTACATTGATGATGATAAACACAATAGTGATAGGAACAACCTCTGTTCATATAATGATCTGTTCGGTTTACATTTGATGACATTTCTTTTTTGTTTCACTTTTTTAGGTCCTCCTGGTCCAAAAGGAGAACAAGGTCATGAAGGAATGGAGGGTGTCCCTGGCGTTCCTGGAATGCCTGGATTAAGAGGTAAAATTATTTTCCCAACAGTTCAAGATCCTCTGCACTCTGTAAGTCAAATTTTTTTGTTGTTCCATGACCAACACATACCACAGTAACTTATTTCGCTAGGAAATCCATGTCTATCAAGCTTCAGGTTTTGCGCACTTACAGAATGTTGCAAGAAGGGTCTCTGGTGCATGGACAGCATCAGTCTTGATAGGCGGGATGCGGCCTAGCTAGACTGCATCAAAAAGGGGAGGTTTCCAGGAAGAATAGCGTATCCCTACTCATGCCCTACTCATCTGGAACTTCTCCCTGCCGCTAGTACTGTCCCTGACAGACCGGTGACCTGTCCCTACACTGCCCAGTTGCTTCCCCAGTGACCCAGGAAACCATAGAGGAACCATGCTCCTCTTGACTTCCTCTCCCTCTGCAATGTCGCTGCGGTTGAGCACCACTTGCAGTGGAGAAAGTAGACTGCACCTGCCTACAAGCAACACATGAGCAACTCAAAAGAAAGCCAAAACAACACAAGACAATACTGAATTTGACTTGCTTCTGAGCCTGACATATAGGCCGCTTTTTGACAGATGAATGAAATGTCAATCCTAAGCCTCGGTTCACACCAGAGGCTGCACGACTTGCAGGTCGCCTCACCGAGGCGACCTGCACACGACTGCCCGGGCGACTTGAAAAACGACTTCTATATAGGAGTCTATGCAAGTTGCCCCAAGTCGCCCCCAAAGTCGTACAGGAACCTTTTTCTAAGTCGAGCGACTTGCGTCGCTCCGATTAGAACGGTTCCATTGTACTGAACGGGACGCTACTTGTCAGGCGACCTAGGTCGCCTGACAAGTCGTCCTAGTGTGAACCGAGCCTAACTCTTGTTGACAAACAAAATGTTTCTCCTTATGGAGGCGCAGTGAAAACCTGAAAGAAGTTCTAACCCTTCCCCCTGCTTTCCCCCCAAAACTAATAAAAAAGGTCAGGTAAGCTACTCTATAAGAGATTTAGTCTCATGTACGCCATAGTTGGATAGTTACCTACTAACACAAAGTCATCCAACAGGGGAGCATATTATTCAGTTAATCACAACTCTATTTCATCATCAAAAATAGATTCCCGGATTTGCCTGATCATTACCAGAAATGGCAAATTTCTGTTTCAACTTAGTCTGCCCAACACTTAGGCAGGCCATTACCAATATAAACAAAAAAAAAGAGAAGAAGAAGAGAAAAAAAATAAGAAAAAGAATAGGGATGTGCACGATGGAAAAATGTGTTTCTTTTCGTATTTGTTTGTTAAGTTAATATTGTAATTTAGTCATATTCGTTATGTTAGAATGATTTATTTTTAAAATTAATTTAGTATATTCCAATTTGGTTTGTATATTTGTTATTTTCAAATCGATTTGGATTTTGGAAGAGGGCTATATTCACTGTATTTTATTTTATTGTATTCAATTCTAGTTTATTCTATTTTTCCCTGTTCTATTCTTTTCTATTCTATTCTATTCTTTTGTGTGCTATTCTATTCTGTTTTATTCTATTTTACTTTATATTCTATTCTATTTTATTCTATAAAGGAATCATCATCTTATTTCACTTTTATACCCTACTGTATTTATTGCAATATGTTTCCATTTCGAATTCAAATTAATTTTCAAATTCAAATTTGAATTCATTTTATAATTTAAATTCCTTTTCGAATTTGGATAATTAATTTTTTTTTATAATTTAATTTTGGATTTGTTGAAATTCGTTAGTATTGTGATTTGGAAAATTGGGATATATCCGAATCTTCAAATAACAAAAAAGTTGTCAGAATTTTGATTTGTTGTGAAACGAGTCTCACATATCTAAAGAAGAAAGGAGTCAGAGATCTCTTTCAAAGATGTGCAAATACTGTATATCGATTACTCTTCGGTGCTGTATTGGATCCAAGGTTGTCATGTTAGTTCAGATTTATTTTGAATATCATTTAGGATACTCATCATGAGCCTATTGTTGATCATGATCCAATTAAGTTTATAAGCAACAGGGTCAAGAGAGACTGTAGACATCCAACAATGAGCAATTACTAATATGTTTGCTCATTTTAATATTTTAAAAGTTCCTTTGTATTCACTAAGGCTAAGTTCATACTGACAGAGGGACATTGCAAAGATTCCAAAAGATCTGGGGCACGACTGGGCACTCCTGTAATCGACAAGATGCAACAAGCAAATAATACTGGGGCAAACAATGAATATGGCCATTGGTATAGCATGGTATAGCATGTTTTAATATAGGACATGCCCTAATAAAGAAAAAGCCACATTTTTGAGTATAAGTACATAAAGATATAATTTATTTATGAAGAGCCAATGACACCAAATACACACAACCAAAATCCATGACACTATTCACCCTTAGATATATATTAATTCTAGGACACCTCATGTTTTTTTTTTCTGTACTTGTCCCCCATTATATCTCACAATCAAAGATGTGCCTGTAAGTGAAGTTCTCCCAGTACTGTCTTGTTACATGGCACAAAGCTTGGGGGAAGCCTGTGAGAACTTTTCTTCACCTCACAATGAGTGCTGCCCTGATTATGAGGCCAGATAGGTGAAGAAGCACCTCCCCAGGCAATTCCTGTTGAGGGAACTGGTCACCTGAGCTGCTTATCTGTGTGCCGGGTGACTGGTCTTCTCAACAACCCCTAGATCTGTAGGAGGCACTTGACTCATGTAGGGTGCCCTTCAGACTTCTTCATTTGCCGCTGAGCGGTCCGTGCTGACACATTCTCCTCTCTGTGTCTCTCACTCCTGCTGTGTAATCTTCTGTTCTCCACCCGGGCGGAGCGGCTGCACACTCTCCTCTCCAGCTGCCGCCCGGGTGTTTTTATGTACTGTACCCTAATGGAGGGGGGGGTCTGTAGTAATGGAGGGGGGGTCCTGCCCTGGGGGGGTCATTACTAATAGAGGGGGGCTCTGTCCTGGGGGGTCTGTAGTAATGGAGGGGGGCTCTGTTCTGGGGGGGTCTGTAGTAATGGAGGGGGGGCTCTGTCCTGGGGGGGGCTGTACTAATGGAGGGGGGTCCTGCCCTGGGGGGTCTGTAGTAATGGAGGGGGGCTCTGTCCTGGGGGGTCTGTAGTAATGGAGGGGGGCTCTATCCTGGGGGGTCTGTAGTAATGGAGGGGGGCTCTGTCCTGGGGGGGTCTGTAGTAATGGAGGGGGGTCCTGCCCTGGGGGGTCTGTAGTAATGGAGGGGGGCTCTGTCCTGGGGGGTCTGTAGAAAGGGAGGGGGGCTCTATCCTGGGGGGTCTGTAGTAATGGAGGGGGCTCTATCCTGGGGGGTCTGTAGTAATGGGGGGCTCTGTCCTGGGGGGGTCTGTAGTAATGGAGGGGGGCTCTATCCTGGGGGGTCTGTAGTAATGGGGGGCTCTGTCCTGGGGGGGTCTGTAGTAATGGAGGGGGCTCTGTCCTGGGGGGGTCTGTAGTAATGGAGGGGGGCTCTATCCTGGGGGGTCTGTAGTAATGGAGGTGGGCTCTATCCTGGGGGGTCTGTAGTAATGGAGGGGGGCTCTATCCTGGGGGGGGCTGTACTAATGGAGGGGGGTCCTGCCCTGGGGGGTCTGTAGTAATGGAGGGGGGCTCTATCCTGGGGGGTCTGTAGTAATGGAGGGGGGCTCTGTCCTGGGGGGTCTGTAGTAATGGAGGGGGGCTCTGTCCTGGGGGGTCTGTAGTAATGGAGGGGGGCTCTGTCCTGGGGGGTCTGTAGTAATGGAGGGGGGTCCTGCCCTGGGGGGTCTGTAGTAATGGAGGGGGGCTCTGTCCTGGGGGGTCTGTAGTAATGGAGGGGGGTCTGTAGTAATGGAGGGGGGCTCTGTCCTGGGGGGTCTGTAGTAATGGAGGGGGGCTCTGTAGTAATGGAGGGGGGTCTGTCCTGGGGGGTCTGTAGTAACGGAGGGGGCTCTGTCCTGGGGGGTCTGTAGTAATGGAGGGGGGCTCTTTCCTGGGGGGTCTGTAGTAATGGAGGGGGGCTCTGTCCTGGGGGGTCTGTAGTAATGGAGGGGGGCTCTGTCCTGGGGGGTCTGTAGTAATGGAGGGGGGCTCTGTCCTGGGGGGTCTGTAGTAATGGAGGGAGGTCTGTCCTGGGGGGTCTGTAGAAATGGAGGGGAGCTCTGTCCTGGGGGGTCTGTAGTAATGGTGGGGGCTCTGTCCTGGGGGGTCTGTAGTAATGGAGGGGGGGCTCTGTCCTGGGGGGGTCTGTACTAATGGAGGGGGGTCCTGCCCTGGGGGGTCTGTAGTAATGGAGGGGGGCTCTGTCCTGGGGGGTCTGTAGTAATGGAGGGGGGTCTGTCCTGGGGGGTCTGTAGTAATGGAGGGGGGTCTGTCCTGGGGGGTCTGTAGTAATGGAGGGGGGCTCTGTCCTGGGGGGTCTGTAGTAATGGAGGGGGGTCTGTCCTGGGGGGTCTGTACTAATGGAGGGGGCTCTGTCCTGGGGGGTCTGTACTAATGGAGGGGGCTCTGTCCTGGGGGCGTCTGTACTATTGGAGGGGGGTCTGTCCTGGGGGGTCTGTAGTAATGGAGGGGGGCTCTGTCCTGGGGGGTCTGTACTAATGGAGGGAGGTCTGTCCTGGGGGGTCTGTACTAATGGAGGGGGGTCTGTCTTGGGGGGGTCTATACTAATGGAGGGGGGGTCTGTCCTGGGGGGTCTGTATTAATGGAGGGGGGTCTGTCCTGGGGGTCGTTACTAATGGAGGGGGGTCTGTCCTGGGGGGGTCTGTACTAATGGAGGGTGGGGTCTGTACTAATGGAGGGGGGTTTTCCTGGGGGGTCTGCACTGAGTAAGGTCTGTACTGAGGGAGGGGTTTATACTTAGTGCGGGTTCTGCACTGATGGAGGGGGTCTATACTTAGTGGAGGGGGGTCTGTACTGAGGGGCGACTATAGTTGGTGGAAGGGGGGGTGACCCCAACCCTAGTGATGCCAATGCAGCTGCGGGCTCTTCTTTCCCCCCTCCCTCTCCCTCTTGCGCACGCTGCTGTACTAGTGAGCAGCGCTTGCCAGCACAGCTGCCCACTATGTATCTTCCCCTGCCTTCATATACCCAGGGAAGAAACAGAATAGAAAAAGGAGCAGAGAAGAGGATTGTGGGACATGTAGTCCCGAGGACTAGCAGCCCCACTGTAACACGGAAACTGTAGCTCACACAGCATGCTCAGATAAATGGGAGAGAGAGACAGGAGCCGGGAAAGCTTTCAGGGAAGTACACCCAGGACTCCAGAGGGAGAGGACAGTGCTGAGGGAACACCATCAGAGAGAGAACCCCGCTGACCTGCGCCACCAGAGGGAAAGCCACACAGCCTAGCGCCATCCCTGGCAGAGAAAGGAATGGAGTCACTGCCGGAATACAGATCTGGGCTCTACCTAGCGGAGTCGCCACGGGCAATTCAGAGTGAGCTGACTCCTGATCAGAGGAACCATAACTGTATCGCTGGGTCAGGTGAGAGGGCCGATCGGCCATTATCTACTAACGTCCATAGGAAATGCAGTCTCTGATCATCTCCTGTATTATGTCTGCAGCCTCTGATCATCTCCTGTACTATGTCTGCAGTCTCTGATCATCTCCTGTACTATGTCTGCAGTCTCTGATCATCTCCTGTATTATGTCTGCAGTCTCTGATCATCTCCTGTACTATGTCTGCAGTCTCTGATCATCTCCTGTACTATGTCTGCAGTCTCTGATCATCTCCTGTACTATGTCTGCAGTCTCTGACCATCTCCTATATTATGTCTGCAGTCTCTGATCATCTCCTGTAGTATGTCTGCAGTCTCTGATCATCTCCTGTAGTATGTCTGCAGTCTCTGATCATCTCCTGTATTATGTCTGCAGTCTCTGGTCATCTCCTGTACTATGTCTGCAGTCTCTGATCATCTCCTGTACTATGTCTGCAGTCTCTGATCATCTCCTGTACTATGTCTGCAGTCTTTGATCATCTCTTGTATCCTGTCTGCAGTCTCTGATCATCTCCTGTAGTATGTCTGCAGTCTCTGATCATCTCCTGTAGTATGTCTGCAGTCTCTGATCATCTCTTGTACTATGTCTGCAGTCTCTGATCATCTCCTGTATTATGTCTGCAGTCTCTGATTATCTCCTGTATTATGTCTGCAGTCTCTGATCATCTCCTGTAGTATGTCTTCAGTCTCTGATCATCTCCTGTAGTGTGTCTGCAGTCTCTGATCATCTCCTGTACTATGTCTGCAGTCTCTGATCATCTCCTGTATTATGTCTGCAGTCTCTGATCATCTCCTGTATTATGTCTGCAGTCTCTGACCATCTTCTGTATTATGTCTGCAGTCTCTGACCATCTTCTGTATTATGTCTGCAGTCTCTGATCATCTCCTGTACTATGTCTGCAGTCTCTGACCATCTTCTGTATTATGTCTGGGGGCTCTTTCTAACAGACTCTCTAACAGAAGCCCTCTCTGTGTGCATCAGAGAGACTCCCCTCCAGGTCTCATTAGTGTACCCTCTTCCTGTATTTTCTTTATTAAAAGATCACAGGAGTATCCCAGGGTAACAAAGACTTCTTAGGGGAGCATTTCTGTGTTTGAGTCGTTGCCATAGAAACTTTTGTAAAGGGGAGGAGTTGGTAAGATGACCACGCCCATGCGGGGGCGCCAGAAATATTTCTGCACCCAGGCGCCGGTGACCCTAGGATCGGCCCTGGGTAAAAGACATATCGCAGAGCCCCTAACAACATAGGTATTGCCTATTCCAAAGTTTAGTTTTGCTAGTGGCACATTTCTTCTAAGACTCTTTTCAAAATGGGGCCCAATCTAAGTACTCAGGAAGGGAGTTTTCAAAATTTGTCAACATTCTTAGCCTAATATAGAAGTGATTGATATGTTTTTACAAATTTCTTATGCAGAATGGCCCCTAGCATAGGCTAATGAACGCACGTTTGTAATGATTGATGTGCCATTTAATATTGCTGCAGTTTGTAACTCCTTGATGTTTTCAGCACAACAAGCCATTAATACGCAGGATAACCCAAGAGTTCTAAACGTCACCAAAGTCATAACTCAAAAGAAAAGCACCAAAATAAGTTTAGTTGTTTGCGTGAGGTCACAGAAGGCATACACAAGTTAATAGGTGCATTAAAAAGCAGTTAAAATATAAAATAAAATATAAAGGACATAACAAGCATGGGAAAAATGCAAAAGTAGTTGGCACCTGTGTTTCTGCAAAATGCCAGTGGTGTTCTTAGGTTTGAGCCGTACTCCCTGGTTCTCAAGTCTAGAACTGCGTCCTTTATTTGGTTCAGCTAAAAAACATTGATAAGATCATACATATATCAAAAAGTGTAAGAACATTCATGCAACCAATCATCCCCAATTGGAGGGTTGGAAATTGTTTAGCAAAGTGGTCTCTTGAGATTAGGTGAGAGCAGTCGACGTGTTTCGCAGGAACACCTCAGGACCTCCTATCTTATGTAAAGCCATCAATTTCTTCTATATTGACTGATAATGATGTTGATATACAAGTGCTTTGGATTACAAGCATTCTTCTGGAACGAATTATGCTTGTAATCCAAGGTACCACTGTATATTTATTTTTAACATTCCGCAAAGTATTTGTGTCCAGTGGAGGGGTATTTAAAATCCTACTCTATGTTCATTTTCTATGTACTGTGAGAGATGGTCTACCACAGGGGTAGGCAACCTCAGCACTCCAGCAAATGTGAAACTACAAGTCCCATGACCATGAGGCATTGCAAGACTATTGACAGCCACAGACATGACTGCCAAAGGGTCATGTTGCCTATCCATGGTCTACCATGTGCTTCCTGGTCTTTAGTGTAAAACAGAAAGTATATGAGAAGTTTCCTGTCTGGCACTAGAGGCTGACCAGCTTGCAAGAAGGCCTACGTGGTGCCTACACAGGATCCCTATATTCCTATATGTAAATAAATAGTTGATCATAATTTTGATTGTTGCAAATGATCTTTTGCTCAAAAATACTGGTCCTGGTCTGGCTTGGATTTTAAGGTAGAATCCACGACAGACCCTTAATCTGAGCATGCCCCCCCCACTCCTGAACCATACCAGGCCACATGCCGTAAACATGGTAGGGTACCTTTCCCTTGCCAGGGGGAACCCCTTCCCTGGCAAAGCACCTTATCCTCATGCTAATGAGGACAAGGGCCTCTTCTCCACAACCCTGGTCCAGTGGTTGTAGGAATCAGTGGGTGAGGGGGGCTAGATATCTTTACCAAATGCCAGACCCTTAATCTGAGCATGCCCCTTCCTAAACCATACCAGGCCACATGCCCTCAACATGGAAGGGTTCTTTGCCAGGGGAGACCCCCTTCCCTGGCAAAGCATCTTATCCTCATGTTAATGAGGACGAGGATCTCTGCCCCACAACCCTGGCCCAGTGGTTGTGGGGTCAGTGGGCGGGAGGGGCCCAGATACCTCTCTCTCATATAGTATAGTAGTAGTTGTTCAGATCCTCAGAGAGTTATTTGCCATGAGGTGCCATGTTGAACTTCCAGTGGCCAGTATGAGAGAGTGAGAGCAATAACACCGAATTTAACACACCTGCTCCCCATTCACACCTGAGACCTTGTAACACTACTGAGTCACATGACACCGGGCGGGAAAATGGCTAATTGGGCCCAATTTGGACATTTTCACTTAGGGGTGTACTCACTTTTGTTGCCAGTGGTTTAGACATTGGCTATGTGTTGGGTTATTTTGAGAGGACAGCAAATTTACACTGTTATACAAGCTGTACACTCACTACTTTTCTTACACTTACATTTCTTCAGTGTTGTCACATGAAAATATATAGTAAAATATTTACAAAAATGTGAGGGGTGTACTCACTTTTTCTTGAGATACTGTATACTTCAGGATAATCCATTATACACATACTGTATATCATAGATCCCAGCTGTTCTGGATTTGCTTGGACAATCCGGCGGCTTGACCTCTATCCCATTGATGTGGTGTCCTGGGCCATGTTCTGGGATCACAGCCTCACCCAACTGTATTTGAGTTAATGCACATGCACAATAACTCAAAAAGACATTGAGACTTGTGAGTGGGCAGTCTAAATACGCAGGGTCTGGGCATGATCAACTCACCAGAAAATTGGGTGGACAAAATGCGCTCATGGCTATATATATTTTGGGGTGATCCCTTATACACACATATCACAGATCCCAACTGTCTTGGATTTGCCTGCACAATCCCGCATCTTGGCCCTCTGTCCTATTGACATAGTGCCCTGGGCCATGTCCTGGAAACACAGCCTTACTCAACCTTATTTGAGATAATGCACATGGGCAGTAACTTAGAAAGGCTTTGAGACTTGTGAGTGGGCAGTCTCTAAAAAAAATAGGGTCTGGACATGAACAACCCATGACGTGGTTATGATTTGGGCACGCTCACCTGGAAATTGGGTGGACAAAATGCGCCCAATATACTTTAAGATGATCCCTTATACACATATATCATAGATCCCAACTGTCTCGGATTTGCATGCACAATCCCGCATCTTGGCCTTATGTCCCATTGACATAGTGTCCTGGGCCATGTCCAGGGATCATAGCCTCACTCAACCTTATTTGTGTTAAATCACATGTGCAATAACTCAGAAAGTCTAGTGAGTGGGCAGTCTCTAAATACACAGGGTCTGGGCAAGATCAACCCATTATTGGCCATGATTTGTGCACACTCACCTGAAAATTGGGGGGACAAAATACTCCCATGAGTATTATGGCTACTTTTACACTGGGGCGTGGGGGTAATCGGCGGTAAAGCGTCGCTATTTTCGGCCGCTAGTGGGGCGCTTTTAACCCCCCGCTAACGTCCAAAAAAGGGTTTGCTGGCGCTTTGCTGGCACTTTGGCGGCGCTGCCCATTGATTTCAATGGGCAGGGGTGCTGTAGGAGCGGGGTATAACCCGCTCCTACAGCGCCTCAAAGATGCTTCTTGTAGGACCTTTTTTAGCGTCCTGCCAGCGCACTGCTCCAGTGTGAAAGCACTCAGGCTTTCACACTGGAGTGAGAGGAGAGGCTCTTTACAGGCGATATGCAGGTGCTATTTTCAGCGCTATAGCGCCTGTAAAGCGCCTCAGTGTAAAAGCAGCCTTATACTTTAAGATGATCCCTTATACACATATATCATAGATCCCAATTGTCCCACATTTGCCTTGCCAATCTTGCTTCTTGGCCCTCTACGCCATTGACATTGTGTCCTGGGATCACAGCCTCACTCAACCTTAATTGAGCTAATGCACATTTGCAGTAACTCAAAAAGACATTCAGACTTATGAGTGGACAGTCTCTAAATAGGCAGAGTCTGGACATGACCAACCCATAAAGTGGTACTTATTTGGGCACACTTATCTGGAAATTGGGGGGACTAAATGCCCCCATGGGTGCATATACTTTAAGATGATCCCTTATGCACATGCATCATAGATCCCATCTGTCGTGGATTTGCTTGGACAATCCTGAATCTTGGACCTATGTCCCGTTGACCTAATGTCCCAGGCCATGTCCCAGGATTACAGTCTTACTCAACGTTATCTGAATTAATGCACATGTGCAGTAACTCAAAAAAGGCACTGAGACTTGTGAGTGAGCATTCTCTAAATATGCACTTTCTGCACATTTCCAACCCACAAAGTGGCCATGATTTGGGCATGCTCACCTGGAAATTGGGGGGTACAAAATGAGCCGTGGGTAGGGTTAATGTTCCTGGAATCTGGGACCATATTGTTGATAAGTATGATAGATCTAGAAAGATAAGATATTGAAAAAAAAAACAAAAACTATACATTACATTCAAAGAGGAATTGTTTGTCAGATACAACCCCCAGACCCCTAGCTCACCATGCCTCAGGAAAATCTCAAAAAGGCAACAAATTCTGAAATCATTTAATTGCAGAAACTGCTGTTCTTGGATTATTCACATGACTCAAAGCCTAGGCAATTTGTCACATGACCTTTGCTGCAAGAAAGTATCACATTGGCTCCACCTTCCCGACAGCAGAGATCATGCGACAGGGTCACATGCAACAGCTTCTGTTATCTTTTGAGGACTTTTGAATTTGGGTAAAATTTGAAGATAGGGCAGCGTTACGTACAGAGAAATTTCTGATTGGCCCTCACTATCCAAGCTTTGATGATCAGAATTGTTCATTGCATTGCTTTGTTGAATGATCCCGTTACTGCATGCCTCTGGAAACACCTGTCTGCTGGAACCAGACCAAGACCACCAAGCGATACGATCGTCTTTCCACAAACTCTGGGCTCCCTCCCACTCTGAGTCAGCCTGAAGCCAAAGCCTAATTCTCCCTCCCGGCTCTGCCAATACACAAATCCTATCCACTCCTCTAATTTTAAAACATTTACTGTATTCCCAAAATTATTTATTTAACACCTTGTAAATATGTCCACAGCCGGTGCCATGGCAGGCGTGTTTCTAAAACAGCCCCCAGCTACAGGCGGAAATACGAGGAGAAGGTTTTTCGGCAGTTCGGTAAACTTAGCTGTCAGGCCATTTAATATGTTGCAGTAATTGGAAACACCTCCGCTACTTGCGTTCTGCCTTAAAGGGAGACCGTCAGAGGCACTTAAAGGGAAACGTGGGGGGCCGCCGTAGCTGTTTTGGGTTGGAAGGTGAAGGATTGGGACTGTCACTTTCATTTTTCATTCATTATTTAGCAAATCAACGACCAAGAACATATGTGTGCATATTTAAGGCGCCCCGACACATATTATGCACAGTGGGGTTGTCATTCATTTAAAACCAGGCATATATGAATTACATTAAAGTGGGCCTTGCACTAAAATAGCAAGGTTGGCTTATTTATTTATGGTGCCCCCCCCCCCAATTAACATGTTAATGACATTTGTCCATTTTCATTACATACCATATTTTAGACCCATCACTAGTTCTTTGTGCTTCTCTATGCAATGGAGGCAGATCATGTTTGGTGAGAAGGGCCAGCAGGGTACTGTACATAGCTTCTGAAAACATCATAGCACTGTGCCTCAGTACTCCTCTTCAGTCCTGATGCAAGCAGTTGACTGGCTCTCAGGAGGAGTTATGCAATTGTACTGTCTTGATGGGTGGGTGTCAGTCTGGAGGATTGGATGGTCCTCAGCCAACTCTATGCCAGGACCTGGACCACCTGCTGGTGGCATTGTGGTTCCCAGGATATAAGGTTTTAATTCCAGTGTCCACCAGCGGGTGTCTCCCAGCAGCCAGTAGATCCCAGTGATCAGTCTCCACTGATCAGTCTCCACTGATGCTGGCAGCTGGTAGGGTATTTAGTTCTTCGGTGTTTTGCCCTTATAGCCAGAAACTTTTATCTTTTTATCCTGCTCCTACTCTTGTCCTGCATCCTTGCCCTGCTGCCTTGTACCTGACCCCAGTCCTGGGTCCCTGTTTCCTTGTATGTCCAGTTTTACCCTGTGATCTGTGCTCCTCAGATCTGGCCATCCCTGCTTTTGTATGCATGCAGTTGGTATCCCCGACACTATATTTGCTTGAAGACCACCCTAGGTAACGTCCACATCTGATGCTGAGCCTCCAAGTTTGAAAGAACTGAAATCCCATGAATGCAAGGGGTGGGCCAGGGACAGTCAGCCGGAGGAGGAAAGTGCTAGATGATGCTGAATGTCCTCCAGCTAGGCTCTATCTGACTTGCTGTAGCTTTTAATGCATATTGTGAGAAGCTCACAGTGTGTGGTGAAATCAAAGTAAGCCATTTCAGTATAGGAGAGGGGCCTTTACAACAGTGCAGGACTGAAGGTGAGGCTGGAAGTCAGCTTTCAGTCAATTATGTTTTCTTTGATCTTGTCTCCATCATTTTGAAAAATATTTTTGGGTTCTCCACCTCCGTATCTCTATTTTTTCCCCAATCAGATATTTTTCATATCACACATGGTACGATGTTTTGTACTTGACAAGCTCTTCTCTCTTCCAGGTCTTCCAGGTGAAAGAGGTAACCCAGGGCTTCCTGGACAAAAAGGTGACCAGGGTGACATAGGACCCCCAGGGCCCATGGGACTTCGAGGACTTAAAGGTAACCCTGATGTATTTTCTTTTCTCTTTACTCAACATTTCATTGTTTTGAAGGAGAGGAAATTGTGTACTTATTAAATACGGATGTTGTGCTATAAATATAAAAGTCATCTCCTAACTGCAGCTGGCAACCCCCAGGTATTACTGTTGCAGCATCAATAAGTCCATAGAAAGAGAACAATTACTGTTCCCCCATCCCCGGTCCTCCCATCATGATGCCTGAACCTCCACCCTGCACCTATTTCTATTTTTTGTTAAAGTTGAACTAAACCCTCTTATCATTTTCAGCCAAAGAAGCTCCCATCTTAGCCTCTGTTTGATTTGCAACTCCCATGATGCTGCTCATGTGATCCATTATGACAGTTTGGTTGAGAACACAACCAATGTGACAGTTGCATTCCTGGCACCTATCGGGAATGTAACTGTTTTTTGAAACTGTTAAATCAATAGGGTTAGTTCCACTTTAAAATCCTTACATACATACATACAGTACATACTGGGAGGTCATCTTGCTGGTCCAGTGACCTCACAGGTCCTTTCCATTTCTTGGTGAGCGCTGTTCAGTACTGCAATACCGTGCAAGCCCAGGCCAACGTAATAACCCAGGGGTGTGTGTCCCTGACAGCCTGAGCTCACAGGAAGGGGTTAAATAACATTGAGTGACTTTTGACGCAGACACTGGCAGCCATGGTTGATGTCGGAAGGCATTTGCCCAGCTGTGACAAATTCTGACTGCATTTTGCTTAATACAGTGATTTCCTATGCTCATTTGCTCCATCTTGTGGCCATAATGCAATATTTTTGCTGAAATACCGCAATAAGAAAAATACCGCATTATGGGCACTAGATGGAGCCGACTATTATCTGTATTTAGCCGTATTAAGCAAAATATGGGCAGAATTTGCCACAAGTGACCGAATGCATGCCATATTCATCCAGCAATTTTTTATTTATAAACAGACACAGAAGTGGTTAATCAAGTCTTTCAACTTGGCTTTTTTGTGGTTTATTTTAGTATGTAATATATATACACATATACATACACACACACACACACACACACATACATATATATACACACACACTATATTGCCAAAAGTATTGTGTGTCTTTACACACACATGAACTTTAATGACATTCCAGTCTTAGTCCGTAGGGTCCAATATTGAGTTGGCCCACCCTTTGCAGCTATAACAGCTTCAACTCTTCTGGGAAGGCCGTCCGCAAGGTTAGGAGTGTGTCTATGGCAGGGAAATGCAATTAGCAGACCTCCAGCTGTTGCAGAACTACAAGTCCCATGAGGCATAGCAAGACTCTGACAGCCGCAAGCATGACATCCAGAGACAGAGGCATGATGGGACTTGTCGTTTCGCAACAGCTGGAGGTCCGCTAATTGCATATCCCTGGTCTATGGGAATGTTTGACCATTTTTCCAGAAGCGCATTTGTGAGGTCAGGCACTGATGTTGGACAAGAAGGCCCAGTTCGCAGTCTCCTCTAATTCATCCCAAAGGTGTTCTATTGGGTTGAGGTCAGGACTCTGTGCAGGCCAGTCAAGTTCCTCCACCCCAAACTCGCTCATCCATGTCTTTATGGACCTTGCTTTGTGCACTGTTGCTGAGTCAGGTTGGATCAGGAAGGGAAAAAGAAAGTAAAAACTGCGCTAAGAAATGTGTAATGCAAAAATAATGTGAACTTTTGACTGTAAAAAGCAGCAACTCAAAATATATGACACCCATATACCAAATCAAAAATAAGTAAACACCTGAATCGCGCTAATATATAACCATAAAAATTATTTTGAAAAACTCAATTCGGAACACCATATACGCAAAAATGGATTGCTAAAATGCATAGAGTCAAATGGGTATATAAGCTATATTAGGTAATATAAATCTCTGTGATCGCTAATGATGTGATCTAAAACCAAATTAAATACATAATAACAAAATGAAAGTCTCTGAATAGATAATATAGATTGTCCACCCGTGCAAGACAAAAAGGAACAGCATAAAAGTCCACACAAAGAAGAATCTTCAACTGTTGTATAGTGAAAAAATGTGTGATCCACCACCAGTGTAGAAGGGGTTACTCCTTACCAGACATAGATGATCCCTCATTACAGAAGATCATAGAAGGCATGTCAGCTGTGATGGTAAGTGTATCTCCCGTGCTGGACTGCGGCTGTACCTCAGATCGTCACATTGAACAGATCGGTTCAGATAAAAAGCATGGCATGTAACAAAAAGTAGGGAAAACTCCGATCGTGTAAAACCTTTTACATTTATTAATATAAAAAGACAAAAACACACTTACAAACGTAGTATCGTAATCAAGCCTAGAGTCCGTTGTGTCAGCCGAACACACACGGACAGACCCGTCCTACTGGAAGTAAACACACAGACTGGAGGTGATGTCAGCGCGTCGTCCTGCTACGTCCTACGTGTTTCGTGATAGGTCACGTCATCCAGGGGCACCCCCAAAGCACCTTGTCCCCATGTTGATGAGGACAAGGGCCTCTTCCTGACAACCCTGGCCGTTGGTTGTCGGGGTCTGCAGGCGGGGGGCTTATCGGAAATCCGGGAGCCCCCTTTAATAAGGGGGCCCCCAGATCCCGGTTCCCCACCCTATGTGAATGAGTATACCCATTCACCTAGGTAAAAAAGTGTCAATAAAAAAAAAACACAGTACACAGATTTTAAAAGTAATTTATTAGGCAGCTCCGGGGTCTTCTTCCGACTTTGGGGGGTCTCCTTTCTACTTCTCCCGGTATTCGGCCTCTTCTCCCGGTGTTCCGCCTCTTCACCTGGGCCCCTCTGCCATTTTCTTCCAGCATTTTTGCCAGTGGGGGCCCGGTCTGCTGCCGCTGTCTTGTCGCCGCTGTCTCGTCGCTTCTTCTCCCGGGCCCCTCCGCTATCTTCTTCCAGCTCTTTTGCCAGCGGGGGCCCGGTCTGCTGCCGCTGTCTTGTCGCCGCTGTCTCGCCGCTGTCTCGTCGCTTCTTCTCTTCTTCTCTTCTTCCGATGTTGACACAACGCTCTCTCCGGCTGGAATGCTGTGTGCGAGCTGCGGAGCCATTTATATAGGTGGTGACCCCGCCCCCTTGTGACGTCACGATCCCAGCATGCGCAGGGACTCTGGGGTCATGCCCCCTTATGACGCCAGAGTCCCTGTGCATGCTGGGACCGTGACGTCACAAGGGGGCGGGGTCACCGCCTATATAAATGGCTCCGCAGCTTGCACACAGCATTCCAGCCGGAGAGAGCGTCGTGTCAACATCGGAAGAAGAGAAGAAGAAAAGAAGCGACGAGACAGCGGCGACAAGACAGCGGCAGCAGACCAGGCCCCTGCTGGCAAAATAGCTGGAAGAAGATAGCGGAGGGGCCCGGGAGAAGAAGCGACGAGACAGCGGTGGATTCCGGCGGATTCCGATAAGTCCTCCGCCCGCAGACCCCGACAACCAACGGCCAGGGTTGTCGGGAAGAGGCCCTTGTCCTCATCAACATGGGGACAAGGTGCTTTGGGGTGGGGGGGCCGCAGGGCGCCCCCCTCCCCCAAGGCACCCACCCCCCATGTTGAGGGCATGCGGCCTGGTACGGCTCAGGAGGGGGGGCACTCGCTCGTCCCCACGCCCTTTCCTGACCTGCCGGGCTGCGTGCTCAGATAAGGGTCTGGTATGAATTTTGGGGGGGACCCCCACACCGATTTTTTGCCGTAGGGGGTTCCCCTTACAATCCATACCAGACGTAAGGGCCTGGTATGCTCCTGGAGGGGAACCCATGCCAGTTTTTTATTTAAATCCTTCAGTCCTCCCAACGCAAGACTGGTTCCTGCCACTCCTGCCCCCCCCACACACACACACACACATTAGCGGTCTTGTGCATGGATTGTTCATGAAATCATCACTCCCATAGACTGGCTCTGGACATGAGGATGGCACGGATGTGGGGTAGCGCTGTTTTTTGAAGGATAGAAGGATCTGAAAAGTATAGCCTTTCTATGTGCCCCTGGACAAAACGGGCATTGAACACATGCAGTGCAGGCACAGTCCCACTGCATGGGAAAAAATAAAAATTCCCAGAGTTCTGCTTTAATGTATATTATTTGTACATTTCTAGCGAGCCTGAGGCTGTCACATATCCCATGAGGAAAGGTAGGAGGATCCTACAATTTAATGATAATATAAACCCAGCGCTTCCCAGGAGGATGCCCAGGACAATAAAGGGTGAAAGCGGAGATCTCCTTTAACTACGAGCTGAGCTAGAGTAAGCTCTGTCTTTCCGTTACAAGGAGTCCTGTGATTGCGGCAGGTTCACAGAGATTAATGGGGTTCGCATTGTGGCTGTAAGCAGTTCCTGTGTTATTGCAGCTTATATTAATGCTTTTATATTATAAGTAAGCACTTTCCAGCTGGCCTGCCAAGTCCTCCACAATTAAAAAGGTGCCAAGCCAAAGGGCTGACTTACATACACCGAGGCAGCCTCAGAGCTTGTAAACCTGCAAGGAAAATTTTCGGGAGAATAACGCATAGTAGAGCGAAGGAAAACTACAATATAGAGGCAATGCATGGTTATCTTGCATTGCGGGGGGTTACAGATGTGACCTAATTGTGACAAAGAATATTTAGTGTGGCGATAGATAGCCAGATGTCTTACCAAGAACCAAGATCCAATATATGATAAGACAAAACATGCGTGGTCTCCTGACCATATAAGAGCTTGGAGGACAACCTATTCCAAATGAGGGTGGTCCATCCTTTGTGGCTATACTGTCCTCCAACTCTTTTGGGAAGGCTTCCACAAGATCCTGGAATGTGTGTGTGGGAATTTGTACTCATTTGTGAGGTCAGGCACTGATGTTGGATGAGAAGACCTGGCTCACAATTGGCATTCCAATTCTGTCCATTAGTGTTCAGTAGGGTTGAGGACCAAAGGTTTTCACTACGGTTGAGGTCCAAAGGTTTTCACTAGACATGTGCAGTTCGTTTCGTTCTTACTTGAAATTCGGACAAATTTTCATCCGAATTTCCGAATTACTATAGTACGGGGTTTAAACAAATCCGAAATAACGTAAAAAAAATTTGGAAGAAATTCAAAACGTTTTCAAATCTATTTCAAATACTTTTCGAATTCAAATAGTTTTCCAATTCGAATTTGAATAGAATAGGAAGATGGTTATATTCTATTCTATTCTGTTTTTTTCTATACTATTGTGTTATTTTCTTTTCTATTCTATTATTGTCTATTCTACTCAAATTCAAAGTGATTCTATTTGAATTTTGGAAAATGGTTATATTATTTCTATTCTATTTTTTTTTTAATTCTATTCTTTTCTATTCTATTCGACTTTCAGAAGATGGTTATAATCTTTCTATTTAATTATATTTTTTTTATTCTATTCTATTAATTTCTATTCTATTCTGTTCTTATATTTTGTATCCTATTTTGTTCTGTTTTACTCTATTATATTCTATTCTTTTATTATCTGTTATATTCTATTCGAATTTCAGAAGATGGTTATAATCTTTCTATTTAATTATATTCTTTTTTTTATTATATTCATTTCTATTCTATTCTTTTATTTTCTATGCTATTTTGTTCTGTTTTACTATATTATATTATATTTTTTTATTTTCTGTTATATTATTTTCTATTCAATTTTTTTCTATAATATTCCTATATTTTCTATTCTATTTTATTCTTTTTGGAAATTGGAAAACTATTTGAATTCGAAAACTTTTTGAATTTGAAAACTATTCGAAATTCGAAAACTATTCGAAATTGATTTGAAAACTTTTCTAAACAATCTGAATTAGAAAATTCAAATCGATTTGATTAGAATACGAATAAACAAAACAAATTCTGAAAACGAATTAAACGGATTAAATGATTTTAACTAAACGAATTTATGTAAATTATAAATCGAAACAAATTTTTTCGTTCTGCACATGTCTAGTTTACGCTAGGGTTGAGATCCAAAGCTGTTCAGTAGGGTTAAGGTCAGGGCTCCATGCAAGGCAGTCATGTTCCTCCACACCGAACTAGTCGTCAACCCATGTCTTTATAGAATTGGCATTGTGGACGGGGGCACACTCATGCTGAAAGAAAGTCCAAAAATTCAAAAGAATAACAAACTAACTAATAATAACTAACCATTAAATTATAGGTATTGGAATTTTCTTTCAAATTTGGCTGCTAGTGAACGTAACGAATTTATCCGAAGTTACGAATTATCCGAAATAACGAATGCCACATCGAAACAAATGAAACAGAACTAATTAATAATAAATAATAAAATGTTTTTATTATTATTATTGTTATTTATTCATATTAATTTGTTACGTTTCATCACTTAGATACGGCACACGTTATTTTGGATAATTTATAACTTTGGATAAATTCGTATTCGTTACATTCACTAACAGACAAATTTGAAAGGAAATTCCAATACCTATAATTTAATTGTTCGTAGTAGTTAAGTTATTATTAGTTAGTTATTATTTCAGATTTACGAATTTTAGAATTTTTAAATTTACAAATTTTCGAATTTTCGAATTTACGAATTTTCAAATATTAGAATTTATTCTGAAAAATGGGGTTCCGTTAATTTGGATATTTACGAATTAATGAATTTGTCAAAATTTGTTTAAAAAAATGAATTCGGAACGAAACGAATTGCACATGTCTACCCTTCACTGGAAACACCTGACTTCCATCATTTGAAGGGATGTCCATTTACTTTTGGTCATGGAGTGTATCTACTTTTCACCAGTTGAGTGACATCAGTGCCAGAACCGGGAGATGATGGTGATGGGGGTTGCATTAGCACTTGTTGTAAGGTTTTTATAATAGGAGTGTTAGATTTCATTTGCAAAGGGGGTGTAATGGCAGTGATCTCTTGCAGCCTTGTGTAATATATTCCCAGTCTCTGTCTGTCTCTTACTGCATGTCTCCAGTCTTCAACCACATCTGTATCATGTGTATGGTCTGACTATCTCTGGTTTCACGGCTATAGTCTGACCATCTGTATAAGGTCTGGAGTCTTTGACTAGCTCCTATATTACATCTAAAGCCTTTGACCTTCTCCAATATCATGTCTAGAGTCTCTCGATTATCTATTGTAGCATGTCTAGAGTCTCTGACCATCTCCTGGATAATGTCTAGAGTACCTGACTATTTCCTGTATCACATCTAGAGCCTCTGACCATCTCCCGTACCACATCTAGAGTCTCTGACCATCCCTTGTACCATGTCTGCAGTTGCTGACCATCTACTCTATCATGTCTGCAGTCTGACCATCTCCTGTACCATGTCTGCAGTCTCTGGCCATCTCCTGTACTACATCTAGAGCCTCTGACCATCTCCTGTACCCTGTCTGCAGTCTCTGACCATCTACTCTATCATCTCTGTAGTCTGACCATCTCCTGTACTATGTCTTCAGTCTCTGGCCATCTCCTGTACCACATCTAGAGCCTCTGACCATCTCCTGTACCATGTCTGCAGTCTCTGGCTATCTCCTGTACCACATCTAGAGCCTCTGACCATCCCCTGTACCATGTCTGCAGTCTCTGGCCATCTCCTGTACCACATCTAGAGTCTCTGACTATCCCCTGTACCATGTCTGCAGTCGTTGACCATCTACTCTATCATGTCTGCAGTCTAATCATCTCCTGTACCATGTCTGCAGTCTCTGGCCATCTCCTGTATCACACATTTAGAGCCTCTGACCATCTCCTGTACCCTGTCTGCAGTCTCTGACCATCTACTCTATCATGTCTGCAGTCTGACCATCTCCTGTACCATGTCTGCAGTTTCTGGCCATCTCCTGTGCCACATCTAGAGCCTCTGACCATCTCCTGTATCATGTCTAGAGTCTGATTATCTCTTGTTTCGTGTCTAGAGCCTCTGACCATCTCCTGTATCATGTCTAGAGTCTGATTATCTCTTGTTTCGTGTCTAGAGCCTCTGATTATCTCCTGTAGTATGTCAACATTCTCTGACAGTCTTCTGTTGCATTACTTACACTGAATATTATGTGCAGCCCCTCGGTGATGTCAGGGGCCGAAACAATTTGGTAAATCTCCCCTTGCATTAAGAATGTGCCTCAGAACTACCAGACACACTCGTTCTCACTCCCCCTGGCATTCAAGGATGGTCTGGCAAACTAAAACAATGCTTGGTTCTGTGGGGCCTTCAAATTCCACCCCTGCCACCAGATATCACTTAATCTTTTCGGCTGAGGGTATTCACCTCCATAGCCATGAGAGTATCGTGAAGTCAATTCCCGGATTGATATCATTAGCATACAGCTGAGAATTTACAGCTTCCCTCCGGCTACTACCCTTCTTAAAAAAACAAATAAAAAATTTGTTTTAATGTTAAAAAAAAACAACAGATGTCTAATTTGCACATGCTTACAAATACAAGAAAAGTGCCATAGGCCAGCATCAGCCTGTCCCTACTAGCGTAACTCCCACTCCACAGGAACACCCACGTGGAAGTTTATAAATAAAAAGACTGAGAACAAGTGTACCCACGTGGAAGTTTATAAATAAAAAGACTGAGAACAAGTGTACCCTGAGGTTAACATCATTCCTCCATAAAGCTAGACTCCAGACACACAGCATGGATGACTTACATGCCAAAAGATATGTATTGTGTCCATCCAGACCTGAGAGTTACATAGTTCTGTTATCCAGCACAGTTATTCTGCCTGTTCAAGGAAGGGGATGTGATCTTTCTCTGTTGCAGTTTCACTTTCACTTACAGGTCTACACTCTGTAATTGGGCAGTGAAAGGAGAAGTGACGCGCTGATGAGCTTACTGTATCTCTCTGCCACTTAGCTTTTTCTTCTTTTAAGCATGCTCTTTGCATTGCAGTATATTTGATTGGCTCCTTTCTTCTTTTCTCTTTCTGAGGTCTGCTGTACAAGTTGCGTCAAGTGTAATCAAGGTCTTAAAGACCTGCAAAACCCAAGCTTGCTCAAGGCAGATGATGATAAAATAGTAAGCACTTACTGTATATTTCACTAGGGACTTACAGCGCAGGAGGGTCACTTGAGCATCCTTTGACAATCACTCCATAATCAAAGTGACAATGCCACTAAAAAAAATGTTAAAAAATAAATTAAAAAAATATAAAATTTAAAAAGGTAATGCATTAAAGTACCATAACAATATTTGGCAATACTGACGCTATTCGATCTATTCCTCTGTTGAAGAACTACACCCACCACTAGAATCTTCAGTTTTCAGCACCTCTGGGTCTGTTGGCTCCCTGCGTGTTCCCATTGGTTCCCCCAACCTCAACTGCGCCTTTTAAAGCTGCATTCTCAGTGAGTGGAGCCATAGCATGCACCGGGGAGACCCAGGCATCCAACACACTCAGAAGTGTCTGACGATAAAGATTCCAATGGCAGGTGTAGCTTTGTAAGAAAGCAAATTCACCGGAGTCGGCACTTCTTATGGAATTGTAATGACCTGACATTTTTGTGGCACACATAGACACCACCACTCAATTATACTAAGATAGTGACTGGACAAATAAAAAAAATCCTTTGCATTTTACACTGAGGAGTGTCTCTAAATGATGTATAGAGTAGCATTTACAGCAGAACAAGGGATGCGGGGTATATGTGACTCAGCTGAGGAAACAATGAGATCAATGTATTGGTCTACTCATTACACAGAGTATCCCACCCCTTCAGGGCCTTTAAGAGCCTCAAATATGTCTGCAGCATCTTATAATGATGTACCATTGAGCCCCAATCAGTCTGTGAGGGGACCCTTGAAGTGCAGCGAAGGCCCATTAGTCAGACCAAGGATGTATCTCGGGGACCCAAGAAATAGAGACTCAGTTTGGTTGTGTCTTCATATACAGTAAATGTATAATATCCCCTCACACATAAAATACAGTAGCCTACAAAGGCTGACAATGCAGGACAGGGTGAGAATGAAACATAAAAAGTGGTTAGGTTTTTTCAGAAGGGGTTGAAGGACAAATTGGGGTTAAATTCTCTCCCCAGCCTTCTTCATCCCATATGGTGGCTCAGTTGGTTCTTCATTTTTTGAGCCACAATATACTGCACATGTCAACATATGTGAGTCAAATTTCTCCATAGACCATACTGGAGATATTGTCTACTAGTGTGTAGGCTTGAAAGGAGATGGCTCCTATAGTAGTGTAAGGTCTCCCTGCCAGATGAACAGTCCAACTGGAAATGTGAGACAATTTGATCATGGCTGAGACTGGCAGGTGAAGATGACAGCTCAGGTGCAGAATTCTCACCACCAGGTCCTTCCAGAATTAAGTGTACCTGCTTGTAGGGCTTGACGGCTGGTGAGGACCCAGGCAGTAGGCACCCAAAGGAAAGACTCGGCACACACAGTGGTTGAGAATACAGACTATATTGTTAATAGTTCCAGATACAACAATTGAGTCCCTTCACAGAGGAGATAGAACTCACAGCAGGAGAGCGAAAAACCGAGGCCAGTGGCACAGAGGCAAAAGGCAGGCATATGCAGGCTGAACAGCAGAGAGGTCTATAAAGTAGTCTGTGCCAATCCCTATATTGTCCCTCCTCCTCTGGAACTGGTCCCTGCGCTAGGTTCACTCTCTCTGACCAGCAGGCTCCTGTCCCTAATCTCACCACACGCAGAATGTATGCCAACTGCAGTGAGCCAGGGCTTTCTGTAAGCTCTGCCCTCACCAAAGAAGGCTGCAGGGGTCCTCTGGGTGGCAGCGTCCAACTGAACAGCAGCACGCAAAATCACACATATAGAGGCCCAAGAGAAATGGGTCTTCTTCCTGCACTCCACTTTCCCTGAAAGGTCGGTGCAATCGTGCCACCTGTGTAGGGAGGTCAGCATGCACCTGCTTACGTGATGGCCTCCAACTAATATCCAAAGTTATTGGCTTTTTAAGATTGGCCACCTTTGCAAATGACCTAATTTGTTTTGCACTTCAGTGCTCCTAATAAATTCCTTCTTAAGAACATTGTATGATGCATGTTTTCTTAAAATAACTGTGTTTATAGAAAAGAGCAAGAAGGACCTGAATGCAGTGTGCCAAACCAAGATTCTTGGGTATCCAGGAATTTTAGGTCACTGTGGCTGGAAGCGTGCTTGAGTTTTTCAGCCAAAAGAAGTCCTATGTTATTATTACTGTGACGCAAGTGTGGTCTTCATGCCTGTTGAGCTTTATTTGCGCTCTGAATGTCCATTCATGGTGACATTACCGTGTTGTTCAGTGGTTTGGTCTGGGTCCAGCAGAGGAAAGGTCTGATTCTTCATGCAGGACTTGCAGCTACAGTTTTCCTCATGGCACCAAGCTTCTGGATTTTGAAAAAGTTTTGTGAACTTTTTGTGTTGGCATAGATAACACATTTTATACTAAACTATAATGACTTATGATCTGCTGATCACAATATTGAACTGAAGGGCTTCAGGTCCACTAGAGGATTTGGCCATGACGGACCATCTTAACATTCAGTGCAGATGAGTTAGTAAACTGTCCATGATTATTCTTCCACTTGGTTCTAGTTGTTCTAAGTCAAAGGTAGGCCACCTTGGCACTCTAGCTGTGATGAAATTACATATCCCATCATGTCTCTGCTTCTAGTAGTCATGTCTATGGCTGTCAGAGTCATGCAGCGTCTCATTGAATTAGTAGTTTCATCACAGTTGTAATGCTGAGGTTGCCGACCCCTATTCCTAGTTGACCATAAAGAGGGTTTGAATTAACTGAAAAGTCCTATGCTCAGGAAAGCCTGAGTTCCGGATCAGGAATTAAGGTCAAAGAAGAGAGAGAGACATGGTGCTAACAGCCTCCAGTTTGATGTTTTTCCTCCGCTTTCCTATTGAACCATGTAGAGGTAGGTGGAGTGTGGTTGGCCTTCATGTCCTCCATGTATCCCTCCTCGTTGGGTCACATGAGAGGCCTACCCTGGAGTGGGTTCTTCTGGGCTACGCTAGGCACTTTTGAACAGTGTCACTGCTTTACACATGGGGTAGCTTTACTGGAACAACCGCTTGATCTCTAATAAACTCTCACAATGTTACTGTACATCACCGTGGTTACTTGTGCATTTAGGAGGGATATGCAGAGCCCTTGCCCTCTCCACCTGTCCAGCGTATCACCGCTACCTTACTCTTATCATGCACCTGTGTGGATTCCATGTGTGCACTTTACACTTTACTTAACTATTCCTCCGTACCTGTGTACAGGTTGAGGATCTTGGCAGTGCAGATCTGTTCCCGTTGCTATGGGAGATGGATCACTGCAGAAGGAGTGCCCAGAACATCCCCCTTGCTGCAAGAGGCACATGCCACATGTACACGCTTACGACTGGCTGCTAGAGAAACCTTCGTTACCCTTGGTAACCACTTGTATCTTCACACTGTATTAACTCTTGTACCATTATCTTCATACCCCAATGTGTTTAGAGACCTGAGCTATAGACATTGGGGTTTATTTACTAAGACCAGAGCGTGCAAAATATGGTGCAGCTGTGCATAGAAACCAATCAGCGTCCAGGTTTCATCGTCAAAGCTTAAGACTCGGTTCACACTGGGGCAACTTGTCAGGCGACTTAGCCGCCTGACAAGCCGCGCTCCAAGACACAAGTCGCGCCGACTTAGAAAAAGGTTCCTGTACTACTTTGGGGGCGACTTCAGGTGACTTGCATTGACTTCTATACAGAAGTCGTTTTGCAAGTTGCCGCTGAAGTCATGTGCAGGTCGCCTGAGGCAGTCGCGCTGCAAGTCATGCTGCCTCAATGTGAACCGACTCTAACTGAACAAGTTGAAGTTAGAAGCTGATTGGCTACCATGCACAGCTGCACCAGATTCTGAGTGCTCCAGTTTTAGTAAATCTCCACCTATGTGTGCCGGTTACTTGCATTACACCCATTGAGTAACAACAGTCCAGAATAAAGTGCAGTTATTTCCCTAACATCCCTAGTCCCGAACTTAGGTTTGTGGCTGCTCCAGCATACCTTTTCAGGAAAGAGTCCATAATTGGTGTCTTCAGGAGGGACTGCAAGCCCCAGCAATCCTCCTAGGCAGTGGGAACTCTGACTTCAGCATATCACTTGGAATCCAGACTGAACTGTCTGGAACCGAACCAGCAGAACAGCAACACAAAATCCCTGACCCCCCCCCCACTAGGGTCTGGACCTCCGTCCCTTCTAATTCATAGAGAACCGGGGGTCGGGCCCAGAAATACCCACAAAATACAATTAACTCTCAACTTCCTGGCTGGGACAATGTTAACCACTACCTGCCTATAAGCAGTTTTGAAGGGTGTCTAAATATGACTTTGAAACCCAATAGGAACCAGAGTTAGACTAAGCACACTTAGCAATCAGCACTCAGTAACAGACCTGGTCAGATACACCCCCTTCTTATCTTCTGCCATACAAGTCTATGTGGGAAGAATTAGCTGGGGAGAAAATAGAAAGAACATTTGTTTTTGTCCAATTCATCTAGAATGAATGTGTATGCAGGTTCGCTGGACAAATGGCTATGTACATTTTTTTATAGACTCCTTAGGCAGGGTTCACACTGCAGACGGATGCGGCTGACAGCAGGGGTCCGGTGCATCCCTCTTCTCTGTTTCAGGGATGAATCAGGCCCCAATTGTTGACTGCATTCGGACCTGAAATGGAGCCAAAGACGCAAATGACCCCCATGCAGTTCGCTCCGCAGCCGCCACAGAGATGTGTGAACTTGCTCCATTGAGAGCCGGGCACACTCTCCTGTCATACGAATTGGATCCAGGGAAAGCTGCATCCAATTTGCACTAGTATGAACCTAGCCTTAAAGAAACTAAAAGGTCCAGTTTCAATGTTCTGTCTGCTTTTACGCCCCATAGCAGAACAAATAAGGCCTTGTACCATTAAAATGTTAAGTATCCACAGGCCTCCTTTGAATTCTGGAGGCAGGGCACACATGTAATGTCATTGCTTATTAGGACAATAGTGGTCCTAGTAACCAACCACTGCAAAGGATAGCAGAGGGATGGGGGTACCTGCACTGGGGATCAGGGATTGGGTTATGGCTTTAGTGATGGTCAGTCTAGGAGACATGGGGGTTAGCGCAACTAAAATTTTAGGGGAGGGGATTGCACAGCCCTCCCCAGACCCCCCCCCCCCCCAATATCTGGGCCTGCTGAAGAGCATAGGAAATATACGACTTTGTAACGAGAGCTAATGTAATAGTTCTAGAGTACGCTAGAGGGAATTATCAAATAAATATAATCACTGGTTCTCTAGTATTGTTACAAAAAGTTATATATTTACTATGCTGCTCAGCCCCATCTAGTGGTCAAAGTTCAGCATTTTACTACTGCCCATAATAAAAGAGCATTCGTTCCAAAGAGAAAATAGCCTAAAGAACATTCCCTATTGCCCAATTCGCATATGCAGGTTCACTAGGAGAATGGCTACGTTAAAGTTACTGAAAGGTCCACTTTAAATATTCAATGGTTGTAAGCCCCACAGAAGAACAAAGGAGACTTTGTGCTATTATAAAATTCAGTTTCATCCAGCCTGTTATTGTAACATTTTGCCATGCTATAACAGCAGGTTCCTCTCTTATCTTTGGTTCCTTTCCTGGTAGTCTCCTGTAACAGATTCCCTTTAGTCCAGGCCTTCCCGAATCTGCAATTATCGGAGGTGATTTGAAAACCGTGTTTTCTGGACTTCTGCAAAGTGAATTAATGTGAAACAATGTGCTGCGCGGGCAATGCCAAGGGGCAGGCGAGGGGGGAAAGCCCAGTATGGAGAGTGATACCTGAGAGCAAAAATAAACACGGCGAGCGTCTGATCCTCCCCGCCTTTGGCTCTCGCCGCTCACCTTGCACCTCGGAACAAAGAGTCACTTACTCTCCTGCCAAAAACTATCCATGTACAATGGAAGGATTATAGAGGGATAAAAATAAACTGGCTGTATTTACGCTTCGAGCCGTCTGTGCGTATAATAAATGGCGAGGATCGTCTTGCCTTTCACGTTTTTCAAGGAAAATATTTTTCGTTATGTGTAGAGAAGATTGAATTATGGCACCTAAAGTAACACGATCGGGTAATCTCAGGACAGAGCTCTGAGGACAGCCGGCCAAAGAGAGCAAAGTAATTGAACTTTGTAGGACCGCTTGTTAACAAATGATAAAAGTCAAAATTCAGCCAAAAAGCTGAAGTTTAATCGGCTTATATTTTGTCTTCCCTGGTCGATCCTTTACCCCCCCCCCCCCTCATTAATTTAAATTTCAAAATAAAACCTTTCCATTTCTATTACATACCTTATTTAAGTTGCAGTGATGTCCTCAATGGGACTCTGTGCTTCTCTATGCATGGAGGCAGATCAAGGCTAGTGGGAAGGCTGGCAGGGTTCCGCACGTGGCTTCCTGGAAACATCACAGCATCTTTTCTCAGTACTCCTCTCAAGAGCCCTCAGCCCATCCCATGACCATGTGACCATATTAGATCAATGATGTCACAAGCATCTCCACCACTTTGTTAAATATACCTGTGGGCCACGGAGTTTCCTGCCAGCAGCTCATTGGGCCCCTGTTGATGCAATCATGTGAAAGCTACCCATGGGTGCAGGAGAATTTGGTCCAGAACGAGTTTGGATCCAAACCCAGCTTATTCCATAGCCACGTGGTCATAATAGGTCAATGATGTCATGAGCATAACCCCTTTATTACATGCAGCTGTGGGGCAGGGAATCTACCACCTGCAGCTCATTGGGCCCCTGGGGATGCAATGATTACATTTATAAACTTACATACCTATACTCGTACATAATCAGCATAAAGTCTGTTTTTTGCCCCTTTTCTTATTATACAGAGCATGGATCAAGCCAATGCTGGTGGACAAGTGCCCGTTACACCTGTGGTTCTTTGTAGTGGTAATATTTACCTCATCCTCATTGGGCCCCTGGGGATGCAATGATTTGACAGCTTCCTATTGGGTTAGGCGAACTTGGTTTGGCTGATTTGCACCCAATTTGTACTCAGGTCAATGATGTCACAAGACTCCCCACCCCTTTTTTACATGTAGCTGTGGGGTGGGGAATATCCCACCTGCAGCTCATTTGGACCCCGGTGATGCTATGGTATACATATGATATAAATTAACACAGTACATATACTCGTATATAATCATTATAAAGTCTGTTTTTTACCCATTGTGTGGCCCTGTTTCCCATTATACAGATCATGGAGCAATCCTGTGCTGATGGATGGGTGCCCGATACACCTGTGGTACTTTGGAGTGGTATTATTTACCTCTTACTCATTGGGCCCTGGGGATGCAATGATTTGACGGCTTCCCATTGGGTAAAATGAACTAGATTTGCACCAAGTTTGGATCCGAACTCAGGTCATCCCATAGCCATGTGACCATATTAGGTCAAAAATATCACAAGCATCTCCACCCCTTTGTTCAGTCAGTTGCAGGGTAGGAAATCTCATGCCTGCAACTCATTGGGCTGATGGGGATGCAATAATGTGACAGCTTGCCATGGGTTCAGGTGAACTTGGTCCAGACTAAGTCTGGATCCATACCCAACTCATCTCTGTTTGTGAATTCATAGAAGAAGTTAGTAAGAAGCAGAGGAAGGAGGAAGAAGAACCCAACATTTCTGGAGTGAAAGAACCCCTCTCTCAAGGACTTCTCAAACAGTCAGAGTCTGACCATAACAGAGCTTCAAGTATCTGTCCATGCTGAGGTGTGGTATGAGACTCTCCATCTTCAGCTATATAATACAAATAAGGGACGCATAATGATGATGTTACTGGTTCACTTCTTCAAATAAGCCCATAAGGGTGAAACATGTCAACTTGGGGCTGTTTTTTAGGTGAGACTTTGGCAGCATATACACTCATACATATACAGTAAATATACATATACTCATATACAGGGCTTTTTTTCTCAAACAATAGGTGCTGGAACTTAACCATGGCCCCCCAAAACCCCTCCCCCCACACACACCCTTCAAATCACATCAAATAGTGGGTGTGTTCAGTCAAATTTCACGAAAACAGTAGGAGGGTCTTAAAGGGGCATTAAATACCAGGATTGCATTAAATACAGAGTGCAGAGCTGTCACTTGTAAACATAGCAACCAGACTTCTGTGTTTACAAGTGATTGTGGTGAGCAGGCACCAAAGGGTCTGAGCCAGAGGTGGTGGAACTGAGTTCCACCAAGTTCCCCCTGAAAAAAAGCCCTGCTCATATACATACAGTATACTTATAACCATAATTTTTTTTTTTACCCAGTGTGTGGCCCTTGTTCCCATTATTCAGCACATGGAGCAAGCCCATGCTCGTGAACAAGTGCCAGATACACCTGTGTTGCTTTGGAGCGGTATTATTTACCTCTTCCTCAGCTCTATCTCCAACATCACATAAATCACAGATTCCTTGCAAACTCTTGGGCACACCTAGTTTATATATAGGAACCATTTGGGAACTAAAAGTCTTTGGGAAGCAGAGAACTCCTGGTGGAATTCAAAATGTTCTAAAACATGGAAATCAAATCCACCAGGAGAAAGAAACAAACATTCACATTCCCTCCATCTTCCCGAATCCCTAATGACCCAACATAATTCAAAAGAGTGAAGATTTCCTTTTCATGATTAGATACAGATAATAGAATCCAGACCAGAGTGGAGGAGGTTTTACTGAGCTGTCCAGTGTTCATGTAGATGAATTTTGAGTTATAGAATATGGATGGAATGTCAACAAACGTTAAACTCCGGGCAAACGGCTAAACACAAAGATTTAATTCATATATTCAAACATCAGAGGATTTGTATTTCTGTCCATCCAGTCCTGAGATTTATTTTAATTTTCTATAGCATCCTCAATCATCTATTGCCATTATTTACAATTGGGAAGAGCCTTTATCACACAGGCATTTTTTCACACTTTTCCCTAAAATGTAAAGATGACGTTTAGGTTTGGCAAGTTTTGCATAGTTACAAAGGTCAAGCTTGGACAAAATTATGGAAACACCAGGTTAAAGAACAAAATCGGTACCTGATGATTGACTGCCTTTGGCATACTCACTTGCCTCCTCCTCTCATGCACAGTCTCCACATCATAGCTCTTCTGTTCCAGCCACCCCATGTTGGGGAGATTCTGGGGGACACAACCCGGTGCCAGGTTGCAACAAAGAAAACCTAACCTTAGATGAACTGGACTTGATAGCCCCATTGATTTGCCAGTGGCTTAGCCTTCATTATAAATATAAAGAGTAAGCACACCACTCTTGGTATAATAGGTACAAATATCCTTTGACCATGTGTTCATATTAGGTCAATGATTACACAAGCATCCCCACCCCTTTCTCACCCACTGGTGAGAAGAGAAAGGGGGAGAAAGAACCCAGTGTTTTGAGAGTGAAAAAAACCCTTACCAAGGACCTCCTGAGTCTTCAGAGTCTGACCATAACAGAGCCTCATGTATCTTTCCATGCTCATGAAACAGCTGTACAATGGAAACAAGGGCTGCACACCAGGAACATCATTAGTTCACCTCTACCATTCAGCCTGTATGGGTGAAATGCATCAATGCGGATCGGTCTTGAGACGAGAAGTTGATGGCATGTATAAGTGATCGGAATAAATGGAATGTTTTTTACCCTGTGTGCACCCCTTTTTCCCGTTATATAGTGCATGCAGTGAGCCCATTCCTTTGAGCGAGCACCCAATACACCTGTGGAACTTTGTAGTGATGTTACTTGCTTCTATCTCAACTTATCTTCTGCATTCCATAAATAGACATTCCTCGGGACCCCTGGGTACGCCCCCATGGATTATATAGAAAAACATTTGGGCACTAAAAGTCTTTAGAATGTAGAGAACTCCCATCGGAATTCAGAATGTTCTCAAACATGGAAATTAAATACACTGGAGGAAAGAAACATTCATGTTCTCTCCATCTTCCTTAACGACCCAACATAATTCAAGAGAGTGAAGATTTCCTCTTTGTGATTAGATACAGATAATAGAATCCAGACTACTGAGGAGGAGGTTATATTGAGCATCCAAACGGGCTCCTGAAAATATATTTTTCTTCTTGGAGGTTTTCTTGGTTTCTCAATGTTCATGTCCATGAATTCTAAATTATAGAATATGAATTAAAGTTAAAGCTGAACTCTAGGCACAGATTTAATTCATAGTTTGGAGCGCGTTTACCTGCCAAAGTATTTGAATTTCACTTAATCAGTCTTGAGATCTATTTTAATCTTCCATAGCACCCTCAATCACCTATATCTGTTATTTCTTTATCAAAGGGCATTGTTTTTTTTGTTTTTTGGTGCCCTGCTGTATTGTGAACACAGGAGATTGCTCACTTGCCATGGGCACAGTAGTCATTGAAGATGCTTGGTTTAGGGCTCAGTAGTCACTGTAGACACAGGAGTCATTGAAGACACAAGAAGGCTGGTGTCACTGGTGACCAGTGTCAGGATAAAGTAATCCAGTGCCAGAGAGAATATGGCAAACTGATGCACACCTCCCCCCTCCCTTATCCCGGTTGAAGGAGGGGATAATGTTAGTAGCAGTGAGTATATTGCACCACGCTGATATGTATGTAATATTTGTGGCATGTGCTGAAATAGTGCTTATAGTGGTTGTGGTACACCAAAGTGACCTGAAGAGTTTAGTATTGGTGCACAAATATGGGTCTAACAGTGGCAAAGGAAAAAATGGTAGGGACGTCTGAGGCTATGGGGTTCTTGGTGAGTTTTGAGGAGGAAGGGAGGTTTAGGGCTGATTTCTCCCCCCACCTTCTGTATCCTCACTCAGTTCAGACGTCCTTAACATGGCACTGGCTGGAAATGAAAGCTTCTCACTTTTCCCACCTCTGGTCATGTAATATGTCACATGACCAGGGTTTTTTTTCAGCTGAAACTTGGTGGAACTCAGTTCTACCACCTCTGGCTCAGGCCCTCTGCTCACCACTATCACTTGTAATCACAGAAGTCCAGCTGAGGTCAGAGCTGAAGAGGGGTGAAAGTGAAATGTGGATGGGGGGTGCAGAGGTAAGCAGCTGTGGAAAAAGGCTGAACTCTGTGTGTCGTGCACCCCTGAACTCTGCAATCTGTGTGTAACACTTCCCCCATGAACTGTGCGATCTGTACATAATGCACCCCTGGTATTTAATGCCCCATTAAGACCCTTCCACGGTTTGATGTAAAATGTGACCACACCCACTATTTGATGCATTTTGGAGGGTGTGTGTTTGGGGGAGGGGGGTCATGGTTGAGTTCCCGCACTGCTGTCTTCCACCCACAGTAGACTACCACTGGTGGGAGAAATGAGCATAATCCCCCCCCCCAGAAGCTATCAAGGCCCCTACTCCTTTTGACAGCAGTGATGCTGCACTCCTGTCAGTAAGACACTGGAGAACAGTGGCTGAAGCTCTCAGAATGCCCCCCTCCAAATATTAACACTGAGCCAGGGGCACATCCCCCTTCTGACCCTCTCTTTTCCTTTGGTAACTCTGAGGTCACTGGAGACACAGCAATCACTGAAGTCACAGTAGAGCTTGGGTCACTGGAGGCACAGATTTCACTAGACACAAGGGGGTAGATTTACTAAAAGTTGTTCACCCAGAATCTGGCGCAGCTATCCATGGTAGCCAATCAGCTTCTAACCTCAGCTTGTTCAATTAAGGTTTGGAAATAAAACCTGGGAGCTGATTGGTTTCTATGCAGAGTTGCAACAATTTTTGCACTCTCCAGTTTTAGTAAATAACCCCTAAGGGGTCTGGGTACACTGAAAATGTTGGGGTCATTGAGAAAACAGAAGTCACTGCAGACACAGGAGCTCCTGGGTCACTGGAGGCACAGGAGTCACTAAACACAAGCAGTCTGGGGGTCACTGGTGATGCAGGGGTTGCTGGAGACACAGGAGTCACTGGGTGCTGGAGTCACTGGAACCACTGGGGTCACCTAGGGACTATGGAGTCACGGAAGACACAGGAGCGCTGGGACAACTTCAGATGTTAAGACCACTGGAGACCCAGAAACCACTGAAGACCCAGGGTTTGCTGGAAACACAGGAAGACAGTGGTCACTGAAAGCTAAGGAGTGCAGTGATAACTGGAGGAACAAGGATCTCGGTAAAGGGAAGCACAAGGGTGCAAGGGTCTTAGGAGGCACCAAAGTACAGGAGTTGCTGGAGTGTTTAGAAGCCTACTCTGGAGGCACAGGGGGGCTCAGTCTATGTGCAGTGATGTGTTGCTCAAATGTCAACTAACACATCACCCAGCCATTTAAGGATGTGCTTGGGATCTGATTTGACTGTGGTGCCAAAAAAAAAACCCACAGAAGCCAGCAGCTACACACAAAAGAGAAAACCCCACACTGGACCTAGGAGCAGGTAATCATGACATGGGATGGAAACAAACATTCAGATGTCATAGGTTGGCTGCTTGTTTTAGGTCAGAGGCCAAGGTCTACTGTAGATGGAAGCTCTGTAGCCTGCGCCTTTAAAAACAAATCAGCAGTGGCAGCTCCCCATATTCAGGCTGCCGTTATAAAGCTCTGTCCGTGTAGCTGGCAGGGGACTGTAATCAGAAAACCATATTTGGTAGATTTCTGTATTTTTACTGCACAAAGGAATGCAATTCCCTGGTGAGTAGAACTGGGTCACATAATTGCTCGTTAGTGCAGTATTCCTGAAAGCCGGGATATCAGGAGACACTTTTCATGGGACTTTTTTTTCTCTGGCTGCTTTCTCTGAGCGCCACCAGAGACCATCAGACACCTCATTAAGTTAAACAGGGAGCAATGCCAAACTTTAGATTATTACCCAGAAGGAGGTCGGAGGGCGTGTGTGTTTCTGAGTATAGGAACGAGATACCAACATAGGCTGCGGCATCGCACAACCTGCCACTGTGGAAGCCTAAGGGGCAAAGAAAGCACTGCTGAGAATAAACGGGCAAAGTGTGCTGCTGGATGGGTAAGGGAAGTAGAGTAAGGAAGCAGTTAACACACTTTTAGGCCCCTGGCACATGGGCGTCATAATGTATTGCTGTTTACGTGTTGACAGAAAGTCCTTGAGTAAAAAAAAATGTGTGTAAAGACCTGAGTTATGTTGAGTATAGGCGTGTAAAGGTGCGTAAGATGAATAAAATTATTCTGCACTGCCAGTATTGTACTATACTCATCTACACTCGCTTTAACATACTTATAGATGTGTAAACATGCGTATGCGCGTAAATTGCTGCACCCAAATGTAACATTTTCTATTTTTGTTTTACGCCTCTGTACTCATTTCTTTATTATTGATCTCTACTCAGCTGTGTGCATTGTTCCATAGACACCAATGTATCTAATTTTAAATCAGTAAAAAACGTAGCGTTTTTTACTCCTGTGTGCAAGAGGCCTTATGCTAAGGCCACTTGCACATGGACGTAAACATCTACTGATGTTTATACTCAGGATCTTCTTGACAAATTGTTTCATAAAGACCTTGCATAAACACACGGAAAGGAGTGGATAGGAATGCAAACGTATACAAGCGTAAGATTTTTTTTCATTGCCGGTATTGCAATATACGCGTATATACACACGTAAACATGCATAGAGGCACACGTAAAATTGCCAGTGTTGTAATATACCAAAAATGTGTTGCTCTATCCAAATAAAGTGCAAACACGTAAACAAATATATAGAGATAAAAATATCAGAATTTAATTAAATACATAAAACAAGCTTATTGGTGTTGAAACTTGAAACAGCAATTAATATGTGCAAACAATGCGAAAAAGTCCAAAGGAAATCTCTCGTACGCAGAAAAAGTGCTCAGTGCAAAAAGTCCTTATGCAAATTCACGTGTCGCCAGATTCCAGTGAACCAGTGTAAGTTTGCCGCGCTCTACACCCGGGTGCACACCCACACTGACAGGTCACTTACCAGCAGGTAAGACCTCAAGGATGGAGGTCTGGCTGTGCTTATAGGAGATATCCCCCTGGGATGGATGGATGATGTGATCCAGGGCTCAGGTGAAAGACATCGAGGCGGCCAAAGTAATCCACATACTAAACTCAGTATAAAATAAAGGCAAAGGAGGATTGCATAGCGTAGTAGTTTGTAAATCCAGCATTTAATAATGTTAAAACTGCTTACAAAAGACAATGTATAAAATTGCATGTAACACGTAAATAACACAATCAGCACCCCGGCAGGTGTGATGACGTCCCTGCTGTAGCTTCACCTGATGTGTTTCGTCCAATAGAAGGTCATCAATGGGGCATTGGAGTGTTGTAATATAATAATTTAACATGCTTATAGACGCGTAAACACATGTATGCACGTAAAGCACTGCACTCAAACATTGGCCGGTCTCCAAACTACCATTTATCACACATACTGTATATGTTTTTAGATATAGCAATGCCCCCATAGGGGTTGCTGAATATTTGTACTTGGGTCTCCCACTGATTAATCCACAGCTAGGTACACAGTATTTTCACACAGCCAGGTGCACACACTCTTCCGTTCATGGTCTCCAATGACCAGTCTAGGGGATGTGTTTTTATGTTTTATTTGGACAACTTGGATAGGAGTAATAGGGCGTACACACGGTCGGACTTTGTTCGGACATTCCGACAACAAAATCCTAAGATTTTTTCCGACGGATGTTGGCTCAAACTTGTTTTGTCTACACACGGTCGCACAAAGTTGTCGGAAAATCCGATCGTTCTAAACGCGGTGGCGTAAAACACGTACGTCGGGACTATAAACGGGGCAGTGACCAATAGCTTTCATCTCTTTATTTATTCTGAGCATGCGTGGCACTTTGTCCGTCGGATTTGTGTACACACGATCGGAATTTCCGACAACGGATTTTGTTGTCGGAAAATTTTATCTCCTGCTCTCCAACTTTGTGTGTCGGAAAATCTGATGGAAAATGTCCGATGGAGCCCACACACGGTCGGAATTTCCGACAACACACTCCGATCGGACATTTTCCATCGGAAAATCCGACCGTGTGTACGGGGCATCAGGGATCCGTAAGATACTCCAATTTAGCTATGCACAAGTGAGGACCACCCTCTCTGTAGAACTGTGTAGCAGATAATCTGCAGAACCATACAGCGCCTGTATGGGATAAATAAGTCCCTTTGTAGCAGAAGGAACTCAATGGACTTTGTATCTTCAAGACACTAGCCAGTGTCCCCTTTAGATCACACACCCAGTATGCTGACTTCTGGGACCAAGAGGGGGATTTCAGCAACACACACAGTCTCAGGGATCCCTTTAGGGGGTCGGTACTCACAAAATGTCCAGGGACAGCTGGTAGCCTCCTTCCAACTTCCAAGCGACACTCTATACCAGTGATACCAGACCAGATCCATGGACATCCTCCCTCAGTCAGCTTGCAAAGGAACCCTGGGTTGTAGCTTCAAGGTTTCAGGCCCACAGGTCAACCACCTGAGGCCGCATGGCAGCCTGAGCTTGGCAGAGGCAACAGCCTCCTGGACCTCTCTCAGAGGAAGACTGGATGACAAGCGCATGTGCTCTTCTGACTTAAATACAGGTACCCAGCATTCCTTGGGGCACATCCCCTTCTAATTGGCCAGGGCTGTATATACATCCATGCTCTCACCTGCTGGGTTTCCACCCACTGTCCATCACAGCCCTCTGTTAAGCAGACAGCACATAAATTTGCCTGGCTGTCTCTCTGTCAAGTAGAGAAACCCAAAAACAATATACACTCACTAGCACCTACCTAGGAGGGTGCTACCTCTATATATAGATATATACACACACTATATTGCCAAAAGTATTGTGATGCCTGCCTTTACACGCACATGAATTTTAATGGCATCCCAGTCTTAATTCGTAGGGTTTAATATTGAGTTGGCAAACCCTTTGCAGCTATAACAGCTTCAACTCTTTTGAGAAGGCTGTCCACATGGTTTAGGAGTGTGTCTATGGGAATGTTTGACCATTCTTCCAGAAGCTTATTTGTAAGGTCAGGCACTGATGTTGCCTGACCTTATCCCAAAGGTGTTCTATTGGGTTGAGGTCAGTGCAGGCCAGTCAAGTTCCTCCCCCCCAAACTCACTCATCCATGCCTTTATGGACCTTGCTTTGTGCACTGGTGCGCAGTCATGCTGGAATAGGAAGGGGCCATCCCCAAACTGTTCCCACAACGTTGGGACTATGAAATTGTCCAAAATGTCTTGGTATGCTGACGCCTTAAGAGTTCCCTTCACTGGAACTAAGAGGCCAAGCCCAACCCCTGAAACACAACCCCACACCATAATCCCCCTCCACCACACTTTACACAATGCAGTCAGGCAAGGACTGTTCTCCTGGCAACCGCCAAACCCAGAACGTCCATCGGTTTGTCAGACAGAGAAGCGTGATTTGTCACTCTGGACAACACGTCTCCCACTAACGGGCCAGGTTTGCAAGATAACTGAAATACATCACAGGTGATATCATTTGCTGCTCAGTGATTGCAGTATTCTAGTCTGCATCTCCCCAAGGTAATACATAAAACCTGGCCTGTTAGTGGGCCCTGAGGACAGGGTTGATGACCACTGCTCTAGAGTCCAGTGGCGGTGAGCTTTACACCACTGCATCTAAAGCTTTGCATTGCACTTGGTGATGTAAGTCTTGGATGCAGCTGCTCAGCCATGGAAACCTATTCTACTCTACTCACTGTTGTGCTAATCTGATACAAAGTTTGGAAGTCTGTAGCTATTGACTCTGCAGACAGTTGGCGACTTTTGCGCACTGTGAGCTTCAGCATACACTGACCCCACTCTGTCATTTTACCTAGCCTACCACTTAGTGGCTGAGTTGCTGTTGTTCCCAGTTGCTTCCACTTTGTTATAATACCACTAATAGTTGACCGTGAAATATTTAGTAGCAAGGAAATTTCATGGATGGACTTATTGCACAGGTGGCAACCTATCACGGTACCACGCTTATATTCACTGAGCTCCTGAGAGCGACCCATTCTTTCACAAATATGTGTAGAAGCAGTCTGCATGCCTAGGTGCTTGATTTTATACACCTGTGGCCATGGAGGTGATTGGAACATCTGAATCCAATGATTTGGAGGGATGTCCCAATACTTTGGTAATATAGTGTATATATATATATATATATATATATATATATATATATATATATATATATATATATATATATATATATCTTGAAAACACTATACATTGCCTACAAATAAATCTGATGGCAAACCCACGCTGCAAGTTAGCTAATTTGGTAAATGTAAAGGGCAGGCGTGTTTTGAAAGCTGGGTTAGCCTTGTTTCAGTGCAGCCAGCTTCATATGGTTTGGCTATAAGATATTGGAATTGTCTTTTTATGTATATGCCGCATACAAGTAGAGTTATCTAAGATGCCTTTTCCATTGTATAAGAAGATTTTTTTCTAGGTATAACTTTTCTGTTATATTGGAGAAGGGCGAATCAATTTCCGTAGCATTCATAAACTGTGAATAGCGTTGAGCGTTCAGCATTTACCATGGATAGGATAATCTTGGTATAACGTATGTTTACAACATCAGCCTGAAGCTCTGGGGACCCTCGTTCAGCAGGTGGTACATCTGTATTTCATAGTCCGTAATATTGGACTTCCGGATTCTAGGCGTGAATATAAATGAAAATAAACATGGGTTATCTATTGTGCAAATCCACAAGGGCGGAAGTGACCTGGCTGAAAACAAAGATTTATTGTGAAGTTGATTTGGTACAAATTCCATGAAAATGGAATTTTCCAAGCGTGCTTAATAGAGAAAAAAAAAAAATCATTCACTGTACGAGCCTAGCAATGTACTGAATGACCAGGAGCAAAAGCACTTCACCAAAACAACTGCACCAAACTGGGGGGGGGGGGGGGGGTTAGGAGTAATCACGTCAGCAACCAATCCCATGGCAGCTTTCATTTTTTTTGTGCAGAAAATGAAAAGCTAGCATCCGATTGGATGTTCTGGGTAACTATGTGGTTGAGCCCCCTTCTTAGGCTGCAAAGGCAGTCAGATAGGGTTGTACATATGCCGTAGCAAAAATGATCCCCCCTGTCAAGTTCAGCTAGAAGTACCGCTGCCTAAAGCAACCAATTCAAGAGAATAGGGCAGAACCACAATTGTGAGCCCAACCCTAGGCAGTTGCAAAGTGGCACTCCCATTCAAGAAGCCTTTTTTTTTACTTACTTATTTATTTAACTTTATTTTAACTTTAATGTTGTCACAAGGGATTAACAAACCTCCATGTGATAACATTGGGCGGGTGACATGTTCTCTTTATGGAGACACTGGGGGTCCCCAGTGTCCCCCTGCCCTCCAAAGCAACTAACCAAACATAGATTGTGCCTGGTTAGATGCTTATCTGGCTGTATCAGCCGGGAATTACCGCAAAATGACAGAAACCAGAAGTGACAAAATCATCATCTCAGGGAGAGCCCAGGAACCATTTGAGGGGTCCTGGCAGTGGGGGGATCACACAACACACACCATAAAAGTGATCGGGTGGCTGGATAACTTTTACTTTGCAGCCAAGAGCTGGAAAAACATACACAAGCTGATGGCTGCTCTTTGGACCTAAGTAGCACGTTCAAAAAGTGAAAAGATAAGCACAAGCTTTCAGCTTGTGCTTAACCTTTCACTCTTTGGACATACTAAATAGGTCCAGGGCCGGTGCTACCACTAAGCAAACTAGGCAGCTGCCTAGAGCACATTGCTGCCTAGGGCGCCTGGGCCACTGGTGTTCCTACTCTCTTCTCTCTGCAGCAAGAAACTAAGTTTCAGAATCAGCAGGCAGCCACCGGTCCGTTCGCACATAGTGTCAGAGGCGCAGCGGCGGCAGAGGACTGTGTCTGTGTTCCGACTCTCAAATGAATGAAAGCAAGCAAACATTCATTGATGGGCACTGGTAGGCTGCATTTGATGGGCGCTGGTAGGCTGCATTTGATGGGTGCTGGTGAGGCTGCATTTGATGGGCGGTGGTGAGGCTGCATTGATGGGCACTGGTAGGCTGCATTTGATGGGCTCTGTTGAGGCTGCATTTGATGGGCTCTGTTGAGGCTGCATTTGATGGGCGCTGGTGAGGCTGCATTGATGGGCACTGGTGAGGCTGCATTTGATGGGTGCTGGTGAGGCTGCATTTGATGGGCGCTGGTAGGCTGCATTTGATGGGTGCTGGTGAGGCTGCATTTGATGGGCGGTGGTGAGGCTGCATTGATGGGCACTGGTAGGCTGCATTTGATGGGCTCTGTTGAGGCTGCATTTGATGGGCGGTGGTGAGGCTGCATTGATGGGCACTGGTGAGGTTGCATTTGATGGGTGCTGGTGAGGCTGCATTGATGGGCACTGGTAGGCTGCATTTGATGGGCTCTGTTGAGGCTGCATTTGATGGGCGGTGGTGAGGCTGCATTGATGGGCGGTGGTGAGGCTGCATTGATGGGCACTGGTGAGGCTGCATTTGATGGGTGCTGGTGAGGCTGCATTTGATGGGCGGTGGTGAGGCTGCATTGATGGGCACTGGTAGGCTGCATTTGATGGGCTCTGTTGAGGCTGCATTTGATGGGCGGTGGTGAGGATGCATTGATGGGCACTGGTGAGGCTGCATTTGATGGGTGCTGGTGAGGCTGCATTAGATGGGCGCTGGTGGGCTGCATTTGATGGGCGCTTCATTAAAAAGGCGGGGTATACATGGGCAGGGCAAAGGGGGTGGAGTCAGGGGTGGAGTGGGGGGGGGGGGGGCGGCAAAATTTGGTTTCGCCTAGGGTGTCAAAAATCCTTGCACCAGCCCTGCATAGGTCCAAATAGCTGAACTAGTTAAAGAGCTATACAAGATCTTTATGAATGTGTTCTTATCTGCAGAGGACAGAGTGCATGTAGTACTTTTTCCCAGTTTCTCATGCGCTGTCTAAGGCTAGCTGTGAGGTTGGACAGGGAGTCCCTCCTCCCTCTATGGCTATACAGCAACAGCACAGTTAGCATGGAGGCGGCTGCTTTGACTGATAGCAATTTTATTTTTACTTGTGAATGGGCCGGTGACTCCACCGGCGCATTCCCATGCCGTTCCTTCAGAGTCCTGTGCCGTGAATAGCGGCACGGGAGTGATGCCATCGCGGCTGGTCCAATCAAAGGACTGGAACCCGCCAACCCAGAAGGTAGACCAGGTGAAGATAGAAGCCCTGTCAGTGGTGAGGGCTTAGTTTTAAGGTAAGTTTCACATGCGCTGCATACTAGCACATTATAACTTTACCTTGCAGATAAAAAAAAAAAAAGCATGGCGGTTTACTACCGCTTTAAGACCCTGTGACAGTATCACCTGTGCTTTGCTATGTAATACAGGCAGACCATGGCTGGTGAGAAGGGAGGACAGGGTGCTATACATGGCTTCATGAATACATCACTCTATCTTAAAGTGGCTGTAAACCCTTACATATGACTGGCCTCAAGTGATTAAACAAATCCTCCTGCAAGTTGTATCTGTTTATCTGCCTTCTTCTCTTCTCTACAGTCATTCAAAGTGCAACATTTTTACAGCTTGTGAGTTGTCAGAAAAAAGCAGAGAGCTGAAGATATACTCTGCAGAGTTCAGGGAGAGCTCTGAGAGCTGATTGGAGGGAAGGGACACACCCCCCTTCACACAGCACACAGGAACAGAGCTGAGGCTGTCAATCAGCTGGAGGTCCCTCCCCTGTCACTGTTTTTCTCATTCTCATGCTGATAGCAGAGGAACAAAGCAACAGACAGAAATGACATTTAATGCTCTGGATTGAGACTAGTAGACACTATAGAGAGATATGCTTTGTTCATATTTCAGATCTGAGGTTTACAATACTCCCTCCAAGGGCCCTCAATCCTGATGCAAGCAGTGGGCTGGCTCTTGGGAGGAGTTATGAAAATATCAAAATGCCTTAATGGGTGAGTGTTACTTTGGAGGAGTGGGTTTCTTAAAGGGTAAGTTCACCTATACAGAGGAGGTCCCCCTCCTCGACCCCCCTCCCCCCCGGTCCTGCTGAACTGTACTGCGGCAATCTCCGGTTCTAAGCCACGGTATATCCGCGCCAGGTGTCCAGGGCTTAGAAAACCCTCAGCTGAATGTACAAAACATCCCTCGTCATTAGGGACCTTTTGGAGCATTCTAATTAGTCACATGGGTGGTGTCGACCAATCAGCAGCCGCATAGCCCCTCCCTAGGTATTATCCACACGTGATGCTGAGCCTCCTTGATTGAAACAAATTAAATCCAATGAATGAAAGAAGGGGGGGGGGGGGGCAGGGGCAGTTAGGTTGAGGAGGAAAGGGCCAGGTAATGACGCAACAGGCTTTATCTGACTTGCTGCAACTTCTAATGCACATTGCGAGAGGCTCACAGTGTGCAGTGCAAACAGAGTAAGCCATTTCAGTACAGAAGACTGTGCAAGACTGGAGTTCAGCTTTAATTCCTTATGCTGTCAGTTTCCACTGCTTCAGCCTTTCAAACTGGAATGCAAGTTGCTCATTAAGATCATTAAATGGATGAGATGAAGGAAATGAGAGGATGGGGTTGAAGGGGAGCCAGAACAAATAATCTGTCCAATGTAAATCAAAAAATAACTTCAATCAAGAAGAAATCAATGCAATCACATGCCTGTGTAGATTCTTTGTGAAGGCCGGAGATTTGAGTGAACCTGGCAGTTCTGCTATATTCCACTGTTAGAATTATTAGGTACCTTTATAAAAAAAGAACATTCTCCAGTTATGGTTGGGTCTGCACATGGACGGAAAGGTGAGATCTTGAGGAACGTCTTCTGAATGAAGTCAAAGATGGTAATGAAGTGAGGTTTGATGGAGCTGTTTGGCCCACTGCATGGCGTTGGGATTTTCTGTGTAACACGTTTTAACTTGAACACTTGTTTTTAATCAAGATCGCGGCATTATAATTACAGCCTGGTTGTTCCACTAATTCAGCGTTCCCGCCTACACCAAGTAAATAAACTGACTATGTTTATGGGATTACCTAATATGAGTCAGTTCGAGAGGATTTCATCCTCCCGTGAAATACATTGCCATGACTGAACAACTAAGAAGCTGGCAAATCACTAAATCTGAGAGTTTTTAGGTGTGCCCATACACTGGTTTATTCATACAGTTATCTAGTTAGCCAATCACATGGCAGCACAGGGATGGTTTGGGTATTTCTATAACTTTTCACGCACAGTAATTCTCTGGAGTTTACTCGACCTGTTCTGTTTCAAGCGTCACTTTCTCCATTCCCCATTTAGACCTCCGTCCATCTGGCCAGTATGGTCAACTGCTGAATAAGCGCCCTCCACAGACAGCTCAACTCTCCAATAAGGAAAGACAGTTTAATCCAACGTAGTTATATTTGTAAAAATGCAGAACATAGGATGTTCACATTTGAAGTGTAAGGCGCATTTGAAGTGTAATAGTGACAATAATATTCTAAATCAGCAGTGCTCAACCTTTTGACCCTCCTGGCCCACATTGGATGAAGAGGAATTGTCTTGGGCCGCATTTGCTCGGGCACAGCAGCCCATTAATTTGAATAGGCTGCTGTGCCTGCGTTTCACGCAGGAAAAAAGGTTCCTGCACCCTTTTTGCACCGCGGTTGTTGGGAAATCGTCTGTGCTTTTGCACCATGCCATTTGCCAGCCGGTTCCTGCAAATGGAGATACAAATTCACATAAGTAAACAACTAGATGTCAGCATACTACAAAAAAATATTAACCTAATGCAATGCAATGCAGCACAGAAAAAAAAATACATACATGTAGGACAGAACAAGGGGTACAGCAGGAGTAGAGACCCAGGAAGGAACTCATAGTAGGTATGGTTGGAGCTCCTCATAATGGACACAGTAGGTGTACAGACCCAGGAACTAAGCACAGGAACCTAGCATGGTGGGAATCTCACATATGGGGCTCAGCACAGGGATGGTGGGAGCCTTACATTTGGGGCTCAGCAAGTGTACAGACCCAGTAACTCAGCACATGGATGGCAGGAACCCCTCTGAATGGGTATAGCAGGTGTGAAGACCCAAAACCCCAGCTCAGAGATCTCACTAATAGATTCCCCAGGTTTAACTCTTCAGTATCTATCAAACACTAAAATATTGATATGGGTAGACTGACCTATTGTCAGTTAGTGGAGAGCAAATCAAGAAGTGAGCAAAACATCTGGAGGGTAAGGCATTTGTGGTCTTCAGCATGCCAGCCTGGGAAAGTAAATCAGATAAGTCTTCAATCAACACAGCGGGCTTACCTCCAGCCACAAATATTTCCATGAGCCCAAATCAACGCAGAGGGTGAGAAGAAAGTCTTTTCCACTAAACTGGAACTTTTACTCATGTGGCTCATTATGCAAACATGTTTTCCTCCAACAGAACCACATGGCAGTTATCATTTTTCCACATCACAAATGTTCCCTCATAATCCCATAACTTTTTGGAACCCAACGTTCATATTCCCCAGACCACAAAACATAATCTTCCATAACTTGGAAACCACAGAGGCTCAGCCTGGTCCTCTTTAACAGAAAGCAGAAGATATTGTACACAATCGCTTGGAACAAGAACATGTTCAAACGTACGGCACTATGAGCAAGTTTGTTTTTTTTTCCCGGGGACTCTTAACACTTTCCAGGTATATAAGCTAATGGAAGACAGCTGCGACAGGGGGAAGATGGACTGATCCTTCGCTGAATAATTTGTTATTAATTGTCAATTATTATTTAACAGAGAAATATGATTTTCTTTTCCTGCTATTCCTATCCGGTCTTGGGCCAAAGTGATCCTAAGCCAAGTGAAGCTTCCTTTGGCTTTGTTGTTTAATATTTTAAAACAAAATCATTTTCTCCATATTTGTGTTGTGGGATCCAAGAATAATTATTTGCTGCTGGTAAATCATAAAGAGTAACTAGGACAGTAAAGTGTGTAATAGTTACAGACTAATAAACACAAGGACCCGTGTTCATATGCATGTTCATGTCAAGCAAGGTCACTTTCCGTCAAAAATGTAAAGCACAACTCAAACTTTACTGAGTTTATTTTCTGTGGCTCATCTATGCAGATAGAAGAATGACAGTTGTGTCTGCTCAGCTCACACCATCCTACCAATAAATGCCTATCCGTTGCTATGTTTTTGGGTTGAATGGCGCCCAATATCATCCAAGCCCAAGCAAGGTCACTTCCAGCCAAAATGATGAAGCCTAACTCAAGGTTTCCTGATTTTACTCTTATTCTCTGTACTTCATTCAAGCAGATAGAAGATTGACAGGTGCCTCTGCTTAACTCACCCCATGCTACCCATAAATGCCTATCCGCTACTATGCTTTTGGATTGAATGGCGCCCAATGTCATCCAACCCCAAGCAAGGTCCCTTCCAGCCAAAATGTTGAAGTCCAACTTAAGGTTTCCTGGATTAACTCTTATATTCTGTCTTTCATCCATACAGATAGAAGAATGACAGCTTTCCCTGCTCAACTCACCCCACCCTTCCCACAAATGCCTATCCGCTGCTACACTTTTGGGTTGAATGGTGCCTAATGTCATCTAACACCTTTCTCCTTGCCTAGGAAGTCATGGAGACACCTTCTGTAGTCCTCTTGCTTACAGAAGTTGCATTTACAACATTAATACTGTTTTATAGATAAGCGAAATAGCAAAAATTTTGACAGGGAAGTATGTAAGGTGTGGGAGGTAAGCTGCATGTACATATTTGTTCTAAACTGAAGTTGGCCTTTAAATACAAGCTCAATGCCTATACAATATATAGGAACTATGCTACTTGTCAAATTACTTTTCAATTAATGCAAAAACAGTTTTAAGCTAGCACTGTTTAGATACTGTATAATGATTATGCAGTCTTAAGGGTTCATTTACACTTGCTTCAACTTTAACACACATTAAAGCGCTTCCTAAATTTAACATGCTTTTTTATGTGTTTTTGATGCATCTGTGATGCTTTTTTGAAGCTTTAAAGCAGATGTAAACCCAATCCATATAACCAGTGAAGTGAACAGCCTCAGATGATACACAGGGATGAAACAAATCTCCCTACATAAGTTTTACATGTATATCTGCTCTCTTCAGCTGTATATATCCTTTAGAAAGTGCACATCGTGTTAGGATATTTTCTCTCCCTGGTTATCATTGCGGTGCAGCCTGGGCACACAGCCAAGACAGCTGATTGGAGAAAAGGCACACCCCCCCCCCCTCTCCTCATAGGTAGAGACTCTCAGGTCTGTCCTTTGTATACCCTGTTTCCCCGAAAATAAGACCTAGCGTGATTGTCAGTGATGGCTGCAATATAAGCCCTACCCCCCAAATAAGCCCTACCCTGTTTCCCCGAAAATAAGCCCTACCCTGAAAATAAGACCTACAAGGACTTTAACTAGGGCTTATTTGGGGGGTAGGGCTTATATTGCAGCCATCACCGACAATCACGCTAGGTCTTATTTTCGGGGAAACAGGGTAGTTCAGAGCTGTGCTAGTCTATTTATAGCAACCTCCCCAACACAAAACTCTGGCTGCTTTTATCATACATGATGGAGAACTTGTCAGGCTGATAACAGAGGAATGGGGCAGAAGACAGCTACGAGACATAGTGCTTTGAAGAGAGATAACAAAACACTGCAGATCTATGTGTCCAGCTCAAATTTCATGAATCGGGTTTACATCCACTTTAATGAAGCTTGGCAAATGCCCTGTATAGGTGTTGATTTTCTATTTGTTTTAAAGAGCATCAGTAGAACTCTGGCTTAGTAGTGCCCCCACTCAGCAGATCCCCAGCTCATTAGTACCCCTGTTCAGCAGATCCCCAGCTCATTAGTACCCCTGTTCAGCAGATCCCCAGCTCATTAGTACCCCTGTTCAGCAGATCCCCAGCTCATTAGTACCCCTGTTCAGCAGATCCCCAGCTCATTAGTACCCCTGTTCAGCAGATCCCAAGCTCAATAATACCCCTGTTCAGCAGATCCCCAGCTCATTAGTACCCCTCTTCAGCAGATCCCCAGCTCATTACTACCCCTGTTCAGCAGATCGTCAGCTTATTAGTAGCCTTGTTCAGCAGATTCCCTGCTCATTAGTACCCCTGTTCAGCAGATCCCCAGCTCATTAGTACCCCTGTTCAGCAGATCCCCAGCTCATTAGTACCCCTGTTCAG